>NW_023416401.1:85818291-86418291 GCF_014108235.1 Myotis myotis | reverse complement strand
TGGAATAAATTCCACTATGACCAGCTGAAAAGAAACAGGTCTCCCTAGCTGCCAAGTACACTGAATTCTCATGGCATGGAAGACCCAGGGGGATTTCAGCCACATCAGAGAGGGTGAGGGCCAGGACCACTTTGAGTATGGACATTACAACGTGTATGGGTACAGACACACAGTCAGACACACACAAACACACACACAGTCCATTTTCCTACAATAATATCCAGGGCCAGGCTCATGAACAGATGCTGAATTCACCTGTGTGCAGGGGTGAGCTGGGGCGCCGTGGAAGGAAAGCCTGTCTGAGTTTTTCGGTGGGACCCACATCTTTGTTGAGAGGCCTCCACAGCAACTTCCAGAAATGACAAATTCAGATCTTCATATGAACAGTGGATCAAAAGGCAGAAACAACCTACAAACAAAAGAGCTCTTATTCAAAATAACATCCTTAAAAATTTAATGACATTCAAGAAGATAGTGTGCCATTAAAACAAGACAGTATACTAAGAAATAAGAAGGACTAAGAATAGGGTATTTTGGAAATAAAAAAGGTTAGTTTTTCAATTAAAAGGAAGCATATTCTTGGATAGTGTACAGCTAACACGACTGCATGGTAAGAGTGTTTACTTAATTCTAGGTAGAAATGTGGAGGGAACAGTAAGATATGGAGAGAGAAAGGACGGACCCAGGAGAGCCAGTATCTGCATGGTCTCCAGGGATGACAAGCTCCTCAAGGGTCAGCACACTTTCTCTGTAAAGGGCCAGGCAGCAAATGCGTTAGGGTTCTGCAGGCCATCAGGTCTCTGTCACAACCCCAGAAGTCTGCCCTTGCAGTTGAGAGTAGTAGGAGATGAATGGGAGTGGCCGTGTTACAATAAAACTTCATTTACAGACTCAGGTGACAGTCCAGGTGTGGCCTGTGAAATGCAGTTTGTTGCCCCCTACCCTAGGAGGTAGAGAGGAAATAGTACTCCATGGGCCTTTGCATCATGCTCACACACAGGCTTGGGCTGAAGCGGACCTGGCCTTACCTTCCAGCTCCATCCTTGACTTGCTGTGTGATCTCAGACAGGTTCTTCTATCTCAGTTGCTATCTCGCTCTTTGTTAGGTGACTATCTTGCACAGTATATGGCTAAGAGAAAGGTGTGATAATACTTCACAGTATTAAAGTAGGAAAATTAAATATCACATGAAAAGCTGAGCTCAATAAATAATAATGCTTGTGATTTGAATTTTTATTATCAACAAAGGAACACATTAATATATAAAGCATTATTAAAAATCAATAAGAAAATGATAGGCACCCAAATATTTGAAAGGCATCATAATCAAGGAACTGGCAATTCTAAATATAAGAAATATGTTAAATTCTTAATATGGTGAAAAGAGGAATCTCAATAGGAAAAAAAAATATTTATATATAATACTGATGTCCCTGGTTTGATGAGAGGAAGAGATTAAAACTTTTATTTCCTGGTGTTGGTGAATGTATAAAGAAATAAACACTTTTTTTTTCTTTAAAATATCTTTTTTATTGATTTCAGAGAGGAAGGGAGAAGAGGTCACTGGTAGCATTTTTGCTTTAGAATCCCTGGGGAGACTGATAAGAAATCAGTACCCAAATCCTACCACCAACCAATTACTGAATTAAGATCGGAGAGTAGAGCCCAGGAATGTTCATTTTATTACACTCCCCAGTGACTCTTCAGTAGACTAAATTGTGTGATCACTAGAATAGGCATCACACTCACTGCAGGCTGACCCTGGAAACAGGGCAGCTTGGAAATGGTTGATGAATTCATCTGTGTTTTCAGCAAAAGACAAAGGTTGACAATCTGCTCCTCAGAATTCATATCTTGGCAAAAGAACAACAACCCTCATTTGCTTTGCTTAAACTCCTTCCATCACAGCAAGTCTCAGGAGGGCAACATTGAGATGGGGAATGGTAGGAACAGTAAATACTTTGAAGGAAATTCAAATCAGTTTGTAGTTACTCCTGAATACTACTGCCATTAATCAAAGTGTTAACCTTGACAATGGAAGATTAAATAGAACACTAATTAAGAAATTTTCTAATTCTTCTTTGTTGATATCAATGTCCTGACAAGATCAATTGTGTTCCAAACAAAGCTGAGTGGTTGGTTACCTGAGGGAATCTATCCTGGCTTTTTATGTGGCATCTGAAAGTTTTCCTGCCTTTCTCCCAGTGTGTTCCCGCCTGACCTTTCTTTCTTCATAACTTAATTACAAATCTTGAAAATCAAACGACCTAACTAAACAGGATAACTCAAGGCACAAGATAGCCTAACCGGTGAAAAGACTCTTGAAAACATCCCCTCATTGAACTTGTTTTACTAAAGTTGACAGTTGCGTGTTTAACAACAACAACAACAAAAAAAGACATTGGATATCTCAGTTCACTTTTTTTGTTGTTTTGTGTGTGTTTTTGTTTTGTCTGTTTTTTGCCATAGCGCATGGTGAAAAGTAACTTCAGGAGAATGTGAAAAATATCATGTGTTACCACTGTTTGTGGTGTATGTGTCTGCTTTTACATATATCATGTAGGTACAACACACATATTTAAATAAATGCAACTCATCTCTATGTGCTTAACAACTTATTTCATCAAAACCATTAAAATAAGAATTAATGGACACAGACAATAGAGTGGTGAAGGCCTGGAAGGGGCAGGTGCAGAGTAGAGGGAGTCAATGGAGATAAAACAAAGGGGGGAGGGGCATCTGTAATTCTTTCAAAAATAAAGATAAATTCAAATAATAATAATAATAATGAACAATTGGAAAAATATGTAAACATAAAATAACAAAATATATTTTAAAAGCAGAAAAATAAAATAAAAAGAATACAGATGAAAATGAGATCAGGTGCTAATTGAAATACTGTTGGATCTTTTGCTCCTCAGAGCCTTGAAGTGAGCAGGGAATGGGAAATAAGAATCTGTTTTTTCTTACCCTGGTTTCAATCTTATATCCCTCTCATTGTGTGCGTATGATTCTAATGTTTAAGGTACCTGTTTTGGTCCCTAAACACAAATCACCTATTTCATCTGGTGTCCAACCTAAAAAATAACAACTGTTTCAACTCTGGAAGAAAAACTGGCTCTGCTGGGCATTCTAAGATACATTTTAAAGGTAAATTTGATAGTACAGTACTAGTACGTTTGCTTTATCTACTGACTAGAACTCAAGCATCTCTTTACATACACATACACACACATGCACAGACATATACCCATGCACACACATACCTGTAAGAATAAAAATAAACTGCCTTCGACACCAATTTTCAAGATGGAACTATTTTCATTCTTTAAACAATATCCACAGGAAGTATTGCTCGTTCATAAACTGGGAAGACTGAGGGCTAAAATTTAATCTGCAGATATTATGAACATATAGAAAAAAGTTGGTATCTAGGAGGAAAGATAGAATCAAAAGAGATATTTATCACCATTACAGAGCAGCCCATCCTCAAGCCCAAGCAGCTATTAAATTCAAGAATGTGAGCATGCCAACAAAAGCTAGCTTTCCTTGGAAAGCTGAAAGCATGTTGGGGCACGAGGACCGAATCCATTCACTTTTCTGAAAAAGGAGGAAGCCAACCGAAGCCCGGTTGCTGAGGGAGGTTTCTTTGAAGCGTCCTCTCCTGTGGATTATTAAAAGGCGGGTGGGAAATGTTCTGACCTCTCAACAATTATTATTCAACAGAAGACTCTTGTTTAGCTTCAGAGCTTAACCACTCACTTTTCTCATCAAAACCATTAAAAAGTGATTCTTCTACACATGTTGACCTTTATAGCAAAGAAAAGGAACTTCTGGTTGACTTTCAAGGACATCGGGCTCTGATAACAACCCAATAAACAATGTTTTCATCATTCTATACACAGACTTGTGCTTAATTTTCTAAGAGAAAAGAAAACACTCAGGTGAGATTTATTTTAGATCCTTCCCGCTCACCTTCTGAATGCCCTGGTAAGTGGCGGTGATGTTCTGCTGAAAGGCCAGAGCTGTTTCAATCTGCTCCAAGTCCATCTTGCCTCCCAGCTGTTAGCAACACAGTGATGGCTAGTTGGAGATCAGATGTGACGTGCAGGTGGCTGGCTTTCTTCTGCTATCAGGCATCTGTCCACATCCCAGCTAGAGCCTTTGTCAAGTCTCAGATCAACATCTCAGCCCTGCTTTTGATAATCTGTGGAAACTGACCTGACATCTTCCTGGGTTGCTTTTCAGAACGATATCTGCTTCCTTCTCATGAAAAGTAAAGTAGTTACGGAAAAGTTTCCAACTATTTTCTTGCTTCAAGCATTAAGCATTCTCATAAATTAGCCTTTCGGATAGGTCTTCAAATATTACATGTGGCCTGGGATTGGTGTCTGGTTAGCATTTTACTTTCAGTCTTTAACCAAGCTCCACATAGCTGCAGTGCAAGAGTTCTCAGATAGAGAATGAGCCCTTAGTTAACCAGCACATGGGCGAAAGGAAGCAGATACTTAATATCACCCTAGGGTTTCACTTGGAATTTTCCTGATTTCTTGACTCAAGAGCATATCCACACAAGAAAAAGGTAATATATATTATAAAAGAGCAGAATTTATTTGTATAAAGTTCTATGTAATATTATGAAATATAGATAAAAGGCTAATATGCTGTGCCTGATTGTCTGACCGGTTGCTATGACGCACGTTGGCGACCAGGGGGCAGATGCTCAATGTAGGAGCTGCTGTGATGTGTACTGGCCATTTACAGAGAAAGGGCACCACAGACCTGGCACCCACAAAGCAACACGCAGCTTCCCCCACGTGGAACACAGGCCCTGCCACCACCCCAGAGCGACAGCCCACCAAATTGCAGCCGATGCTCCTGAGACCCCATGGCACAAAATGCAGCCCACAGCCCAGCCAAGCCCTGCCCAGAAATGGTGGCTGTGGGTGCCGGGTAATGATGTCACATAGCAACCCCAAGCTTCCTCTCCCTAGAGACTAGCATCTTTGGAGTTTCTTCAGCCCAGAAATATGACTTGCTTTATAGCCAGGTACAAACATTTTACCACTTTAACCAAATGTCTGTGAAGCATTTTCCCATGCTTCATCTCATTTGATCCTCACAGAAGTCCTGGAGTAGTTAGAGAGGAGAATTAGTGAAATCCTATTTTCTTTTCATTAGCTGGAAAATGGAGATTTAGAAAGTTTAGAAACTTGACCCGACTGAAAAGAAGTAAGAAATGGTGGACCTTGAAAATGACTTCAGGTTTTCTCACTGTGCAGAATATAGTCAAACACTGCTGCAGTTAATATTTTACACCTTGTTCTCCCTGCGTGATCTACAATAATAATCTGCTTCATGTTGATATTACTGCTGTGTTGCTGACAATTACCTGAAAGAGAAGTTGGGGTGCTTTACGGGGCTGGAAAAAGTTTAGCTAAATCAGAAAGCAGGTCTAATTAAGCAAGTTTGTCTATATGTATAAAGCTCTTGTGCTGGGCTGCATATCTAGCACTTTGGCCAGACGGGTCATGCTGTGCTGTCTGTTCCTAAAACACATAGATAGGAAGGTACTGACATCAGGCCAGGCCTTAAGATATGGTCTCATGGCCCCTTCCCAGCACGTAGGCCTTCTTTCTCAAAAGGCCTGGAAGTCTCATTCCAATTTTGGGAGACAAAGGACTGGAAAAAGTATAATAAAGAGAGTTTCCTCCATATTGGGGGGCCCAGAATTTGAAAGACGCATTTTCTCTGGGCCTCCACAGAATTTAATAATAAAATGTAACTCTTGCAGTAAGCGCTGCAGTTCGGCCTCTGCTTCGGCAGGGTGCTGTAACTGTAGTCACTGGGCATGGAAGTTGGCGCTGCAGTTCAGTCTTTGTTTTGGCAGGGTGCTGTAACTGTAGTCAGCTGGCCAGCTTAATAAAGGCTCTTAAATTTAAATTCTGAGTCGGTGGTCTACCTCGCTAAGTGAACCCATAACAGCTCTCACTGGTGCCAATCACTCGCCTGTGTTTGAATCTGTCATTGTTGAACATGAATTTGGTTGACACTTCTATTATAGAGAAAGGGTGAATAACAATATTAACATATTTCTTCTAATTAATTTCCTTTCAATGTGCATAAATTCGTGTACAGGGCCACTTGTATTATGAAATAAGCAAAGCAAAGCTGAATGCTGATTTATAAAACAAGCCCCCAAATCTAGTTTTTTGTTTGCTTGTTTGTTTGTTGGTTTTTTATCAGGGTTCTCTGCTTTTAAGCTTCCAAAACCTAATTTTTGGAAGATTATTGGATAGCTCCCAGATTCTAAAAGAAGTCTCTGAAAGGTGAATCATACTCAAGCAAGGAAATGAGCAAATCATCTTCCCAAAGAGTAACTACATAGATGGAGAAATAAACCACTCAAGTGCTGAGGAAATTGACCAACACCATGTAACAATCTGAGAAGCATTTGTTCTTGAAAAACATGCTCAACTCTGGATAAGAAGAGTGTGAATCTGTGCCATTCTGGGATGGACCCGCTCTCAGTCAACCCCAGCTTAGTAGGCATGCAGTTGGGGCAGTCCATGGAGACTGACAGCATCCCTGCTCTGGTTGAAGGTGCTCACTCAAATTGGAGCAGTGGGTGTTGGCAGCCTTGCTGTTAAGAGTGACTGTCTAGGAGTCAGTCGGGTGGGGAGGGCCAGTGGAGACATGGGCCTGAGGTTGCACAATGAGGGTCTATTCCAGATGAGGCTGCACACATCCGCAGTGTAGTCTGGAGAGGACTCTGGGCAGCCCTGGCCTCCTAGTTAGCCCAGGGGTTGCATGAATTGCCTAGGACAGGGGTGAGCAAATTTTTGTGAGTGAGTACCAAAACCAGCAAAATCTCTGACTCAAAATTCTTCTGCATGCCAACTCTAATTTTTTGAGATCATGTTATGCCTACTTGATATCTCTTAAGGTGTATGTATGTGAAGAACCTTGAAGAAATAATAAAATTCATTCGAGCGACACAAGCACAGTATATGATGATGAAAAGTACATTTATTTTTTAATGTATACATGTACACTGATAGTCCGACAGAAAACTTTATGACTCCGTTTGATATTATCAGTGGGACTTTTGCTGCTGCATCACTGATGACAGAGATTTTACATCAGGTTTATATTTCGTGACCTTCAGAGATATGCACGAGCTACTACTCTCATCCGTCAGGCTACTCCTATTAGGAGACTTAACAAAATTCATCACTGAGAACAAAGATTCACAAGCATATGTGGATGAAAACATGGAGAGTAACGCTGTTGCAAAGTTTTTTAAACAGAAAAAAATTTCTGGAATGGCATTCCAAGTCCTCAATAGTTCGTTTTCGACACTTCTCTCTGGTACTCCTGTCTCTAATCGCTTTTTTTTCAATGTTTTCCAAGTCAACTCTAAGGTCAATAAATTTCTGCTTCCAAATCGAGCTACTCTGAAATTCAATTAACTGCATTTCAAAGTCAGCCATGTCTATGGTCTTTAAGATAACTTGTTATGTAAAATTATTTATTTATCTAAGATGCACCTACACTGAATTTATCTGAAAAATAAAAAAGTCGATATTAAGAAAAAAATTGTAAGTGGAAGATTATAAGAGAGGGTTTCTCATGCCAGCAAAAGTTACTGGTGTGCCATGTTTGGCACGTGTGCCAGGGGTTCCCCACCCCTGGCCTACGAGAAGTGAAAGGGCCCAGCAGAAAGTAGTTTCTGGGGTGGAATTGAAAACCTTTGAACTTGACTGTGCTTCCTGCTACACACAGATCTGCTTATGGAGATGGAAGCCACACTGACTCAAGGTGGCGTACCCATGACCCCTGTGAGGTCATTGGCTGACCCTCATCTGTACAGACAGGGGACCCCCGGGAAGTCAGAATTGAAAGCAAAATCAAAAGTTTTTAAAAGAGCAGCCATCAGCAGCCACACCTCAGAGAGACATACTTAACAGACCCACCCAGGCAAATTATGGATCAGCTCCCACCTCTTCCTTCTGGAGACTACACACATGTGATATCTTCTTCCCTGCTCAGATGCATCTCAGAATCTGTCTGCCAGGAAGCCCGTCCTGAGGTAATATACCCCCGGTGCTTTGCAAACTACGGAGCCCTATGCACTTATAAATTATTACATTTCAGCTATTGAGTTGTTTGATGATGTTTTCTTAGCCAGATATTAAACAAAAATTTCCCAGAAACATGAAAACAGCTGTTAGCAAGTCTTTAGGATTCTGCGATGTAAGAAATCCTCCTTGGGGTAAATAGAACTACAGCATGAACTATCTTTTAAAACCCAGAAATGAAAGAATAGTCATCAATTGTGCCTCTCATTAACATTTTATGTGAAAAATTAATGCCCAAATATCGCCCAGTCTTTATTACCACTATAAAGAAGGCATGTAAACCCAGAAATGGTGTTTCTTATGATTAACTGAACACTTGCCCCAGCTCATCATTCATGCTAGCATGCCAGGGTACCTAAGGCCTTTTTCTTTACAGTTTTAGTGAAAAAGCAATATAAAAAATAAATGAAATAAGCCAGGATGTCGTTTACTTTTTCATGTTAAATGAGCCAGTGATTAGTAAAAAATAAGGCCTGTTAATATTCTGCTCCTCCAAGATGTAGATAGACTGTGTGACTCTGCTTATGAAAATATGCCTTTGACAAGAGCGGGGTAAGTGAATGAGCAATTGGGCTGCTGAGAGCCCAGATTCTTCCACCCCCAGGTCTGTTGAGGTTGATTGACAAGCAAAAATTGTATATATTTAGGTTGTGGGCTACAAAACTTAAGGCTTTCACTGAAGTTCCTTTCCCTGGGGCATGTCAGTTAAGTCCTTGTAAGTGAAAAATGAACATTTTTATTTAATAGTTTAAAATATTTTATGTATTTTATAATATATATTTCTATGGATTAATGAACTAAAGAAGTCACAAAATCATTCAAAGAAATATGTGTGTAGGAGGAGTGTGATGTGATTAAAATGCAAAAATGAAGAAAACATTGAATATTTTATAGGACCACAATTATAATGAGGAATGGTCATTTCCCTAGACTTCAATCCAAGTCTGATTTTAGTTGCTATCATAGGACATTATTTTTCCTGTTATTATTCTTTGAAATGGCATTGATGTCAACTGCTCTCTATCATTGCCACTAGTCACTAATGTGATCTTGTAAATAAGAAAGCGATAAATGCCATGTGGTCCAAACACATAATTGATGCTAGCTGTGAGGTGTAGTTTAAGACAAGATTCATGGTTCATTTTCAGATTTCCAGGCTGATAAATTCTACAAAACCAAGGAATTGAAAACTTTCTGACCTTAATTGATATTCAGAGGTCTCTAATTTATCAAAGATTAAGTCATATGAGAGCATTCTTGTCTTCCCTTTGCTTTTTTCTGTTAAAGGACTCTAGATTCTTTCACAAATCACCTAGACAAAGAGCATCAAATATTGTAACAATTGCCTTTGACCTTGAAATGTCTATTTCCTGCAGCAGGGAGCTGGCTGACCAGCGAGGTGGCATTGTTTCCAGACATAGTATAGAGTTCCGTTGGAAGGGGCTGACTCCGTAGACTTAGCTGCATTCCCCAGGCCTCCTTGCACCTGAAAGGTGCCATTTAACTACTTCTCACCAGCAGCATGTGAGTAGAAGTGAAATAAGGCACTTCAGGCCATAATTAAGAAGAAGATGTCTCTCTCATCATTGATGTTTCTATCTCTCTCTCTCTCTCCCTTCCTCTCTGAAATTAATAAAAATATTTTAAAAAATTATAAGAAAACATGTTTACAAAACAAAAATACAAAAATATTGTAAAATATAAAATATTTATAAATATATTAATATACAAACTATATGTATATATACTTTGCCAAAGATATTTGTGTATATATATATGGGTATGAATATTTATATTCTATATTTATATTATTTATATATTGATGTATATATGTACATGTATAAATATATAAATACTATATGTGCTAAAATAAAATTATTAAAGTATAAATTATCCTTCTTTCTTATTAATATTTACATTATATGTTTATATATAAATACTAGGGCCCGGTGCACAAAAATTTGTGCACTCGGGGGGGAGGGGGAGGTCCTTCAGCCTGGCCTGTGCCCTCTCGCAGTCTGGGACACCTCGAGACATAACGACCTGCTGGCTTAGGCCTGCTCCCGGGTGGCAGAGGGCAGGCCTAATCCCTAGGTGCAGCCCCTGGTCGGGCTCAGAGCAGGGCCGATTGGGGAGTTGGGGCGCCACCCCCTGTCAGGCACAGAGCAGGGCCAATCCGGGGGTTGAGGAGCTCCCCCGTCACTCACAGAGCAGGGCCGATCAGGGGGTTGGGGTGCCGCCACTGTCATACTCAGGGCAGGGCTGATGGGGAGATTATGGCTCTACCCCATCACACACAGAGCAGGGCCAGTGGCGGGGGGGGGGGGGGGGGTTGGGGCGCTGCCCTCTATCACTCACAGAGCAGGGCCGATCAGGTGGTTGGGGCGCTGCCACTGTCACACTCAGGGCAGGACTGATGGGGAGGTTATGGCTCTACCCCATCACACACAGAGCAGGGCCTGTGGGGTGGGGGGTTATGGCGCCGCACCCTGTCACACACAGAGCCGCAGGGCGATCGGGGGGTTGGGGAACTCCCCCCTATCAGACACAGAACAGGGCTGATCATGGGGTTGGGGTGCCTTCCCCTGTCAGGAACAGAGCAGGGCGGATAGGGAGGTTGTGGCCCCGCCCCCTGTCACACACAGAGCCACAGGGCGATCAGGGGGTTTGAGCGCTGCCCCCTGTCACGCTGATCCCGGTGCCGGGAGGCCTCGCGGCTCCGTTGATCCAGGTCCTGGGAGGCATATTACCCTTTTACTATATAGATTAGAGGTCTGGTGCACGGGTGGGGGCCGGCTGGTTTGCCCTGAAGGGTATCCTAGATCAGGGTTGGGGTCCCCACTGGGGTGCCTGGCCAGTCTTGGTGAGGGGCTGAGGGCTGTTTTCAGGCTGGGACTGAAGCTCCCAACAGCTCCTTTTTTTCTTTTCTTTTTTTTAATTCTGGGCCAGCTTTAGCTCTGAGGCTCCAGCTCTTAGGCCTCCGCTCCTAAAAGCAGGTATCTGGTTTGTTTGTGTTCTACAATCGAAACTCTGTATCAACTCCAGGTCTGAGATCCCGGCTAGCTGAAAGCTGGTTTCTGGCATTTTGTTTAGCTTCTATTTTTGTTATTGTGTTTCTTAAACTGCCAGCTCAGAGGCCTGCAGCGGCAAGCAGGGAACGTTGCAGTCCTCCATCACTGAAGCAAGCAAGCCTTATGTTCGTTTCAAGCTGCCTGGCTGCCGGCTGCCATCTTGGCTGTCAGTTAATTTGCATATCTCGCTGATTAGCCAATGGGAAGTGTAGCGGTCGTACGCCAATTACCATGTTTCTCTTTTATTAGTGTAGATATACATGCACACATATACAGGGGTGAGTAAAAGTAGGTTTACTAGTATAGTTGTTCCTATGGAAAATAATACAATAATTAATAAATAACAATATAAGAATAAATTGTTACATGTACTCCCAACTGTACTTTTGCCTCATTTGTGTATGATATATTTTTATTTTCCTTCATTAGGAGAAAAAGTTCTGAAGGAGAAAGAACGTCTTTGCTTTACTTCCACCTTTAGTTCATACACATGCACGTGAAACTGCAGCAGCTGCCAGGCACCCAGTACCTAGGGAACTGCTCTGCTGGCCCTTAATCACAGCGCTGCATGAACGGCTTGTAAGCAGCAGAACAAGAAAGCCTATCAATATTGTATTTAGTATCAGTATTAATTACTTGTTTGAAGAAATGTGTGATTGTATGAATTGCTCAGTGATGATCACAAAAAGTCAGCATTTGCAAACAAATACCTGTGCAATTAGCCTGGGGAGCATCTGTGCATTAGCCTTGTTACTGAATTTAACAAGGGTAGCCATGGGACCAGACAGGCAGTTCAGGCAGAGGCTCCTAGTCTCACTCTGGAGGCTTCCCTTGCTGAGATTTTCACTCCCAACAGCTCTTCCACTTGATCTCCCAAATTTGTGGTCTGAGTAGCTTCTCAGGGTGTCTTCTCTCTCTACAACCTTCCTATCGCTTACTGGGTGTTTCCCCGGAAGAAGCTCTCTTAAAAAGTGTGCATGAGCTTCTCTCTTGACCCCACTTCTCTTACTAGCAATTGCTCCCAGTATGTGTTTGCTCCTTTGTGCTCTAAACTCCTGAAAAAACTTGCTTTTGCTCCCTGTCACTAATTCATCACCGGTCCTCCATGTGCCTTTTGTCTTGACATTCCACAAACCACTAATTACACCTTCCCATGGTCATCGAGAGCTCCAACGAAATGCAAAGGTCTCATTCCTCATCTTGTGAGACCTTCAGCAGTGTTTGGCATAGTTGATGAGTTCTTCCTCCCAGGAGCACCTTCTTCACATGGCTTCTCAACTCCCACCCTCTCCTGATGTCCCCATCCCATTGGTCACTCCATCTCAGTGTCCATTGTCAATCCCTCCTCTTCCCTGTAATGTCTTCAGGTCTCAAGGTTGAAGATCTCAGACTAGTCCTTTTCTCTCTCATTCTCTCTGCTGCTAACCTCATCCAGGTTCACAGCTTTAAAGTTGTTCATTTCCAGCTATTCCCAAGTTTATATTTTCTACAAACTCTGGACTCTGACTACATAGTTGACATCTTCATCCACTTAAATGTCAGACTGTATGACTTAACATGTCCCAAACAACTCCTGCTTTCCCCACCAGCATGTAATCTGCTCCACCCACAGCTTGTACCAGCCTGAATATAGGACCCTTTCAATTGCTCAGGCCCAGGACCTTGAAATTTTCCTTGATTTACCTCCCTCTCTCTCTCAGTCTCATACCTTATTCCCAATACGTCAGCAAGTCCTGTTGACCCTGCCTTATAAATATACTCAGAATCAGACCGCTTCTCTCCTTCTCCATTGTTACCATCCTGGGTGGATCCAGCAGCATCTTGTACCTGGATTACTGAAATGATCACAGAGTCCTTTAAAATATAAGTCAGGTCAGTTCTCTTTTAAAACATTCGATGGCTCCCATCTCACCCAAAGTGGAAAACTAAGTCCTCATATGGCCTATTTGACTCAAATTGCCTCTTTGTCCTCATCTACTCACTTTTCTCCTGTTCCTTCTTCACCTACTTTGGCCTCCATGCTGCTTTCTCAAATATACTAGACTAGACGCCCGGTGCACAAAATTCGTGCATGGGGGAGGGGTCCCTCAGCCCGGCCTGCACCCTCTAGCAATTGGGAACCCTTGGGGGACATCCTTCTTGCAATCTGGGACCTCTGGCTCCTAACCGCTGGCCTGCCTGCCTGCCTGATTGTCCCTAACCACTTGCCTGCCTGCCTGATTGCCCCTAACCACTCGCCTGCCTGCCTGATCACCCCTAACTGCCTCTGCCTCAGCCCCGCCGCTGCAGCTTCATTCAGAAGGACGTCCAGAAGGTTGTTCAGCTGTCCGGTCTAAGTAGCATATTACACTTTTATTATTATAGATACCTGCCATGCAGGACCATTGCACTGGCTATGACCTCTACTTAGAACATCACTTCTGCAGGTATCCACGTGGCTAACTTCACCTCCTTCCTGTCTTTGGTAAAGGCTCAGTTGGACCACCACATTGAAAATATACTTTCCTTACCTTGCTATGTATCTCTTATTTTTCTATAGCAATTTTCAATCTCAAATAGATTATAGAGTTTACTTATTAGTTATATCTATTCTGTGTCAATTGTAGCACATGTTAAAAATATAAACTCCCCATCAGCAGGAATAGTTGCAATTTTTATCCACCTGCACATCCTTAGTAGTTGGAACTCTGGAGCAAGGCAATTTCTCAAAAAGTATCTGTTGCATGACTGAATACAGGACTGAAGCAAATCTGTGTGTTATGTCATTGCTCACTCTCCCACAATATTGAATATAATTAGTCAATTGACTTGTGCACTGTTCAAATGAGTAGGCATGGATGATCTAAATATTTTAGTAATTATTCAATAGTGGATGTGAGTGGTTCCCCTTGTATCTAGTTATTTAATAATGATATAATCTAATATTTATCAAATATTGAGAAACTGAAATGTAGATAGATTAGTCATTTGTTTAAAGCCATAAATCTTGCAAGAAATGCAGACTAAGTCTGCCTGCACAACTCCAATGTATTGATTTTCAAACTGTCTGCGGTAAAATTCCCAATCTGTCACAGAACTTTGGAAAGTATAATGGAAATGAATGACCAGAAAAATAAAACTTAAAAAAGGCACCAATACTACAAAGCGCACTGGTTTAGTGTTAGAGCGAACAGAATGGTCAAACCGTGAAACATTTTTAAATGATGACTATTGATTTCTGCGTTGATCACATATAAACACAGGTCAGCACATTAGTGTGGGTCCCAGAACTCGGTGGAATGCTGCCTTCATCTATAATCCCTCCCCAGGCTCACCTCTTTCTACTCTTGACATGAGCCTGCATATTTCATACATGTAACAACTCCGTTACTGCTTTGTTGTCACCTGTTCTATCACATGAAATAAACTGCACTGTATGCACCTTAATCTAATACAGTGAGTGTGGTCGCTGGGAATAGAGGAGGGAGAGCTAATGAAAACTTATGCACATCTGTTCTCCAGGGCCAAGATGAATCGTTACGCTGACCTTGCCTTTCTAAAAACATTCCTAATAGTTGACAACTGAGCACGCAGACCTGCAGACTGCAGGAGGCGAGGACGGGCTTCTGGAACCTCCTTCCGTCACTCCTTTTGTGAAGATGCTGAACAGATTGGTGGCGGAGGCAGCGGTTTCCCTGTCTGACTTGTTGCCGGCACAGAGCACATTCCCCAGAAATGATGGCGTCCAGTGGTCGCCCAGGAAACGGTTTCGCGATCTGTGTTTAATGAGATTCATTGAGTTTGCACAGCATTACATGCAGTTCATTACTGTCATTTTCCCCGCAGATGACTCTATTCCTCAGTACCACTTACCCACTTAACACCCCCGGGCAGTGGCCAGTGCCAGGCGTCTGCCTCCATGGTGCCAAACGTAATAACTTCTGGTGCAGAACATGCACATTATGCTATTGTATTTAATCTTTCCTCTGTGGGGTATCATTCAGCATAACCACCCTTCTGGATCGTGGAAATTAGATGGGAAATAATATCACTTCCGTATTATTTTCTCCTCCCAGTTGTGTGGTTTGCTGCCAATAACCAGCCACTCTGTGGACCCGCTGCAAGCCATTGGCTCTGGTTACAGTGCCGATTGCCGCTCCAGGCCTCACTGAACTAGAATATTCTGAACGCACAAGCAGCCCTCTGTCTGTGGCCAAGGCTCCTAGAATGAGGTAGGGAGGATTTTCGCATGGAACTAGAGCATAGCTTCACCACACATAATTCTGATTCTCTTCATCACCAGGGGGTGTTGTCCATTCCTAAATTCCTGTGTAGAAGGAAGTGTAGGGTAAATGGTACCCACTGAACAGGATGATGATGATCCCACCGTGACATCTTAGGGGGATGAGATGTGGCTGATGACATCAAAAAACCACTCAAGTCCCTGGCTGGCTAGCTCAATTGGTTAAAGCATTGCCCCGATATGCCACAATTTCAGGTTCAATTCCGGTCACAAGCACATACAAGAATCAACTAATGAATGCATAAATAACTGGAACAAATTCTCTCCCTCTCTCTCTCTCTTCATTTCTCTCTCCCTTTCTTCCTCTCTCTTTAAATTGAATAAATAAAAATTTAAGCCTAGCTGGTGTGGCTCAGTGGTAGACTGCTGACCTATGAACCAGGAGGCCAGGATTTGATTCCCGGTCAGGGCATATGCCCGGGTTTGGGGTTTGATCCCCAGTAGGGGGGCAGGATGCAGCCTATCAATGAATCTTTGTTATTATTAATGTTACTGTCTCCCTCTCCTTTCATCTCTGAAATCAATACAAATATTTTTTTAAAAAAATTTAAAAAAACAGCCCATGTCACTCAAGTCAGCATGGAGGAAACAACTAGAACATCCCATCAAAATTGGTAGGTAACACCTTGCAACCAAAGCTGGTTGTTTGACCTAGGATTTTTATACTTCAAGTTTGGTGCAGGCGTTATATAGAATTTTGGTTCCCGATGTTTGATTTAACATGTATCCCTGGGTCTAAGAAATGACCCCTAATTCACTCATTTAATGTTGTCAATAAATATTTACTAAGTGCCCATTCTGGTTTTTTTCTCAGTATTTCAAGGTGCCTAATGCCATATTTTTCTAATGTGGTTCAATGAGACATTAGGTTCATGGATGTAATAAAAAACAAATTATTCTATGGTCCATCAAGTTTGAAAACAACAAACACACACATACACACACACACACACACACACACACACATACGCACACACCAAAAACCAGCATTAAGCAGAGATAACCATGCTTATTTGTAGAATGCTTTCTCAGAGCTGACAATGAGCTAATGTGCCTGGAGAATTTCCAAGTGGGGGATGTAAAAGGCCATCTTGTCAATAGTGTTGTGGTTAAGCGCATGTCTCTGCCCTTTTGCATTTTCCCACAGACTATCTTTTTTTATATATATATATTTTTTATTGATTTTTTAAAGAGAGGAAAGGAGAGAGATAGAGAGTTAGAAACATCGATGAGAGAGAAACATCGATCAGCTGCCTCCTGCACATCCCCCACTGGGGATATGCCCGCAACCCAGGTACATGCCCTTGACCGGAATCGAACCCGGGACCTTTCAGTCTGCAGGCCGACGCTCCATCCACTGAGCCAAACTGGTTTTGGCCCCACAGACTATCTTACAGCCCTAATATTTCTCAGATTATATTTTGGTAACGACTCAATTGCTCACTGAATATCAGTGTGACTCTCCCTACTCCTGAAACTTTTTCACTTTCCTTGTGGTGAGATTATTTCTAAATTTAGCCTCCTGTCTTAAGCAAATGGAAGCATAAGAGAATGGGTGTGAGTCCTATGGGCCTTGTCTTTCCCTCTAGAGGGCATGTAAGGAGATGTTGGGGATCTGTATCACTGAGTCAGCATTTAAAGAACAGCCTTTAAGGGCTAAAAGGCTAGAGTGGAGTTTGCATGGGTGGGAAATAAGCTCTTCTGGTTAAGCCACTGAGAATTGCGAGTAGGTTACTCAGCACAGCACAGCGAAAACTACTGTGGGTGACACTTCTTATCTATGGCCTGAGGTTATATGCACACAAAGCGGATTATCTTCCCAATCGTGGTCATGTTCTTAATATGTGTTCAGACTTTACCAGCTCATCATTACTTAATAACTATTTAGAGAAAGAACGAAAGAAAAGGTGGGAGAGGAGTCAGTGCAATAAGTAGTGCTTCTTATTAAAAGATTTCCAGCAGGTGCCGCAGAGCTGAGAGGGCGTGCTACTGCCTGTGAGTGGCCCCTACGTCTGAGAAAAGAGGATCATTTGCCTCAGGTAGTTAGTTTTTTTCTTTCCCACTAAATTTATGAGTATATATAAAAGCATAAATCCTCTTCACCTTTAAGGAAAAGTTTTTGGTCTCACAGCGATCACCTAGAAAGAAGCCATTTTATCAAAACCTTAAGTATCCTCATTGCAACATCAACACTATTTCTTATGTCTACTGGTTGGCAGGACGCTCTCCCAAGCTCCATGAGAATTTACATAATTTGGCTCGAGAGATTTTATAGTCAAAAGCAGTGGCATTAGCATCCCCGGCCCCTCCTGAGCATACCCGGTGAGTGGCATTCACATGAATGATGCATTTTCATCTTCAGAGTTAGGCACCATTTCCAGAAAAGTCTTGGTCATGCTCCCTGCTGTCTCCCAGTGAAGAGGGCATATTGCAATGCAAGTAGGTAGGAGGAACATTCAAGGGATCGTCTTCAATGCGTCCTATTTGTTTAAAGGAATATTTTGTAAACTCTGGTATTTTCATTCTATAAGTAAAAAGCTACTTGGGACTTACAGAACAACTGATCTATGTACAATGATGATGATGATGATGATGGTTGATACATATGGAATGTTCTCTATATACAAAACACCACTCCAACTCTTAGATGAACATATGGGTGCATAGTTCATTTTCATGCCAATTGACTTAATCTGTAGTCCTTACCAACACTATCTGAAAGGACGTTATTATCTCCCCTATATTTCAGACAAGGACCAAGTTACTTACACAACATTATGCAAGCTGGTAATTAGTAGAATTAAAATTATGGTATCACTCAGCCGGTATGGCTTAGTGGTTATGCGTCAACCTATGAACCAGAAGGTCACCATTGGATTCTCAGTCAGGACACATGCTCCAGTAGCAGACTTGATCCCAGTGTGGGGCATGCAGGAGGTAGCCAATTAATGATTCTGTCTCATCATTGATGTTTCTATCTTTCTTTCCCTTTCCCCTCCTCTCTGAAGTCAATAAAAATATATTAAAAAATATTATGGCATTGGTCAAGATGGCTTTAAACCTGCATCCTTTTCACAACACTAAAATGTTAGAGAATAGTGTCATAAAATAGTAGGTCATAGTATTTACACTTGAGAACAACCAAGCAGTCATAGACTCTCTTACTTTCCTGCTAGATCTTGGGAATCAAACTTTTCCCAGGTCTGGAGGAGCTGGAAGATTTGCCCCAAAGCCCCTGGCAACCGTAGCAGTTAGAGTTCTCTTAAGAAATGAATACCTGGTGTTGTCACCATGCTGGGGGACTGGCAGGAAGGAGAGGGCACAGGGCAATTCCTCCATTTGATTTAAAGAGAGCGGGTCTGAGTCAGTGCTCTGGGATTCTCACTTGCTAGGCACCACTCTGATTTCCATCTAGTCATTTGGGCACAGTTACTGATTTGAGTACACACTCTGTATCTAGTAATATTCCAAGCCCCGCAGACAGCATTGGGCAGGCCAGGCCAGGCCCTGGCCCTCCTGATCCTCACATTCCGGGGGGAGAAGACAGAGAATGCCCAGGACCCAAGTTCATTAGAATACTGACTTCAGAGAACAACAGGTTACGTAAGGAACCCAACACAGAGGAATGTGGGCCACAATAACTGCAGGTAGGATACCCCCAAAACAATCACTGAAGAAACCAGAGGGATATACTGGCTTCTTGTCTTGATTTTATTTCCAAACTAGCCTAAAACAAAGCAGTACCTTTAAAATGGGTCCCCTTCAATGTTGGAGACCAGGTGTAAGCTGACATGGTCCTTGCACCTGAAGGGACTAGCAAGGCTGGGACCCTTACTCACACAGTTTTCCCAGACTTGTTTGGATGGCGGTTATCAGTAGAATGAGACCAACCTTTGTAGAATGAGAACAGCCTTTCATGGCTTACCAAGAAGTTTGTAACTATTTACTGAGATTTGCTGTACCGAGAACTTGTCCTTCTGCTCTGTCCTCCCTTAGAGATTAAGAGGAACAAAGAATACATTCCTCTTGACAGACCTCCTATTCAGTGTCTTGTGTATAAATAGCATTGTGTGGTTAATAAACTTGCTGCAGTTCCTCGATTGAGCTGCAGTCCTCCCAATCCCGCTCTCCTGTCTTTCTTTCTTTTCTCAATTCCCACCTCCCTACCTCAGCCCTGCTCAACCTGTCAGGCTGGCCCTGACACTTCAAAAACAATGTAAAAGCTTTAATACTGTTGTAATAGAGAAAAACTAGGGAAAAATACAAAATGAACAATCAATCATGCAATATTGACAGTGGCTAGTCATAAAAATTGAGATCAGTTAAGACAATACAATAACCTAAGAATGTTTGTGACACAGTAAGAAAACACAGAACACAAAATTATCATAACTACATGATGTTTTGCATGCATAAAACAAAGAGATGCACATCACCCAGAAAATGAAGTCAGCTGAATAGGGGAAAAACAGGATCATAGATTAGATTTCCTTACCTATGATATTTATGAAATAACTTAAACTGTTCAATGATTTTGAAACAAAGCAAGCACGCAAACAATTTTGAATGACCCTCACCGACTTCATTGAGGAGAAGCATCAGTTTTCCTTATTTGACTCTCATATACAGGGTTCTTCTATGAAAGGTTTAATTTATGTTGCTCTTGCAAATGGGTGCCCTAAAGTTCACATAAATTCATTTTCAATTTGGCAGTTAATCATCATGGACACGCACTCTAGGCAGGCTGCTTCATCCATCAGAGATGCTCTTCTCAAGGTTAGGTACACGTGGCACTTGACTTGGTTCTCTTCTGTTTATTTTTTGTCCATGTTGAGGTTACTTCCCTATACATTGAATTCACAAGTCCTCCTCACTGCAGAGTCTGGTAAGATGGCTAATTTTCTCCCCTAAGCTTGTGACAATTGTAATTTTAGAGTCTTCCCTAATTTGAGTTTCCTGTTCCTTTTTCATTTCTTCACATACCTAGCAGCTTTTATACTAGGTTTTGATGCTAATCTGACTGAATTGTACCATGTGGAATGCAAAATGAGATATCTATGTAGAACAGCAAATATTTTATTCTCAGAGGCAACTGATCACCAGCGTGTGATCTTATAAATCTTTCTTCGCAGGGACTCTCATATGGCTTAGGACAACCTGATTATGTCAGGGGCTGTGGGGTCAGGCAGTCTTAGCTGTGATGTGTTGCTCTGCTCTTTTGGTAAAGCAGTTTGCACAGAACACAAATGAGCACGTGCGAATGTTTGTGTCTGATCTGGTGTCTATTCACTTTGATGGTCAATCTAGAAGCTAGGTGAACCAGGAGCAGTGATTCCAACCCAGGGCAACTTAATGATGGGCCTAAAATGGATGTTCTGACCAAGCAGTTACGTGCTTACAACCGGCCACCTTCTCTCTGGGCCCCAGCAGAGCATCAGGGAGGTGTTCGGTGTCTGAAACACTATGTGACTGCTATGTGTTTTCTGTTACATTGTGTATGTGATATGTGCATTACAGTCATCCCTTTTTTCTCTCTTCAATCATTGATTCAGGTACTTATCAAGAAACCACTATGTGACGAGCTGTGGGTGTTTCCCTGGAGTCAGCCAGGCATTAACCCTCTGTGTTATGGACCTTCGACAAGAGGCACAGATGGGAAAACATTTAAACAAACACATCAGTGTGGCATTGTAGAGATTTTCCATTGACAATGGGATCACAAGTGGCTGAGCTGGAGGCTGGCCACTTCAATCTGGTGATCAGAGTGGGCCACCCTAAGAAACTGACCTTAGTTTTGTTTTTCTTTTTAAATCATTTTTTTTTCAAAAAGGTTGCTTTATTAGCTGTTCATATCACAAGCCATGTGCTGATTTTATTGTTTTAGGCAAACTCATGGTGGTGGTTGGGGGGGGGGGGGGCGCTTAAAGGTCCTCTCTTTCTTCCGAGTGACATATGCATGAAGTGAGAAAGGGCTTTGCTAAAGCTTTTATAGCAGACTGGTGGGTTTTCGGAAAGTTGCCTTAGAAATACAGACTCTACACTAATAAAAGAGAAACATGCAAATTAACCATCCCTCCGTGATACCCACAAGCCACGCCCACCAGTCAATGGGAGTGAGTATACAAATTAACCCAACAAAGATGGTGGGTTAATTTGCATACAAAGGCACTGGGCAGCCAGGGGCAGGGCAGGTACTTCCCCTGCGTTGGCATGGCGACACTAGGGAAGTTCACGCCCCACGTCCGTTTGAGTACAAGCAGGTGCCAGGGACCTGGGGGCGAGGCGGCACATGCAGAAGCTGGGGGCCGGGCCTGGAGCTTCTTCCGCGTTGCCATGGCTCCCGCCCCACTGGAGTGCATGCGTGGGGTGCTGGCACCAAAAGGACTGTGTCCTCGGGAGCCAGGCCTGTGCCTAGGCCCGGAGTGGCTGGGGTCCCGGAATGTGACAGAGGTACACGTCAGGCTGAGGGGATTTCCAACCAGCCCATGCACGAATTTCGTGCACCAGGCCCCTAGTTTCTTATAAAACAAATGTAACAGCCTAAATAGTCCATCCTGTTTTAAAGTTATCCTTCTTCTAGTGATTGCTTGATGTCGTCTATCACAAATGGACCCCTTATTGTGAGGTTCAAGCTACTGTATTTATTTTCTCAATTTAGCTTATCAAATTTTGCATTTCCTAATACACCTTACTAGCATTTTTCCTGCAATCCACCTTTTTCACCCCTTCTCTCATACCGCTTCCCTCTGGCAACCACCAGTTTGTTCTCTGATCTGTGAATCTCTTTAATAGATATATACTTATTTATTTTTTATGTTGGTAGCCTTACAGATATCTCCCATTTTCTCCTCCTTTTACTCCCTCCTCCCAGCTCCTAACCACCCCCCAGTCTTCACCACCCTATTGCGTGTGTCCATGGGCTATGCATATAAGTATACAAGTACTTTGGTTTATCTCTTCACTTTCCTGCATCCAGAAACTGACTTTTGAACTGAGATTGAAATGATGTAACCAGCCAGGTGGAGAGCTGGGGGCTATGTACCTGGGAGAGGCAGCAGGAGGGGAGGCCCACAGAAGGGAGAGGCTTGACTTGGGGGGCATCACCAATGGCAAGGAAACCACTGCGGCTGGAGCATAGTGAACTGGGGAGCGGCGGGCAGACAGGAAGTTGGAGGGGTGGTCGTGGCCAGGTGAGGGACTGGCAAGCTGTGGCCCGGGGGTAAAATCCCTCTAGCCCCCTGTGTTTGGAGAACTAAGAATGTTTTTTTTCAGATGAACACTTGCCATCAGTATGATGATAGGGAACACCGAGTTTGAATTCCAATTAAACAAAATGTTATCCCCCCCACCGAGAAGAATTTCATTCTTATGATTATTAGTGTAATATTACAGAAATGATACTTGTCTATATTAATAACATTTTATCATTTAATAACAACATTCTTATTTTTATATTTTGAAATTCATCAAAGACTTTTGTCAAAATCTACTTTCTCTCTTTTGATAAGATCATTGATTTTGCCTCTTGGCATACAAAACCTGAAATATTTATTACTGTCTGTCTTTACAGGAAAAGGTTGCTAACCCTGGGGGTTATATCATACTGACTACTGTGAGAACACATTTCTTTTTAAAATGATACTAAGTTATTTTTCTTTTCTTAATGATACCTGGTACCATTTTTTTATAACACATATAGCTGTTGAATATCTACCTGTGATATAAGGAAATAATAGAGTTGGAAAAATAGCCCTCAGTTTATAGATAAGAGTTTTGAAGTTGATATTTCTACTTCTGTCTCTGTTTTCTCTGTCTGCCAATCTAGTTTTTGACACCACATATAGACATGTCCTTTGAGATACAATTAATATATAACAGTGTATTACTTTAAGGTGTACAACATAATGATTTGATATACGTATCTATTGTGAAATATCACCATGGTAAGTTTAGTTCATATCCATCACCTCACATAGTTACAACTTTTTCTCTTGGGTTAACTTTTAAAATCTACTCTCTTAGCAACTTTCAAATATGAAATACACTGCTATTAACTATAGTCACCATGCTGTACATTGCATCCCTAGGACTTATTTATTATACTAGAGGCCTGGTGCATGACATTAGAGCACTGGGGAGTGGGGATGTCCCTCAACCCAGCCTGCATCCTCTCGCAGTCTGGGACCCCTCAGAGGATGTCCACCTGATGGCTGGGTGCAGGCCTAAGCCAGCAGGCGGACATCCCCTGAGTGGTCCTTAGTGCGGCCGCAGAGGCAAGAAAGGGTCCTGCCAACACCTCTATGTTCGCCAGAAGTGAGCCTGGCTTCTGGCTGAGCAGTGTTCCCCCGTGGGAGCACACGGACCACCAGGGGGCAGCTCCTGTCTTGAGTGTCCGCCCCCTGGTGGTCGGTATGCATCATAGTGATGGGTCGTTCCACTGATTTGCATATTAGCCTTTTATTATATAGGATTAATTAATAAATATTACTTTGACATTGAGAAACCCTACTATGCCACCTACAGTATATTTACTTATTTATGCAATCCTGGCATACACATGAAATCATTTCAGAACTGCTTACCCATTCTTCTACGAGAAACAGATTTACAAACCAAAGCCCAGCATTTCCAACAGTTCTTATTGGCCTTTACCCTTAGAGTGTCCAGTCCAAGTTCCATTTTCCAGACTTATTTAGTGTACTTCTTTCCTTCATCGCTCCCTTATGAGAGGTTCCTTATTCCTTGGTGATACAATGAGGTTCATCTGTCACTGTCCCTATTCCACACTGGATTCCCTTCACATCCTGATGGAACTTGCTTGCTTGCCGATTTGTTGTTTTTTTGTTTTGTTTTGTTTGTTTTTACTGTGATTATAAGAGTCAATGTGCTACTATCACATAAGCTCAGGAGGTCTCTCTCTTTTTCCTACTCTGTTCCCTTCACTACTTCTTTCCACCTTTCCCCACCCACTCCACAGAAGTAGCCATTCTACTTAGTTTCTCAGTTATTCTGCCTTCATTTCTTTCATGCAAATGGACAGATGCCCGTCTATGTTTATAGCGCCCCTTTCTTGGGAAGGAGACTATGCCACAGACCCTTTCCTACCTACGCTGCTGGTTTTGCTGCACAGCACTCTGGAAGCCACTCCAAATCCACTTATAGAACTTGTCCTCAGTGTCCCTGCAGCCGCACGAGCCTCCACATTGTGGCTATGACATCACCTACTCAACTCTCTCCCGGGATGGGCCTTGAGGAGTTCTCCAAAATGTTGCTGTTACAAACCAGGCTGCAGTGGGTAATCTTGGGCACAAGTATTTTCATACTGTTGGGAGTGCACCTCCAGGTAGATTCACAGAACAGGAACTGTGGGACAAAATGCACATGCATGTGTCCTATTGGGAAATTTTGCCAAATTCCGTCCCTGAGGGGTTATGCCTGTTGGGGATAATGTGTGAGTCCCGACTCCCACAGCCTTACCCACCAAGTGAACTGTCACACCACTTAATTTGTGTGTGTCTGATCGGGGGAAATCACCACTTTGGCTCTTTGTGTCTGAATTTTTAATAGTTTTATAAAAATTCTATTAGGGACATTCGCTCTTTGATTGAGGCATATGTTGCATATATTTTCAGTTGACTTTTGACTTCATTGATGTCGTTATTGTTTTCCATGGAGCTTTTTTATTTTTTTTTCTTGCAGTAATGCATCAGTCTTTCTTTCCATTGGCTTGGAGTCACAGTTAGAAGGCTTTATCACACTGCGATTCACGTGGAGTTCACACATGTTTGGTTCTAGCACTTGCATAGTTTCAGCATTTTGCGTTTAGGTCTTTAATCTATTTGGGGTTTATTCTTATACATGGCGTGAAATATGGATCCAATTTTATCTTTTTCCAAGTGGCTGCCCAGTTGTCCCAACACCATTTATTAAAAAAGTCCTTCTTCACTCCAGCGCTTGGAGATGCGACCTTCATTATATACTATATTTCCGTAAGTACTTGGGACTACTTCTTCCTACTCCACGAGTTTATCAGTCTGCACACACACCTTGTCCCACTGCCTTAGAGACGGAGGCTTTACAGTACGTTGCGATGTCTGCCAGGGCTACAACCCTCAGAGCTTTTCTGCTAGAACTTGACTTCTTCCCCTGGCTATTCTTTTACAGTGGTCTTCCCATATGAAGTTTGATAACAATTGTCTAACCATAAAATAGCTCACAAATGAGAAACTTAGGCAAACATTTAGAAGTACATATAGAAGGGGGACAAGGAAAGAACCTTCTCCCCCCCCTCCCCCCGCAAGACTGTATGACCCAGATAGAATGCTGCTCATCAGCTAGAACACTCAATCCTGGGCACCTGGTCCATGTCCGGTGCTAGAGCAGGCCAAGAAGAGAGCGGACCTCACAGAGACAGTGGCCCTCACTCAGAGATGTGACTGGAAGTCCTGGCATTGGGAAGCACAATTTGAAAGTGGTCCTTTCATACACATGCTTTCCTCATTGTGCTGTAAATCCCCAGGAGATAAAATAGAGAATTTGAAATAAAGCCCGAAACAGAACTCATGATCTCCCTGGCATGCCAAGTCATTCATCCCTAAATCAATGGACACGCTCCTCTTTTTACTGCCCAAATCTCCTCAATCACTCTGGTCTGTGTATTTCCTGCCATAATGCCAGTGAAGTCCACCCACTTCACTGTGGCTACCTCCTGCCCTCTAATCCGGGTCTCCAGGCCTGTTGCCTTTATGTCCTAAATTCATTCTCTCTGTCCACCTCTCTCTCCATTTCTCACTCAACAGCTGGAATGCTCATGATCTTGACATGACTCCTTAGCTTCACACCTGTCAATCGCTTGAGACTGTTCCTGGACACCTGGTTCAAACTCTGCTATCCTGGTGCATGCATGAGGCTCTGCACCATCTATCCATGCCCATCCCATGCTGCTCCTCCCCTCCCGTGCCACTCCCCTCCCATGCTGCCGCTCCCTTCCCACGCTGCTGCTCCCCTCTGTGGTCCCTGTGCTAGCATCTCCTCACTGGCTCTCTCCAGCTTCTGAGAGTGGCCAGTTTCTTCTACGGGTTCTTCCACAGCCTATATTCCCCACCTTCTGCGGGGAAACTACAGATCCCTCATCCAGGTTGAAACTCCCCTTCTTGGAGAAGACCTTTTATGTGTCCCCACCTTCATCCGCGTTTCCTGCTCTGCATGCTCATTGAACTGCGTGCTCTCCTTCAGATCTCTATAAAAACTCTAATGTTCATGGATGGAGAGAAGATGGGGAAAACAAAGAAACACACAATTGAACCCCGAACAGAAACTTTCCAACATCTGAGCAGTGCAGTGTCTGCAGTATTTTGGGTGCTGGTGCTGATGGGGTAGTTGCTGTGGAAAATTGAATAAAGTTTACTTACTCGCAGATAGACTCATTTAGATTTATGAATTGGAAATGTCTACCTTTTTATACAGTCCCTATAATTACTGTGGTTTGGATTACAACTTGCCACTGGAGATGTTCCTCTCAAGCGCTCTCATAACAAAAGGCGACTGTTTCTTACATTATGCTCAGCCCTGCCAGGTGTTCTTCCATCATCAAATTGTTAAAGAAAACACACAAAACATATGTTTTCCATTGTTTCCTGCATAATCTGGAGCTATAGAAATGCAGAGTGCTCCTGCTCTCAGCAGAAATGAGCGAGCATGAAATATTCATAAGCTCGTGTTTGTGATTATTAAGTAAAGGCCAATTCTGGTGAGCTTGTTATTTTAAAAATATGTAGTTATTTATTAAACTGAATGCTTGCTATGTGATAGAGCTCATTACAATAGAAGCCGAGACAGATTCCTCAAGAGGTACAGTGAACACTCTTGACAATAAAGGATGGGAAACCCTGGGAAATATAGATGCACCTGGGACTCAGCACAACCCTCACTTACCATCGTCAAGGTCTTGAAGAGGCATCCACATTATATTTATTCTAACTCGAGTACAGAAGTAGCATTTAAGGCCCTGGGCTTTGGAGACAGTCACATCTGGAGCCCAGTCTTCCTCTGCCATTTGTTAATTTCTGTGATATTGGGTATGTACTAAACTTGGCTTAGCTTCCATTTTCTTGTTCTGATCTGCAAAATGACAACAGCCATCGAACGAGCCTCCCAGGCTGACTGTCAACAGGATAGGAGGTGACTCAGCGCCTGGTGCCGGTCACAATGCATCCCACAGCATAATCAGTTAAGGCGGGCCGAGTATCATTTTATTGATTGTATTTAATATTTTCTCCTGCACATCAGCATTCACCCTTTACAAATGGAAATAGAGTGGGAGCAATCTCTGCATCCAAACCTGCTGAGGTCAGACCCAGAGGAATGCTGAAAAATTTGGATCCTATAGTAGCTCTACCCAATATGTAGACACAAACACAGGGAAGCAGCCAAAATTCAGAGACAAAGAAACATGTCACAAATGAAAGAAATGGAAGAAAGCAAACTACTGGACATAGAGTTCAAAACCACGGTTATAAAGTTACTCAAGAATCTTCTAGAAACCTCCAAAAAAAAAAAAAAAAAAGGAAAAGGACCAGTCAGAAATGAAGCATACACTGACTGAAATAAAGAATAATATACAGGGATTCAACAGTAGAATAGAGGATTCTGAGAATCAAATCAACAATTTGAAATATGAGGAAGCAAAACACACCCAACCAGAAGAGCAAAAAGAAAAAAGAATCCAAAAATATGAAGATAGTGTAAAGAGCCTCTGGGACAACTTCAAGCATACTAACATTCACATTATGGGGGTGCCAGAAAAAATGAGAGAGCAAGATATTAAAAACCTATTTGAAGAAATAATGACAGAAAACTTCCCCTACCATAGGAAATAGACTTACAAGTCCAGGGAGCACAGAGAACCCCAAACAAGAGGAACCCAAAGAGGACCACACCAAGACACATCATATTAAAATGTCAAGGGTTAAAGACAAAGAGAAAATCTTAAAAGCAGTGAGAGAAAAGCAGTTAGTTACCTCCAAGGGGATGCCCATGTGAATGTCAGCTGATTTCTCAACAGAAACTTTGCAGGCCAGAAGGAAGTGGCAAGAAATATTCAAAGTGATGAATAGCAAGGACCTACAACCAAGATTACTCCACTCAGCAAAGCTATCATTTAGAATTGAAGGTCAGATAAAAAGCTTCACAGACAAGAAAAAGCTAAAGGAGTTTATCACCACCAAACTAGTATTATATGAAATGCTGAAGGGTATTCTTTAAGAAGAGGAAGAATAAGAAGATAAAGATAAAAAATATGAACAACAAAATGGCAACAAATATATAGCTATCAACAATTGAATCTAAAAATGAAAGTAAACGAATAAAAAAATATAATGAACAGAATAAACTGGTGAATAAAATAGAATCAGAGACATGGAAATGGAACAGACTGATTATTCTCAGAGGAAAGGGGGCTGAGGGGCAAGAAGAGATTAAACAAAGATCTTATATGCATACTAGATGACTGGTGCACAAAATTCATGCACAGGGGGTGGGGTTCATTCTGCCCTGAGCTCTCTCACAATCAAAGACCCCTTGAGGGATGTCCAACTGCCATTTTAGGCCCAATTCCTGCAGTCGACATTCGGCAGTCTGATATCCCTCTCACTATCCAGGACTGCTCGCCCCTAATTGCTCTCCTTCCTGCCTGCTCGCCCCTAACTGCTTGCCTGCTTACCTGCTCAGTGTGCATCATAGTGACTGGTTGTTCTGCCATAATGGCTTTTATACTTAGGCTTTTATACTTATAGATTTGCATTACCTATGGACACATTCAATAGGATGGCAAAGGCCTGAAGTGGGATGGGAACCAGGTAGAGGGAGATAATGGGGGGAAAAAGAGGGACATCTGTAAACTCTCAACAATAAAGATTTTAAAAAAACTGAAGTCCAGAGGGGACATGGCTTTGTATCTTTGAGACTTTTTCTCCCTTCCTGATCCATATAACAAAGATAATGGTGAGTTGATTTATCTAAATGAAATGAGAACTGATAAATCAAAATAGTTTATAGATTTGGTGTAATTATGCAAACCATGGCAGCTTTTGTCTATTTAATTAATTTAACAAATATTTAGGGAGCACTTGTCTTTTGATGAGACCACTTTGAATTGGCTACATACAAAAGTAGAGACACATCCAATATCCTTTTTCTGTAAGCCTTCCCTATATCTTCTCTCAGTAGGAAGAAAATGAGCTTTTGGTATTAAAAAAAAATCTACTATTGTAACTTGATTAATTAATATTACAAATATGACCACAGATCATCTGTCCCATCTGGGCCACATTGAGGAGCCTAATATTTGTCTTTGTGAGTGTGGGAGTGTGTGTGTGAGTGTGTGTCTTTGTGAGTGTGTGTGTGATGTACTGTAAAATATTGAAACATTGCTTCTAATAGCAAAAAATAGGAAAAGTCTAAAACAGTACTAATAGGGGCTAGGATACTTGGATATAATACATTCATTCAAAAGAATATTATGCATGTCCATTTGACCCAATGATCCCACTTCTGGAAATATATCCTAAAATCCCAAAATACCAGTCAGAAAGAATATACGCACCCCTATGTTCAGAGTGGCATTATTTACAATAGCTAAGATTTGGAAACAGCCCAAGTGTCCATCAGTAGATGAATGGATAAAAAAAGCTGTGAGACATTTACACTATGGAATACTATGCAGCTGTGAAAAAGAGGGATCGCTTACCCTTTAGAACAACATGGATGGACCTGGATAATATTATGCTAAGTGAAATAAGACAATCTGAGAAAGGGGGATGGGGGAAGACAACATGATCTCACTTATTTGTGGAATCTAATGAACAAACATAAAAGGAATATTATGCAACTCTAAAACAGAAGAAGGTACACCTAAATGAGAGGCAGTGATTTCATATTGTGTGGTAACACTGAAGAGTGGTTTTGGGCATGGAGTCTAGCAAAAATCATATTCCAATTCCCACTGTGTAACTTGGGGCAAGTTAACTGCTATGTACTGCTTAACTGCTATGTACCTCAGTTTCTCTCTCAAATAGGGTGATATTTGCCTCTCTTCCATAAACTGTTACATGGAACTTAGAGCAATGTCAGGTTTAGGACACGTACTATATATGTGTGCATTTGCAGTCATTATCATCACCATCATCACCATCATTATTCCCATCACCATCACTCCTCTCACCATCATCATCATCACCATCATCATCACTAAAGCAGGCTACCTCAAAGACACATTATTAAATACAAAAATCAAAATGCTTAATTGTGTCCACATGCTACTATTTATGTTTAAAACTGTATATGTTAGAGAATGGAAAATATGGGTCTGTGCACACAACACATATTTCTGGAAGAATTTAGAAGAAATTTTCCATGTTGTTATCTCTTTGGAAAGTGAACAGAAAACTGGGTAACATGGAGAGAAAGGGCTAGAAAGTTATTCCTAATTTTATTTTATTTATTTTTATTTTTTTAATATATATTTTATTGATTTTTTACAGAGACAAAGGGAGAGGGATAGAGAGTTAGAAACATCGATGAGAGAAAAACATTGATCAGCTGCCTCCTGCACACCTCCTACTGGGGATGTGCCCAAAACGAAGGAACATGCCCTTGACCGGAATCGAACCTGGGACCCTTCAGTCCACAGGCTGATGCTCTATCCACTGAGCCAAACCGGTCCGGGCCCTAATTTTAAAATAATTCAATCTGCTCTAAATGTTTACCATATACACATATCACCTATTCAAAACATAACACTAAGACCAAGCTAGGTAAAATAATTATATGCACTCATCATTTAAGCAATAATTTTATATTTTCATCATCTGGGCCACATTGAGGAGCCTAATGTTTGTCTATGTGAGTGTGCGAGTGTGTGTGTGTGTCTTTGTGTGAGTGTGTATGTGTGTCTTTATGTGTGTGAGTGTGTGTGTGAGATTGTGGTATGCTGGCATCTCAGTCACACAGGATTCATCATCATCAAGGTAAAGCAGGACAACGTGACTAAGCACTGCCTACATCTTCAGCAAAACCTTGAATACTTTTGACAATTAAATACCCTGGAATGAGTTGAAGCAATTCAAGGCCCAGGAAGCATGAGCCAAGGAAAACAAACTCCTCTGGCAATGTCAAATCCAAGGCCCTTCCGCACTCACGTGGCTATATGTGGGAGGCCCCACAGAGTCCCTGGAATAGGGTCAATGGCAATTTGTCTCAGCAAATTTACAAGCAAGTTTTACTAAAAGGAGTTGTTTCCCCCAGGCCCCTGCAGCTATTAAAACTAAGAGGACAAAGAGAGACAGCGTAAAAACAGTTAAAACCACCCTGAATAGCACCTTACTTTATGTAATTGCTTTCATAAGTAGTCATAGCATCACTTAAAGCATTTTATTTAATCCATAGGGCAAAGCCTCAAGGTTTCAGGCTTCTGTGCTGGAGCTGAGCAGAAGCTTCTCAGTGCCGTGTGGCTTTTGAATGATGCTTGTAAAATTTTCCAAGAGGAACTGTGAGCAGACAAGCACCCAGAGCCGGGGATCTTAGTCCTGAGACAGGAGGCTGGACACACTTCTTTGAAGTTTTACCAGCAAGACAGGCAATCTTGAGGGACCGTGTTTCAAGCACCATCACCCCCACCCCTCCCACTTGTAATACACACTTCTCCTGATGGTCAAGGCAGAAGGCACCATCTAGCTCCTGCTTTCAGGGGAAACACGTATGACCAGAAGGCAGCCACAGGTGCTTTCTTTCAAGGATGTACAGGAAAAGCGACAAACCCTTGAACTTGGCAGGCACATGCATTATGCACTTGCTGTGGCGTATAATCAGAATGCATTTCTGCTTTGTCCTTGGGTCTGGAACAGAGGGCTTGGTTCTGACCGTGGCTCTGCCTCTTACTAGCTCTGTGGCACTAAGTGCACTCTTTAACCTCTTTGGGCCAATTTTTCCATTCTGCATATTGGGATAAATAAATTCATTCAACTAATGCCTGAGTTAGTCTTTGCAGGATTAGAATGATTGTTGTACATTAAGCACTAGTTACAGAGGTACAAAGAGAGGCCCAGGGAACCTTAATGGGGGAGGGGAAGGAAAATAAATTTTCCTCTACCTTCTATGGTTCATGGATGAGATCCCCATGTGATAAAAGACAGGTTATTAGGAGAAAAACAGAAGTTTAGTAATGTATTCCTCCTGTATACATAAGGATTGTCAGAAATGACCCAAGCCACCACCTTAAAAGCTGGGGCCCTAACCGGTTTGGCTCAGTGGATAGAGCATCGGCCTGCAGACTGAAAGGTCCCAGGTTTGATACCAGTCAGGGGCATGTACCTTGGTTGCGGGCACATCCCCAGTAGGGGGTGTGCAGGAGGCGGCTGATCGATGTTTCTCTCTCATCGATGTTTCTAACTCTCTATCCCTCTCCCTTCCTCTCTGTAAGAAAAAAAAAAATCAATAAAATATATTAAAAAGAAAGAAAGAAAAGCTGGGGATGGTGGAGAAAGTCAGTTATGGGGCCTTATCAAAGTACAGTAAACCAGGGTGTGGTTGTTATGCAGATTAAAGCCCTTTCTCATTAGTAAGTTTCTAGAGGCTTATTCTTCCTGGTACAGAGATGGAGACATCCTTACAAAGAGAGATTTCCCTTATAAATGTAAATATCTCTTACAAAAGGGTAATTTCTTAGCTTTCAATTTATCTGCTATTTCTTGAAAATAATTTGCCTAAAATAATCTTATGCCAAAGAGGTATATTTTGGGGTGACCAATTCTGCTCCCACTCACCTTCATTCTAAGTGATCCTAATGGAATGTTCTTCCTTAAGGTTATTGATAAAATGGGAGACCCATTCCTGCCCGGGTAATAGATAAGATGAGAGAGGCTTCCTTGATTAAGGAGGGTTTGAAAGGATAATACCTACCTCCAAAATTTGATGTGTGAGAACCAAGAAAATGCAAGTAAAGCTGTTAGTAGTGCCAAACACAGATCACACACTAAACAAGCACAGCTGTTATTCATCTCAGCCTAATTTTCAGTTTTTCAGAGAAGCCACCCAACTGGTTCAAATCCTTCTGTTATGTGCTTCAGAAATCCTGGTACCGCTCCTTCAAGGCATTCTCACACGGATGATTTTATACCGACTTGGCTAATTATTTGATCAAATTCTGACGTTCCCACTGCCTCTTGGACTCTGGCTTTTGGTTGCTGCTATTTTTCTCCATTCTCTTCTGAACTTCTTGTCCAAGCCTGGGAAACACTCGTACAATAAATAAATGACCCTACTGAGTAATTAATTCTCACTCTCTTTCATTTTAGATAATCAGAACAAATATTTCTCTTTGGTACCAAACCCAGCATCTAAATATCTAAATCTAGATATCTGAATATTCAGTGTTACTATAAGATAGCACTGTGAACCAGACACAGGCCAGGAATGATACTACGGAGCCTGAATTTCTCAGGGTACTGCTGGCATTTTCTCTTACCTAGAACCTGATCTTGCTAAAATTTTTACTTCCTCCAGCATCATTTGTGTTGTTGACTATACTGTAAATATGTTTAGGGCCATGACTGGCTTTGGTGACCTTAATAGGCTTTCTAAGAGGCCTTGTGATGGCAAACTGTCTCCCAGTTCTTTTGGTGCCCCTACTGCACACTCTTTCATAACATCTACCTGGCAGGTGCACTGGCCGTACAATGCATTCAGCAATAATTACCTCTGAAATCCTAAACCACACACTGTTTCAGCACCTGGGAGGGATTTCGCTGAATGCCCATGTTAGCTTGAAGCACAGACTAAAGAAGAAAGAAACACCTGCTTTTGACATTTTAACAGTATTTGTGCAAATCTGTGGGCACATTGTGTGTGCCATGGCAGGGCACAGTCCCACCTTGCTGCCCCTGCATTCCTCACTTCTTTTCCCAGGTGAGTTATTGTCTTCCTTGGGATGTACCCATATTCAATTTTCATTGTCACTCCAAACGGCATTTTCATTTTGGATTTATGGAAGACCAAGGTCGCATCAGAGAATGGAATCGAATTAACGGAGGGTCAAATGTTCAGGACAACCAAGGCCAGGCAGGAATGTGAAATCATTAGCAAAAGGGCAGCCTAGAAAGGCTTCTGTAAACATGAGGGAGAAGAATGCAGATGAGGACAAACCAAAGGGCTGGCTGACCAAACCGTAAGTCCCCTTAGGGGTGTACTAGCATGTAGTAGGCACTCAGAATGATTTTGTAGGGTGTCCAACTGTCCCAAGTCACCCAGGTCATACAATTTTCAGTGTTAAATCCCAGAAAGTGCCAGGGACACTGGAACAAGTTGGTCACCTTAGATTAGCACTCAGGCTATATCTTAAGCATATGGATTATTTTGAGTTGAAAGCAGTTGCGATCCTGAGGGTTCACAAGAAACTTTTACCTCTTTTTTAAAAAATTAAATTAGGGGTCTTGTCCCTAATAAGAATTATCACCAGAAATAACTTTTTATAAGGAAGGGCAAACTTCTAAATATGGAATATCTGCTCTTCTTATTGTCCTTCAAATGACCTTCTCTCATCTGAAGCCCCGAGGTGCCTGACTTCATCCTTAACTCAGAATGTCACATTACCTCATTGTCCCTCATTTCTCCAAAGACATATTTTGGGGTATCAGACTCTGCTCCCCTTTCACGTGTGCGGGATCTCTGACTCATGTATGTGAGTTTCCTATATGTACATATGTATTAAATTTGGACATTTTCTCTTGTTAATCTGTCCTGTGTCCATGTGATTATTAGGTCAGTCCCAAGAACCCAAAAGTGTAAAGGAAAGTTTCTTCCCCTCCACAGTATGGACTGACCTTGGAATTTCCTGGTAGCCCAGACTCATCTGACTAGCACTCTATAATAAGCAATGTCTCCCATAGGATCAGGATCCCTTCATTCCTCCTCTTTTTCCAACTGTGAAGTTCAAAGCACACACGATACAGTGTCCCAGTGGACAGCATCCTTGAAGATGGAAGGATGGATGAGGGCGGAAAGAAATGTTGCCTTTGGAGATCTCCAACATATTCTCTCTTTCCTTTCATTCTATTTCAGGCAAAGAAACAGACATCTAAGAGCTTTCAAAATATAATTTCAAATTCAAAGCCAGGGCCGATGCTCTGAAAATCTATCAGATACTCTCCCCAAGAGCTCTTCATGCCCAGCCAATGGATAACTATGGCACCAAGGTATGACTACCATAGGGGAGGGGGGAAATGCCTTCTACCCTTCTAAGTCCTTGTGGTGGTGTAATAATAAAATTTACATGAGATAGAGTAACAAGTGTAGTATGTATGGGGGTTTCTTAGGAATAGGGGACCCCAGGACAAATTGGGTAGTTGAAGTTGGTAGTCCATCTTGAGCTAAGGAGAAAGGAGATGTGGTGTTTGTGCTTCAAAGGGAAGGCAGGCAGTTCATAAGTAGATGAGAACATTGCTCTAATCTGACAAACAAATTCTTGCTGGGCCTTCCAAACACAATAGGAGACAGAGGGGAATCTACCAACAGACTTTTCTGCTTCTCCCTGACTGCTACACTCATGCTAAGGTGATAGCTCCCTTCCTTTAAATAGGTGTTTCTATCTGCATTCCACTAGGCAGGTAAGGGGGAGGCAAAGGCTCTTCTTGAGTCTTTTTTTTTTAATAACCAGCTTAAAATAACTAATATCTCCAAAAAGTATATTTTCTATTCCCCTTCATCACTGTTATCTGAGGCATGGAGATGTAAAGAGTGGTCAGAGAAGTAACACAAAAGTAACTCAAAACAGCCTAGGACACTCCCCCTGGAGTTTATTTTTTATTCTTGCAATTAAGAAACACTTGAACCATCAAAGACAGAAAGGAAGACTAAGCAAGCAAAGAATTGAGGTCATTGTCTAAGTCTCAGACTATAAGAGATAAGACTACAGTTGTACATGGGTGATCCAGAAGGAAAATAGAAAAGGAAAAAGCTTTAAGGGGTGGGAAGGAAACCCATCAGAGTTCAGAAATCCCCCCAGGGCATCAATAAAGTGAAGGGAGAGATTTCTACATAGGGAGATAATACAGACAGCAATGGCTGGAAGCTAACAAAATGAAGTCCTGGGCTTGATATCAGAGTTACTATGCAGTTAAAACACACACACACACACACACACACACACACACAAAATTACAAACCAGGACAAGCCCTGCCTGTGGGAGGTTCACTCAGCTCCATGAATTCAAAACAAAGAGGGTGTTTTGGAAGAAGCTGGAAGCAGGGCATGCAGCAATCTTGCAAAAATAAACAAGGTTTCGGTATCTGGCACTGTCTCTGGGCACACCTCGAACTCTTGGCTTCTCGGAGTTTTAATTGGATCTCAGCGGCAGTACCAGAGGAGCTGGGAACACTAACTACCCACATCCTGGAACCGTACCCCCCACCAGCCCAGCCTCGCTCCCCCAGGCCCAGGCTGTGCTGGACAGGAAGTCAGGGCCCCACCTTCACAAGGGAAAAAACAACGGAAAAACCCTTTCATGCTTTCCCAGGTAACAACCACACAAAACTAGAATATCCATCAAATCCGTGCAACTCAGCAAGTGCAGGTGTAAACCGAGGAGCATTCAGGATGCTGCTTTGAGATACTGGAGGTGCCCTAGGTGAGTACTTGTTTGCATGGTGCCTTGTTCCCAGCTGCCAGGTTACTGTGGAACACCCTATCACACACATATTCAGCATTTAACACATGTTGTTATTGAATACCTACTGTGTTCCATGTTTTGTATACCTACTGTATGTATTGCTTTCTTCATGTATTGAATACCTACTGTATATGTTGAACTATTCTAGGCACTGTAGATAGAGTAGAGAACAACGCAGACAAAATTTCTGCCTTCGTGAAACTTACATTCTAATTGGCCAGACAGATTAAGAACAAACCAATAAATATAAAACAGATATTTTATATAAATGCAAAAAAAGAGAGAGAGAATAAAGCAGGGCTAATTAATAGTCTGTGGCAGGAGCAATATTTTAGAATAGGTTGGTCAGGCCAAAGCTCCCGGGCGGGATTGAGCTGAGATCCATATGAACCATAAGATACAAAGATGATCCCAGGCAGCCAGAGCTCCTGATTATAGGGCCCAGTTGCTGTGTAGTGAGGAACTATGGGGGCCACAGAGATGGCAGGAGCCGGACCACCGTGCTGGGCAGGGAGATGGGAGGAGTGTTTAGTAAATATAATTTGAAGGTCAAGTTGACATGGTGTGGCTTCCTTCTGACACAGAAAGGCCACCTACCAGATCTCTCTTCTCAAGCAGCCATTGTGACAGACTCTAAATTCGGTCCCCAAGGCAACCAAGGGAAATGAGCATAAGGCCTAAAACAGGGAAAGCAGAGGATTCCTCCTGATGCAATGCCTGTCCTGTTCAATGTGCTCATGCCTTCCCTCTTCCACTCACTCATTTTGTAAGGATTTAGTTAGCATCTAAAATCTCTCCAGCACTGTGCCGGGCATCCCAGAGAAACATGAAGAAGGCACGATGCTATGTTTAAGGAAGGAATTTGCTGACGAGGACAAATAAATGGTTACAAAACGATGGTGAGTGCCCTCATGTAGTTTGTGCTCAGTGCTCCATGTGATCCCAGGAGTCAACGTCAGACAGCTGGTGGCTGGGAGGACATAGCAAGTACAAGGAATGTCAGCAGGTTGGTGCTGCCAGAAAGACGTTTCTCATACTTCCCTAGGGACTGTATTTCTTGCAAACAGGCAGATTTTCAGATGCTCCCCTGGGAGATGCTGATCCAATAGATAGGTGCGTGGTGGGAAATGGTGTTTGTATTTTCCAAAGTAAGTAACCCTAGAAGTTGATTCCCATGAGGGTTGCGACCCGCTATCCTAGAGGATAAAGAGTCAGGGTGGGATATGCGCAATGAGAGAGACGGACAGGCCCAGAGAGGCCACACGCGTGATGTATGTATGGACAAAATGCATGGACTTTGTCTATATGTTAACAACTAAATTTCCCAACAGTCTGAAAAAAAAATGAAGGAAGGAAAAAAGGAAGAAAGAGATGGAGGACAGAGGGAAGGAAGGAAGAAGATTGGAGAACTAACAAGGATGATTAGATTTTCTTTTGGCCGGGAAGAAAATAACCTGCCCACACACTATAATTTTCTATTATTTCATAGAAAACAAACACTTAAAATGAAAATATGTCAAAAGACACGATCTCACAAAAAAGAATGAAAACATTGTATTGGTTTTTCATTGTGGCCATAACAGGTTGCCATAAACGTTGTGGCTTAACGTAACACAACTTTATTATCTTACCATCTGTAGGTTGGAGGTTCAGCCTGGGTCTCACTGGGCTGAAGTCGAGGAGTTGGCAGGGCATCTCCCTGATCCTCCTTCAATAATCATATCCCTTTACCTGACCCAAATGGGGGGAGGTTCTTTATTTTTAAGATCTAGGTGATTCCATTGGGCTCACCTGGATAATCCAGGATTCATTCACTTTGCTTTTCAATGTCTCTAACTCCATCACATCTGCAAAGTCCCCTTTGCCATGTAAAGTAATATAACCCAGGTTCTGGGGATTTGGAAGTGGACCCTGGAGGGCTGGGCGGGGCATTACTCTACAGACCACAAATACATTACGTGGACAAAGTCCAACTTCGTGAGAGCCACCTTCCACTGTCCTCAGTTTCCCTACCTGGCTCGGGACCAGCAGTGGCCCACCAAGAAGGACTCTCCCTGGTCTATCAAGGGGTGTTCAGGACCAGGGACCAGCATTCAGGAAAGGATTTTAAGCTTAGATCATTTCCTTTTTAGTGAAGAGGATTCCGCAAATATCCAGTTAAGGCAGATACTGCAGCCATGGGCAAACTACGGCCCGCGGGCCGGATACAGCCCGTTTGAAATGAATAAAACTAAAAAAAAAAAAAGACCGTACCCTTTTATTTAATGATGTTTACTTTGAATTTATATTAGTTCACACAAACACTCCATCCATGCTTTTGTTCCGGCCCTCCGGTCCAGTTTAGAACCCATTGTGGCCCTCGAGTCAAAAAGTTTGCCCACCCCTGCTACACAGTTATTCATCAAAAAGAGGATTCTTTTATTTTAATTCCAAATTAAAATTGACAAATTTCTCCAGTGCCATTTTACAGTTAATATAAACTGATGTCCTTAAGAATAAAAAAGTTTCAGCCCTGGCCAGTGGCTCAGTTGGTTGGACTGTCACCCCATACACCAAAATTTGGGTTTGATTCCTGGTCAGGGAGTGTAATAATGGATCTCTCTCTCTCTCTCTCTCTCTCTCTCTCTCTCTCTCTCTCTCTCTCAATGATAAAAAAAGAAAAAAAAGGATGAAAAGTTTCAGTAGTTCTTCAAAGTTAGTTGCTTAAAACTTTGCCTTAGACCAGTGGTTCTCAACCTTCTGGCCCTTTAAATACAGTTCCTCATGTTGTGGTGACCCCCAACCATAAAATTATCTCCATTGTTACTTCATAACTGTAATGTTGTTACTGTTATGAATCGTAATGTAAATATCTGATATGCAGGATGGTCTTAGGCGACCCCTGTGAAAGGGTCGTTTGACCGCCAAAAGGGTCGTGACCCACAGGTTGAGAACCGCTGCCTTAGACACATGTAGTTCAAGTCTGTAACAAGTAGTTTTTTTGAGTAAATGTTCTCCCCTGTCACCTACCTGTGGATTTTGCTTCTTCTCGAGAAGACCTGTGTAAGCTGGGATTGACACAGACAGATAAACCCAGTTAACTCGAAAGCTGGTCTGGGCAAATGTATTAGTCACTTCTTCCAAAGGATTTTTAAAAATAACATCTCCCTGCATAATAAATGAACCTAAAGGGAGTAAAGGAAGTTCATTTAGAGGCAAGACAAAGAGACAGTGATACGTGACGATATTTAATAGCTGAGAGAAATGACTGAGCCCAGCGTAAAGCCTGCTGCCTCTCAATCACTTGGCAGTTTGCAAGCTTTGTTGTATTCCTCTGTGACAGACGGAGCTTAATAAAGTGTATTTACTTTCCAGCTTCCCTTTGCCTTGGGTTCTAAGTCACTTTTCTCCAGCTCTGTGTTTTCTCTGAGACTCCAGGAAACCTGAGCCTAAGGGTTAAAGAGGGCACACATCCACAGAGGGCGTCTGCTCACCCACGCTGATGCTCCGGGGAAGGATGGTTTGGATTCAAAGGGGAGATAAGCAGGACTGAGGGAGGTCCGCGTTCTGTTTCCTGTTCTCCACCTTGTCTTTCGGGCGAGCCATGGAGGTCCTTCCTGTCTTTTTATATGCAGACTGTAGAATGCTTTACTTACTATTTTCCCCTCTTAGAGAATTTATATTTGTAAAGGAAAATATACCAGGACATAAGGAAGAAAAGATCTTTTATTCCATTACTCTTCATAACTAACCACGGTTAATAGCGTGGTTAATATCGTGCCTTAGATGTCTTCAAAATCTTTTTAGGGGGTTACAGGGCTCAGCTCTGGGCAAGATGGTGCAGGCACATCCCGCTGTGTCTCTCCCCAGATGCAGCCATAACACCAGGACAGAGACATGAAATAGTTGCTATGGCTCTTGATGAATTTGTGAAGAATTGGTGGAAGACATGTATATTTATATGTATATGTGTATGTATATGTATGTATATATGTATGTATATGGTATGTGTATGTATATTTATATTTACAGCTACATTTATATTTACATTTACAGTTACAGCTATATTAACATTTATATTTACAGCTACATTTCTATTCCTATTTCTTTATATTATTTATATTTATATTTATTTACATTTCCCCTGGTATATCTAGGACTCAGAACACTGTAGTCCAAAGCCCAGAAGTTGGCTTCAGTTTCCAAAAGAGAGCCTCAGGCAAAGCCTGGGGAGCCTGGGAATAAAGCCAACACTCAGAGAGCAGGTGGCCCTCCCTAAGGTGGGTGGCCCTCATCAGTCAGCCTCAGGCCGGAAGAGAACAGAAAGGGGACCCTTCTGCAGGTAAGAGGGAACTCCCGTGCCTGACTGCCTTGAGCTGGACATGGGTCTTTTTCTGCGTCCGATTGGAACTACACCATCAACTTCCTTCATTCTCTAGTTTGCCACTATAGCTCCTGGGATTTCTCAGACTCTCAGCTTCCAAAAGCCAACTTCTCATAACATATATTCACCCCGTTGGTTCTGTTCTCTGGAGAACCCTGAGTAGACACTTTATGATCCCATCGCTAAGACCTTTGGAAAAGACAAAACTATAATGATGAAGAACACATCAGTAGTTGAAAGAGATTAGAGGGTAGGGGAGGAGCTTGTAAAACATGAGGAGGAAGTAGTTTGCATTATGGACTTGCAGACCTTGATGGTAATGGTGGTTACACAAATCTACATATGTGTTAACATTCACACAATTGCACACTAAAAACAAGCAATGTTATTGCATTTTAAAAGTAATGTTTTGAAAAAGTGCTGTATAAATTTAAGGTATACAGCTTAATGATATCATGTATGTCAACTATAGCTCAATAAAACTGGGGAAAAGTAAAGTTTTAAAAAAAGGAGTGCCAGCCCACTATTTTTGTCTAAAAACAGTAATGTTCATTTTCATAAAATAATAATTCCTTAAAATAATAAAGAAATAGCTGAAACCGGTTTGGCTCAGTGGATAGAGCGTCGGCCTGCGGACTGAAAGGTCCCAGGTTCGATTCCGGTCAAGGGCATGTACCTGGGTTGCGGGCATATCCCCAGTAGGAGATGTGCAGGAGGCAGCTGATCGATGTTTCTCTCTCATCGATGTTTCTAACTCTCTATCTCTCTCCCTTCCTCTCTGTAAAAAATCAATAAAATATATTTAAAAAAATAATAAAGAAATAATGGAAGAAAAATAAAAATATGAAATTTAAAATCAGCTCCAAATCTAACCATGTAGAAGTAGCCTAAGTAACATTGCATAAATATCATTCCAGATATGTTTTTACAAACCTGCATGGATAAATGGATGAATGGATGGATGGGGAAAAGGATGTGTGGGGAGATGATGGGTAGGAATATGGATGGGTGGAGAGATGGATGGATGGGGAGATGAATGGAAGAGCAAAATAGAAATGCCCTAGGGAGATGTTCTATGAGAGATGATTTTATAATATAAAATGCTAAATATTTTGTTAAATGTAGAAGAAATAAGCAGAAAAAAAATACAAAAATCTTATTCAATGGCAAATAAATTATCCTACTCCAAAAAATAGATCTTCCCAATATCCCCAAAGTTTAGAAGAAATTATGCATAACACTAAGACTCAGGAACCATTTTTAACTGAATGCTTTACAGTTCTGACTGACTCAGTTTTATGAATAAAGACTAGAATGGTTTTTAGTAACCTCTGCCATCTTCTAATTAGTTACTCATTCATTACAGTATATTTACTTTGCCAGGTTTACTATATACACATTTTAAATTTAATTTCTGTAGTTGATGATTAATTTGGTATTTATATGTGAGTAAACACACACATACATTCCTATATATGTTGAGCTTGTACATACATACATAGATTCAATGTTTGCCAACAACCAATCATTTTGCCAGTCCTCTATTTGGCATTCTTCATATAGGTTAAAATTTGAAATGGCTGGATGGTATTGCAAGTATTTTTTCTTAAGGAATGACTCATAGGTCTTCCAGACTGAGAAAGCTGGCCCATTTCTTTGTACTGGAACAACTTCTTGACTGTGTCTAATGCCTCACCTGACATATTCCTTCAAAACATCTCTGTTTTCTTACCACCACACCTGGTTGGCTTGCTGATGCCACAATCTTCCATTAAAGTGAGGAGCGATAGATTCTGAAGCCAACCTTTAAATGTAGAGTTTCCTCATGCTCCTTTTTGAGGCCATGCCCTATTAAAACAGATAATTCATTCAACAAACTTTTATTGAGTGTGTACTGCATGCCACACAATCTACTTAGGTACACAAGGTTGGCACTGATCTTGGCCAGGCTCTCAATGAGACAGTATTATCTCCTGAGGAGAGTATTCAATTTAAAAGAAAGTTACATTGTGAGGAGTATTGCGTTATAGGGCCTGCATTAGCGATGTCTGCAGCGGCTGGAAGAAAATAGTGTTTAGTCTCCTATTTATTGTTCTTACTGCCTTTTACTCTCCCACATGGAAAAAGGAAAGAAAGTCTGGTGGAGGCATAGTAAATGATAATGCCAATCAAGCAAGTCAAATATTCCCCAAAGGGTTTCTCAACCTCAGCACTATTGACATTTGGGGGATAGATGTTTCCTTGTTAAGGGCTGTTCTGTGAACGGTAGGATGTCTGGCTGCACCCCTAGCTTCTCACCCATTAGATGCCAGTGAAATCATCCCTTCTTACCTCCTTGTAAGTGTGTGCAGCATTGTCCCCTGGGGTGCAAAACCACCTCCAGATAAGAACCACTATCTTAACCAATTAGCTTTTTGAGTCTTCCACTCATTGTCTTTTGTTTGTTTGCTTTTGTTTTATTTTGCTAATTGCCTTACAAGGTAGAGACATCTGGTGGTGAGTTCTGTTTTTGAGTCCCTTATTAATATCTCTTATTTATTTTTTTCCAGTGTTATGAGGCCAAGATTAACGAGTTGATTATCTTCCAGCATCCATTCAGCTGTCACTCTGAGAAACGGCAATGTTCGGGGTTCAGAGTGAGGATGACCAACTTTTCTGGTTACCAGCCGCTGTGCTGTTTAGCAGATTGCTAGCGCTCCTGTATCTCTGGAGCTGTGAGCAATTGCATGTACTTTTATATTTTTAATATCTTTATCTCATATCTCTGATTAAATACAACACAATTGGTATTTTGATTGATGCGCCCCAGGGAGTTTATTGGTCTAAAATGTGGAGCTGAGTGGGGTTCCTGGCAAATTGTTGGATATTGCTCAATGGGCGGATCGAATGCAAACATTTGTATCTTTGACACTGACAAAATAATTACAATAAAATATAGCCTGCAGGATTCCATCTTGAACATGTGGATTGAAAATAGAGAAAAATAAAATTGCTAAATGTTTAAATGAAGAGTACCATTTCAGCAAGTCGAACCATTCCAATCATATGTTTTAGAGGAGGTATTGTTTTAACTTAATTTTTTCTCCTCATAAAACTACTAAAATCCTTTGTGATCATTTGCAGCTAGGCATATAAGTTTGTAAGTGTGTGAGATTAGAAGTGACAAAAACATGAGAGTGAATTAATTTTGCTTTCATAAACTAGGGACAGAAGAAAGTACACAAGAAATTCAGAGAATGAATTCATTCTGCAAACACTGTTGAGAGCATGGTTCTGCATGCTTTGCAGATATTAATTTATTCTAGCCTCACGTCCACTCCCTGAGGTCATATTTATTGTTATTATTTTGTTACAAATGAGGAAAGAAAGGGACAGAGAGAGTAATTTTCTTGCTCAGTGTCACACAGCTAATGAATAGCCCAGCCAGGTCCTGAGCCAGTCACTCTGGGCCCAGATGGGTCTTTGTTGTTAATCACTTAACCACTTCAGGCTATTTCTCCACAAAAAGAAGCTAAAGTTCACATATCCATAATAAATTAACTGGAGATTATAATTATGTATCTATAACATCTATATTTATATCTATATCTCTCATGGGGAAAGTTGGAAAAGGTCATCTCTACTTCAGGGATGTCATCAAGAGTCATGTGCAAGCACCCATAAATGTCAAAGTATTGCCCATGGAAGTCCTTCTGCTAATGAGGAGATGCTGAGACTGGAGCTGAGGAAAAGATGAGGGTTCTTCCAACCTTTATCACCCATCAATGCAATGGGTCTCCCATGCTCTGCCCTCTTATACTGTGTAGCAATTCACACACATATCATTGGCTCCCAAGCAGTACCTAGCCGTACTTCAAATAGCATGTCAATAAATGCCAGTGGGTGGAAATGAACTTAATTGCATAAATAATGTATTAAGACCCAAACCTTTTATTTGAGGTCATCGTAGAGTTGCACACCGTTGTAAGAGACAATACAAAGACATCTCCTGTGTGTTTGCATGCTTCTCCTCTGGGAAGGTCTTACAGAATCACAGCACAGCATCACAATCAGGATGCTGACATTGACACTGACACGGAAGACAGAGAACACTTCCATCACCCAGGGATAGGCCATGTTGCCCATTCATAGCCACACCCCCTCCCTCCCACAGCCATAACCCTCTGTGTCCCCAAACAACCACCAATATGTTTTCTGTTCCTATAATTGTATCATTCATCTCAAGAATATTTTATAAGTGAAGTCATACAATAGCCTTTTGGAATTGGTATTTTTCATTCAGCATGTTTCTCTGGAGATTGGTCTAGGTGATTGCATGTACCTATAACTCATTATTTTTATTGCTGAGTAGTTTTCCCTGGACAAACCATAGTTCAACAATTCACCCACTTAAGGGCACCTCGGGTTATCTATAAACTGTTCCATAAACAGTTGTGCACAGGGTCTTATATGAGCATAGATTTTCTTTTCCCTGGAATAAATGCTCAGAGGCGTGATTGCTGGGTTGTAGCAGTCACATATTTAGCTCTTTAAGGAACATACCTTAATATATGTGTAATCCACATCCGTGCCAGCATTTGCTTTTACCACTATTTTTTCAACCATTCTAACGTTGTATAGTGACCTCACATTGTGGTTTTAATTTTTATTTTCTTGATGACTGAAACGACAAACATCTTTTTATGTACTTTTTTGACATTAATATATGCTCTTTGGTGAAAAAGTGTCTCTTTATGCCTTTGCCCATTTCCTAAATTGATTTTATTTTAGTGTTGAGTTTTGCCCATTCATTATATACTTTTTATCCTTTAGGAGATAAGTAACTTGCAAATACTTTCTCCTAGTCTGTTGCTTGACTCTTCATCCTTTTAATAGAGATTTTTCCAGAACAAAAGTTTTAAATTTAGATGAGGTCCAATTTATTGACTTCTTGTACAGTTAGATAATAGAATAGTTTTATTTTATAAGCCAGTTTATTTGCAGGAAAAATCAGCATACCTTATTATATATGTGTTAAGTCTGAGAAACATACGTGTATGTATGTGGGATTAGACTACTAAGGCATGGCCTTTAAAGCTAATTAAAGTGAAGCTTGAAAGTTGTCTAAACTGGAAAAGAGAGGAGAAGAAGGAAATGAAAGTGAAATGAGAACACATATTGAGTTCTTACTATGCCCACACATTGTGCCAAGATTTTTTAAAATAGACTTTTCTATTTTAGAATAGATTAATAGAAAATTTGCAAAGATAGTACAGAGAGTTCCATATACCCCACATCTATTTCCTCTACTGTTAACATCTTACATTACTATGGTATATTTGTCACAACCAATAAAGAAATATTGATATATTATTAAGTAAGTTTCATACTTTATTTAAATGTCATTAGTATTTACCCAAGGTCCTTCTATTTTTTTTTTTTAATTCTTCCTCTTCTTGCTCTTCTCCTCTTTTTTGTATCAGGATCCCACCCAAGAAACCATATTACACTTGGCCATAAAAGTCCTCTTGGGTTCCTCTTGGCTGTGACAGTCACTCCGACTTTTCCTCTTTTGATGACCTTGATAGTCTTTAGGACTATTCATCAGGTATTTTGTAGAATAGCCTTCATTTGGGTCTGTTTGATGTTCTTCTTATAATTAGACTGGGGTTACAAATTTTGGGGGAGGAAGACCAATGAGGCAAAGTGCCATCCTTACCCTATCATATCAAGTGTAACATATTATTTCTATACCTCATTTCTGTTAATGTTGACCTTGATCATCTGGCTGAAGTCAAGTTCATCAGTGTTCTCTGTCATAAAATTACTTTTCATTTCCTTGCTTTCTATACTATATTCTTTGCAAATAAGTCACTCTTGGCAGTTGGATGATGTTAAGGGGTAAGGAGTTCTTTTCCACCTCCTTGGCAGAGGGTAGAGGGAGAGAGTAGCTACATAAATTATTTGGAAATTCTCCTGTGCATAGGCCAAGCATTTTCCCTTTCGTGTCTCATTTAATCCTCATCATAGCTTCATCATCTTCATTTAACATCAGAGAAAATATAGCAGCGAGAGGTCCTCACCTTCACTCACAAATCAAGTAGGATTCATACTGTAGACTGGCATTCCAATTCCCATCATATTATATTTCTGTGCCCAAGTGAATTATAACGTGGAGCATCCTATAACTGGTCAGGTTTCTGTCTGATGAAGAATGTCCCTCACCCCTGGAAATGGCAGGGGGTATGGTCACTGTGCTTCTTCTTAACCCAAGGGTGGCATTTCCATCTTGGCATTTCACTTGAGGTCTTTAGGACCTTGCATGTCCCTTTATGAGATGAGCCCCGCCCTGTAAGATCTAGCTGTACAGTTTGGTGATATAATTAATAAAGGGTGGGAAGTTACTCAAATGATTGGTTTATGTAGTTTTTGCATTTATTTAAAGTTAGAGGTTTAAATAGGATAGTGAACATTATAGCTCTGTTAAACAGCTAGATGCTTACTTTTTTGGACTTCTTGTTTTAATTGGCTGGATGACTATTTCACCTACTATTTGAGCCTCAGGTCCGAGACAGAATATACAGAACAATATGATGCATTTTTTTTTCCACCAGGTGTCCAATCCATGACTGCAAGGTCCAATTTTTTCTTTTTGGCAAGGAGCCTGAGAATCATCCTTAATTCCCAGGCTCATCCTCCTCTCCTGGCATGGTCCCTCACTCTCCCAAAACACCATTTGTGTTCACATTGAGGAACAAAACCTATTACGTGGAAAATAGAGAAGCTGTAGATAAATGGCCCCATCACTATGGCTAAAGTGACATGTGATGTCGATTTTGGTTTGAAAAATGAGTAATCCCCTAAATATATGGTCATATCAAGGGTTCTTCTGTTTTAATACCCGGAGTACAATTCTTATCTGATGATCATTAAGGGCTATTGTGTACAAAACACTGCTGTCAAAGCATTTTTTAACATTTCAAAGGACTTTTACACGCTTCTTTTTATTGGCTCAACACAGCAGCCCTATAAAACATGAGGCTCAGGGATTACCAACAGCTTCTCAATCCTGACCGGACACCCAGATCACCTGTAGAGTTTAAAATGTTGCTGTGTCGCCCCACCTGCTGAGAGGGATTCTGTGGGACCTTGGCCATGCTATTTCTCTTCCAGATGGAGTCCTCCCCTCTTTCACCTGATTAATTTGTCCTTCTTGCCTCATTCTTGACATCTCAGGTCACTCTTCACTTACTCTAGGGATCTGTCCTTTTAATAAATTGACTGTCACTATTACAAGTACTCCCTTGAAATATTTGTTTTATTTTTCTCATGGTGATCATTTATATTTACTCCCCTAATATCAAGAACATTTTACTTTTGCTTCCCAGTTCCTAGTACAGTATCTGGCACATACTAGCTGCTTATCAAACACATGTTCAGTGAAAATGTGCTGAATTCGTGAATGCACAAATAACTTCTGACTCAGGACTTGGGCAGCTATTTTTTTTTAACAGCTCCACATGGGTGATTCTTGGCTGAGACTGCCTATAGTAGTCTGTCTCCATTGTACACATGAGCAAATTAAGATGTTAAAGGAGAAGAATTTGGATTGGCCTCACAGAGGGAGGCAGAGGAGGAGAGGAAGCTCAGAGGCAGGTGCCTCCTATGGGATCCATGGCTGCGTTTTTCTCTGGTTCTATCCCATCTGTGCAAAGCAGAACCCAGTCTTCATATCCTGTGTTGCTTTTTCCTATTCCCCGGGTAGAGGGAGGACTTCCTCCTCTCTGCTCTTGGAGAATCCTTTGCCTGTCATTGTTAAACCCTTTTCACATTACATTAGGTGGATGAGCTCATCTTCAAACTTCACTAAAAGTGAGTTACAGGAAAATACGGACCAGGCACATCACCGGTTTCTGTATCCCCAGCATGTAGCACAGGGCCTGTATGAAATAATTCCCTGAGCAATTTGTACTGGGTAGATGGAAAGACAAGTAAATATCTATGGTTGGATGCTTATAGCACATTGCAAAAGTGAAAAAAGTAGTACTTTATTAGAAGTAAATGCTTTGGACCTCTTTAGTGATCACTTCTTTTTGTGTATGAGAATAGAAATTTGATGGAAATAAAAACATAGTAGAAAACACACAATTTTCCCCACCATGGGCAACAGCATGTCTATGTGCCTGCATGTCAATTAGGAGGCCACATTGCCTGAGCAGGTGGCGGGGCCATGAGAATATACTGTATATCAGAAAATGAGGAACTGAACTGTTTTGCCCAGTAAGAATGTGATGGTCCCATTCCAATTTTACATCCTGGCTTTTAGAGGCCCCGCTGCCATATATGCAAACTACTGCCAGGGTTGTGTGGCTCACACTCTCCCAAGTGTCCATGAGGTCACATTAGGTTCTACATCAGGTGAGCAGGTGAATACCTTCATGGAGGTTTTCTCACAACACGCCCCAATGGCCACCTATGCCACAGTTGAAGCCAATCATGAGGATTACAGGTAGTTCACATTCAAAGAGCATGCATTGATAGGAGCTTGGTTAATTCTCCCAATGCACCTAGGAGGCAGGTCAGTGTCGCTGTGCTGTGAAGAAGATGCTGTGGTTCTTCAGGGCATTTAAGGATCTTGTCCATGGTCAATAGCTAGAAGGGGAGCTGGATGAGAATGAAGCAGGTCAGATTCCCAAAACTGCTGACCTTAGCCACTGCATTAACCTGCCTCTCTGAATACAGACCAATAAATTAGCAATGAAAAATACGAGAGAAAAAAAGAGCTCAAAATTACACCAGATGCATAGAAAATATTAAAGATTCTTTACATTTAAGTTACTTAGTAAGTAACTAGTAAATAACATGTTAAATAACAGACACAGAATTAAAACCAAGTCCACTACTTTTTGGGTCCTCATATTTCTCTCACCAATACAGGCTTCATACAAGAATGCCCCCAGCATGCTTACTTCTCCTGTACACATCCAGTTACCCTGATATGTAGGAGCAATAGTGCAGACAAGGGCAATGTTAAAATTCAGAATTTTTTTTTTTTTTTTTCCCCAGATCATGCATGGGATTCCAAATGTTTGCCTTGCCTCCACAAATCAGCTCATGCTGTAGTTCTGATCGCTGAAATACTGTGTCAAATCGACACAGACATAATAAACATGTTAACAGCCAAATTTATAGACCAGCAAAGAGGGCCAGTATTCCAATTATCAGTGAACCAGAGAAACCATCTCAATAATAAAAAAAAAGATATAGTAAAAGGTGGCCAATGATGGAAAAGGTGAGGGCAGGGGCTGAGAGATGAGATAACCTCCTTAGTGACCCCCCCCCCGCCATTACATAGAGTAGGTCTGAGACTTTCACTGATGCCCAAGGGTCAACAAACAGCTAAATTCAAGCCCAATCTGCTCTGCCCTTGAGATAGACTTAGTTCACAGTGCCCTGCATTTGAACCTTCGAGGACAAACACTATAAAACAAGCTCCCTTTACCCTTTCTTTCTCTCCGAAGTGGTGATACAAATTTAAGTATCTTTATTGGCTAAATCCTTGGCCCTTTGATCCCAGGGATCTTCCCTTTGTGGCAAGATATAAAAGATAAACAATGAAAATACCTCCTGGCCTCAACTTCAAGATTAAGGTTGGGCCCCAGATAGCCCTTAAAAACACCTTATTGATCAAGCTCTGAGATATTCACAAAACCGTTTCTGAGCCTGTTGACACTCGGAAGTAATTTTACTTCATGGGGTGATGGTTCTCTAAGTGTGATACCCTGTGTGACAGGGTGGCTGGGTTTTTCTGTCCCTAGGAGATTATCCGTTTTCAGGTTTAAGGGATACTCCCTGAAATGCAGTGAACAATCCCAAGTCTCCCCTCCGAATGCTCTGGCTCCCTCTCTGCCCTCTGCAGGAACCTCTGGAAGTCCCATCTCTTTCACAAAGACCTCCCAGCTGGTTCTCTTACAATATGAGGGCTGGAGGGGCAGATATTTTATTATAATACAAAGGAGCTTTGTGAGCAGTCCTAAGTATCAGGGATAAGAGTCTTTACAAAAGAATATGAAAATGATGAAAAGGTAGGAAAAATATAAGAGAGAAAAAATAGTCGGGGAGTAGGGGAAGTATATTGATAAGTTAGTTTTAAGTTCAAGAGTTAGTACAGAAAAAAAACAAAAAACACCCAATTATGAGTAGTTTATAAAAGATAGGACTGCCCTAGCTGTTTTGGCTCAGTGGATAGAGTGTCGGCCTGCAGAGCAAAGGGTCCCAGGTTTGATTCTGATCAAGGGCACCTACCTCAGTTACAGGCTCCGCCCCGGCCTAGGCCCTGGTCAGGGCTTGTGCAGGAGGCAACCAATTGTTGTGTTTCTCTCACATAGATGTTCCTCTCTGTCTTTCTCTCTCTCTTCCACTCTCCCTACAAATCAATGGAAAGATATCCTCAGGTGAGAATTAACAACAACAAAAAAAGATAGGACTTAACTCTCACACCAGTTTCCAGGAATTGGCATTGCAGGGTTGTTACAGTGCTCTGTGCTGTCGGGGTCCCAGGCTCTCACTATCTTGTTGTTCATTTACTATCTTACCCCATGGTTCCTTGACCCATGATTGCTTCAGTGCCAGTCAAGTCTGAAACAAGATGAAATAACAAGGATAAAGGCTCTATTCCATGTGACACCTTTAAGAAGACTTCTTCCAAATTACACCTTCCCTCCTTCTTTTATCCTGTTGGTCAGAGTTTAGTCACATGCCATAGGTAACACAACAGAGGTTGACATGTGTAGATCCTACAGTTAGTCACACACTCTGATGATATTTTGGGGGATCTATTACTGGGAAGAAGGGGAGAACAGATTTAGGAGCATCTAGCATGAGACAAACACACAGACACACATACAAAGACTGTCTCAGAGAAAATATAGGATATCAGTTTTGTACCCAACCTGTGAAGCAGGGAAGGAAAACAAAATTGATGAAGTCAGTATGAGAAGAGGATCCCAGATGAGGATAAAAACAGTGATCCTTGGGCTACCTCCCAACTTTCTCATCTACTTGGTTCCCAGCTGTCTTCCTGCCCTTGGTTCCTTCAGATGTCTCTGTTGCCATGTAGAAAAGTCTCCAATGGGTTTTGTTTATTTTGTTTTGTTTTCTGTGTGTGTGTGTGTGTTTGTGTGTGTGTGTGTATTTTGCTTGAAATCAGAAAACTTCACTGTACACAGTCTTTATTACCTGAGAGATGCTGATTATTTCTTTTCCAATGCTAAAGAAAAGTAATATTGCCTTCTGACCTTGAGAAGAGGACCACTTGTCTTTTTCATATGAGGAGGGGAAGAGGTGCAGCTGTGGAGATCCTCACTCAGCCTTTGAACAACCTGTCCGAACAGTCCTGGTCTGTGTCCCAGGAGAAATACCTGTGCTCTCAGGCAATCACCATGGACTGGCTGGGCCTCAGAGAGATCCCATCAGGAAGGTCTGGCAAGGATTCTGTCTCAAATGTCTAGTTGGGCTGGGTAAATGGAAGGACAATTATACAAGTGCTATATATTTTTTTGAAAGTCATAAGTTGAATGTAAGTTTATAATGACCTAATATAGAAGAGAAATCCAGGTCTGAGATTGTTGTTCCCAACTTCTGTTAACTGTAAACTTCTTTGTACAGTACCACACTACTCATTACTTACTCAGTGCCTTTAGACTTAACTTGATTAGGCCATTTAATGAGAATCCAATATTTATCTTATTCCTGTAGTATCACCATCTATCAGAATAGAATGACATTCAGTAGGTGTTGAATAGTTAAAAACATTCTTGACTTTATATAATTATTGAATTAGGACAGTTGCTAAGTGAATTAAAATACATTATCAAGGGAAAATACCAATTGTGAAAGAATTCTAAGAAATTAAACTAAAAATAAGTTAAAATGTTAGTTTTATAGTTACAAAATTTGTATTTGGTACTAGGTAATACAACTCCAATGGAAACCATAACGAGGTGTGTACACAAGGAAATTTATCATTACATTTCTTCCTTACTCCCCAACCAGTATATTTTGTAGTTCTAATCCTATATGTTTATATAATATTGTTCTTAAAGGTAAAACTAAACAAGATTTTTAATAGCTATCTTTATGATGGACATTAAAGATTTCTTATTTAGTCTTAAGAAACCATGGACATATGTACACAATATACTTATATGTTCAATATTTATGATTTGCATAATTAGTTATTTAGTCATGTTCTCATTTACCAAACCCTTTCATTCAGCAAATATTTGAGGGCATTCTGGGTGTCAGACTTTTGGGATATCAAGTAGAATAAAACAAGACAATCTACACCCACCAAAGACACACCATTTCATGGGGAAGTCAAGCATAAAAATAAATAACAGGTGATGGAGTGTTAAAGACACTATGATTGAATTTGCTCATAAATTCTTGATATAAAGCACAGGGATGTCCATTTATTTTATTTTATATGAAGTTAAGAAACTTGGGCCAAACCTAGATGGCTATGTGCTTAATGAATGGTTTTTAGTGGTGACAATAGAAAGCACTCTTCTCTTGACTTGGAAAGCGCAAGGATAGAGGACTCTTATTCTGGAGCTCTCAGTATCATCACTGCGGAAAGCATTTCCCCAGCAAGAGCAAGATTCAATTGAAGAAAATTACTGTTCCGTGAACTGTTGCTCAAACTTGACCCACAATCTTGCATCCAGGATAGACTTGCGTCAATGTCAGGCAGGGAGCTTCTTACACAAAAAATAGGAAAAAATAAACCTTTGGTACAATGAGTCTTCTCTGTGTGAACCCAAGAAGAGAATTTGACTGTATTTTAAAATTTCTTTGCATGACTGGAACTAGTAGATCCATACCACTGAAAATGTGTGCTAGTCACTGAGACATAAAGGTTAATCACTGTCCCAGTTCATTGAATCAAAATATATCTTGCAATTTCTGTGCCATGTTTGTACTTAGACTGTGCTATAACCCAGGGTGCCTCCTTCTCTACCATCTCAAACCCAGCATTCATTCAAGCCCAGTGGCAAGGCCATCTCCTCTTCTTGGCCTTTCCTGATTTTCCAAGGAAGAATTGTAAAATGTCACCATACCTCATCATTGACTTTCTTATAAAGCAACTAGAGGCCCGGTGCATGAATGCGTGCATGGGTGGGGTCCCTCTGGGTGGCCTGCAGGGATCAGGCCAAAACATGCAGTTCAATGCTGTCTGCACCTCCTACCTGCCTCTCCCACTCATCCAGGCCCCACGGCAGACTTGTGCTCAATCAGTTCCAATCGGGAGAGGCTCATGCCACTGCAGCACAGCTCGCCAACCTTGAGCCCTACATCTGCTGCCCTCCCGAGGGGGGTGGCCTGCAGGATTGGGCCAAAACTGGCTCTCCGACATCCCCTGAGGGATCCCGGATTACGAGAAGGCACAGGCCAGGCCAAGGGACCCTACCAGTGCATGATCAGGGCTGGGGAGGAACTGAGGGAGGGCGCCAGGGTGTATCTGGCCCATCTCACTCAGTCCCGATTGGCCGGACCCCAGTAGCAAGCTAACTTACTGGTTGGAACATCTGTCCCCTAGTGGTCAGTGCATGTCATAGTGAGCAGCCTTAGGATATCATTAGCATATTACGCTTGATTGGTTGAACAGTCGACCAGTCACTGGACCACCAGACACTTAACATATTAGGCTTTTATTATATAGGATTATATAGGATATTCTACCATTAGTGTAAAATTCATTAATTTTCTCAACCATAAAAACATACTTATTGAGTAACTACCATATTCTACTTTAGAAGCATATAGTGGTGACCAAAACAGGCAGTGTTGTGAGCCTTGCAGAGCTAACATTTTAGACCACCAATACATATCAATGAAATAAACAGGAAACTTAGTTCATTGTCACAAATGGAGCGAAGCAAACAGAATTATGTACCCCAGCATCTCCCTCAGGAGATTCATTCCAGGAACACCTGGGATATCAAAATCCTTATATGCTCAAGTCCCTTATATGATGAAATGGCATAGGATTTGCATAGAACCTATGCACATCCTCTGACATATTTTAAATCATCTCCAGATTACTTGTAATAATGCCTAATACAATTTCAATGCTGTGTAAATAGTTGGTGTACTATATTGTTTAGGGAATATACAAGAAAAATGTCTGTACATGACCCAAGAGCAGCAAACAACCTAACTTTTTTTCTGAATATTTTGGATCCATGGTTGATTGAACCCTCAGATGCAGAACTCATGGATATGAAGGACTGACTTTGATGTGATTAAATGTAATGAGAATCGTTGGGTAGGTGGAGATTGGGGTCAGGGTAGTGTCTGACTTATAAAAGAAAGTCAAGAATGGCCTTGCTGTAGAGCTAAAATGGATTATGGTTCACTCACACTGACCTCCCATACTGAACTGTTACAATTTTTATATCCCAAGAACACCTAATACAAGACTTGGCCAATAGAAGGGGCTCAATAACAATTGCTGAACTGAACCCTGTGAGATTGCCCATTTCCTCAGTGGGCTACAGAACTATGGATGAGCAACCATAGAGGCCTGGGCATATCTCCTCTTTGGGCTCCAGCACTGACTATTTATTGATTTGTATGGTGTATTGAGATGTGGAAGATAATGAATCAGGACACTTCTCTTCCCCACTGAGTTCTGCATAGACTGAAAAGTGAAGAGAAGAGTCAGACAGATGGAAAGCAACATGTTAGCCTTTGGATTGAGCTTTTACAACAGCGGGCTATAGTTTGGAGAGCTGCGATCCCATCTGCGGCCACGGTCAAGCTCTGAAATGCTGCCTGAGGCTCATCACATGAAGAGGTGGGCTCCAAGAGCAGGGCTACACTTATCCACGTGTTCAGAATCACTTCTTACCTCCTCAGGCACACACAGGCTGATCCTTCATCCAAGGGTGCTTACCGCACAGAAGCAGAAACATAGGCAAACACACAGGCGTGTCCAGGGAAGAAGGAAGATCCCTACTACAAAATAGCAGAAGTTCCTGCTCAGGGCCAAAGTAGTAACACAGGGAAAGGGCAGAAATGCTTCCCCTACTGATTATTTAGCAGCACTGATCACTAATGGTTCCTGATAAAGTCCCCGTAATCTTGGTCACTCCCAGGGTTTTCAAAGGATATTTTTTCCTAGCTTTACATTTGTACTCTATGGGGCTGAGGGCAAAGGGGGGCAGAGGGGTGGAAAAGGGGATTTGTTTAATTCTGTGTTATTTTTTATTTTTCAAAGAGTGAAATTCATTATTTAAAAAAATTATAAAACAATCCCAAAATGCGGTAAACATAAAAAATCAGGAGCTCTGTTTCAACAAGGGTGGGAAGACTCAATATCTTCTCATTCAGCCTCCCTTCTTTCCTGGGCAGAGGCCTTTGGGCCCGTTAAGAATTTACGACACTGTGAGAGACTCCTAATGTCATAGATATAGGTGATTTGTGAAGATTGTTAACCTATTTTTTTTAAAAAAAAAAATCTCAGCAAATTCTAGCTCCAGTGAGTGGTAAGTCCTCAATGCAGAGCTTAAACTCAAGTCTTCCTGTGTTCACACTTCCGCTCACTCCACTCACAGGCTCCCTGCCATTACAAGCTCAGAGTGCAGCCATTGCTCCCACAGCCTGAACATGCCGTGTGGTTGCAGCTTCTGCCCAAGATGACCAGACTTCACGTCTCTCTGCTCCTGCTTAAGAAGCTCCCAAATATCATCAAGGCTTGTGAACTACTACCTTCTGTGATGCCTTTCCGAATCTTCATTGTGTGTTTCCTGCTCCCCAGCTCTCCTGATGCGCTGCTTTCTGTGTCCCTAAACTCACTGCATGTCCTTCCGTTAGAGCACTTGCCACCTGAGAGGGAATTTCCAGTTGTGCTGCACTCTTTCTTGGAAAAAGAACGGGCTCTGCCACTGCCTCACATACTCTCCCGAACTCTTTTCACACAGGGCTCTTTCCCGTCATTCAGGTCCAGCAGCTCTTCCTTCTTTGACCATCACATTGCTCAACCCTCATTCTTGGTGCCTGTTTCATCGTCTTAATAGCATTTATTATTTTCTGGAAAGCATTCATTAAGTTTTAAACTTTGTTTGTCTTGTTCACTGGGGCATCCCCAGCACCAAGAATAATTCCCATCACATAGTAAGTACTTAATAAGATTTGTGAATAAATATATGAAATTCATAATCACCTTTTCATACATTGATTGATAGAAGAAAATTTATTGGTATTTGACGAGTGACTGATTGAAGGATGGCTTAATGACTCCTTTGTCTGGATTAAAAACAGAGCAGCAGGACGCAGAACTGGATGGGATACATTAATAATGGAGGTTTCAGGGTCAAAAGTTTCTTTGTGGTGACAAAAGAAGCCCGGGCACCTTTGCCAGTGAGCCACCTGTTCAGTGAATCACTTATTTCCTCCCTAGGGCATGCCTGCAAAACAATGGTCTTTTAAAATCCATTATCGAGCAACTGTCAATGTCTCAAACATAATGTCTTAAATCCCTGTGACAGAATTTAGACTGAGTGTGTATCTGGCATCAGAAAATAAAACAGAGTAGGCTGTTAAGGAAATTGTCATTTCCATCATCCATTTTTGTTGTTGCTGTTAGATGTGTTTAGTTTAAAGTCTCCTGATAAGTCTAACAGTTTTATCTTTTATTTGGCATGTATTTGTTCTCCATGTAAGACTGAGGTAGAATACAAACTGAGGCCTGGTAGAACATGCTGGTCTCACTAAGAGACATCCATTTCCCCTCCTTCATGCTTTTCTGAGATATAGTCATTGACGTAGTCATTCTGCCAAAGCACATTTCTTTAGTTTGATTGAAAAACTGTGACATATGTTTTTACAACACCTCCCCATGACCTGTACCTTGCCCGAATAAGGTTTTTAGTGTAGAGGTTTCTAAAGGAAGATCCGTGTAGCCACTGGCTAGGTCAGGGTGACACAACAGTGATACCGACCTCCAAAAGAACTTACAGAGGACACCCACTGGTGACTAACAATGTTAGGCTAAGAGAGGCTGGATATAGTTTGTAGGTTGAATGATTCTCAAATAAAATAAATTCAGTAGAAATAACCTCACTGTGGAATCACTAAATTCATTCATTATAAGCAACAGCAACTTAATGTCCACCTTCCTTTTCTTTTCCTTCTTTTTTTTTCAGTCTGGTGGGCAGCAGTGGTCCATCTGCGGAAGGCATTGGAGTGGAATGAAGAAATAGACCAGAGAGGTTTCTCACATCCAAGAAGGAAGGAACAAATATAAAAGGAGGAAAAGCTAGAATGAATTTTGTGTTGTTGGATTGGAATTGGACGCATGGATGTGAATTCTCCACCTTGAGATGCTAAGATCGTTGGGATCCCAGAAGCAATGAGCACAACTGGTGTCCAGACTTGTTTTCTAAATACCATTTCTCTATTGAAAGGAACCAGATCTCAGAGAAATGACAGATTCCCAGGCCTATGTCAGAAAAATAATAGGATAGCCTGGAGCCAGAAAGTAATAAAATGTTCAAAGAATGATGCGCACAAGTTGAAAGGATGCACAGAGAGCTCGAAGAGACTCCCATATCAGAGATAACTTGAGCCTCAAAATAAATAAAGACAGCAAGGATTATAGCCCACTAAATTAAATGAACCCACAAGTCCATATTAATGTGAAAAAAATTGAATAAATTGGGGGGTGTTTTTCTATACAATTAAATGAAACTAATAACTATAAAAGAAATGGTACAATTAGAAAATCTCAATTTCATAGTACTAATCACACAAATAATTAATTGACACGAGAACTATCAATGGTGCTAAAATCATAGGAAGAATGCGATTTTACTTAGTCTCAAATTATTTCTCCACAAAATATTAATGACATGGAAGGGGTACTTTATAGGGAAACAGTACCAGGCAGATCCTATCTTAATCAGTTGATCAGAGTCAGCACTAGCCATGAAACAAATCTAGAAGAACACAAAACATCTGTGATAATCTGGCAAAAACAAAACTAAACAAAACAACAAAAATCCCTGGCCTAATCATGAAGAAATACTAGAGAAACCCAATTACACACACACACACACACACACACACACACACACACACACACACACACAACAAACACAAAAAAAGCTGGCCTGTACACTTTGAAAATGAATGTCAAGGGGAGATTAGGGGCCTGTCCCAGCTTGGAGGAGATCAGAGAGCTGACAAGGGTGCCGAGCTTGATCCTGGACCACATTCTTTTCCTTCAAAGGACATCAGTGGGCTGATTAGAGAAACTTGAGAGGCCTCCAGGCTAAGGATATATGGGAGCTCTGTACACTCTTCTTTCAACTCAGCTGTAAATTTGAAATCCTTTCTGTCTCTTTTACAGATTTATGTAAGATATCTATTTTCTCCTGTTGTTCTCATCCTTTATACAAGAAATAGTTATTGGATATATTATAATCAGCCATTAACATCATAGTTCTCATCTAAGTGAATATCATATTTGTTAGCCTGTCATGCTGCATTTGCATGACCTCCTCTTCCCGTCCTATTTTATTCCTTTCTATCGAGGCTTGTGTCCTTTCTACATGACCGTTCACGTAACAGCATATTTGCAGATGCTGTTCTTTTCACCTGGAACATTCCTTCCCTGTCTTTTCACATGGCTGTCTTGCCCCTGTATGTTAGTTCCTTCAGTTCTCAGATCACATCTTACCTTTTCAGAGCTCTTCTCTAACTACCCCTTCTAATAAAAATAGCCACCTTCTACCTCATGAACCCATGTAGAACTCATAGAAATTGATTGGTTGTGTTTATTTACTTATCTATTCTCCTGTAAGTTCTATAGGTTCTACAAGTGCTTCTGTCTTTCTCGTTCACAGCTGTATCTTCAGAGCCCAGCAAGCAGGAGACACTTGGCAACTACTTGTTGAATGCAAGTCTGCACCAGTATGCTTGAGATCCCATGTCCTCTCTTTCGCCTGCTTCATTCAACTCTACATCTCTAGCACCTAATCTCAAGTTTAGTGCTTGGTTGTTGAAATTTAAAAAATGAATAAATGAATGAAAACATATAAATGAAAGAAGGTGAGCCTGGAATGAAGAGGCAGTATTTAAATTGAAGAAGCCATTGCCATTGGTTATTGATTAATTTAAATCAATGAGTAACTGGCAATTTTAGATATTTCATGACAAAATTTTAGGGCAAATGCTTCTCTTATTTTTCTCCAGTTCTTCCATGTGAGTGATAAACTGCCCTTATTGGAGGAGAAAGAACGTAGAGAAAATGTTCCTCATCTTTCATTACCTTAAAGTTCCAGCAAGAAAAATATAATAACTTTCAAGTTTTGAAAACCTCAATGTCTTCACTTTAAAACGAGGCCAGAATGACTAGAGTTTCTGATCGGAAAGGCTGAGACAGTATTTTTTATTTTGTACGGCACTCCTACAATGTAGAATAAATGCCCAGGGCTTAACGGAACATATTTCAACAAAAGAAAGGAAAGCAATTTTGTAAAGCATTAGAAATTCTAGATCACTACCTTCTCCAGAATTTGAAATATTCATGCTCTTTAGAAAATATGTCAGAAGACATGTATAGTAGATTAAACAGTCACTCAATCATTATTCATTGAGAACTTACTGGGTTGAAAATGACACACAGGCTCTTGGGAGCGTGCCCTTTGCTCCTGGGCCCAACCACGGAATTCCCGATGCAAACTTGTGCATATCTGTGTTTAACTTGTTTGAAATGGGTTTCTGTCATTGACTAACTTGAAGACATCATAAGACATTCTTGGTAATGACTTGATTTCATGGGTTGGAGCTTGGGCATCATTGTCTGACAGATAAAAATCCTAATGGTTTTCCATCAAGTGTTTACCTAGAAACCAAGGGTCTGAAGCTCAACATCACAGGGGTACACTTGGTCGCCTGAGCTGGTGTTTGGAGCTCACAATACCGAGGGAGGGAATGTTATAAACAGAGCATTATAAAGATCCCCATATCTCTGTAAGGTCTTTAGATCTTATTCTTGTTCAATCTTCACAATCTTTACAGCAGGGAGGCAGAACAGAAAGGGATGTCAGAAAGGTCAGTGCTTGCACTGGCCAGTTTTGCTCAGTGGATAGAGCATCGGCCTTCAGACTGAAGGGTCCTGGGTTCGATTCCGGTCAAGGGCACTTACTTACCTCGGTTGCAGGCTCATCCCTGGTCCTGGGTTGGGGTGCGTGCAGAGGCAATCAATCAATGTGTCTCTCTCACATTGATGTTTCTCTCTGTCTGTCTCTTCCTGTCCTTTTCATTCTCTCTAAAAGTCAATGGGAAATATTAAAATATCTGTGAGTGGGGATTAACAATACCCAAAAAGAAAGGTTAATGTTTTTAGTCAGGTTTGCTCATTGTGTAAGGGACATTTCCAGAGTTTTAGCTCAAGATGATCAGTCTACAGGTCTGGCTCTGATACCACAGAGCCCTTTCATTGACTTATACTGCCCAGATAATCTCTACGTAGTACAATGCTGACTGTATTTGGATTCACCTAGGTATTATTTCCTGAATGTTTGCCATAACTCTGAAAACCCAGCCAGGTCCTGCAAGTAAGATGGAAGGTTACACATGCCAATGTTACTAGGTAGATATAGTGGCATGTTCTCCACTGGCAAAGACAGCTGAGATTACTGAATTAAAAGAAAAAAAGAGCAGGTGCCTGGATCCCATTCTTCATTTACATTGTACCCTCCATAGGCGGGTGTTAACGTAAAAAACAAACAAACAATGAAACCTGTGAAGAATTTTTGTGAGTTTATTTGAGCCAAACTGTCAACATATGCCAGGAAGCACAACCTCAAGGAATTGAGATAATGCTCCGGAGAATGGCGGGGTACATCTGTATTTATACATTGCAATCAAAGGAAAGGGACGTAGGTGGGTTACATGTAACCCATTGGTGATAGACTAGAGAGGCGGGAGAAAGCAAAGCGGGGAAACCCCTGGGACTGGATAAAAAGTATAATGATATACACATACTTAGGTGGGTGTAGGAACAATTAACATGATAATGAAGGAATTTGTGGTATCTGTCCTGGCGCCCACACATTAGGTTGTGCCCAAGGGGTCCAGCAAAAGGGAAGTTACAAGTTACCCAGATATTGCAAAGGGTATGTTATTATAGATGCAAAAAGACAGACAGGCTCAGTTAAGGTAAAGGTTGACCCTGTCAGTGAAGATACCAGCCTAGGATGTAACAACCCACCATAACTGCTTTAGTTAAAGTTTAATTTCAGACCATCCTTTGTGGTTGCTTTAGGTCTCTGAGTTTGCAAGACCTCCATGCAGGCCTTCCCTGAACTAGTCAGGCCAGCATATGGCCCCTTTCGTCCACATGGGGCTTAGACGTATGCACTTTTCAGAACTCTATGGCTAATTCCACACAAGCACCTCAGTGTGAGGACCTCCGGTATGGAGTTTGCTACACTTGCTGCGTTATAAAAGACCTGGTTGGTTGGCGAGGGGAGCGTCAGGGTCACTAATGGTGGGTTCTCCTGGGATCCACTCTATAATTGCTGAATCCAAGTATCTGAGGCAAGACCTGAGGATCCATGTTTTTAAAGGACACACTCCCACTAGTCTCAGAAGCGGGCAAGTCCCAAGGATAAAGTAAGTAAAGTGAAAAGATAATGAACTCAGGAGTCAGCCTGGGTTAAATAAGAATTATAGGCAAAGCTTTAGGCAGCGCTTCCTGTGTGCCAGGCATTTTTCTGCACACTTTGCACGTGTCCACTCTTTACTTTTACTTCTCATAGCAGTCCTATGAGCTCCATTTCACAGAGGAGGGGACTGAGGCCTGGAGAGGCTGAGGACTTGCCCAAAGTATCACAGCCAGCAAATAGCGCTGCTGGCATTCTATGCCAGTCGGTTTATTACAGAGTTGCTAGCTGTCAATCAAGATGTGGGATGGCCTCTGCCAGTCATTGTCTGTGTGAGTATAGGCCATTCACTTCAGAGTCCGGCTTCTATTTCTTCTCTCATTCACACCCACTTTGCAGAGGTTGTCGAGGATTAAATGTGAAAATGATTAGTACATACTAATGATAATAACAGCTAAAATATTGCTTGCAGTAGCCAGAAATCTCTTGGCATCCTTCTGTATTTTCTCATTTAGTTCTTAATATCACTCCACGAGGTAGATACTATTATACCCTAATTTTAAAGATTAAGGAACTGAGGCATGGAGAGGTCAACATGTCCAGGTTACAAGCTAGCAAGCAGTGGAACTGGGTGTCCAAAGACTGTTAAAAGAACTGTATGCGTTACTGAAGCAACTTTTTAAGTGTCAAAGCCACAGAGGCCTAAGGGCTCAGATTGTCACTCCTCACCCCGGGCCACGGGCTAGGTTTCCCACAACTCCCAGCAGCAAGCCTTTCATTTCCAGCCTGCACCTGAGTGTAGCTACAGGCTGCCCCACTAACTGCATGGCTCTCTCTTCATCTGCTTTCACAGCCCACTTTCACACATATCTTACCTTAAAAAAATCGGAAGTTTGACTCTGGGTAGTGGAAGGTGGTTGTATGACCTTTAAATGAGACACCGGAACTGACGCTGGACGTGGAGAGACGCCGGAGCCTGAGGGTACCAGCGATGCCTGTCTGAGTTTGCTTCATTTTTGTGAAATGTGAAATCACTCCCTTCACACCAACAGCAGGATATTCTTGGTGTGAGGTTTGTTTTTTAAGTTAAGGGGGAAGTGCACTGTATTTGGAACTGCGGCTGTGCAGCGATCGCAGTCAGAATAGGCATCTCTTTTGTTTCAACCCAATCTAGAGACCAGCCACGACTTCTCCAGGGCCAGGGTGGGGAGTCAGGAGCCCCGCCTGCTGACCTGCACTGACCACCACAGGTCTCTGCTACAGTGTCCCCACCTGTAAAATGAGCTACTTGAACTCTGTTGTCTCTTGAGCCCTGAGGCTGTGGGGAAGGTCATGATTCACCTAAGACCCCTAACGCACTGAGGTCTCCAACTTCATGTACGCGTCTAACTTTCATTATAATCACTACATTACTATTCTCAAAAATTTATTTCTAAATTAAGAACTAAGAAGTAGTTTTCATATATATTTAATTTTAGATAATATATATTTGAAAATATATGTTTAATTAAATCCACAAAATACCATATACACATTATATATGTTATACATGTAATATTTTGTTCACTTCGTTGTGATTTTTGTTGAAATGATCTTATCAAAGCTTTTCTGGGCACATTTGAATCAGGTAATATGTTGCTTATTTACCTTAGAATAAATCAAACTCCCCCTTAGTGGGAACTTGACTAGAAATTAAGTACCTGGAAGCATGATTTTTACCTTTTTCTTATGAGTTAATTTTCTACATGTGTATGTCGTATGGTTCTGACTTTGGTTCACTGGAGGGGTTTAATGATTAACACTAAGTGAGCAATCATTTCTGCTTTCATTCTTGCTTTGCAGATGTTTTCTTCCTTTCATGTCGGCTTCCTGATGGAGATGGTGCTTTAGCACTGTGCACATTGATGATGCCAAGCACTCCTGTCTTTGAGATTTAAAACCTATTACAACCCCGAAGACCCCAGATCCAGTTGCACCTGCACATGCACTAGGAGTGATTAAGGAGGCAGCCTTCTGAAAATAGAGTATGATGAACACTCACCTACAGATATGTTTTAGCTTTCCAGAACTTCAGAATCAAAGATTTTGTTCTGTTCCCTTTTATCTAATAAAGGTAAGAAAACATGGAAACTCTCTTAAAAACGGCTGGGGAGGTAGAACTGGGATCACTATTGTCAGGACAATGAGCTTTACCTTTGATAAATGGTCTCATCAGCCCTAACTGGTTTGGCTCAGTGGATAGAACGCTGGCCTGCAGACTGAAGGGTCCCAAGTTCGATTCCGGTCAAGGGCATGTACCTTGGTTGCAGGCACATCCCCAGTAGGGGGTGTGCAGGAGGTAGCTGAATCGCTGTTTCTCTCTCATCTCTCATCAATGTTTCTATCCCTCTCCCTTCCTCTCTGTAAAAAATCAATTATATATATATATATATATATATATATATATATATATATATATATATATATATATATATTAAAAATGGTCTCCTCAGATGTGAAGCATAAGAAAGACTTGCTGGAAGATAATACAGTTTGGAGTGTTCAAGTAACACCATGTGGCTGGTAGCACTTTTGTCTTCAGACTATTGGTAACAGGTGACAGTGCATCAGTAAGTGTTCAATCCCAGAAGTGGTTCTCTAGGCTGGATATATACATATATGGACTCATTACAGCTGTGACCTATGCATTTGGGGAGCCTAGGTGTGGAGCCTCCCAAGGCTGTTGCCTGCATTTCTGTTGCTAGAGCTGGTATCTTTGGGACAGGAAGTTGGGGTTGGGTGAGGTAAGACTGATGTAAAGTGGAGGGCAGTGAGGACAAGCTGGAACCCACAGGGATGGACAGAAACCCTCATCAGTTCTGACTACCTCTGCCCACAATGAGTAGGGTGTGCTGTAGAAGCTGGATCCTTCGTCATGGAGCTGAGCACATACCTGGCCCAGGAGTCAGAGCAGGTGAGGGAGGAATCAGGGAAATGAATCCTTAGCTGACCCAGCTATTACAGCTTCACCTCACTCTCCAAACCTCACACAAGATCTCTGTGACCTTCCCTGACCACACACTCCAGAGAAAAGGATTCTGGGAAACATAGTTCAGCCTGGTCATGTTGGCCAACACAGGCATCCTACTGCCCAATTCTTATATAGGGAAATTTCCAAGAAGCTCAAATATTAAATCAACTTGAGATAAAGCATACATTTTCTTTTTTTTTTAAAAATATATTTTATTGATTTTTTACAGAGCAGAAGGGAGAGAGATAGAGAGTTAGAAACATCGATGGGAGAGAAACATCGATCAGCTGCCTCTTGCACATCTCCCACTGGGGATGTGCCCGCAACCCAGGTACATGCCCTTGACCGGAATCGAACCTTAGACCCCTCAGTCCGCAGGCCGACGCTCTATCCACTGAGCCAAACCGGTTTCGGCCATTTTCTTTAATATAAGTCAATTTTGTTTCCTCCAACCTCAAAAATAGTACAACTATCTATCCTCACACCCCTTAATTAGAATAAGATCAATAAAGTCCCGATAAATTGTATCACTGGATGGTGTCATTGTCTAGCTGAACTTGTTAAGAGGGGTGCCATTTTTCTATATACTTAGATCAAATGCCTCTGAGCCCTCATCCCACTCACTGACTGGGAGAAGCTCACTGTTCCTTGAGGTCTCACTCCCAGGATCTAGGCCTGGGCATCTAACAGTGATCACAGAAAAGAAGGGCAGACTCCATTCTCCACAGCTGCTCCAAGACCTCTGTGTCCTTGTGCCCGATCAAGAAGGCCAGCATCTAGTAAGGAGGTAAAGGGGACCACACATGGCACCCTCTCCTCTCAACCACTCTCAGGTTCCTGAGAGCAAGGTGGGGAGGGGACCGGCAGAGCTCACCCACCATCTGTCCGGACATGAGAACTGGTGGCTGGTGCTGGGTGGGGACACCAGCCTCAATCCCCTTTTCATCACAGTGAGTCCCTTCAAGCACCGGGTTGTCTCCGACCAGCAGCCCCGGTCATAGCTCGGGTCCTTCAGACACAGCTTAAAACATGGTCGCTCCATGGGAAGGAGTCGGACCATTACCCTTTCACCCCCAGAAAGCAGGGCTCCATATGTAAGTGTGTCCACTTTCACCCAAACTATCAGGTGGGAAACAATCTCACCTTAAGTAAATGGACACTACTATTTCTATAACTGGAAACAAGCAAATAATTTTAAGTTAAAGTTCCCTTATTTACATACATGCATGTATGCATACATAGCTACCCAAACATACACATACTTACACACATACATACACACATACATTCATGATGCATACATAATTACACACACATATTTATGCATACACACTGTTTATATACATACTTAGATACACACACATACATGCAAATTAAAGTTCCACTTCCCCGGCCATCGCACTTCAAATCATGCCAGGAAAAGAACAAAAGCATCACTTGAGAAGGATATTTTATTAGTAATTTTAACTGAGTGTTTTGTAGTTAAGGTTACTGCAAGCAATAAAGATGGCAGTGGGATGAAAATTACTCATCGAATGCACAAATTATAACATACCTTTCTGTTAGCATGTATATAACACACCCTCACCTACCACTGTTGAATCTGGCATTTACCCTGGCAACAACAGATAGAGAGAAGCATCACCCTGAGTAGGCTGTCTTGGTGGGAATCCCAATTCATTCCAGGGAAATTAAGGGTCATAAATTGTTAGCATAGTACTAGGCTGCACTAAAGATTTGAAAGATGGAAGAATGATGAAATCACCAGTGCATTGTCATAGGAAAGACATGAAGGCATCTTGTAGAATTAGAATTCAGATGACATGGGGAGGAGGTAGACATTGAATGAAGAAAATTGAAATAAGATTTTTCCTTGAAAAACTCTTACTCATTTTGGGGGCTATTCCCAGCATATAAAGGATTAACATAGCTCTCAGGAAGGTAGAGAATAGTTTTTTGTTTTTTGTGTTTTTTTTTTTATTTCAGGTTTGTCCATTCAAGTGACAGAAAACAGGAGATGTGATTAGAAAAGTTACTATAGTCTTTCCTCTCCTCTTATTTTACAGTCTGTGTGGAGACTGGAGGGCAATCTTTTTTGCATTTAATTTTTTCCTATTTTTGATCAAATCATATTTTGTAACAGTTCATATCCAATTCTATTCCTTTCATCTTTTTATGTTTCAGCAAAAAATATTTGTAGCAACTTAATATCTTGAAAATAAGTTCAGAAGTGTTGCTATAACTCAGAAATAGTTACTGTATTTTTTAGCAGTTTAATTTACTACCTTTGGGGCCACTGGAGAAGAATTCTCCCAGCACTTACAAATACAGTGTTTGTATCATCACTGACAACTCAAGAAGGAAAAATGGTGCAAGCAAACATTAGAAGTGGTTGTTCTTTTAAATATATATATATATATTTGATTTCAGGGAGGAAAGGAGAGGGAGAGAGAGACAGAAACATCAATGATGAGAGGGAATCATTGATCGACTGCCTCCTGCACCCTCCCTACTGGGGATCAAACCAGTAACCCAGGCATGTGCCCTTGACTGGAATCAAACCCAGGAAACTTCAGTCCTCTGGCCGATGCTCTATCTACTGAGACAAACTGGCCAGGGCAAAAGTGCTTTTAATATACCAGAATCATAATCAAATGATTATGACTGCTCTTCACACATCTGTGAAAATTTATTTGAAATTATAATTGAATTTAGGAGAAATCTAAGAAGTTTCCCTTGTTTGTTTAAGTAAAACTATCACTGGTAAATCATAGCTCTTCAAGCTATAATTTGTCAGTAATCGTTGGATCTTGAGACCATAATAATCTATACCATAATTGTTCTGAGATATAGTAACTTATTAAGTTTGGGAGATTCAATAGTCAGAGTGAATAGATCCAGAGACATAGAAACATTGAACAGTCCATCAATCTTCAAAGGCAAGGCAGGAGAGGGTGGGGGTAGGGGGTAAGAGATCAACCAAAGGATTTGTATGCATGCATATAAGCTTAAGGAATGGACACAGACACTAGGGGGTTGAGGGCAAGTGCTGGGGGTTGGGGGTGACCAATGGGGAAAAAGGGAGACATATGTAATACTTTAAACCATAAAGAATTTTAAAATATAAATGAATAAATAAATAAATAAGTAAGTAAGTAAGTAAATAAATAAATAAATAAATAACTCTTAAAAAAAATAGAGTGATTCACCAGTGAGAGAGAAAAATCAAATCAAAATGATGACCTTGGTTAGTTTCCCACCAATGACTCCAGGAACCTGCAGCTAAAAGTAACAAGATGTTGGAGTGAGTGGGGGATACATCCTCCTTCATCCCCCAAACTACAGCATGTAGTAGTAAGAGATTTTTTATTTTATCCACTAGAAACTGGATGTGGTAAGGAGCATATGTGGCTGTGAACATGTGTGCAGTCAACAAAATGCACAAAGTGCATTCATTTCACAAATTGAACAAATTTTTATTAAGAACTTACTCTGTACCAGGTACTATGCAAAGGGAATCCAAGGAAGACTGTGGTGCTTACATGATTCATGGTGGACAGATGTGTAAACTATGAGCTGCAAAGTACTGCAGGAGCGTGGTGAGGATGGAGCCACGATGGGCGATGGGATGTCGTCTTGTCCCTGAGGAAAGGCACCTAACTCAGAACAGGAGTTCAAGCAAAGCTTCCAGGAGGAATGTCTACATTGAGACCTTAAAGAAGAAGGGGCGGTAGATGGTAAGGGAGATATGTTCCAGACATAAGGAACTGCAAGAGATGAAAGAAAGCCCAATGTATTGGAAGAAGTGAAAGATATTTATGGACAAGGCTTAAGCAGTGAGGGTGAGAAATGCTGCAACAATTCAACCAGGGAGGTCCATGGTGACAAGAAAACAAAGAACCTGGTAAACACTCCAAATGGAGTTTAAGCTTCATTGAGGAGTTTAAGCAATAAGAAGAATCAAGAACGACTAAAGTCTATATAGTGCTTACATAGTATGCTTTTCATGTGTTAACTCATTTAATCTGATAACAACCCCCTGAAGTAGGTATCCTTATTAGTATCCCCATTTTACAGAAAAGAAAACTGATGTATAGAGGGTTAAGTAAATTTCTCAAGGTCATAAATGATGGAGTCTGGCTCTGCAGTCCATGCCTTAAACCCTATTCCATTTCAGGAATAGGGAGTGGCAGTGTAGATATTAATTTTTGAATATTCACTTCCTTTTAAAGCATGGAGTCTGGGTTGGAAGAGTGGACAATAAAAAAGTTGAAACCCTTTTAGAAAGCTAGTGGTTGAATCCTGAGACTAGATGCCAGACACTGTACAATATTAGTGGCAAAGCAATGAAAAAATGGATGAATATTTGAGAAATATGTAGTAGGTGAAGTCAGTGTGTCCTGGTGATTAATTGGCTGTATGAAATGAATAGTCAAATGTGGTGTCTAGTTGGCCACTGGAGGCTGGTGGTGGCCTTCAGTGAAAAGTGGAACAGAGAGGGTAGAACTATCCTCCCTCCTTTCCTTCCTTCCTTCCTTCCTTCCTTCCTTCCTTCCTTCCTTCCTTCCTTCCTTCCTTCCTTCCTTCCTTCCTTCCTTCCTTCCTTCATCACCCTCCTTCCCTCTTTCTTTCTGTAGTTTATTTTTATACTTTCTTCATCAATTTATAGCATTTGTTTTGCAGACAGGTGACTGAGTTCGGTTTGGAGCTTGTTGAATTCTAGACATCAGTGAAATTTCTAAATGAAGACATAGTTGGATGCAAGAATTTGGAGCACAAAAGAGACACATGGGCTGAGAGTGGGATTTGAAAAGCACCACCTATTCTCTAACTTAGCCCATGGACCTGAATGAGATCACCTGGCGAGAGCAGACGGATGGAAAACAGAAACTGGACAGGAATCTACATCCCACAGCCCAGTGTGGAAAACTGAAGTACAACGTGGAGCTCCATGATTCATTCACAGCTTCTATTTTATCAGCAGGGTTTTTTAACTCATTGAACTGACATTGAGAAGACAAAGCTGAGGCAGAAACATCACAGGGCTAACTGGATCCAACAACTTCGGCTCCTTGGTATATATTTTATTCTCCTTTCCATGTTTAAGAAGAATATTTTTGTGAGGAGGAATAAAAGGTGAACAGGTTAGTAATCCTATATAATAAAAGCATAATATGCAAATCGACCTAATGGCAGAATGACCAGTCGGCAGAGGGAGGGGCTAGCGAGCAGGTGGTGCCAGGCCAGCCAAGGTGTGTGCCAGTGGTCAGAGGGAGGGGATGGTGATGGGGGGGGAGGCGGCAGGGACCAGCAGCAGCAGAGGGGCAATAGAGGGTGGGGGGCAGGGCTGCGCTGGCCAGCGTCATACCCTGATCTGCCACCCAGGCACCTCCCGCAGATGGAGGCCAGCGGCAGCAGTAGTGGGATAATGGGGGTGGTGCCTTCCCCTGATTGTTCTGGTTGCCCCTCTCAGAGGGAGGTCAGCAACAGCAGTCGGGTGATGGGGATGGCACCATCCCCTGATTGGCCTGCCTGGTTTCCTCTAGCAGAGGGTGGACAGACTGCGGGGATCAGGCCTAAACCATCCCCTGAGTGCTCCTGAACTGTGAGAGGACATAGGCCAGGCTGAGGGACCACCCCCGCCCTGAGTGCACGATTTTTGTGCACCTGGCCTCTAGTCTTATGTAATAAAGGGGTAATATGCAAATAGACTGAACTGCAGAACAACCGAACAACCAATCAAAACATAATATGCTAATGATATGCTAAAGCTGCCCAACTGCTTGTTATGACATGCACTGACTGCCAAGGGGCTGGCAGTCAAACTGGTCAAACAGATTGTGTCCTAAACTGGCAGTTGGACATCCTCCGAGGGCACCCACATTGGAGAGGGTACAGATCGGGCTGAGACACCCTCCCCTCCTGTGCACGAATTTCATGCACCAGGCCTCTAGTAAAGATTATAAACAAACACACCAATCAGTCAATCAATAAATCAGTCAGCAAATGACAAGTGAACTTAGATCAGTGTCTGGCATATTGTGGGCATGACATAAATATTAACTATTAAAAAAATGACTTCAGTTTGAATCCCAATGTCACCTCCTAGCATGTGAGTGACTGTACAGGTAATATGACCTCCCTGAGCCACAGTTAATCTACGAACTGGAATGAGAATACTACTCCCAGTTCCAAAGTAAGGATAAAGCAGGTAATGTCTTTAAAATGATCAGTGATTTATGACTGTTTATTGGTTTCCTTTTATTTCTTTTTGTTTTAGTGCTACCAATATTTTATTAATTCCACCTTTTCTGGTATTTTAAGAGAAGAATTTTCCTGTCATCATTTGGGGGAAAACCAGGGTCTATCCTCTAAGGAATGCCCCAAGGAGTTGTTTAGGGTCCTAATTTGAACCCAGAAAACCAATAAGTGTGTAATTGCCTGACCTTATAAAGAAAAGCATCACCTTTATCACTTTGGATGTGGGATTCAGGGGAAGCAATGCTCAGTGCTCTTTCAGAAGGAGGGAGGCATGCGGGAAAGGGCCGCCCAGTGACTAAGGTTAGTCAGCCAGCAGACAATACAGTCTCCAAGGTTAGCCTCAGGTGTTGACATTTAATAAGGAGGAGAAAACACTCAGGCACTTTTGTAAAACATCTCTCAATATTTGATTTTGAGCATTCAATGTATTAGTCTATTTCAGGTTCAAAAGGGTGAAACAAAGGAATCCGGCATCTTAAGAAAGCTTTTGCCACAAAGATATGGCATTCGCCAACAGTCTCTCATTTAGTGCATAGAACGCAGAACCTCATGAATTTATAAAACTAACCCTCTGTTTCTCAAAGAGTCAAGAACACATCTCCTCTTCATTCCATAACCACAGGCCTTGGAAAACAACAATCTATGCATATTTAAAACACTCCTAACTTTGATTAGCTCACTTAGTTTGTAGCAACTAATCACAAGTAGGTTTTTGTGGCCGGCTCTAAGTCTTTGATTCACTCTCTATATGGCCTAGTGGTTAAGGGCCTCAGTTTCCCCATTTGAAAAATGAGGGGGTGGGGTGGCCAATATTTCAAATGCATAGGATTTTTGGACAATGAAGTGCTGAGGTTATCACATGAAACTTAATGTCATTATGATAAATACAAGTAAAAAAAATACTTTGGCACATTTAAGGGTAAACTTTGTTTATAAAATTTTATTAAGGTGAATAAACTCTCATGCATGTAATATTTTTGAGTAAATATTTACTCAGACTATTCTGTTAATATATATCAATTAATATTTTTGTGGAAATCATCATTGCTATAAATCTGTATATTTAACCTTCCTTGGAGAACATAGTAATATAGAAAAATGGAATGAACACCCGCAGCAGGTTGCTCTATATTTCCATGCCAAACATGAATGGGAGTGATAACTAACCTTGGTTGTAGCAGAATACATGAATTCTAAAGACATCTGAAATCCGGGATTAACTATAAAATGTAAGTATGTCCACATCCTCTCTAGGGACAGCTCTACTGAATTTCAGGATTGTCCATAAAATGTTCTCTTTGGAATTAAATAATAATGTCTTCGGTATTTTCCCTATCCATTTTTAAATGCAAATTGACACAGAGTGAAATACACAAATCTTAAGTGTATAAGTCTAAGAGGTTCTGAACTCATTTCTAACATGTAGGGTTGAGGAGACCCCCACCTCCAGCCCCACCCCAACCTACAACTCTCTGGAATACCCATCAGCTGGATACCCTACGATTCAACTCAATTCTGACACCCACTAACCCGAGACAGCATCAGGTCCCCGATGATGGGCTTAGTCCTACAAGACTGTCCCCACCACACTTCAAACACTGACGGCAACTCCAGGTTACCACTATGCTGCTGACTGACTAGCTAAACATTAGAGATTCCAATGACCCCATCATGACTTTGCTAGAGTGGCTCACAGAACCCAGAGAAACATTTTACTTATTAGATCACCAGAGAAAGGAGATAGCAGGGGCAGCCGATGGAGAGACGCACAGGAAAATATGTGGAACGTGCATGATCTCACATAGAGCACCCCATTTTCCCCAAATCTTCATGTGTTCACCAACCTGGAAGCTCTCTGAAGCCCATGCGTTGGGGTTTTGTGGAGACTTCACTACATGGGCATGACTGATGAACTTTGTGGCCACAGTGACTGAATCAACCCCCAGCTTGTCTCCCCTCCCTGGAGGTCTAATCACATGCTTGGTTCTATTAATTGGGGGGTAGGGGTAGAATAAGTCTGGTACATGTTACCCATTATTCTGTTATGATTGAATTAGAAATCCCTTATCCACTCTTCTGTATGGAATACAATGTTTATAATTGAATTGTCAAACATTTTATAATAAAAAACTAGTGACCCGGTACACAAAATTCATGCACATTAAAAGAGAATTAGAGGAAATATTTTAATATTGCTATTTGCCCTTTCTCTATAATAGAAGTGTCAGAGATGAAAGAAAATTAGTAAAATGTATATGAAAATCTTCATCCCATCAGAGTCTGGGGCGTGCCACAGGAACCAGAGTCAAGTCCCCACCCACCCACCTGTGCCTTGAAATCATGTGAGATCCAGTCCCATCCAGCCTCTCCCCCATCAAGCCCTGCCGGGTGGGGGGTGCAGCCTCAGGTCGCCTCACCTGGCACAGAGGTGGGGGGCACACCTTGAGGTCCCCATCAAGCCCCACTGGGCGGGGGCATGACCTGAGGGACCCCGGCCTGGGCCGTGGTGGGAGGTGCAGCCTCAGGTCCCCTGTCAAGCCCTGCCAGGTGGGAGTGTGTAGCCTCAGGTCCCCTACCCTGACCCAGTGCCACGCAGCCTCAGGTCCCTGCTGATTATTTGTTAAAGCTCATTACAGGAACTCAGCCTCTGCTGTGGGCACAGCCATCTTGTTATGGCATGATGGTCAATTTGCACATTCCCTCTTTATTAGATAGGATCACAATATCAGAAGGAATAGGTGCTGTTTATGGACAAATTACCGTGTGCTTATACACATTCTCTAGTCCAATACTGATAAAAGCCCAAGAGGTAAGTCTTATTAAATTCTCTGTGGAGAGGAGAACCCCGAGACTTCATTCAGAGAGGATAGACATGTTGCTTAAGAAAGACAGCTTGAAATGGAATTGTCTAAATTTGAGTTCTTAGCCCCCAAAACATACTTGTTTTAACACTATCCAATGCTATTGTTTATTATCTTTGTCAACAAAGGTCTTTGCACTTCTCTCCTGCTAAACTCTGTAGTGAGGATTATTCAGAAAATTTTAATGGATACCTACTATGCATAAGACCTTGTTGACTTATGGCCTTTTTTCTAAAAATGATCTTTGAACTCTTGCTGTCTCCTTCATCTGGGCACATTAATTCTGTTCAGACACAGATTTTGCAGCAAAACGTCTGCCCAAATTCTGACTTTGACAGCACAACTTTCATTTTTCATTTCTAAGCTTTGACTTAAAAATAATATGAAATATGTATGGGTACTTTAGTCAACTTAGCCATGGCTCTGTATAAGTAGATGTGTTCTACCGAAATATAGTGTTTCACTCTGATAGATACCACATCTATACACAATCTGCAACCCCCCTTTCATCCTAAACATTCTTGTTCATAAAATGCTCAAATGTAATGCAAAAAACCATGTCATTTCAAAGGGCCTTGAAAACATTGTCATCTAATCCTATCTAATAAAAGCATAATATGCTAAGTGTCTGACCCCTATCATGCACATTGACCATTGGGGCAGGAGCTCTGACCAGTAGGTTAGCTTGCTGCTGGGGTCCAGCCAATGGGGACTTGGTGAGAGGGCTGGACATGCCCTGAAGCCCTCCTGTGAGTCTCTCCCCAGCCAGCCGGCCCCCATCGGCCCTGATCAGAACTGGGCGAGACAGCCCTATTGGCCGTGATCACTGGCCAGACCAAAGGACCCCACCTGGGCACAAATTCATGCACCGGGCCTCTAGTTGAGAATAAATATGAAAGGATATCTTGTCTATGAGCTACAGATCACTGTAAATCAGCAGGTAAATGGTGCAGCTAAGTAATTCATTAAATACTTACTGAGCAACTGGTTTTTCTTTTTCTTAACTTACCAAATATTTGTTGATTGCCTACCATGTGTAAAAACCTGGCCCTGCATTGGGAAAAACAGTGAGGAAAAGTTAAATATGGTCCCAGCATTCTCCCCAATAACTTAGATCTTCCAAGTACAGTATGCAAAGCTCTCTGCTGTAATAGTGTGTCAGGTTGATGATGGTGGTGGTGGTGGTGGTTAATAATGTTAACATTATTAATGTTAACATAATTACTAGGTTTCAGACTCTGAGTTAAGAGCATATCTTAGGAAAGCCTCATTGCAGAGACTGGGAAAGTGAAGCTTCAATGTGAATAACCTGACCACGGCCTTGTTTCTTTACAGGACAGAGCTGAGGTGAATCATCAGATTTCAGATCTGTCCTCTAAACCACCGTGTTTTATAGCTTCCATACAGAATGCATGTGTGAGCCAGGCTGGTCACTGAATGGGAATAAATTAGACATACTTTTTGTCATTGTCCTTTTTTTACTTGATATCTCATGAGCACCTAACCATATTGATAAATATAATAAATATTAAAATTCTCACTTTTAAACAGTTGAACAGTATTTTATTTTATGAATGGAGCATCATTTGTGTTGGAAATTTCAGGTATTTATTTTCTAGGTGGCAGGCAGTGTTCTAAGGGCCAAGGTTATGGTCTGAATCAAACAGACAAACTGCCTGCCCACCAGGTGCTCATGTTTTAGTGAGGAAGTGTTGCCAGTCCATGTTTCTTATCAAGGCTGCTGCACTTATTCTCAACTGGGGTGGCTCACAAAGGCACTTACAGTACAGTCTCCCTGCATAGAAGCTGTAACATGTGGAGTCACTTCGCTAAGATCTCTGTTTCCTATTACTAACTTTGTCAACCTTTTGAGCTCCAGAGGCTACCAGTTAGAACCTACTCTTTAACCAAAAGCAAGATTACCTATATATATAAAAGCCTAAGTGACCATCACAACTGAATGGGTGACCGAACAGGCTGCATGGGGCAACCAGGCCGGCAGGAGAGTTAGTGAGGGATGACCAAATAACTGAAAAGCAGGCTGCGTGGGGCGAGCAGGCCGGCAGGGGGGTTAGTGAGGGACAAAAAAACAACTGAGCAGCAGGCTGCAAAGATGGAGGCGCCCACAGCCATTAATGAGGGAATATGCTAATTGACTGCCACGCCTTCAAAGATGGCGGCACCCACAGCCAATGAAGAGGAATATGTTAATTGACTGCCACGCCCTCAAAAATGGTGGCACCCACAGCCACAAGATGGCTGGCAGGGGAAGGCAGTTGTGGGCAATCAGGCCAGCAGGGGAGGGCAGTTAGGAGTGACTGACCAACAGGGAAGGGCAGTTGGGGGGGACTTGGCTGACAGGGGAGGGCAGTTGGGGGTGATCAGGCCGGCAGGGGAGCAGTTAGGCGTTGATCAGGCTGGCAGGGGAGTGGTTAGGGGGTGATCAGGCTGGCAGGCAGAAGCAGTTAGGGGCAATCAGGCAGGCAGGTAGGAGAGTGGTTGTGAGTCAGCAGTCCCGGATTGTGAGAGGGATGTCCGACTGCCGGTTTAGGCCTGATCCCAACTGGGAGTCAGACATCCCCCAAGGGGTCCCAGATTGGAGAGGGTTCAGGCTGAGCTGAGGGAAAACCCCCCACCCCAGTGCATGAATTTCATGCACCGGGCCTCTAGTTAATAATAAAATTGTAGGCACCAAAGAATCCACAGGGGAAGGTGAGCGGACAGAGGGATGGATAGGGTCTCCAGTTCTCTGAGTCCTCATCCTTTAATTTCTCTTTAATTTCCTCTATTGTGACCCCAGCAGTGGGGACTCTTCTCAAAGACTATTGTGGGCTAAGTCTAGTTTCATTACAAGAAAACGAACTCAAGTTCTCTTGCTCCTTATTGCTGTGGCTTTTGGAAAAATTTCTTCAGGAAAAGACAAGTATTGATCTGACTGAAAAAAAATCAATGTTTTACATTTATATTTTATGAAGAAAAGTAAGTTATTTCATACATACTTTGAAAATATATTTTGTTTGACTTTGAAAGGGGATAGATAACTTACAGGGGACAGAGTGAAAATGACACAGGTCCTCATCTAACTGCATGTATATCTATGACCATGAATTTGATATCTGAAGTGAAACTATATTCATATTTATACATGGCTTGGTAGATTTTATACCCAAATTTCACCCTAAAAAATCCTTTTTTGAAGGAAGGGAAGGTAGGGTAAAAAGAAAACATTAATACAAACAAAACAAAATTTCATTACAATTTCAAAATTTAAACCTTAGAGAAATTAATCATTTCTGTTGATTTTGCCTTCATAACTGATAACTATTTTAATTGGCTTTATTGACTTTAAAACATTTTATCATACACAACATAAACATGTGTGAGTTGTAAAGGTGATTATTATGAAACTAGAGGCCTAGTGCATGAAATTTGTGCACTCAGGGGAGACCTTCAGCCCAGCCTGTGCCCTCTCCCAGTCTGGGAGCCCTCGAGGGGATGTCCGACTGACAGGGAGTGGGCCTAAGCCAGCAGTTGGACATCCTTAGCGCTGCTGTGGAGGCGGGAGAGGCTCCCGCCACCGCTGCTGTGCTCATCAGCCATGAGCCCGGCTTCTGGCTGAGTAGCACTCCCCCTGTGAGAGCACACTGACCATCAGGGAGCAGCTCCTGCATTGAGCATCTGCCCCCAGGTAGTCAGTGAACATCATAGCAACCAGTTGTTCCACCATTCGGTCGATTTTCATATTAGCCTTTTATTGTATAGGATAGGAACTTGACATCAAAATTTAATAATGGGCTGTATTTGGGAAGGGAGGAGCTGCTATGTTATATTCTTTTGTGTTACATAAAACCCATTTTTAAATGATAAATGATCCCACTTATTATGGGCTTGAATATATAGGCTTCATAAAAATGCAGACAGCCAATTTCACTATCTTATTGGGTGAAACAGTCATGTAATATTATCTATTTTCCTCTTCACTTTGTGCAGTAAAATCACTGTGATGGATTCTTTGATTTCAGAGAGAGGAAGGGAGAGGGAAAGAGAGATAGAAACATCAATGATGAGAGGGAATCATCAATTGGTTGCTTCCTGCATGCCCCCTATTGGGGGTCAAGCCTGCAACTCAGGCATGTGTCCTGATCCGAAATTGAATTGTGATTTCCTGATTCATGGGTCAACAGTCAACCACTAAGCCACACTGCTTTGCTTTGACGGATTTTTTTTTTAAATATATTTTATTGGTTCTTTACAGAGAGGAAGGGAGAAGGATAGAGAATTAGAAACATTGATGAGAGAGAAACATCAATCAGCTGCCTCCTGCACACCCCCTACTGGGGATGTGCCCGCAACCAAGGTACATGCCCTTGACTGGAATTGAACCCAGGACCCTTCACTCCACAGGCCAATGCTCTATCCACTGAGCCAAACTGGTTAGGGCTTGAGGGATTCTTATACGCAACAAACAACAATATAGTATTTCTGATTTTTCAAACCCAAAATAAACATTGTGTGCAATGAAGATTTCTAATATTCAACTATAGTAAATAAATTCTATTTCTTAGAAAAATAGAAAAATTTATATAGTGCATTTATAGCTAATTAAACATTGCATGCTTATCCTCAAAACTTGAATATATTTTGAATATTTGCACTTGACACATTGCTTGGTATTATGAAGTACTAGAGGCCCAGTGCACAGCATTCTTGCACTGGGCGGGGGATAGGGGAAGGTCCCTCAGTCCAGCCTGCACCCTCTCACAGTGCGGGACTCCTTGGGGTTGTCTGCCTGCTGCAGAGGCAAGAGAAGCTCCTGCCACTGCTGCCGCGCTCGCCAGCCGTGAGCCTGGCTTCTGGCTGAGTGGCCCTCCCATTGTGGGAGCGCACTGACAGCCAGGGGGCAGCTCCTGCGTTGAGCATCTGCCCTCTGGTGGCCAATGTGCATCATAGCAACTGGTAGTTCCACAGTTCAGTCCATTTGCATATTAGTCTTTTATTATATAGGATGATCTTGGTAAGTTATTTATATTCTCTAAGACTCATTTTTTTCCAAATGTGCAAGAATATAAAATAGGAAATACAATATCAATTTCTCAAGTTTATTACAAGTTTACGTAAACTAGAAAATGTGAAATGGCTCAGCACAGAGATTGTATACAAGGGTGCAGAGATATTAATAACACATTTTTAAAAAGAAGTCATAGATTGTTTGAGTTAAAGCTACATATGTTAACATTAATTAATCTTGAAAATGATTTGTTGAGCCATAAGAAGGACAAGGCAGGGAGAGGATATGATTAGAGAGGACAACCCAAGCACATGAATGGAGCATCATTTGAAGATGTTGTTGATGTGGGTAATGAAGTGGATTGGTAGGGTCCATAAGTACTTGCTGTATTACTCTTTGTCATTGGTTGCATGCTTGTATTAAAAATATAAAAATTAAGTATAAAATTGAGCCTATTCTCAACTTAATGATCATCAGAAAATGTGTTTGATATTGGCCATTTCTGATATCTTTGTTTCCATACTGCACAACATGTATCATTTCATCTGCACCCCAGTGAGCAAAAGCCTAACTCACTCTCTGTATTTCTCTGGCACCAGTGAGTGAAGTTTGGAATAATCTTCATATATTGCTCCCTGTTTTACACTGATTTTCTTATACCCAATAAGTTGCTTTTTTATGGTGACTACCATTCTAAATCCTTCTGCACTAATCTCTCTAACCATGAGCCTACCTATTTGTTTACCTTTGGTAGCCCCACACCCAGAAGAAACAGTGTGTATATTTAATATAGCCAGAGAGAACTGTGAGATTTGTTGTCAGTTGCCCAACAATGGATGAGGCGTTTCGGGCATTCCAAGATCATAAGTTATCTCCAATTCACATATGCTTGAAACCTTTACTAGACCTTGGTCATGAGTTTCAGAAAGGTATGCTGTAGGTTTGCTACATTACTGGTTTAGAAAGCTAGATTTTTGCATAACTCAAGTATAATGGTCATAATATAAGAAAAGCTTGACTTCAAGTTAGTATCTTTAATCTGTATTATTTTTTCTAAATAGAATCTTAAATAAACATTTCACTGATTGACAGTCAGTAGCTGTTGCCTTCTAATTTGGAAGTAAATTTTAGTTTAACCTTCATGTTGTTAAAGAAAAGCAGTACTATTCACTCAATAATTAGACTTAATTGGTTTAAGAATTTAAATGCTGTCTTGGTACCACACATTTCAAATTGTGTATATTTCACAACTGTAAATGGACTCCTGAGATTACAACTACAAGCTCTATCTTATCAGCTTGTGGCATACACTCATGTAAACAGGAAAATTTAGAAGCCCAGTTGCTGACAGTTGCTGACATTTGAAAATAAAATTTAAAACCAAAGGTAAAATAATGTGATTTCTATTTTGATTTCTGAACTGCATATGACATTGAATCTCTGAACTTCAGAGATTGACTACACTGTTTTATATTTATCTTAATCAGCAGCATCATTAAATATGTACCAATAATTATGATACCAAAAGCAGAAGCAACAAAAGCAAAATCAGGTGAGTGTCACTACATCAAATGGAAAAGCTTGTGCACAGCACAGGTGAAACAACCACAGAATGAGGAAAAATATTTGCAAAAGATAAATCTGATAAAGGATTAATAGTCAAAATATATGAGGAACTCCTACAACTGAATAACAAAGAATCAAATAGCCTTTAAAAATAGGCAAAGGACTTGATGGACATGTCTCCAAATGAATACAAATCAATAGCAAAATGAAACATTAACTTACACTGTTAGAATGTCTACTCTCAAAGCAAACCAAAGCATAATGCATGTTGGTGAGAATGTGGAGAAATTGGAACTTTTGTGCACTGTTGGTGGAAACTTAAATGAAAAACAATATGATGGCTCCTCAAAAAAATTAACAATAGAATTACCATAGGATCCAGTAATCCTGCTTCTTGGTATATATTAACAAGAACTTAAGTCAGGATCTTGAAGAAATATACTCACTCCCATGTTCATTGCGGTATTGATCACAATAACCAAGATACAGAAACCACCTGAAAATGTTCATCAATGGATGAATAAATAAAGAAAATATCGGAAAAAAACCAAGATGGCAGCATAGGTTAACACCGGAGATTTTTGCCTCGAACAACCACTTCAGAGATATAACTAAAGGACAGAACGGACATCATCCAGAACCACAGGAAGGCTGGCTGAGTGGAAATTCTACAACTAGGAGGAAAGAGAATAGCATACCCAGACTCAGAGGAGGCGCAGTACTGAAGTGAAATACTCAGGTGCGGAGTGCGCGGAGCGGGCTGGCGGCGAGGGCACGGTTGTTGTTTTCAATCAGGAGGGAGTTTCAGACTCTGAGCTCCAGATCCAGGCGAGTCTCTGGGGACCTAAACTCAAATGGGAGAAGCGGGACTGTCTGGCTTCAGTCGGAACTCGAAGGCAGCTTTCTCTCCGAGGTTTGCAGCGGTTGCTGGGACTCTGAGAGGCAGAGCACCTAGGGACCTAGGGACGGAACTGAGAGCAGCCATAACTGCTTGCTCCACCCGCCCTGTAGATCCCCGGGGACCCACCCCGTCCAAGCCCTGCGCAAAGCCATTTGCCAGATAGCCTCAGGCAAACGCTAGATTAGCACTGCCCTAGAGATCCAGCACAGAAGCTCTCCCACTGCAGACACAGCTGACTCTCATAGCCAGTTAGCCTGGAGGTCAAATCACCCCTGGTATTGCCGACAACAATCAAGGCTTAATTACAACAAGACTGCGCACAAAGACCACTAGGGGGTGCACCAAGAAAAGATAAAGAAATGCGGAGACAAAGAAACAGGACGCAAATGTCAGAAATGGAAGAGATAGAGCTCAAAACCACACTTTTAAGGTCTCTCAAGAACTGTCTAGAAGCTGCCGATAAACATAGTAAGGCCCTTGAAAAGCCTGGTGAGACTGCCGATAAATGTAGTGAGATCCTCAAGAAATCTAATGAGACCCTCGATGTTGTGATAAAGAACCAACTAGAAATTAAGCATACACTGACTGAAATAAAGAATGTTATACAGACACCCAACAGCAGGCCAGAGGAGCGCAAGAATCAAGTCAAAGATTTGAAACGTGAAGAAGCAAAAAACACCCAACTGGAAAAGCAAAATGAAAAAAGAATCCGAAAATATGAAGATAGTGTAAGGAGCCTCTGGGACAGCTTCAAGCGTACCAACATCAGAATTATAGGGGTGCCATAAGATGAGAGAGAGAGCAAGACATTGAAAACCTATTTGAAGAAATAATGACAGAAAACTTCCCCCACCTGGTGAAAGAAATAGACTTACAGGTCCAGGAAGCGCAGAGAACCCCAAACAAAAGGAATCCAAAGAGGACCACACCAAGACACATCATAATTAAAATGCCAAGAGCAAAAGACAAAGAGAGAATCTTAAAAGCAGCAAGAGAAAGAAACCCAGTTACCCACAAGGGAATACCCATACGACTGTCAGCTGATTTCTCAACAGAAACTTTGCAGGCCAGGAGGGAGTGGCAAGAAATATTCAAAGTGATGAATACCAAGAACCTACAACCAAGATTACCTTATCCAGCAAAGCTATCATTCAGAACTGAAGGTCAGATAAAGAGCTTCACAGATAAGGAAAAGCTAAAGGAGTTCGTCACCACCAAACCAGGATTATATGAAATGCTGAAAGGTATCCTTTAAGAAGAGGAAGAAGAAGAAAAAGGTAAAGATACAAATTATGAACAACAAATATGCATCTATCAACAAGTGAATCTAAGAATCAAGTGAATAAATAATCTGATGAACAGAATGAACTGGTGATTATAATAGAATCAGGGACATAGAAAGGGAATGGACTGACTATTCTTGGGGGGGGAAGGGGTGTGGGATATGCGGGAAGAGACTGGACAAAAATCGTGTACCTATGGATGAGGACAGTGGGTGGGGAGTGAGGGCGGAGGGTGGGGTGGGAACTGGGAGGAGGGAAGTTATGGGGGGAAAAAAGAGGAACAAATGTAATAATCTGAACAATAAAGATTTAATTAAAAAAAAAAGAAAATATCATCTACATTACAATGGAATATTACTCAGCCTTTTAAAAAAGAAAGAGCTCTATCCAGTTTGGCTCAGTGGGTAGAGCATTGGCCTGCAGACTGAAGGGTCCCAGGTTCGATTCCTGTCAAGGGAATGTGACCAGGTTGCAGGCTTCAATCCCAGTAGGGAGCATGCAGGAGGCAGCAGAACCATGGTGTTCTCTCTCTCTCTCTCTCTCTCTCTCTCTCTTTCCCTCTCCCTTCTTCTCTGAAATCACTAAAAATATATTTTAAAAAATAAAATAAAAAAGAAGGAAATCCTGCCACACACAACATGGATGAACCTGAAGAATGTTATGCTAAGTGAAACAAGTTAGACACAGAAGGAAAATATTGTATGATTCTAATTCTATGGAATTTAAAATAGTCAAACTTATAGAAACAGAGTAGGATAGTGGCTGCCAGGATTGGGGGAGGAGTGAATGAAGAGGAGCTGTTCGAAGGGTATCAAGTTTTAGTTATGCAAGGTGCGGAAGTTCCACAGATCTGCCATACAACACCGAGCCTACAGAAAACAGTACTCTAGGACAGTGGTTGGCAAACCGCAGCTCACGAGCCACATGCAGCTCTTTGGCCCCTTGAGTGTGGCTCTTCCACAAAATACCAGGTGCGGGCGCGCACGTACAGTGCGATTGAAACTTCATGGCCCATGCGCAGAAGTTGGTTTTCGGAAAGGAGATAGATGAAACAAGTATACAAGACAAGTGTGGATGGGAGAGTTGGAAGGGGTCGACCTCAGCGAACGTACCTCAATCAGATTGAGGATGTTTTTAGCAAAGGCCAGCTTAGGAGTACCCTAATTAAGTTAATAACAATGAACCTACCTATATAGTTTATGTTTAAAAAATCTGGCTATCAAAAGAAATTTCAATCGTTGTACTGTTGATATTTGGCTCTGCTGATAATGAGTTTGCCGACCACCGCTCTAGGATGTACTTAAAAATTTCTTAAGAGGGTAGGTCTCATGTTAAGTGTTGCCAAATAAAAACATTTAAAAAATTTACCAGTCACAATATCTACCATTTATTAAACATCTCCCATGTTTCAAATGTTCTGTCAGACTCTTTCATGCATTAGCAATGATATATTTTAAAATAAGAAAATGATGATGTACTTTATTTAGAATTGTACACCTGAAACCTATATAATTTTGAAAACAATGTTACCCCAATAGATGCAATTAAAAAAAGAAAAAGAAATGGGAAAAATAAGATAAGCACAAATAAAACTCAAGATAACTACTAAAAATAAAATAAAATAAAATAAAATAAGAGAGTAAATTCCCAGAAAGTGTGATAAATGTTGTTTTTGATTAATACACTTTTGCTCACCCCTCCAGTTTCTATACCATCTCTCTGTTCTATAACAGAGCTTTTGGACACTTTCCCTATAAGGCAAACAGAGAGAGTTAATGAGAAGAATGGCCTGATCTGCTATGACTATGGGAAATCTCCCTGCCATGTGGAGAGTGGAGCATAGTGGGGTCAGATGTAAGCAAGGGAACCAGTTAGGATCCACTAAAATGCACCACAACAAAAAGATGGGTGTTTCGACTGCATCAGTGGCAGTAAAAGTGGATGAAATAGAGGGATTTGAGAAATATTAATGCAAAAGTTTGCACACTGCTAATCTTCCACTTACCCTTGCCATTTTAAAACACTTTGCCTGGCCATTTTAATTTCAAAGACCTCATTCATTTTTTCACAGCAGTGAGCCAAATTCTATGGGAAGGTGAAGAGCATAAATGTTGTGGCTTGCTTAGAAGGTGGCTTTACTGGAATAAGAAATTTCTTTAAGAAGCCAATTCTACAAGCTCTATAATAGACTCCATTTTTACCCATAAAACATAAAAATACCAATATATCCTCTCTTGATATTTCAATACAGAGGCGCCAAGTCTGCATTGAGCCTCTGTGCATAGTTCCCTCAGTAACTTTGCAAATGGAAAGCCTCCTGCTGCTCCCTCGCTCCTCCAGGTGTTAAAACCGCCTTTGGGGTTGTCTTGGACATCTTTGGATCTGATACCTTCTGGCTCTTGCTGTCTCTGTTGCCTGCAGGCTGGAAGATAAGGCTTCCTCCGATCAGCACGGGCTTGCACAGGAGAGCACACAGGGTCCTGCTCATGCCGGGCAGCATCTGAACACTCAGTATCATTACACAAGTTATGCAAACATCTCAGGCGTTTCTCAGGTGGTTGGCTCACAGCCTTCACTTTGAAAAATGCTGCATTAAAGGTGAAAGTGAATCAAGGGAATTTAGATAGATTAAGGTCTTCTTATATCAATCTGCACCTGCTGTAGGGCTCTGTGACTTGGAATTGCATTCTAAAATCTGTGGGTTTGTTTACGGGCATTCTTTTATTGAGGGGGAAAGTCTATAAATTTCATTACATTCTTCAAAGGTCTGCCCACAACTCCACCCCCAATGCCAATAAGCTCTGAACATTTTGTTTGTTTTGAAAACCACTTGTCCAATTCCTCCATCCCCGAGCTAGACCTGAATATCGCATTCTACATTAACGGCTGTGGTTCCCACCTTTGTTGAGTCCCCTCCAAAACTACCGAGTGCCACAAAGCACGCAACGTCTGGGCTTCCCAGCCCTTGATATTTACCTAGATTAGAAGACTCACCACATTCCATCCTGACTATTTGCTTGAGTGTCTGTTTCCTAGTCGAAATATGTGGCAGCTGACAGCAGGGACCATGACACTGCTTCTAGATGCTTCCCATAATCATCACCTAACACGTGTCAGGTGCATAAAACGAGGCACATTCCTAATAACTGAATGGATGCATATGTGTGCGTGTGCTGAAAGCTGAGAAAGAAATGAAAAACAGAGGAAATGGATTTCTGTTTCTTCTTACTCAAAGCTGTAATTAAAGAACACTTTGGTATTGAAGATCATCCAATATAAAAAGGTTTCAGTGACCAAACTAAGGTCCTCATGCCTTTGGATATTCAACCAAAATCCTGGCACCTCCAGCTCCAGTGGTTTGTGGTCCAGTTGTTCAAGGTGGCAGGTAAAGCGAGGCCGTTATAACAAATAGGATGCAATTTCATTATAGCCCCACTCACCTGGAGAGGTTTGTCCCTGCAGTGGCATAACTAACCCCATCTCACATGGAGAGAAAGTTACACCTTAGTGCTCTTGCTTCCGTCCTGTCAGTCAGGGACTTCGGTTTGAGGAATGACTGCTCTTTATCACTCTCCATGCCTCCGACAGGTCTGCGAGCCATGCCCCCGCCACAGGGCCTGCCTAGATTTCCCTCAAAACACATTTATTTTCAGCTACGGAAGAAATTTACTTTGCTCCAAACAGAGAGCTGTTTCTGGCCAGAAGCTTTTAGCGCATAAGGAAGAGCTATAAACCACTCTTCATCCCCTTCTGCCCAGAATCTAGGATTTTCAATCACTCGGCCTCAGCATCCGAGGACTTCAGCTTGGCATATGCAGCAGCTTCAAATCTGTTTGTAGTCACCAAATAATAAGGTTGTTCATGAGGCTGGCAAGAATAGACTTTTTTGGTGTTGCTTCTATTGTGTGTCCGAGGTTGCATTTTGGTTCCTGGGAAGGACAAAAGATACCATGTTGGAAGGGTTGTGGAAGACAAATGGCTGTAATTGCTGCTCTGTGTGTCACAGATATTTTTGCTGAAAGACTGGTTGTAGGATTCTGTGATGGAAGGAACAGGTAAATGGACCACCTGAGAAAAGCTAGAGGTAGCTGAGAGAGTTGAAGGTGGCCCTCAGTCAAGGAAATACTTAGGTTTTGCAAAAGAAAGAGCAAACAGTAATTAAATTAGAGAAATTAGTGGTTATTGGCCTTTTGTGTTCATTCATTTGTTAATTTTTTGTTTGTGTATTTATTTGCAGTAGAGTTGGCTAAAATACTTTCAATTATTCGTGTGTCTGTTTTTTTTTTTTTTTCTTCTAATTTTTGTTGGACTGGTTTTCTCGTTTGTTGTTATTAGCCAACAAGTGACACAGGGGAAATTCTCTCAGGGTTAAGAATCTGAGAGTGCCCATCTATAAGGTTCATATTCTTTTGGTTATTCATTAATTAATTATTTTTAAAAAGCAACACATATTTACTGTGTCATGGGGCCTCTTCTAATACTGAGGATTATAGATAAGACCAAGATAATCATGACTTCACTTCCAAAGATATCACATTCTAGTGAACAGAGACAAAAAACATGCAAATGATTATTGTAATTACTAGGGAGAAAACAAATCAGGTTGTGTGATTGTGATTAGAGTTGGGAGGGAACTTCAGACAGGATACTCAATGAAGGTTTGTTTCTCTTAGAAGAGATGAGATCTGCACAATAAAGAGACAGCCATGTAATGATCTAAGGCAGTGGTCGGCAAACTCATTAGTCAACAGAGCCAAATATCAACAGTACAACGATTGAAATTTCTTTTGAGAACCAAATTTTTTAAACGTAGACTATATAGGTAGGTTCATTGTTATTAACTTAATTAGGGTACTCCTAAGGCTTAGGAAGAGCCATACTCAAGGGTTCAAAGAGCTGCATGTGGCTCGCAAGCCGCAGTTTGCCGACCATGGATCTAAGGGAAAAGCTTTAACATCAGAAGAAATCATACCACTGTTTTCTTCTCTCTTTTCCCCACAAAAAAGAGCCTAATCCTCAGTAGAGATGAAGATAGTGAAGGAGACACATTCTTATGTGCAGAATGTTTGGGAGACAAGAACATTTATTCTTCCCTAAGGAGAGGTGGGATGCAATGGGCATAGTACGTAGTAGGTACTCAAGACATATTTTGATTATTGAAGTGAGCAATTATTATATAAAAAGAACATGGAAGACAGAAAGGGCCTCCATGGCCTCAAAGAATACGGCAGAGGTAAAAAATATTCCTCCTCAGCTCAGGTATCTCTACTTAAGAGACATTTTCTCTTCCTTTCCTTGGTTTTAAAGTATCCCTTCATCAATACTCAGTATTTTCCTTTCTCTCAGTCAGAATTCTGTGGGGTTCAGAAGCCTGAGGTTCTCCTGTGTAATATCAAATTCAATATTTGCAGCAGGAATTGGAGCTCAGACTCTTCCATCTCAGGCAACTAAAGGCAAAGGAAAAATCACACTTATGATGAAGCCCTGGCAAGTCAAAGTTTTGCCAAAAGTGTTTCCCTAGAAGAGAGCCTTCACAATAAATTAACCCTGGGAAGATACAGCCATCACTGTCCTTGTCCACAGTGTGTATAGGGGCTACAGGGACATTTCAGGGGCCTGGCACTAGAATGCTGACCAACAGCTACAGACCCGGCCAAGTCATCGTCCCACCACTTTCGTTAGTATGTGATCTGCCTTCAGTGTTGTAGATGATGATTTGGCACAAAGAACATCTACGTCTCTTAGAAACTAATGTTTCAGATCCTTAACTGTCTGCAATGGCAGCCTGATGGAGATGACTTGCCTGAAGCCTTATTCCAAGTTCTCAAACTTAAGGACCATCATGGTCTTCTGGTTGGTTCTGGCCATGGCATATGCACCTATCAGTTAAATAGTTCAGAATCCTCTGGCCACCATATGATGTTGATTAAAAGCCCTTCCCTTCTCTCTCTCTCCCTGGCAACACTCACTAGATGACTACTTTGTGTCATCTCTGAGAGCCATGAGATTTATGCATAGTGTCCCCAAGGTGCCAATCACTTGCATTGTCATCCAGCTGACTGGACACAGTGCATCTGCTCATAGACATTGGCTATGGGCTACAGCATCCCCATTCCTTTTTCCATTCTTTCTTTAAATGTTTATTTTTATCTTCTTCATGTTGGAAACTGTGCTAGACATCATAAATACTGAGATGAACAAGTCCCTATTTTCAAAGAGTACATAGTCTAGAGAAAAACACATAAATGGCATTTATAACAGCTGATTAAGTAAATAAACGGTGGGTAGGTAGTGGAGGAGATGGAAGATGTATGAATAGGTTCATTGAAATTACATTATTTATAATAAAATCCATTCTTCCCTTTGCATTGCCACTCCATGTTCAATTTTCTATTTCAATCAGATTCTATTCATTTCTTTACACACCACATTTCAAGAACTGTTACTGTAAAATGTAAGTATGGAAATAAATATCCCTATCTTAGTTTAATTGTACCTATTTCCTTGCCTCTTCCATGTAAGTGGGGATTATTTCTTTGTACTTAATTGTTTCAATTTCAGAAATAATCTTTGTGATATACTTTCTGTGGGTTCACTGTACATCTACAATGATTATTTCCACTCATCCTTTTTAGCCTTAAGGGATCCAACAGAGATCTCATTAAGAACACTTTATCCTGGTCTTCACTATTAATGTTTTTACAATTTGATATTGTTTTCTTAAGGTTCATAGTCCTCATGACTTTACCTTCTGTAATTTGACCCCAGCCAGTCTAACCGTGTCTTTGTACTTTTCTCATGTATTCAATATTATCTTCTAGTCAAACCGAACGACATACCTATCCCTACTACTATTCCACCCTCCTGTTTCTATACAACTTGTCTTTTCCCCTTACCAAAATATTCTCTGTTCTCCCCATACCTAACTTGTTTATTCATCTTTCAATAATATTCACCCCTTTTCTTAATTATTCCTGGAAAGCCACAATCATAAAAAACACTCACATATCCTTCTATGAACTTCCATGTCACTTATTTTTAGTTCTCATACATCATAGTCTACTTAGTATGACATTTACTTATATGTTTGATGTGTACGTAACTAGACTAAATGCACCTTGAGGGTGGGAAAATAGTCTTGGTCACTGTTGTGTCTGACACATAACGATGATCAATGGATGCTTGTTGAGTGTTAAAGCCTAGTGCATTTTACATAGTTAATGAATATATTCTGAATTTGATATGGGTGAATAAATGGTTCAATGAAGAAAAGTCACAAAAGTAAATGGTATACAGAAATGTATTAATTGACAAGGAAAGAGAATGACCTTGTAGAGAGTGGTAGCTGACCCTTCCTGTCCCCAACTTCTGTTTCAGAAGTCGCATCTCCTCTTTGTGCATATACCAACCTAATGCTGGCTCATGATGGTATTATTCCAGTTCAAATTCAGCATCATAAATATCCCTTTACCATCAAGACCAAGCAGGGTCCCATCATCAAATTTTTGTGAGAGATTCTATTATGATGAAGTTTTGAGTAGCCACATGCATAGCACGTGTGGGCATTATTTGTGTGATTCACAATCACATTCACATTAATTGAGAAGTAATAAAAACATTTTAAAATTAAAAAAAAATGATTAATTCTTTCATCACATTACTAGTGCCTATTACATACTAGTCACTATTCTAGGCAGTGAAAGAGAACCAATCCTGTGCATATGAGGAGGTTTTGTTTAGAATAATAGATTATCAACACTTTTCCTTCTATAACATTTTTTCCTGCAAAAAAATGGGAAAAGTAAGAAGAAGTTCATTATTATATTATATTATCAAAGAGCTAGATACTTAATGCTTGGTGCTAAAATATTTTTGTTACCATTTGAAATCACTCCCAAAAGAATAAAAGAGTATTAGATATAAATCTAAGAAACACGTACAGGTGCTGCATGCTGAAAACTACAATATGCTAATGAAAGAAATCAATGAAGACCTAATTAAATGGAGAAATTCTGTTTTCATAGAATGGAGGATTTGACACAGTAAAGATGTCAATTCTCTCCATATTGATCTACAGATTTAGCACAATCACTATCAAAATCCCAGGAGGATTTGTTATAGATATAGATAAATCTAAAACCTCTATGGAAAGGAAGAGGAATTAGAATAGCAAAAATCATTTTGAAAAATAAGAAGAAAGTAGAAATCACTATATATAACTTTTAAGACTGAATACTATATAGCTTGAGTAATTAAGACACCCTGGTATTGGCAAGAGTTTCGACACACAAATAAATGAAATAGGAAAGTCAGAAGTAATCCCACATAAGGATGATTTTTGACAAAGAGGCATAATCAATTCAACTGAGGGAGCCAAGTCTTTTGAAAAAATCTTCAACTAAAACTCATACCTAAAAAAATAAACTTGAGTAAATGATAACTTTAAATATAAAAGGTAAAATGATCAAACTTCTAGAGGAAAACTCAGGAGAAAATCTATATGACCTGGAATTAGGCAAAGAGTGCTTAAAAACAACATCATTGTCATGATCTATAAAAGGGAAATTATGGACCTCATCACTATTCAAAACGTCTCTTATACAAAAGACTTTGTTACAAGGATGAATAGGAAGGCTACCAACTGAGAGACAATATTTACAGGTCACACATCCAGAATATATAAAAAATTCTCTAGACTAAGCAGCAAGAAAACAAACACTCCAGTTAGAAAAAGGGCAACAGCCTTGAATGGACACTTCACCATAGATGATACATGGATAGAAAATAAGCATATGAAAAATATACGTGTTTATAATTTGTGATACTTAATTCATGTGTGAACTTGTCTGAACTAAGGTTTTCCCAGATAGCTGGTAAAATATTATTTCTGGGTGTGGCTGTCAGTGTACATTTCTATGATACATCATCTGTATATTGCATTGTGTGCCCACCACCCAAAGTTATATCTTCCCACCATATATATTTGACTTTATTTACCCTTCACTATTCCCACATTTCATTTGCTGCTTTCAGTTTTGTGTCCCACATATCAGTGAAATCATAGTTCTTTTTTTTTTCTCTTTTTTTTTTTTACTATTAGTTAAGGTATTACAAATGTGTCCTCATCCCCCCCCATTAACCCCCAACCTCCCCCCCACACACAAACTCATGCTCCCATCCCCCCTTTGTCCATGTCCATTGGTTTGGCTTATATACATGTATACAAGTCCTTCGGTTGATCTCTTCCCCTTACCCCCACCCTCCCCTACTTTCCTTCTGGGGATTGATAGCCTGATTGCTGTTTCTCAGTCTTTGGGTCTGTCCCTTTTCATCAGTCTATGTTGTTCTCTATAATCCACAAATGAGTGAGATCATGTGGTATTTATCTTTCTCTGACTGGCTTAAGTGAAATCATAGTTCTTAACTTTTTCTGTTTTACTTATTTTGCTTAGCATGCTATTCTCAAGACCCCTCCATGTTGTCCCAAATGGCAGTATTTCATCTTTTCTTATGGCCGAGAAGTAATCCATTGTATGTATATTCCACTGTCTGTCTTTATCCAGTCCTCTATTGAAGGATACTTCAGTTGTTTTCATATCTTGGTCACCATGAATAATGATTCAGCATTAAATATAGTTGCTACCAGAATTTTGCATAAAAGTTATTTAAATGTAATCAAAATAAAAATGCTTTAGCCCTGGCCCGTTTGGCTCAATGGATAGAGCGTTGGCCTGAGCACTAAAGGGTCCCAGGTTCGATTCCGGCCAAGGGCACATGCCTGGGTTGCTGGCTCGATCACCAGTAGGGGGTGTGCAGGAGGCAGCTGATCAATGATTCTCTCTCATCATTGATGTTTCTATCTCTCTCTCCCTCTCCCTTCCTCTCGTAATCAATAAATATATATTAAAAATCTTTAGATATTTTAAATAAAAATTACTGGAATGTTTTAAAAATATTTTAGTGAAAAGAAGCATCTTTTGCTTAATTCTTTACTTTCTCCTTCTTAGCTATCTTTCTTTTTAAAAGAGCTAGTTTGGCGGGGGCGGGGGGAGAGCTGGGAGGAGGTGGGCAAAGGGAGAGAAAATGAGGACATCTGTTATAGTGTCAATGATAAAAATAAAATGAAAAAGAAAAGAACTAGTTCTTCCATTATTCTTGCAAGGAGGAGGACACAATTGGAAATTGAATCAGAAATGCTCCCATTTTCTTTGGCACCTCCATCATGTGTAAAAGGTATGTTAACCTCTCACCTTCCCCCAGTCACACACAGACTGTAATTAGCTAATTGAGAGCATTAAGACCATTTTAAAGTAATTGATGCTTAGGTCCTTTGCTAGTACTGTACCGTATTTCTAATACATGTTCACAGGGATTTATATTAACATAAAAAGAGCGTATTACAGCTTAGGTGGCACCACACTGCTTTTCTGATTAGGACTCAGTCCGGAATGACTAGAGCCATAGATAAACAGAGCCAATGCATCTCAAAGAGGCACCAGCAGGTGGGAGGAGGACGTCAGAAGTGAGAGACATGGGCTCCTATGATTCCAGGCTGGGCAGTTTTAAGCGGCATTTCAGGGGGTGTGGAATGGAGAGGAGGGGTGTCTGACCCTGAGCCCAGTGAGGCAGTGCCCGGGCCTCCACCTCTGCCTTGTTTGCCACCCGGCTCTACATTGTTCACCTGTTGTACTGTGGCTTCTCTGTTCCGGGCAGATTTACAAGTTCATCATTGTTGACATCATTTCCATGCACATGTGTCACCCTGGGCTTGTTGAGAGGATGGCTGCTATGGTAGCGGCACAATTTAAGACAATGAAACACACACAAGAGCTTGGATGTAGGAAACACGCAGATTGGGTGTGAATCCTAGAAGAGAAAACTTAACCAGAGAGATGTCAAAGCAGCATCTCTAAAGGGTGGCCTGTGAATCCCTGCCTGGTGGTTTCTTACTGTGCTTGTCACAAAGGAGGGACTCTGGGCCTCATTCCAGAGATATAGAAGCAGAATTTGAGACTGAGCGGAAAGCAACCCAATTTTTAACACTTATGTAGAATAATTCCTCAGCACCCTAACATCGTGCATTCCTGATTTTAAGAACAAATTTCTTACTTTCTCAAAGGTCTGATTCGGTTTATGAAAATTTACTGTTTTCACCTTCAAGCAATCAAGAGATGTAAGCACAAACACCTGCCATTGTTTGGCAATCTAATAATAATTAGGAGAACATGGAAGGACTCTGTACTTCTCTACAGTCTCATGGCTTTAACTGTCATTACCAAGTAACAACCCAAATTTATTTGTCAGCCTACTCAAACCTCCCTTTGTGTGTCTAATAGAAATCTCCAAATTTAGCAGAGCTCCGACTGAATTTAATAGTCTTGTGCTTCCACACTGGTCCTCAGTAGTCTTCACATAATGTCCAAAGGAATTATATTCACTTCCTAGGGCCGCCATCACAAAGTACCACAAGCTAGGCGGCTTTAAAAAACACACAGGCATTTATTCTCTCATAGGTCTGTGTAGGGCATGGCTATAGGGTTAAGTCTCGGACTGACCTGTTGGCACAGTCACAAACAAGTCCCAGCTTAGAGGGCACAGTCCTCTTAGCATAATTAGGCTTGACCTTATGATGCTCCCTAGATCTTATCTGGGAAGGTAATAGGCTGAGGGAGATGTAGCAAGTGCTGCCAAAACAAGTGCAACTCACAAGAACATTGTAACTATGGTGACCACTACCTTGTTTACCTCTGGCTATAAAATAAAGGCTCAGCTTGCCTCTGGATCTCTCTCTATGGCCTCTGCCAGGCACAGGAAGATCCACCTAGACACCCAGCTTATTGTCTCTGTATGTCATTTCTTCATCCTTCGCTGCTCTTCACTCAGTCTTTCGAACCCTTGGCTGAGTTGGCTCGGCACAGGTCTGGAGTCTAAAAGTCCAAAATCCAGGTGTTGGCAGGGCCACTGTCTCTGAGAGCTCTAAGAAAGAATCCCTCCTTGATTTTTCAGCTTCTGGTGATTGCCAGAAATTCTTGGTCTTCGCTGGCTTATAGACATCATCCCAACCCCTGCCTCATTCTTCACCTGGCCCATCTGCGTTCAGTTTCCCTCTCCTTCCAAGGGCACCTGTCATATTAGATCAGGGCCCACCCTGCTCTAGCATGGCCTCATCTTAACCCGATCTCACCTGCAAATACTGGGGATTGGGACTTGAGCAATTCAACACACAACAGTGATTCATTTAGAATAGAAGAAAACAGTCCGTTATCTGCCTCCGTTGGTACTATGTCTTTGATCTCCTTAAGGATCAATCTCCAGCTCTGACATTGGCCTACATCATCTGGCTCCTGACCACCTCTTTGAACTCATCCTTTTCATTCTCAGCCCTGCTCCAGCCATATGGACTTCCTTTCTCAGGCATTTCAAGACCCTTTGCACTTGGTTCTCCCTCCTACCTGGAATTCCCTCCTCCCAGATACCTGCAAAGCCCATAACTCCACTATGTCCGTGAGGATTATCTCTCTTTCCATTTCAACAAAAACTGGGTTTTCACATGGCTCTATCCCCAGTACAGACAGAGCCTGGCAAATGTTATTCATTTAAAAATCAACCTTCACTTAATCTCAAAGCAGCCTTGAAAGTTGAATACTATTCTACCCTTTTAACAGAGAAAGCTGAGACTCAGAAACTTTAAACAACTTTCCAAAGATTCCACAGCCCACAAGTGACAGAGTCATGTTCCCTCCCAGGTTTACCTGTCCCTCCAACGTTTTTTCCAAATATAAGATATCCTGTGATAAAGAAGCTGAGCAGGTAAGAACAAAAAGTAAGAGGGGAAATGTCATGGTAAAAACTTAAAACAAGAATGCAAAAACCATAAATTCTGCAGGTGTTAGGCAAGTTCCTTTAACTCACTGGTTCCTGTTCACTCATATGTCAAATGGGCTAATTTAATACAAGTTACTGGGAAGAATAAAATAAAAAGTGGATATTAGAATCAGAATATATTCAGAATCTCAAAAAAATATCTCTCCCCAAATTATGTAATAATTACAAACAGAAATAAAAACAGCTTTACAATGGAGGAACCTGCTAGACACTCTCTTAACCTTGACACCATCTTAAGCAATGTCGGCCTCAACCAACATCATGGGTATCTTAACACGAGGCAGTAAAACAGACAAAAGGAAGTGAACAAAAAGTGCATATTCTGAATCTAATCATGCAAAAATATGGAAAAAAACAAAATTAAGGTAAATCCTACAAAATACTCTTCATAAACGTCAAGGTCAGAAATGACCAAGAAACACAATGCAACTGTTTAGCAATTAAAAAGTCCAAAAAAGAACAGACAACTAAATTCAATGCATGATGCTGGATGTAACCCGAGCAGAGTAGAAAATAGTTAAAAAATAATATCATTGAGCCTAATGGGCATGGCTCAGTGGCTGAGAACTGACCCATAAACCAGGAGATCTGGGTTTGATTCCCAGTCAGGGCATGTACTCAGGTTGCAGGCTTAATCCCCAGTATGGAATGTGCAGGAGGCAGCTGATCAATGATTATCTATCATCATTGATGTTCCTATCTTTCTCGCCCTTCCTCTCTGAAATAAAAATATATATATATTGTTAGGCCGCGCAGTCGGTCGTCCGTGCACCCCCGCAGCCGCTAACGCCGTAGCCGCTGCGGGACCAGGAACCTCAAGTCCCCTGCCGCCTCTGCCTGCTTTCCCAGTCGGTGCACACACACCTCCATAGGCTCTACCTTCCTTCTGTCCTTCCTCCTCCGTTCTGCCCCTGGGAGGTTGCAGCTTTTAAACTCAACTGACGATACCTCTCCCAAGCCCACCCAGGCCACCTCTCCCACTCTCTCCCCTCTCCTTACAGCCTGCCTTAGTAACCCGTACCCCATACAGTGCCCTCTGTAAGGTCTAACCATCCGCCTTCCTCTGTGCGCTCAGCTGAAACTCCGCCACCATGACTGCCAGCACTTTAATTCACAGGTGGCCGACCAGTTCCCTTTGCAAGAGGTTGCAGCTGTGCTCTCTTCAGACCCTCTTAACGAGAAGCTTCCTTCTCCCCTAGAGCCCAAATCCTAAGAACGTCAGCTCCAAAACAGCCTCTTCCATTTCTGCACCCATTCTACCCCTGCCATAGTCCCGTCAGGAACTGAGGGCATAGTCTGAATCTATGCCCCCCCCTCTCTAACCCGACCTTTAAGGTCTTTATTCGTCCTCAAACCCAGGTCCGAGATCGAGTGAAAAATGGCCTTGAAGGTTCTTAATGCCCTGGAGGAGCAGGCACAGTCAGAATGGGAGGCCTGCCTTCCACAGGAGGTAGACCTGCAGACACGCCTTAGTTGTTTGTGGCCCTGAGGTGGACGGCAGCCGCCATGGCCCTAAGGGGGCTGTGAGCGGTGGGGGTGCAACGAAAGGAACGCCGCCGGAGAATGCTTCAAATACGGAAATGAAGGCCACTGGGCAATGCAGTGACCCTGGCCCCGAGCTCCGACCAAGCCCTGCCCGGCGTGAGGTCAAAATGGTCACTGGAAGAGTGACTGCCCTGGAAAAGTGGCGGGCCCCTTACGCCTCAGCATGGGGGGACCACCCTTCTAGTCCAGGACCACCCACTGGCCATGTTGGAACTGGCTGAAGACTGAAGAAGCCCAGCCTCAATGACTCCAATCCCCTCGCTGAGCCTCGGGTCACAATGAAGGTAGTAGGTCACCTTCCCCGTTGACACGGGGGCTGCCTTCTCTGTCCTGCCCTCCTTTTTAGGGCCCCTTTATCCTTCCAAGATCTCGGACATGGGTATTGACGGCAAATCCACCTGCCCTCTGGCCACTGGACCCCTTCCCTGCCTCCTTGATGATAGCATGCCCCATGCCCCTGTTAGGACAAGACATCCTCACCATCCTAGTGGCCACTCTGCAGTCACTCTGAGCCCTTCAGCTTCCCTGCTCCTTCCACTCCTGGCCCCCTCCCTTTACAGGGACACCGATCCTCCACTGCCATGCATCCCGTCATGGGGCCCTGTTGTCCCAGACCACAGTAGCCTAGCTCAGTCTTCGCCTAGCTCAGTCTTCGCCTAGCTCAGTCTTCACCATGAACGCCTTTTCTCCTTCTCCCCGCCACAACTGTCCCCTCCTCTGAACTGAAAACTGCTCTGACCTTGCCCCATCCCCCTCCACCCTCCCCAAAGGAAAAATGCGGCAGTTTTAAAATCCAAGTGGCTAGAGGCCTGGGAACAGGCTGCGCGACCTGCTCCCTCCCTCCCCGCCTTTTCTCCAGCCTCCAGGTCCCTGGCTTCCACTGCTCCTTCCATTTTCCTTTGGATATCAGCGCATTCTAACGTTTTCTCCCACTTTCGCTGCAATACCTACCTCTCTCAGGCTCACAGAGTGCCTCCCACCATCCCCGAAGAAGATTCGGCAGCACCATCCAGGACAGGATGACCCATCATTCCTCACAGGCTCTTACCTGGCAAGGGACCCTCCAATTCTGCTCAGGTTTTTCATATTTTCAGGTGAAATAGACATGGAATGATGAGGGAGTCATCAATTCTACTGTCTGGATGGGAAATCCTCTAATGTCACTCTCTATTTACGAACCCTGGACCTACTCCTATGCCCACTCTCATCAACACAACTTTCCATCTACTCTCCAACATCAATCCCTCCTCCTCTACATCCTGCTGGATTTCTGTCACTGGCTCGAACCCTCATCATAGCCACTCAATTCCAACCTATTGAACCATCTAACTAAACTCTCTCTAGAAATTCGCAGCTCCTGGCCGGATCTCCTGCCCATGGCCCTGACCAAACTCCGGCTCCACCAAGGAGCCCCATTTTCTTGAGCCCTTTTAACTCTTCTTGCTCAACCACCGTCTTCTTACTGATCCCCCTCCCCTGGGTATGTATCTCCAATATCTGTCTTTAACCAGGCAATTGCTCCGAGAACATGAGAACAGGTTTCTGCCCAAGCCAGAGCCGACTGACCAGGACTCCCAAGACCAGCCCTTCACCCTGGTGACTCGGTCCTCCTTAAGAACCTACAACCACAAGCCTTGGAGGCTAGGTGGGCAGGACCTCACACTGTAATCCTCACAGCCCCCACTGTGGCCAAGCTGCTTGGCAACCTGTCCTGGCACCGCCTCTCCAGACTCAAGAGGACCCCGGAGCAGCATGACATCTATAAATGTGAGATGTTGGGCCCCACTAAGGTCTGCCCTAACTGCCCTCCCCTCCTCCTTCTCCTCTTGGCCCTGAGCAACCTACACCCACCCCCACCCGCTTATGTGTGGAGGTTCTGTAAGGCCGCTGAAAACCCCCCCTTCCCCCTGGACCAGCTTTTCCAGTAAGCTCTGGTTAATGTAAAGATTAAAGAGAACTTCCCCCTCCTGACCTTTCCCGTAAAGCTCTGGCGCCCTGATCTGGTCATAGCATAGTTATCTTATCACTCCTCGGGATCGGCCTGCGCATACCAGACCACCCTGGCCCCTTAGGAAATGAGTCAACTAGTAACAAAGACCTGTCCCTGTAAAAGATGAGTTATGAGTTAACTGGTAACCCAGTTCCCTATTTTCCGGCCACCTGCGTGTGGTTTTTGCCTTTATAAACCCGTGTTCAGCAATTGCTCGGGGCTCCAGTCAGCCGCACTTCCTTTGTGTTGTTGCCTGCCTGCCTGAGAGCCCCTGCGCTGCGCTTGTAATAAAAATCCTCTTGCTCTTGCATCAAGCCTCGGTCTCTGCGTTTGACTTGGGGTCGTCGCCTCCTCTGCTGGACTCTCCGGGGGTCTTAGGGCCCAACATTTGGGGGCTCGTCCGGGATTAGGCGACCCCCTTCAAGCGCTGGGATCGGTCTTGGAGGTAAGCAGACTCCGGAGTCATTCAGTGTTTGTCTTGTCCTTCGTTCGTTCTTAGTTTCGGTTTTTCAGGAAGACAGGGTGTCGGCTCCGTAAGGAGTCGGCTCCTCTGGTCGTAGGGGCTTCGGCCAGAAAAACTGTCACCCTGGGGGACGCCCCAGGATCGGGCGGTGACCAAGAGGTCTTGGTCACTTCAGGTTCTGGCTGTCCGGCAACGGGCACTCGCGTGTCCGGCCGGACTAGCATTAGGGAGGGATATCATCCCTCAGCGGCCGTTCTGTATCTGGGTAAATTCTTGTGGATCCGGTGTCTTGTCGCGTCATTGTTTGTTCTTTGTTTTTGTCTTTCACTCCTCTTCTCCCATCCAGGTAACATGGGCCACGGAAGCAGCACCCCTCTTTCTCTTACAGTAGCACACTGGACGGACGTCCGGAGTCGGGGACTCAATCTTTCCGTCAGTGTCAAGAAGGGTCCTTGGCAGACTTTCTGTTCATCCGACTGGCCAGCCCTAGGCGTGGGATGGCCAGCGGACGGGACTTTTGACCTGTCTATTATTTTTGCAGTAAAGAATAAGGTGTTCCAATCAGGCCCGGCGGGCCATCCAGACCAGCAGCCGTATATTGTCGTCTGGCAGGACCTGGTCCAGAACCCTCCCTCTTGGCTGAAACCCTGGCTGCCATCCGGAACCTCCCGGGTTCTCGTGGCCCAGGCCCCTCCCGCCGCAGATCAGACGAAACGTCCCCTGGCAGATTCTCAAACCGATCTTCTCCTCTTGGACTCTCCACCCCCTTACCCCTCTCCTCTCCAAGCAGAGCCGCCGGGGAGACCGGAGCCTTCAGCACCTCCTCCCGCCCCTCCAACAGAGGGACCGGCCCAGGGAACCCGGAGTCAGAGGAGACATCCCGCGTCTCCAGATTCGACCGTAGCCTGCCCTCTCCGACCGTACGGGCCTCCACCCCCCCGCGGAGACGATAATGAAACGGCTCCGCTCCAGCCACTCCAATACTGGCCCTTCTCCTCGGCAGACCTCTATAACTGGAAAACTAACCACCCTCCCTTTTCAGAGGACCCCCAGCGTCTAACGGGGCTGGTTGAGTCCCTTATGTTCTCTCACCAGCCCACTTGGGACGATTGTCAACAGCTTCTTCAGACTCTCTTTACTACAGAGGAAAGGGAGCGGATCCTCTTGGAGGCCCGGAAGAACGCCCCTGGCCCCGACGGCCGGCCGACTCTACTCCCTCATTTGGTGGATGCGGCCTTTCCTCTGGCCAGGCCGGACTGGGACTTCAACACGGCAGAAGGTAGGGAGCACCTGAAGGTCTACCGCCAGACACTAGTGGCCGGCCTCAGAGGGGCAGCTCGGCGCCCCACGAATTTGGCTAAGGTAAGAGAGGTCATACAGGGGCCCACTGAACCGCCTTCTGTTTTTCTCGAGCGATTAATGGAGGCGTTCAGACGGTACACCCCGTTTGACCCCACCTCGGAGGGGCAGAGGGCCTCAGTAGCTATGGCTTTCATAGGGCAGTCAGCATTAGATATTAAGAAAAAGCTGCAGAGACTTGAGGGATTGCAGGACTTTACCCTCCAAGATTTAGTTAAGGAAGCAGAGAAAGTGTACCATAAGAGGGAGACCGAGGAGGAAAAGGAGCAGCGGAAGGAGAGAGAGAGAGAGGAGAAGGAGGAGAAAAAGGAAAAAAGGGAAGAGCAGAGACTAACCCGTATCTTGGCCGCAGCAATAGAAGGGAGTAAGCCACAGGAGAGAGGAAAAGGAAGACAGACAGGGGCCCTGGGCAACAGGCCACCGTTAAGGAAGAATCAATGTGCTTATTGCAAGGAAGAAGGACATTGGAAGCGGGAGTGCCCAAAGAGACTAGCAAAGAAGGCGCTGGCACTCCAGGAAGATAGTGATTGAAGAAGTCGGGGCTCGGATCCCCTCCCCGAGCCTAGGGTAACTCTTAAGGTGGAGGGGAAGCCTGTTAACTTTCTGGTAGACACAGGGGCCCAATATTCAGTTCTTAAGAAACCACTAGGACCAGTCTCCCAGAAGACCTCCTGGGTGATAGGGGCAACGGGAAATGAGCAATATTCCTGGACCACCACCCGGACAGTTGATCTAGGCACGGGAAGAGTGACCCATTCCTTCTTAGTAATACCCGAGTGTCCAGCCCCCCTTCTGGGAAGAGACTTGCTAACTAAAATGGGGGCTCAGATCACTTTCACCCCACGGGGGCCGACCCTGACCCAACATGGAGAGCCAATTACTCTCTTGACACTCCAGCTCGAAGACGAGCATCGGCTGTTTGAGAGTAATGTCCGAAAGGACGAGAGGATAGCGGGATGGTTACAGCAATACCCCAAAGCTTGGGCTGAAACCGCAGGGATGGGCTTAGCTACCGAACGGCCCCCCGTGATAGTAGAGCTTAAGTCCACTGCAACCCCGATTGCAGTACGACAGTACCCCATGGCAAAAGAAGCCTGGAGGGGGATCAAGGTTCATGTCCAACGCCTCCTACGCCTTGGAGTCCTCGTTAAGTGCCACTCCCCGTGGAACACCCCACTCCTCCCGGTAAAAAAGCCCGGAACTGATGACTACCGACCGGTGCAGGATTTAAGAGAAGTCAACAAGAGGGTACAGGATATTCATCCCACGGTCCCCAATCCTTACAATCTCTTAAGCTCTATCCCTCCGTCCCATGTGTGGTATTCAGTCCTAGACTTAAAAGATGCCTTCTTCTGCTTGAGACTGCATCCTGCCAGCCAGAATATTTTCGCCTTCGAGTGGAGAGACCCAGATTCGGGAATAACGGGGCAGCTGACTTGGACCCGACTTCCGCAAGGATTCAAAAATTCCCCCACTATCTTCGATGAGGCTCTTCATCAAGACCTGGCTGCTTTCCGTGCTGACCACCCGCAAGTCACCCTTCTCCAGTACGTGGATGACCTTCTCCTCGCCGGAGCTACTAAGGAGGACTGTGAAACAGGTACCGGGGCCTTGCTTTTAGAGCTCTCCCGCCTAGGATACCGGGTCTCGGCCAAGAAGGCCCAGATATGTCAGCGGAGAGTGACCTATTTAGGATACGCACTAGAAGGGGGAAAGAGGTGGCTCACTGAAGCCCGGAAAAGCACAGTCACCCAGATTCCCAGACCACAGACCCACCGGCAGGTACGCGAGTTCCTGGGAACAGCTGGATTCTGCCGCCTCTGGATTCCAGGTTTTGCAACCCTAGCGGAGCCCCTATACCCGCTGACAAAACAAGGGAACCCCTTCGAGTGGGGGGAGACTCATCAGAAAGCCTTTGACGACATTAAAAAGGCTCTTCTCTCGGCGCCGGCATTGGCCTTACCAGATGTGGCCAAGCCCTTCACTCTGTTCATAGATGAAAGAAAGGGAGTAGCCAGGGGGGTCCTAACTCAAACCTTAGGCCCCTGGAAGAGGCCGGTAGCCTATTTATCCAAGAGACTAGACCCAGTGGCTAGGGGGTGGCCAGGCTGTCTAAGAGCAATTGCAGCTACTGCCCTGCTTGTAAGAGATGCGGACAAACTTACCTTGGGGCAGAAACTAACTGTGGTGGCCCCACACACTCTCGAGAGTGTTATCCGGCAGCCACCGGACCGGTGGCTATCCAACGCCCGGATGACTCACTACCAGAGTCTCCTGCTAAGTGAAGATCGAATCCGCTTCGGGGCTCCGGTAGCTCTCAACCCAGCAACCTTACTACCGGAAGTAAATCCTGAGAGCAAAGAAGTCCTACACTCATGCCGTGACATTCTGGCAGAGGAAACAGGGCCGAGGAGAGACCTCAAAGATTCCCCCTTGCCAGAGCCTCAACTCACCTGGTACACGGATGGAAGCAGCTACCTCTATGAAGGTAAGAAGGTGGCGGGAGCGGCTGTGGTCAGCAAGGACCGGACTATCTGGGCTAGTAGCTTGCCCGAAGGGACTTCGGCCCAGAAGGCTGAATTAATTGCTCTGACACGGGCTCTCAGGCTGGCAGAGAACAGCCGGGCTAATATTTATACTGACAGTCGTTATGCTTTTGCCACTGCTCATGTGCACGGGGCTATATACCGTCAGAGAGGTCTCCTCACCTCAGCAGGAAAGGAAATTAAAAATAAAAAGGAAATCCTCGACCTCCTAGAAGCCATTCATGCCCCCCAGGAGGTAGCTATCATCCATTGTCCCGGCCACCAGAAAGGGACCTCGGAAACAGCTATAGGAAACAGGAAAGCGGATGCCGAGGCAAGGCAGGCCGCTCTAGGGCCCCGGCTACTCGCCCTCGCTGTTGGCCCCGCAGCACCACAGCCAGAGACCCTCCACTACACCCTAGAGGAGGAAAAAGACCTGCTTAAAAGGCCAGAAAAATACCATAAGGACAAACTAGGAGTGTGGAGAACTGCAGGGGAAAAAATGGTAGTACCAAGGGCGGCAGCCACTGCCTACCTCCAACAACTGCATCGCCTTACCCACCTGGGGGCCAAACACCTCAGCGCCACCAGCCGGGCAACGGGACACTATGTCAAAGGACTCGATCGCCTTTCAGAAGAAGTAGTTAAGCAATGCAAGGCGTGTCAGCTGGTAAATGTACATTCATCCCAGGTCGGGACCGGACACAGGCTCAGGGGAGACCGGCCCGGGAGTTACTGGGAGGTGGATTTTACAGAAGTGAAGCCCGCCCGATACGGTTATAAATATCTTTTAGTTTTCATAGATACCTTCTCAGGTTGGGTAGAAGCCTTCCCTACCAAAAGAGAAACTGCAACTGTGGTCGCCAAGAAGATCTTAGAAGACATCTTTCCACGGTTTGGAATTCCTAAGGTAATTGGATCAGACAACGGTCCAGCTTTTGTTGCCCAGGTAAGTCAGGGAATGGCCAAGATACTAGGGGCGGATTGGAAATTACATTGTGCTTACAGGCCCCAGAGTTCAGGTCAGGTAGAAAGAATGAATAGAACATTAAAAGAGGCTATGACTAAATTGTCCTTAGAGACTGGCGTGGCAGACTGGACGGTCCTCCTTCCCTTTGCCCTTTTCCGCGCGCGAAACACCCCAGGCCCCTTGGGGGTGACACCGTTCGAGGTTTTGTTTGGGGCCCCTCCGCCCCTAGCCGCTGACCCTTGGTCCGTGCCCACAGACACTCACACCCCTCAATCCCTGCTTGCCAGGCTGAAAGCCCTCGAGACTGTCCAGAAGGAGGTGTGGACTCCCCTGGCCGCCCTCTACCAACCAGGAGAACTGCAAGTCCCCCACCAGTTCCAGGTTGGAGACTTTGTGTACATCAGACGCCATCGGGCCGCTAATCTCGAGCCGAGGTGGAAGGGACCCCACCTGGTATTGCTGACAACCCCAACAGCGGTCAAGGTAGACGGTGTAGCTGCTTGGATCCACGCCTCCCACGTCAAGCGGGCACCCCCATCGGACGACACCGATCATGGATGGACTGTGGAGAAGACAGACAACCCTCTCAAGCTACGGATTTGCCGCCGCCCTCTTCCTGCTGAGCCTGCCGCTGATAAGTAGCAACCCCCATGCCCCAAAGAGACTAACTTGGAGGGTAATGTCCCCCCACACCGGACAGACGGCCTGGTCGGTCACCAATATAGCACCTAAAGGGACATGGTGGCCAGACTTAACGCCAGACCTCTGCGCTATGGCAGCAGGATACAGACTATGGGACCTCCCTGAGAGAACAGTAGAAGAGACTAAAGCAGGTATAGAGACCCGAGCTTACATAGGAAAAGGAAGAGATTTGCAATTTGGAGTTCACTGTAGTTATCTGGGGGCCCGTGAGCGTCTTACGATGACCCAATTCTATGTGTGCCCCAAAGACAGGCAGGGACATAGAAAGAATTGTGGATCTGAACGAGAGTATTTCTGTGCAGAATGGGGATGTGAGACAACTGGTACTGGATATTGGATCAGAGGGCCCCCCGAGTGGGACCTCATCCAGGTTCGGAGAAATGAGAGCCAAACCTCCGGACATAGGGGTTGGGTTAACGCCCTGAATATCTCCTTCACCTCAGCTGGGCGGTCATACGACCTAAACAAGTGGCGCTGGGGAGTGACATGGGGGATCCGGCTGTATAAGGACCAACATGATGATGGCCTCCTTTTTAAGATAAGATTAGATGTACAGGATTACAGGCCACCAGTTGCAGTAGGACCCAACACCGTCTTGTCCAGCCGGCAGCTCCCCACGAAAGAAAGGCCTCTTGCCACCACCACCGTGGCAGGAACTAGCCCAGCCTCCAGGGAGGAACAGGCCAACCCCATAGAACTAGAGACAAACTCAGGTCAGAGGCTATTAGGCTTGGTAGAGGGGGCCTTTAGTTCTTTAAACATGTCCAAAACTAACCTAACTGAGTCTTGCTGGCTCTGCCTAACTACAGGGCCCCCCTACTATGAGGGCATAGCCTTCCAGGGAAACTATACCAACACCACCAGCCATGACCACTGTTCGTGGGGACAGCAGGGGAAGTTGACCCTTACTGAGGTCTCAGGGCAAGGCACATGTATAGGACAAGTGCCAAGGGACCGCCAGCATCTCTGCAAGGAGAACCTGGCATATCCCTCCTCTGCAAGCTATTACTTAGTGCCCCCAGCAGGGGGATGGTGGGCCTGTAGTACGGGACTTACTCCATGTTTAGCAGCCCAGGCCTTTAACCGTTCTCAAGATTATTGTATCCTTGTCCAACTAGTCCCCAGGATCATGTATTATCAAGCTAATGCATTTGAAAAAGAATTTGACTCCTATTCTCCTTCCCATCGGGATAAACGGGAACTTGTTTCACTGACCTTGGCTGCTCTCCTAGGTCTAGGGGTCGCGGCAGGAGTAGGAACAGGGACAACAGCCCTCATTAAAGGCCCCACCTATACTGAGGAGCTCAGAGCTGCTATAGATGAAGACCTCAAACATATAGAGCACTCCATAACTAAACTTGAGGAGTCTCTAACCTCTTTGTCTGAAGTAGTCCTACAGAATAGGAGAGGACTAGATCTCCTATTCTTAAAGGAGGGAGGGCTGTGTGCAGCTCTCAGGGAACAATGCTGTTTCTACGCTGATCATTCAGGGGTGATAAAGGATTCCATGTCAAAACTTAGGGAGAGATTAGAAACTCGCAAAAGAGAGCGAGAGGCCAAGCAAGGCTGGTTTGAAAGTTGGTTTAACAGCTCACCGTGGTTCACAACCCTGATATCCTCTCTCGTGGGACCCCTGATCATTTTACTCCTCCTTTTGACATTCGGGCCATGCATAGTAAACCGCTTAATCGCCTTCATCCAGGACCGGATTAGTGCAGTTCAGGTAATGGTCCTCCAACAGCGGTATCAGCCTGTACCCTCAAACATTAGCCTGTAGTTCCATGATTGGAACTTCCCACAAGAAAAGGGGGGAATGTAAGGCCGCTGAAAACCCCCCCTTCCCCCTGGACCAGCTTTTCCAGTAAGCTCTGGTTAATGTAAAGATTAAAGAGAACTTCCCCCTCCTGACCTTTCCCGTAAAGCTCTGGCGCCCTGATCTGGTCATAGCATAGTTATCTTATCACTCCTCGGGATCGGCCTGCGCATACCAGACCACCCTGGCCCCTTAGGAAATGAGTCAACTAGTAACAAAGACCTGTCCCTGTAAAAGATGAGTTATGAGTTAACTGGTAACCCAGTTCCCTATTTTCCGGCCACCTGCGTGTGGTTTTTGCCTTTATAAACCCGTGTTCAGCAATTGCTCGGGGCTCCAGTCAGCCGCACTTCCTTTGTGTTGTTGCCTGCCTGCCTGAGAGCCCCTGCGCTGCGCTTGTAATAAAAATCCTCTTGCTCTTGCATCAAGCCTCGGTCTCTGCGTTTGACTTGGGGTCGTCGCCTCCTCTGCTGGACTCTCCGGGGGTCTTAGGGCCCAACAGTTCAAGGTCCATGAAACCCACCACCAGAACAGCAAACAAGTCACCTGGCAGGTAGGATCTCAGGACTGCCCTCTGTTCGGATGTCAGACAAAGATCCAGATGGCTGTCGACATCCAGTCAGTGTCCAAAACTGGCTGACCCTATGTCTGTTTTGCTTACAACCAGTGGAACCCAGACAGATGTAATCAAGATGTCAACACCTATGGGGTTGCCACGGGAGAGACTGTCATACCACACTGCAGCCAGTCTCACCAAGGCCAGCCCAGGTACCTTCTTTTGGTGCAACGGCACCTTAAGGAACTGCATGAACTCCTCTGACCCCGGGCCTTGCTTCGTGGTCACAGTAGTTCCCCAACTAACCTTGTATGGAGAGTCGGAGCTCGCCTGGCTGCTCCCTCCATCCCACCCCCGGACCCGCCGGCTGCCTTCCTCCCTGTCATGTTAGGGGTGAGTATCGCTGCCTCAGTAGGCCTCACTGGGGGCCCTCGGGAACAGTCTGGTCACTGCTCAGTACTTTAATGACAAGCTCCAGTTAGTCCTGGAGTCTACTACCGCCTCTTTTTAGCCTCCCTACAGTGACAAGTGACATCAGTAGCCCAAGTAGCCCTGCAGAATCAGCTCGCCTCAGACCTTCTGACTGCAGAAAAAGGAGGAACCTGCATATTCCTTCAGGAAGAATGCTGTTACTACATCAAGTCGAGTAGTGGAGCAAAACAAAACGTACAGACCCTGACTAAGCTGACTGAAGAACTACATGCAGGACACTTCCAGGACAACTCTCCTTCCGGCTGCTTCCAAAGCCCCTTAGCCACCTGGGTCCTATCCATGGTAGGGCCCCTGATTCTCATCTGTGTTCTTTTTTCTCCTAGCCCCCTGCCTCCTCAAGTTCATCCACTCCTGGATCGTGGAGATGTCACGGTGACTGTGAATCAGCTCCTGCTCCATCCCTACGCTCGGCTGCCCTCCGACCTGCCTCTGCCTAACCCTGGCCTTTAAACACCCCCCTCGTCGCCCTTGGCCAGCTGGAAGCAGCCAGAAAGAGTCGTCGTCCCTTATCACCAAAAGGCCGGGATGTTAGGTCGGAGAGAGCCCAGGATCAGGATCGGATACATGCAGACATGACAAGATAATGGACTTCCCCTGGAATTTCTCACAGATCAAGGTGCCAGACACAGATACCAGCTTCTTCTCATTGAATTCACATACCCCCACACAGATAAGAACTTCGTCCTGAATATTCCGCCCATTCCCTGCAGCAGAGAATTCCTCAGCTCATGTCCCCGCCCCTCACCCAACCGCAGTATAAAAAAAGCGCCCCCCTCCCTGTTGGCGTGAATCCACGTGCCCTGTCCTTGGGGTACGTGGGTCTCCCAGGGACGCAGAATAAACCTTTTCCTTTCCTTTCTTTTCTGATTCACTGGACTCTATTTCTTGCGCCGCCTCCTGAGCCACCTAACCTAACATATATATTTTTAAAAATCATTGAAACAATTTTTAAAAGACTAAACAAATTGTTGATAACATAATAGCATTGTTTCAATGTTAAATTTCTTGATTTTGATCATTATAGCTATGTGATAAATGTCTTTATTTATAGGACAAACCTACTGTAGAATCCAGAGAAAAGAGCAAAATGTCTTCAATGTACCCTGTGAAGAGAACCATAGGGCTAGTGGGGCAAAACATAAACAACTGATGAATCTCGGAAAAGGTTGAGAAAGTAGTTTGCACTATTCTCGTGACTTTGTGTAAGTCTGAAATTAATAATAATAACATCCCCAAGAAAATAATCATTTTTTACAAACTCATTTTGTACTTGTTTCAGTATAAAAAGGGAACATTCTCTCAATTGACACATTTCACCAATATAGTGGCAAAATTCCAGGAAGAAAGGCAAGACTCCTACAATAATATGGAAAGCCAGGAAGTATATTCTGCTTACCACATTGACTTTGATGAGCTTAACTCACTACAATGCTTGCAAATTATGTAAAACATTCTAATAAGTGTCTATGTAAACACTTATTGAAATCAATACATAGGCTGGGATTTCTGATGTGTTGCCTAATTAAATCAAGATACAGTAACTATTAATGGACTGTTAGCTAATCAAAAAGCAAATACAGACAAATCAGTTAAATATGGTGTCAATGAAAGGAAATGGTTCTTGTGAACAGTGACAGGAATCAGAAGGTTGGGAGGGCAAAATGTAGCAGCAGTCTCCCAGAACTCACAGGACTGTGGAGAGGAGTGTGCAGATGAGCCTATGTGAATGACAGCCTATTCAGCAGGCATGCCGCTATTACTGGAATGCATTACTGAGCAATAATAGTTGCATGTTGCAGCATGTCCTTATGTAACTAATTCCCCTGAGTCTGGTTTCATGCCTAACTAATATCCCATTGGTTTTAAGGTATCTTCCCATGCAAAAAGCTGGTCAGGGTAGCTCACATTTTCTAGTCAAGAAGTTACATTTCTCAGAGACAATTAATAAGCTAGAGTTCTAGTTTATGTATTAATCCCCATGAGTTGGGTTAGCACAAGCCATTATCCCAGAGACCAAATGTCCCCTGCTATAATAACAAACAAGGTGTTTAGATCTGCAAATCTAATGATCAGACTCTGGGCCACAGTGACTTTTTCTAGGGTGAAGTCACCACCTTGTGACTCTAATTAGGCAGCAAGGCAATCTCCTCCTGTTTGTGTCATCCGGTGGGAAACTCTGTGGGTATTTTTGGTTCTATCTAGATTCTGGTAACAACAACCAGGTTTTCCTTTGGGAAACTCCTCATCTCCCATGTTTATTTTGCAGCTTGGATGGGGATAACATGACACCTGATTTCAAACCTACCAATTCCATTATCCCCTCCAATTGGTTAAATGAATAGACAACTACCCCAGTGCAGGCTAGTGAGCATGTCTCTCTGACTTCCATTATAATCACTGGGACAGACACACTCTCCTTCCCCCAGGGGCTGCCTGGAGCAGCTGATACCTATCTTGCCACAACTTGACAACAGACAGTTGGAGAGAGAAGCCTGCAAATGGAAAACAGGGCTGGAAAAGGGTAAGCCACAAACTCATGACACTATCATTAATACACCTGGATCCAGCCATGCCAAGACCGATCAGTTGTGTGATCCAATAAAATGCCTTCGTGGCCAAGGTTTAAACGGACTTGCGGTTGTAGAAGTTGTGGCTATGGATGTAGATTACAGAGACTGGGTTTATTCTGAGAAGAAGTGCATGGGTGCTTCTGCTAATGGGGCCTGCTGGAATCTGAGTGACCTCAGGGGCTTTTTTTTGCAACAGTGGGCACCATGAGTACTTAGTTATAGATGCAAATCACCGGGGCCATCCAAGGAGTCGAAGAAGACATGACAAATTCCAAGAAAGGGTAACAAGCAGATTCATCTCTTGGGTCAGTACTGACTGATCTATTTGGCCGCCTGGACCATTGTATTCGGTGAGAATGGGCCACAGGCCGTGCTTAAGCTCAGTGAGGACATGTATGCTGAGCTATCACCAATATCTGCCACAGACCCAGCAGGAGGGAATGGGGGCCCCTGATCCACACAGGACTCATCTTTCCTAGAGGTGCCTGGGACTTGTTGCATAAGCAGTTCTGCACTGTAGGGTTCCCAGAGTACATGCTGCACCATCACGTAGAGAAAGGGTTGAAAAAACCATCAGAGAATATGGGCAGAGGGTGAGTGAGCCCACATGCCTGCAGAATTTGACAGACTAGATATAGACGAGCTGTGCATGGAACACTCATGACAACCTTCTGCCTGATTCAGAGAAGAGAAGCAGCCAGCCTTGCCTGAAAACACTGCCATGAGGGAGGGCTGTCTGAGCTCCCGAAAGTGTGTACAGGTCAGCACTGTTCCTCTAGGCAGCATCTTGCTTGTCTCCTTTATCTTCATAACCTCAGCGTCTCTATCATGTCTATCAATAATTATGGGGATATTGATGCTGAATGAATTATTCTTTGAATAAATGGAGCAGCAAATTAATAATGGCAGGGAACACATAGTACAATGCATAGTGTGAAATCAAAATCTACCTGTGTAGATCAGTTTGGGAATAAAATATCGGTGTCAGGAGTGATGGTGCTCAGTAGATACTTTATGGAAATCTCTAAAAGATCTCTTGTGAATCCTGGTGAGCTTCTGACTTCCCCAGATTGGGTAGGAAGGAGCTGGTGTCTGCCACACAATGCTGGGTGTCTCACCTTGCCCTGGGCATTGCTACTATGGCTCTGGGGCATTTAGTGCTCAGAAAATAGACTTTTCTCTCTGTGACTGAACCCAACCCCAGGGGCCCTCTTCCCTATCCTTTCTTGATCAAAAATAAAAATGTAGCTGTAGCAGTAGTTTCTGAACCAGATGACATTTTCTCAGCTGCCTGCTAAAGGGGCTTAGAAAGCTGTGCCTTCAGAATTCCACCAAACAATCAGGAGTCCTTAGCTGTGGCGCCCTCTGATGTGGCTGGCGGAAGAGAGAGTGGCTGTGCCTTTGTTGCTGCTTTGATTGCCTGCCTTTCGAGATGTGGTTTGTTCGAGATGTGGTTTGTCCGACTTGAGCAGCAATAACTGATTTACAAACCTTCCCTTTACTTTAATACAGAACCTTTAGCACGAATAGGCAGATATTGTAAAAGAAAGAGCCTTTGTGCTATGGTTCCCAAACTCTGGAAATACCCAGGCACTGCCACACAGATGTTACGTGAGGCGATTTCTGTGTGTGAAGAGCATGGCCAGCTTTGCCAGTTGCAGGAACAGATGTGTTCCTACGCACACCAGATGCAGTGGTTTTAAGCTGTGAAAACATTCAGTGCCTTTTGGGAGCTGATGTTTTCTTGTCCCCTTTGGAGGATTCTCTGTCTACACAAACTGGAGCCCAGCTAAACAAGACATCTGTGGTGACTGTGTTTGAAGTCACAAAAGGAAGGTGTAGCTCAGGTATTTTCATGAGCAAGATTTCCAACATTCTGAGGCATAGCTGCCACCTGCCAAGGAGAGTCAATAAATAATGATTCAATGGTACTTTTTTTTCAAAACACATTCATGTGCCTACTATTTCCCATCACCACCTCATAACACTGTGGGTGTAAGTGGGGTAGATGGTACCCCCAATAAATTAGAAAGAGACTCACAAAGTGAGTTTAACTCAAGGACATTTTGAGTACAGTAGGATAAATATTGAATATATTCATCTTGATTCAGTGTCTGCCAAAAGATATCATATAGCATGGTAAATAAAAAAATTAAAATACCTTACCTAATAACAGACAGACATGTAAATTGACCATCCCTCCACTATGCTCACCAGCCAATCAGGAGAGTATGTAAATTAACCCAACAAAGATGGCGGTTAATTTGCATACATAGGCTTGAAGCGGTGGAGCAAAGACTGAAGGCTCTAGCCAGAGCGAAGGCCTGGGTCCCAGGTGCCGGAGGAAAACCAGAGCCGGCAGCCAGGGGAAGGGAAGGCCTATTGCATGATTCTCTTCATGCAACAGGCCTCTAACATATATATATATATATATATATATATATATTTACTTAAAATATAGACACTTTCAGCTTGCAATGATGAAAATGAACACAAAAGTTAATAGTTCATAAAAAATATTGAATGATCTATATAGGGGAATGGGATGTGTTACTTCAGCAGCCCAAACATAGACATTATCTAATGAGGTATAAACCAAATTAAGAGCAATTTCAAGCTTGTATATGGGTTAGATCATTGCTACTGCAATTGTGGTCCATGAACCATCTGAAAGGCTATCATCTGGGAGCATGCTGAAATGCAGAGATTCAGCCCCACCCCATTATTCCTGACTCAGATTCTGCATTTTAGAAAGATACCAAAGTGACCCTCTTGCCCATCAGATTTAAGAAGCACTGGGTTAGAAAAATCTACAGTGCTTGTTATCCCAAGAGAACATTTTGGATGACAAAACAAGTACCACTAAGATAGGTTGGGTTTAATTCAATGCTAATGGGTATAAAGGTTTTTACAAAGGGAATATGGGGTGATTGATACTACCAACCCTTACATTTAAGAGTGGTGCTGTTGAGACATAGTCCACTGACTGAGGCAGTGGTTCTCAACCTCCTGGCCCTTTAAATACAGTTCCTCATGTGGTGACCCTACCATAAAATTATTTTCGTTGCTACTTCATAACTGTAATGTTGCTACTGTTATGAATCGTAATGTAAATATCTGATATGCAGGATGGTCTTAGGCGACCCCTGTGAAAGGGTCATTTGACCGCCAAAGGGGTCGCAACCCACAAGTTGAGAACCGCTGGACTGAAGGGTCAATGCCTCTAAGTTTTTGCACTCCAGAAAACTCCCGGAGTGAGAAGCGACTCTAAAGAAAAGGCATTAGGAAACCTTAAACTGTTTGAAATGAGTCTTTGTATGACCTGGTCAGGAAGGGGCCTCAAAACAGAATTTAAATGTAGGTGTAGGAGAATACAGAAAGCTACATCCCTTCTCCATTGTGAATTGCAACGGATAGTTTTACCCGCCAAACACACATGAAGAAAAGGCCTGACCGTGTCCTAAGTGGATTGTAAGTTGATCAGCGTTAGACTATAAAACAGCTGCTCTGGGCCGCATCATCACTCTGCTTCTATTAGTCTCACTCTGACATGTTTAGGAAAATCAAGAAGGTCTACTCTAGCCTCTACTAACAAATGCAACAGATGACAACAAACAAGCAAACAAAAACAACCTTCTTTATTTGCTTCAGCTGAAGCCTCGTTAGTCCGTGTTAGGGTATTGATTAAAAAGTCTCCTGAAAGACTTCAGATCTTAGACTGCAGGAAACCTTCTCTTTGACTGTTAGGTGTGACCTTCCCTCAATGCAAACTGACAAGTTAACTGTTCCCAGCCAGATTTACTGTGGCAAATGCCGGTTGTAAAATGGTGTTATTATGTACAGTGGGGAGCTGTTTCAAGTGGTAGTGAGTCATTTTGTTCAGACTGCCTGCCTGGGGCAGGTTAGCAATAGGTTTAACGGGAGAAAAACGGACCATCCGGGCAGATTAGGACAGTGCTTTCTGCTTTGTATATATGAACCCAAGGCTGAAGCACATTATTTTATAAATGACTATTTTATTTTCTGGAAAGGCTTATGGGTAAATGGTTGATGACCTAAGTTTGAGTCAAATGCCTTGTTTTGTCCTTTATTCCTTTGAATTATGTGAACATTATCATGTTTGTGAGGTTAAAAATGTACTTAGGAAAATAAAAATCTCCGACGAGCGCTGAAAATCCAAGTTCACAGACTACATTTATTGTCCCACGAGGGTGGACGAGCTGAGTTCTGGTTTCTCATTATCTGGACATGTGCTTGATGTGTTACCTCAGGTTTTTGAGGGTGGAAGGCCATTTACTGATCTCTCTGACCACAGTGGAGACAGATTGGATTTCTTGACATTCATTTTTATTCTTTCTTCTCTTTAATGAAAAGTGTAGCCACTCAGAAACATATCCAGCAATGTGTTTATTACAAATTGTTTTTCACACGAGATTTTCACTGAATATCACTGTTTATATATGTTCATAGTTGGTCAATAAAGCAAACCAAACCAGACTTAAAGGATTTTATCAAAATAAAGTATTTTAGATGCTATGTCTTATACAAAGTTCAAATACTTTTGTATCAGTAAGAGCAGAAAAAATGAAATAAATTAGTAGTTTAATATACTTAAACATGACATTATGGTAACTGATTTGGGGTTTCTATGTTTTTCACAATTAAAATTCATAAAAATTATACATACTCACTAATATCCAATATTATTTTCCAAAATTACAGTAATTTGATTAACTCTTAATGGAAACCAGCTTAACTTGCTTAATCAGTAGAGATAAAAGTACTTATGAAATTACATATAATTATTTCTCAACTCAATCCATAAATAACTTCCCCCTTGACTACTTTTCACAATATTGATTGACAAGTAACTATTCTAAGGTGGATTTATTATAGTAACTTAGCATTTAAATAGCTGTAGAAGAGATTTCTGTGGGCAAACTTATTGAATAGATACCTCACTAAAAAAACACATGAATGACTGATAAGTATTTGACAAAAGCATTCAACATCAGTAGTCATTCCGGACAAAAAACACAATGAATATCATTCCTTGCCTAGCAGAATGACTAAAATTAAAAAGACTAATAACATCAAGTATTGGTAAGGATGTAAAATAATCAGAACGTTTCCAACTTTGGGGTGGAAATGTAAAATATTATAATCATTTTGGAAAAAATTCTGGCAGTTTCTTATAAAACTAATTATATGCCTATCTTGTGGACCAACAATTCAATTGGGTATTTCCCCAAAAGAAATGAAAATATATGTTCACAAATAGATATGTACAGAAATGCTTACAGCAACTTTATCCAGAATAGCTCCAAATTGGAAACAGCTCAGATCTCTACCAATAGGAAAATGAATTGAAAAATTTGTGGTTTATATACATAGTGAAACACTATTCATAAATACAAAATAATTAACTACTGATACACTTAATAAATCTTAAAACCTCACCAATGAATCTCAAAAACATCATGTTGAGCAAAAGAAGCCTTCCATGAAAGAATATATATCATGTGATGAAATTTATATGAAATTAATTAAAATCATAGCATAAGCAAAAACAATCTATGGTGTAAAAAAACACAAAACAGTGGTTTATTCTGGAGATGGAGTTTTGTGTTTTTTTTTCCTGTTTATTAATTCTCACCTGAGGATTTTTTTCCATTGGTTTTTAGAGAGAGTGGAAAGGAGGGAGGAACGGAGGGAGAGAAAAACATCAATGTGAGAGAGACACATAGATTGGTTGCCTCTTGCACATGCCCAGACAAGGGTCAGGGATTGAACCTGCAACCCAAGTACATGCCCTTGACCAGGAATCAAACCCAAGACCCCTCAGTGTGTGGGCATATGCTCTAACCATTTAGCAACAGCCAGGGCAGAAGGTAGAGATTTTGACAAATACATACACCTGGCAACCTGAACCCTATTAAGATACACTTGTAGAATATTATCACAACCAAAAAATGAAAAAATGGGCACCATATCTCATAGAACTAGTACTCCACAAATTAGTGATTTTGAAATCGTGTAGTATGTAACATCTATTCTGTATGTATCTAATGGCAAATTGAAAATACTATCTAAATGTTGAATATTCCCAAACTAATATCTCCAGTCTTGGAATTTTCCCTTAAAATTGACTCTATGATTCACCTGCCTACTTGATATCTCCCCTTCAGTGTCTAAGAGGAATTTCCAACTTAATATGTGCAAAACTAACTCCAGATCCCTCAATACCCACACTCGCTACTTCCAGAATGTTCACCACCCTAATAACTGATATCTTCATTGACTGAATTGTCATGCCAAATATTCAAAGTCATTTTGGAATCTTGCCTTTCTCTCATACCCACACCAATTGATCAGTAAATTCTACTGACTCTCGACCTTTAACAACCTGTCTTGAATCCAAACACTTCTCATCTCCATCATCTGTATACTTCTCACCTCTGTCACCTATATACTTCTCATCTGCACCACTGGGTGCTTCTCATCCCCTCCACCTGGGTACTTCTCATCCCCTCCACCTGGGTACTTCTCATTCCCACCACCTGGGTACTTCTCATCTCCATCACTGAGATGCTTCTCATTCCCACCACTTGGGTACTTCTCATCCCCTCCACCTGGGCACTTCTCATTCCCACCACCTGGGTACTTCTCATCCCCTCCACCTGGGTACTTCTCATTCCCACCACCTGGGTACTTCTCATCCCCTCCACCTGGGTACTTCTCATTCCCACCACCTGGGTACTTCTCATCCCCTCCACCTGGCACTTCTCATTCCCACCACCTGGGTACTTCTCATCCCCTCCACCTGGCACTTCTCATTCCCACCACCTGGGTACTTCTCATCCCCTCCACCTGGCACTTCTCATTCCCACCACCTGGGTACTTCTCATCCCCTCCACCTGGGCACTTCTCATTCCTACCACCTGGGTACTTCTCATCCCCTCTACCTGGGTACTTCTCATCCCCTCCACCTGGGTACTTCTCATCCCCTCCACCTGGGTACTTCTCATCCCCTCCACCTGGGTACTTCTCATTCCCACCACCTGGGTACTTCTCATCCCCTCCACCTGGGCACTTCTCATTCCCACCACCTGGGCACTTCTCATTCCCACCACCTGGGTACTTCTCATCCCCTCCACCTGGGTACTTCTCATTCCCACCACCTGGGTACTTCTCATCCCCTCCACCTGGCACTTCTCATTCCCACCACCTGGGTACTTCTCATCCCCTCCACCTGGCACTTCTCATTCCCACCACCTGGGTACTTCTCATCCCCTCCACCTGGGCACTTCTCATTCCTACCACCTGGGTACTTCTCATCCCCTCTACCTGGGTACTTCTCATCCCCTCCACCTGGCACTTCTCATTCCCACCACCTGGGTACTTCTCATCCCCTCCACCTGGGCACTTCTCATTCCCACCACCTGGGTACTTCTCATCCCCTCCACCTGGCACTTCTCATTCCCACCACCTGGGTACTTCTCATCCCCTCCACCTGGGCACTTCTCATTCCTACCACCTGGGTACTTCTCATCCCCTCTACCTGGGTACTTCTCATCCCCTCCACCTGGCACTTCTCATTCCCACCACCTGGGTACTTCTCATCCCCTCCACCTGGGCACTTCTCATTCCCACCACCTGGGTACTTCTCATCCCCTCCACCTGGCACTTCTCATTCCCACCACCTGGGTACTTCTCATCCCCTCCACCTGGGCACTTCTCATTCCTACCACCTGGGTACTTCTCATCCCCTCTACCTGGGTACTTCTCATCCCCTCCACCTGGCACTTCTCATTCCCACCACCTGGGTACTTCTCATCCCCTCCACCTGGGCACTTCTCATTCCCACCACCTGGGCACTTCTCATTCCCACCACCTGGGTACTTCTCATCCCCTCCACCTGGGCACTTCTCATTCCCACCACCTGGGTACTTCTCATCCCCTCCACCTGGGCACTTCTCATTCCCACCACCTGGGCACTTCTCATCCCCTCCACCTGGGTACTTCTCATCTTCATCACTGAGATGCTTCTCATCTTCACCACTTGGGTACTTCTCATCCCTACCACCTGGGTACTTCCCAGCCCTCTGACCTGGGTACTTCTTATCCCCACAACGTGGGTACTTCTCATCTCCACCGTCATTATGCACCTGGACAACTACATAACCATGTAACTGGTATCTCTACTTTCCACAACCAGAGTGAGGCTTTAAGATAAAACTGATCACATTACTTCCCTGCTCTAAGTCCTTCCTGGATTTTCCACTATCGATGGAATAAAAGCCCACCTTGTTATTATGTCTGCAGGGTCTGAGTATCTGATCCATTGATGCCTCTGGGAACTCACCTTCCACCACCCCCTTCTTGGTCACTGCCTCCCCAGCCACAGTGACCTTCCTGCTCTCCCATGAACCTTCTCAGGGCATCAGGAATGTTCTGTACATCTGGATTGATCCTTTTATTCTGGTCTCATCTCAAAGACTTTCATCATCACCATATTTAAAATAGTGCCCACCCTTCTCCACCAGGCACACACACTCCCTCCCTACTCTTTTATTTTCCTTTTGTATAGTCCATATCACTGTCTGACATATTATTTATTTAGTTTTTATTTTGATGGTTTGTTTGTTCTCTATCTATTAGAATGAAAGTTTATGAGAGCTGAAATCTTAAGGGAGAAAAAAAGGAGAATAGTTTCAGTAACTAATGAGCTTTCTGGTATTTGTTGCATCAGCGAATAAATAAATAAGTTTGGCTGTATCCCCAAATGTGTTCTATCAGAATTCATTACAAAGACCTAAAATAGATTCCCAGATCTAAAGCCCAGGAGAATTTACCTTAATATATCTTTTAGGTCTGATGATTTAGGCAATGTTTGAAAGCACTGCAATAGTGGAATGCCCTCCTGGACACTAAACATCGCTGCAGTATTCAGACGCTGATATATCTAAGATAGTTCTGTGTTCCTACAGCTACATTTGTGATTTTGTTCATCCTGAGATAACCAGTGGTTATAGTTCTTGACTCCCATACCTGATTATTTATTCTGCTACTTAGATTTTGTTATCACACTGTCTTTTGATAAATTCCATCTCTTTCTCCATCATACATAATTCATCTTGTGACTATTCAGTTATCCTGGATGCATCTTGCTATGCGATGTTACTGGACTGGATTCCTCCACCTCCACACCCTCATCTCCTGCTCTGAGATAGGCTTGGTGAGGTGACAATCAGAGAAGAAAAGCAAGTAAGCATCGTTTTCCACCCGAAACCCTCTCCTTGGAGCCAAAAGGGCCTTTAACTCTTTTCAGGAAGGGAAATGTGGTTGGTGTAAAAGCTTCAGGTCTGGCCTGGTTTTAACCATCTTGGGAAGAATGTAGTGGAGAAAGGGGTCTGCCCAGTCTTTTCTTTAGCTGCACAGCATAGAATTCTGGGGAATTGCTTATTAGCAAACATACAAACTTTTCAAACAGTTAAAGTAGGCTTGGCTGCTTTGAGAAACTCAAATTAAATGTTCAATATTTTATGAAAGCTTTGAGTCCTAATGTTTACTTGATCTGATATGCTCTCCCTGCAAAGAAAAACGAGGGGTTTGGGAAGATGAGAAAAGTGCAGCAATGACTTGGGGGACCCTCCGTTGGGCACTTCATTACCGATGGGCTACGGCATAGGACGGATGAGACCTTCCCTCTGTGAGGTGAGTGTCCAGATGAAATCTGCCACAACTGCACTGCCAGATATGTGTGGGCAGATCTAGCAAATACAAATATAGGATACATGATTAAATTTGAATTCCAGATAAACACCAAACAATTTTTTACTATAACCATGTGCCATGCAATATTTGGGACCTATTTATACAAAAAAGAGTATTTGGTGTTCTTCTGAAAGTCAAATTTAAGTGGGAATATGGCTATTTTACAAGATGAATGCTACAATTGTTCCCTCTGGCCATGCTACAACCAAGGATTTTGAGCCCATCTCAAGGAGTTAGGGAAGTCAAATAAAATAAAAGCAGGAAAGATTGCATACTAGGCACCAACTACCTTCATTGCCATGAATTCCAGTGATATTAATATCTGAGGAACTGGGTTATTAACCATCCAATAGCAAGTGCTATTAGTAAATGCTTTGTAAATAGCTTAATGTCTTATAAGTAGATTTTGATGGTCCCCCTGATATCAATTTTATATGTTTGGGGCACACACATTAACTTTTAAAACACTCAGTAACATTCTACTTTAAGATTTTTATGGGATTTTTTTCCCCACCAGAATAACCATTTTGTTTTATGATGTTTAGAAATTTCAGGATCCTGAAGCCATTGTCAGAATGTCATATCAATATCAAATGGATTACTGAGTGGTTCTGGAAACTTAAACTACTTAGACAATAACTTTATATAGTTATTAGTAGATACTCAAGAGATTATAGAAACTCCAAGTGGAAAATTTACTGGTTATAATTAAGTTAAAATACAAGATGCATCACCATTCAAGTCCCTGCTCAAATGTCTGGTCTATTCCCAATCATGGAGAAACAAGGACAGGACTTGACCTTCTGGAAAATGAGAAACAAATGTAGAGAACCACTGTTTAAAGACACTGGACAACAGGTGGTGTCGGCCTGTAATCCATGAGAGAGTAAACGCAGGAGGGGAGCTCTACAGTTGTCTTGACTTTCTATCTGGAGGATATTTTCTGAACACAGACATCAAATGGAGGGAGAACCAAACAGAAATTAATTATAAATCCTTTTACATATGAAGACATTGATAGGACATAAGTAAAAGGATTAAAAAATAGAACGCATATACACTAATCCAAAGGAAAAGAAAACCTATATTAATATCAGACAATGTAGACATCAGAACATAGACTATTACCAGAGATTTTTAAAACAAAGTAATTTTTTCACAGTGATAAGACTTATTGTATTATGTGTCATGGTAAACACTTTCCATAACCAACATCTCAGTCTTCACAGACACCTTATTGGGGAAGTATTATTTTTATTCCCCTTTAACAGATAAGAAAAATAAGGTTCTAAACAGTTAAGCAAATTGACCAAAGGGAAACAAACAAATGGAAACCCAAATCTCCATCATCTGTCATCTGTCACCTGGCCTCCTGCTGTAGCCACCAAATCGTTTTCCTTCTTTGCATCTGCTCCTGCTTTCTGCAATGCACAAGTAGTAAGAGAGAGCTTTTAAATTGCACGTCTGATCTTTTCCCTCCCCTGTTTAAAGTCTGCCACGGCTTTCTATGCTCTGATGATCCCTCATCAGACTTCCCTCCTCCAGTTCATGGGAGCCCACGCTTCCTTTCGTGCCCTGACTTGGAGCCAGTCTGCCTCTCTCTCAGGCCCTCCAGGAAAGCTTGTTCTCCTTGGCATCAGCATCTTTGCCCATGCAGTTCCCTCAGTGTGTTATTCTTCCCTCCCCCCTCACAGGAAGCATTCCACATGCCTCCTTAACTCCTTCACACTTCAGGTCTCAGCTCCAATCCCACTTCCTCAACTTTCCTGGTTCCCAGGCTAGATTAGGTCATCCAAATAATATTCTCACACCGAACTGTCCTTTTTGGTTGTTGTTACAATTATGCAAGTATGTGTGTGTGTGCATTTGATTATTTAATTAATGTCTTTCTCTTTCCAGCTAGACTAAAAGCTCATAGTGGACAGAGATTATTGATGTTGCTCACTTTTTATTTCCAATGTTCAGAATAGTGATCTCTATATAAATATTTGTTAAATGAATGAATAAGTAAGGAAAGGGGAAAAGACAATGGAGAAGGAAGGATAAAAAAGAAAGGATAATATGTGAAATATATGAAAGAAAGGACCAACAAGCTCAAGTAAGTATTACAGACTAATTCCATTAGAGGATAATCATTTGATTTATAGGAATATTTTTATAATCACTGCCTCTAGCATACCTTAAATGCACTTGGATTGCCTGGCCAGTGTTGCTCCGTGGTTGAGTATGAGCCCAGGAACCAAGAGGTCACGGCTCAATTCTTGGTCAGGGCACATGCCTAGGTTTCAGGCTCAATCTCCAGTAAGGGGTGTGCAGGAGGCAGCCGATCGATGATGTTTCTCTCTCATCAATGTTTCTCTTTCTAAAAAATCAATAACAACATATTAAAAAAACACTTGGATTTATATAGACCTTTCTCAATGCCAATCTGACATATGAAATGCTTTCATATACCTAATTACGATAACCAAAATATACCAATTATTTTCACTTTGAAATTTCTGAATTTGAAAGCAGCAAAATCTTACAAACTAGTTATTTTTATTTAAAGACTTTAAATTATATGTTTTATTTAATTTTAATGTTTCGTTCTTCTAAGCCTTGCAGTTTTAGAATGTGACTTTTACAGAAGCTTTCCAGCCCTCTCTGAACCAGCTTCACTTGTTTCGATCTGCCAAGGTGAATTTCACATAACGCCATCAGTGGTCATAAATGCATTCAGTGGCAAGTGATAGCAGGAAATTGGGGTAACAGAATCAAAATCTACTACCTGGTAATTAGGAAGCCTCTAACATGGGTTAGTATGCCCCCAACCAAGGTAACCTTAAATACTATATGTTTACTGTAATAGCTCTGAGGATATATCTGTGTGACAAACACTATGAAAATGATATAAACAATTTCAGTCCAACAGTTGACTTGCCTGATTTTTGTTAAGGGGCAGGGCCTGTTCAGGGAAGACAGGGCTGTAGAGGAAACAGAACACATTGGAGAAGCCAGTGTTCTTTTCATTGGTAAACACCCATCCCGTTATCCCACGTGGATCCAAGGAGTTTCCAATGGTTGGACCCAGACTCCCTTCTCATAAAGGTAGACAAAGAGTACAAGCAAGGCCCACAGGACATCTGTGTATTTCTGGGGTGGAAAGGGACGGAGAGTCGGTGGCAGCACTGAAAAGAAATGGACGTGATTCCACCACTGAGGTCCCCTGATTTTACCAGTTCTTTTCCCTCATAGCTTCAATTTTTTGAGCTATTGGTAGCTTTCTGTTAAATGCCTTTATGTGGTCCCCTTTTCAGGAAAGTAAGGTTAAGTTAGTCAGCTGGATTCTGCTGCTCAGAAAAATGCCAACTGAAACACAGGCGCTGAACTGCGCCAGACAGACCTGCATCAAACCTTAATCTGCTGCTTCCTAGATCTACAACCTGTTAGGACTTTCCTTTCTTAATTTCTAAACTAGGGTTAATTAAAAATACTTCTCTCTCACACTGGCCGGTGTGGCTTATTTGGTCGGGCATCTTCCCATGCTCCTAAAGGTTGCCAGTTTGATTCCCAGTCAGGGCACATGCTCGGGTTGTGGGCTCAATCCCTGGTAGGGAGCTTTTTTCTTCACGTTCAAATCGATGATTCTCTCTCTTACTCTCTTCCTCTCTCTCTAAACATTAATTTTAAAATAAACACTTCTCTTTTTCCCTTTTTAAAAACAGCTTTATTGGCATATAATTTGCATACCACAAAACTCATCTATTTAATGTGTACCATTCAATGCTTTTTTAGTATATTTACAGAGTTGTGTAACCATCACCATAATCTAATTTAGAATATTTTCATTACCCACAAAGCAATTTTGTGCTCACTAACAGTCAGTCCCTATCTTCCCTCCACGCCACCCCTGACCCCAATCCCTACCAGGCCTAGGTAACTACTATCCTACTTTCTGTCTCTATAAATTTGCCTAATCTGGACATCACATAAATGGAATCATACTAGATGTGGTCTTTTTTTCTCCACTTAGTGTTTTGGCAGTTCATCTATATTGCAGCGTGTACTGATCCTTTTTATCGATAGTGTTCAGCTGCATGACAGTATCGCATTTGTTTATTCATTCATCAGTTGATGGGCATTTGGGTTGCTTCCACATTTTGTTGTTATGGATAATTCTGCCGTGAACATTCGTATACAAGGTACTGATATAGTTTTGTTTCTCTTGGATAGATAGAAACCTAGAAATGGAATTTCTGGGTCATATGGTAATTGTTTAATGTTTTGAAGAACTGCCAACCTGTTCTCCAAAGGGACTACACCATTTTACATTCCCATCAACAATGGAAGAGGGTTCCAATTTCTCTACATCCTCATCAACACTTTTGATTGTCTAGCTTTTTTAAAGCAGCCATTGTAATAGGTATCTCAATGTAGTTTTAATTTGAATTTCCCTAATGATTAGCCTCTTTGAGCATCTTTACATGTACATATTGACTATGATTGTGAGAGGTTTTTTTCCATATTCTCAATTCTACTTATCGATCTATAGGCCTATTCTTGTGCCACTACTACACGGCCTTTATTACTATAGCTTTGGAGTAAGATTTGAAACTGAAAAATGAAAGTCTTCCCCCAACTTTGATCTTCCCCAAACTGATTTTCTGTGCTGGGCCTCCTCTATCTCCATATTAAATTTTTAGATATATTTTATTGATTTTTTACAGAGAGAAAGGGAGAGGGATAGAGAGTTCTAAACATCAATGAGAGAGAAACATCAATCAGCTACCTACTGCACACCCCCTCCTGGGGATGTGCCCACAACCAAGGTACATGACCTTGACTGGAATCGAACCTGGGACCCTTCAGTCCACAGGCTGACGCTCTATCCACTGAGCCAAACCGGTTAGGGCTCCATATTAATTTTAAGTCAACTTGTTATATTATGCAAACAAGGCCTCTGGGATTTTGATAAAATTTGTGTTGCATCTGTCCATAATTACAGGAGTATCACCATCTTCATATTAAATCTTCCTACACATATATTGGATGTCTTTTATTTACATTTTATTCAATTTCTTTCAACAATGCTTTGTAGTTTTCAGTACACAAGTTTTGAACTTATTTGGTTAAATGTATTTCTAAGTATTCTATTCATTTTCATGATATTGTAAATGATCTTGTTTTTTCATTTTTTCTGAATTTTTTATTACTAGTAGGTAGAAATACAATTGATTTTGTATATTAATCTTATATCCTGTAACCTAGTTGATCTCATTTATTAGTTCTAGTAATTTTAGTGAACTCCTTAGGGTTTTCTATATATAATTTCATATTATCTGTGAGTAGAAATAATTTTAATTTTTACTTTCCAATATGTATGAGTTTTACGTTATTTTCTTGCCTAATTCCCTGGCTAGAACCTCCAGAAAATTGTTGACCAGAAGTGGTGACAGCAGCTGTCTTCATAATATTCCTCAACTGAGGGTTGGGGGCCATCCTGTCTGTCACCATTAGTGTGATGTTACTTATAATACCTCTCTCTTTAGGGCTACAAAAATAATAAATTAAATAACATATGGAAACTGTCTGTTATGGTGCTTTCAAATAGAATTGTGTGATAGTGACTGAAATCCAAATTAGTAAGACTGGCACCTAATACCCCTCTCCCATATAGGCTGCATTTTACCATCTTTTTTATCAACCAAAAACCAGATCTCAGCTCTAAGTAAATCACAGCTACTAGAACAAGCTGATCCCCACTTTAATAAAATCATTTGGTTTAGGCTCTTAACAATTATCTTTGGGCACCTAATGCATTCTAGAGATTGTGCTACCCAAGCAGGTCTTGTGGGGCAAGGTGCAGACAGGTGATACCAAAACCAGATTCGCACCAACATGTATGACAATGGCAATCTTCTGGGGAGATAGTTTATAAACAAGTAAGTAAAATCAAATAATAATGATAAGTTGTAACTACCAATTTGTATTTCATAATCACTTCACCCTTTTCTTTAACCCAGTCAGGGATGTAAAGTGCAGCATAGGGAATGTAGTCAGTACTATTGCAATTACTAATCATGGTGCCAAGTGGTACTGTAAATATTGGGTGGAATACTTTGTAAAGTATATGATTGTATTACCACTTACTGTACACCTGAAACCAATGCAGAATAATATTGAATGTCAACTGTAATTTAAAAATAAATAAAAGCAAAAAATAATAAGTTGTAAGAACCATGAAGGAAACAAAGATGTTACAAAGAAAAGAAGACTCACATGAGATTCAAAAATCAGGGAAGTTTTTTTCTGTGGAGAAGAAAAAAAAAGCAAAACCAGAAGGATAAGAAGGTGATGACCATCCAAAGAGCCAGTAAGCCATGCCCAGCCTGAGGGGCCTGCATGAAGGGAAAGCTGAAAGCAATGAAGGTTCCTCTACAAGGAACTGAGAAATGGACAGAGTAATTGCCAAGTAATGAGCCAGAGAGAAAGTGGGGAGAAAGTCTAACAGGTAGTAGTGGAACCATAGAGGGCAGCCTTGTAGGCCATGTGGGAAACTTCAATATAAAGTACATAAGGAACCCCCAGGGTTAAAGTTAGACAGTAGCAAGACTCTTCATGTGTGTTACAAACTTCCTTTCATACATGGGTAATGCATTGGAAAGGGTACCAGCAACCCTGGTGGGTGCTCAGTGAGGAGGCCCTTACAACCATGTGTCTAGGGCTTGGAAAGGGTAGTTACCAGAAGTTGGGGACTGTGCTAGGAATATAATCTCATAGCTAGGGACTGCTCCCTTGGAGAGTGGTTAGCTTCATATCTTACCTCTAATACTTCAATAAAAGATGACTGAACTATGTGCATTGCACATTTCTCTGGGCTTCATTGAACTTCCCTAAAACTAAAGGCTGACACATGACTTGGCAGCATTGCTGTGAAAGACAAGTATGCCTATGCCCCAGATGGACAGTCTACTAATGTGATTGATGAGAGTCCATTTCCCAGCCTTTGAAACAGGAATTTAAATGCACTTCATGGTGATTTCTTTTTCATTATTGTATAAGATAATATTTGAGATCAGATATTACAAGTATTTGCCACATAAGATACAACCAGTAATTGTTAACATCTATTTTTTTAAAGAGGGCAGAGTTTTATTTTATTTTTATTTTTATTTTATTTTATTTTATTTTATTTCATTTTATTTTATTGTAATCTTTATTGTTCAGATTATTACAGATGTTCCTCTTTTTTTCCCCCCATAGATCCCCTCCACACAGTTCCCACCCCACTCCAGGCCTCCCCCACCACTGACCTCTTCCATAGGTATAAGCTCTTTGTCCAATCTCTTCCCACACCCCCCACAATCCCTTCCCCCTGAGAATTGTCAGTCTGCTCCTTTTCCATGCCCCTTATTCTATTACATTCACCAGTCTGTTCTGTTCACCAGGTTTTTAATTCATTTGATTTTTAGGTCACTTGTTGATAGATATGTATTTGTTTTCACTTTGTTGATCATAATTTGTTTCTCTTTACCTTTTTCTTCTTCTTCATCTTCTTAGAGAATACCCTTCAGCATTTCATATAATACTGGTTTGATGGTGATGAACTCCTTTAGCTTTTTCTTGTCTGTGAAGCTCTTTATCTGACCTTCAATTCTAAATGATAGCTTTGCTGGGTAGAGTAATCTTGGTTGTAGGTTCTTGCTATTCATTACTTTGTATATTTCTTGACACTCCCTTCTGGCCTGCATAGTTTCTGTTGAGAAATCAGCTGACAGTCGTATGGGTACTCCTTGTAGGTAACTAACTTTTTCTCTTGCTGCTTTTAATATTCTCTCTTTGTCTTTTGCCCTTGGTATTTTAATTATGATGTGTCTTGGTGTGGTCCTCTTTGGATTCCTCTTGTTTGGGGTTCTCTGTGCTTCCTGTACTTGTAACTCAATTTCTTTCACCAGGTAGGGGAAGTTTTCTGTCATTATTTCTTCAAATAAATTTTCAATATCTTGCTCTCTCTTTTGTTCTGGCACCCCCATAATTCAGATGTTGGTTTCCTTGAAGTTGTCCCAGAGGCTCCTTACACTATCTTCATATTTTTGGATACTTTTTTTTTTTTTTTTTTGCTTTTCCAGTTGGGTATTTTTTGCTTCTTTGTATTTCAAATCTTTGACTTGATTCTTGGGATCCTCTAGTTCAGTGGTCAGCAAACTCATTAGTCAACAGAGCCAAATATCAACAGTACAATGATTGAAATTTCTTTTGAGAGACAAATTTTTTAAACTTAAACTATATAGGTAGGTACATTGTTATTAACTTAATTAGGGTACTTCTAAGGCTTTGGGAGAGCCACACTCAAGGGGCCAAAGAGCCACATGTGGCTCACGAGCAGCAGTTTGCTGACCACTGCTCTAGTCTGTTGTTGAATCTCTATATATTATTCTTTATTTCAGTCAGTGTATGCTTAATTTATGATTGGTCCTTTTTCATATCCTTGAGGGTCTCACTAAATTTCTCAGAGGTTTCTAGAAGATTCTTGAGTAACCTTATAGCCTTGGTTTTGAACTCTATATCCAGTATTTTGCTTTCATCCATTTCTTTCACTTGTGACTTGTTTCTTTGTCTCTGCACTTTGGCTGCTTCCCTATGTTTGTTTCTAGGTACTGAGTAGCTGCTAAGTCTCCTTGAGTTGATAGAGTGGCCTTGTGTGGTAGGTGTCCTATAGGGCCCAGTGGCTCAGCCTCCCCAGTCACCTGAGGTGGACACTCTTAGTGCACCCCTTTGTGGGCTGTTTGCACAGCCTTGTTGTAGTCAAGCCTTGATTGCTGTTGTTATCACTGGGAGAATTGACCTCCAGGCCAATTGGCTGTGATGACCAGTTGTGTCTACACTGGAAGATCTCTTGCACAGGAGACAGCCATATGGGGCAGGACTTGCTTCAGTGGGGCTTTGGTGCTCACTGAGTCTGCCCCTTGAGTGTGTCTTTTATGGATGTGAAGAGTTGTAATCTGGTCTGGTCTTACTCTGACAATTGGGTACACTGGCTCTTGGATCTCCAGGGAGGTGCAAGGTCAGCCACTGTCTGGGGCCACCCACCAGGAGCTACAAAGACATCTGAAGATTCCTCTTCTTTGTAAGGGGTTTAGAAGTGCCCAAACGAGGCCCAGCTATGAAGCAAGGCAGGCTGCTGCTGTCTCGCTTTGGGCCTTCTTTTGGAAGCTCTGGGGCTCTCTGACCCAGCTGAAGTTAGGCAGAGAAAGGACAGGCCATTCATGTGCAAAAGTCGATGCACACAGTTTGGGTGGGGTGTAAATTGAGTGGGGCAGGGTCTCTGGGAATCACCAGGACAGAGCAAACAGCAATGGCTTCCCATCAGCCCTGCACCGGAGAGGTACCCGGGTCTCCGTATCCCATGCCCCCATGTAGGAACAATGATTATTGTGAATACCTCTGAGAGAAAGCCACCTTCATGTTCCTGTCCCAATGCCAGACAGTCCAGTTTCTCCCCAGATGTGTCTGAGTCCCCCAGAGTCTTGCCAGGAACTGGAGTTCAGAGCAAGCAGGAGCTTATATCTCCCTCTCGATTAAAAGAGCAGCACATCCAGGTGCCAGCACTTTCCATGCCTCCGCACCTCTTACCAGTCTCAATGCACTTTCTTCACCTCCCTAGTTGTGGAACTTCCACTCAGCCAGCTTTCCTGTGGTTCTCAGTGGTAGTTGTTCTGCCTTTTAGTTGTAATTTTGATGTGGTTGTGAGAGGCAGCAAGTATAGGTGTTTGCCTTTGCCACCATCTTGCTTCCTCCTGTTAGCATCTATTTTTATCATTCCATTATTTTTTCTGATTGCCTTATGACATGGACATATAAAATATGTAATAGGCAGAGTAAAAGCTAAATACAAATGTGCCTTTAGTTGATATTGGACATTTTATCTTAACAATGTTTTGGTTTCCCTCATTTAGTGGTAGACCCATTGAGGGAAGGAGACTATCCATCTTTGTATTCCCAGTGCCCAAAACAGCGCCATAGTGCTAGTATATGTGTCTGCTGGAGCAATAAATGAATGTAATGATGAGTGGTTAAATAACTTATATTTGGAGTGACATATTTGCCAGGAACTGAATTTTTAAAAGAATATTACTTTAGTTAATTGAATAACGCATTTGGAAACTCCAATTCATGGAGAGGAAAACAGAACCTTCAGTGGTCCTATTACTTGTCCCAGATCAAGCCACTCACCAGTGAATGGTTGATCTCATTCTCCCACACCCTTCCTGTTGAAATCCAAGTCCATGCTTTGCTAGGAACAATTGACCTATCAGGGTCTCAATGGTGATGACCATCCTTTATACTTTTGTTGCTGTTGTTGTTCTGCTCACAGCTTACTGAGCACATTATATAGAACCAGTTATTCACTGACTGACTTATTTACTTATGGGCTCAGCTTGCATTGATGTGTGGACGGTGGGAGTTGACTGTATAGGATTGAAACCCCTGTGTAATAAGTGAGTGAAAAATTTTGACTTTAGCATTAGAAACACTAATTTTTTAAATAAGCAAGCTATAAAAATAGCTCAGGGTGCTGCTACTGTTCGACTTTAAGCCTAAGGAAGAAAGTGACTAATATTTCTCACTATGTTGAACACATTCAAGCATTTTTATACCTATATCCACTCTATTTTCTTCTAAATAATAGATGGCCAGTGACTTTTAAAAGTACCAATATGTCAGTATAATTATCTAAAATGTAACAAAAAAATTGTACTCTTTGTAGACTAGAAGGACATATTTTAAATGCAAATGAAAGATTTTTAGAACTTGTGTATCATCTTATCCTTTGAAAAGTTCCCATATTTCTATTCTTCACTGTTGAAAATCCCTGGCTACTCTTTTCCTGTCACCATTGTGGGATAAAAGAATTCTGTCCGCGGACTGGTTTTTCTTGAAGAATCCATTAAAGCTTAAGCTTGTGCACTGCATCAAGCAAGTTAACACATTCATTCCCCCAGAGCAGATCCCAACTCTTTTGTGTCACTTAATACAAGGGAGAAAGAGGTAAAAGAAATAAAGAAATAGTGGTGGTTGCAGTGGTAACCTGCACAGACAGGATTGGGCTATCAGATTGCCTAACAGCAGGAAGGACGAGAGGTAAAGATAATAAGTATGCTTTATGCTCACTCTTCAGAAATAGCACTCCCAAATTCCAAGAAATAATCCATAGTAAATAGAAACTCAGAGAAAATCAGAGAGAAATATTCATGACCCCTTTCATAAATGCATCACCCCTTTTTTGGAAGTAAATTTCAGCGTTATCCTGGAACCAGGGCACATACTCTATTACTAAGTCAATCACTTGACTTTTTTTTTTTTTTTTTTTTTGGCATGTGTTTGTTTTAGAAAAAAATAAAGTCAGACTTCTTGATGGAAATATCCCAAAGGTTTACTCTAAGAAGCTGCTATACGAATCCTGATTTGAATAATATGGATATTCAAAGTATTGCACACCAGCCGAAGGGTTGGTACCCCTGACATGGGAAGGCTACTTGGCTGTCCAGAATGACGAATTCAGCTCAGTCTGGGGTCTGAGCCTAATACAAGCTCCTGTCATTGTCCTGGAGCTGGTCTGACTTGGGGAGACTGAATCATACTAATAAAGTTCTGAGAGACGGATGGGCTTTGAGAATGGCAACTGCTGAATTAAAATGAGAAATGAAATTATCAAGTAAACAGGATATTAGCACCAGCTCCACTGCACATTCTTTCCCTGTAGGCCAGTGTTGCCCAAAGCAAAATGATTACAGGGCCACTGGTTCTGTAGCATCAGAATAAGAGAAGTTGATAATGATACCTATTTGCATGTTTAAGGGCTCACATACCTGATGGCTCACATATCTCCACAATAAAGACATGGCTTCTCTTACAAAGGGGACCCTGGAGTGGACATCTCTGACATATTGCTCTGTGAATATCCTTATTGTGTTTATCTCATGGTTGCCCGTTACTCCATTCATTGATCCATTATTTCTTTATACATGTTGCTGTCTTTAATTATGTTTTATCTGATTTGGATGCCATTAATGTTTGTAAATTATGGATAAAATAACTCAGATTAAAGTACAAGCAGGAGATTCATAACTTTAAAATATGACCCTGCCCTGGCTGAGTGGCTCAATTGGTTAGAGCATTGTCTCAATATGCCAGGGTTGCAGGTTCAATCCCCAAACAGGGCACATACAAGAATCAACCAATGAATGCATAAATAAGTCAGACAATAAATCAATATTTCTGTCTGTCTATCTGTCTCTCTCAAATCAATACATTAAAAAAAACTTAAAAATATGACCCAAATACCATTGATTTCTTCCAGTATTTCAATGATAAGAGCTTCTACACTTTCCATAATGATCTTTATCTCACTCCTTCTTGTTCAACACACAAAAGGTTGTGTTCTACCATTTGTGGACCCCAGGCACCTTGAATAGGGACATAATCCTATATAATACAAGGCTAATATGCAAATTGTCCCCTTGACCAGAAGTTTGACCAGAAGTTCGGCCATGGTGCAGGACAGCTGGCCAACCTCCCATGTCCCATCCCCCAAGCCAGTCTGGTCTGAACTGCCCTGATTGGGGAGGACTGACCAGACCCCACCCATGCACGAATTCATGCACTGGGCCTCTAGTATCTAATAAATAGTAGTGTGTTGAGAAGTGACATTCATTTATTCAGCAGTGTTTCTTGAACGCCTACTATTCTAGGTGCTGGAGATACAAAAGAGAACAAACTCAAGTCCTTGACCTCACGGAGTACATAGTCCAATAGGAAAAACAATGACATACAGATAAACAGAATTAATACAACAAAATCAATAAGTAAGTAAATGAAAAGTATCACAAAAGAAAGTAAAACAAGGCATTGGAATGGAAAATGATGGGGGACTGTTCAATGAGATAGTATGACCATGGAAGTGATGATGGGTAGAATTAAGGCAGATTTTGCCTCAACACAGGATAGTACTCATAACAATCCCAGCAGAGCCACAGGTCACGTAGCCTTGACAGGTAATAAACTTGACCTTGTGAAGCACTTGGGAGTGAAGGACTGTCTGTCACAGACTAGAGCTGATTTCAAGGAAGATGCTATAATTCTAAATAGACAGAATCTGAGAAGCAGTCCTCATGTCCACCTGTTCCAAAATTACACTGATGTATTGTTAAAAATTTGGAAATAAATAGAAATTCACAACTCCAACCAAAACTAAAATCTTACCACAGCTACTATCCAGGATTATTCATTAATTTTCATTAATTAAACATACTTGGAACAGAGATTCATTGCATAATAAGTTTCTAACCATTAACCATTTGATAAGAGAAAACTTACCATTGTGAACATTGCTTTCGCTTTCCTGCTATTTTCTCTCTGGTTTAGAAAAACACAGGAAGGAAAAAAAAAAAGAAGAAGAAGAAGAAAAATGGAAGAAGAAGAGCCCCGATTTTACCCTCTACAAAAGTATCATTTCTTCACATGCCAGGGCATCGTTCCATTTTGTCCCACCCACATTTACATGTTCTTTATCATCAGATAGGACTGCTAATATTATATTGACCTTATATATTGTGTAATTAAATGAAGGGCCTAACGCTTAATAAGTTATGGTAGAATGCTCGTACATATGGCCTCACTTCAATGCCTTTCCCTGTACCACACCTTTGCCATATGACTTTGCAGCTCCTTCCATCAAGCGGTGGAGGTGACTTCTCCACACTGTAAATTTGGCAAGGCTCTTTGATTCGATTTGGCCAACAGAATGTGGCAAGAATGCTACACTTCTAAATAGAATAGTATTTTAAATAGTATTAGTGTTAGTGTTCTAAACAATACACTAATCCCAAGCCTAAGCCTCAAGAGGTCCTAAATGCTTTTGTTTTCTCTTGGAGCCAAGCCTCCACCATGAAAATAAGCCCAGTCTATCCTGGGAGATAATGAAAGACCACACAGAGGGATCCCAGCCACAACTTCAATTAGCCCGTAGTTAGCTTACCTTGAACTGATCATACGTGCACACATATGAGCAAGCCAGCCAGCCTAAATCAGCCAAGTCTAACCATGATCTATATAACTTCCTAACCAACACACAGACTCATGCCCTTAATCCAATTTTTGTATTTAATTAAATAAATATTGATGTATTCAGTTGCACAGCATAGTTCATTGAACCACATGCATGAAGTATGTTATCTCTCATCATCATCGTCATCATTCTCCAGCTACAAATATATAAGGATACTGGAGGTTGGGCACTGCATCACGAGATATGTCATATCAAGAAATGGAACAATTGGGATGTAAAACGTATTTGACACATGGAGATTTTTGTTTGTTAACCTATGCTACCAGTTATAGCAAGAATTAGAAAAGGTTAACTCACAATTATGATATTAAGTGAATATTGACGAGATTCTGGACTTGGTCAAACAACTGTGCACATAATCGTTTTTTCAGGTTTTTGGAGTCCAGGGGTGTTGTGCAGAGATGTGCAGGTGGAACAAAACCATCCTTTGTAGTAGCCCCATGTTCTATTTGCTCTTCATAGAAGCATTATGTGCTGCTTGGGCAATTGGCTTCTTAGATATGGTAACACAAGCCTCACTCCCAAGTATGCATTGGTTTAAAAAAAAGAAGCAACCCTGTTCAATTTGTCAGTGGGGAGACCTGGGGAGACCAAGAGCATCTAAAATATTATCTTAGTTGTTAACTACAATGTTGGAATAGATCTCTACTTCTTAAAGATAAATAATTAGAAAATAATACATGCAACCAATTAAAAACAGGCTCATAGAAAGACAGCATGAATGTTAATATTTGAAGTAGAGGTGGTGAATAGAAAGTCTAGACATGACCAAAATAATCCATTTAGATAACTTCAATAGGGCTCAAAAAATTGTCTCTAGTAAACAGGAAAATAAATCCATAGTAATTCTACAATAGAAAGAGGAAGCCAAGTCAACCAATGGAACTCCAGTAGGGTGGCTATATGAACACCAGCACCGACCTCTTCTCTCAGGGCCCATTGAAATGCCCAACAGAATACCGAATAATTGGTATGGGCACTAGACACGAAGCCAAGGGCTACATATTCATGTTGACTATAAAGTAGTGCACACAGAATGGGATTGAATAAAAGTCTCCATTTTTCCTAAATCTGAACAAATATATTCTATCTGGGCAAGAACAAAGCATCTAGAATTCAGAGAGGAAAGAAAGGCAAGAGAGGCTACCTGGCATTAAGGGGGAACACCTGGATGGTACCCCCTCCTCTGCAATGTGCACTTTCTTCCTTCTTACCTTCTGCAGGTCTTGTTGGATGGGGGCTGCCAAAGAGACTGGCTCCAGGCAGCTGCAACAAATAAAAAAAAAAATGCTTCACTGCAAAGGCAAACTCAGTCTGACTGTCCACCGCCAGGCTCCCTCCAAATTCTTCCAGTATCTGAACTGAGAAAATTAACTCTAAATTCAATCTCTACGTTTTTCTTATCTCTTCATCTGTGCAGAAGCCCACACAGTCCTTGAGAGATTTAGTTACTTGCTCAGGGCCACGTAGCTTTGACATTAATTCAGAGAATGGAAGATTAATTCATTCACAAAAAGATCACTTGACAAATGTTGGAGGCTAACCTTTAGTTTTTAAACTTTAACATTAAGAAACAACTATCTCAAATCAACATCCAACATCATGTTTACTTGGTGCTAATGGTATTATAATTAAAATGAGGAAAGCCAATTTTTAGCTTGATTATTTCAATGTTGCCGGTAATGAAATAAATATATACAAGATTATATTACATTCTTGCCCAGCAAATATTCTTATTTAAAAGTAGCCATGCAGCCCTAACTGGTTTGGCTCAGTGGATAGAGTGTCAGCCTGCAGACTGAAAGGTCCCAGGTTAAATTCTGGTCAAAGGCATGTACCCCAGTAGGAGGTGTGCAGGAAGCAGCTGATCAATGTGTCTCTCTCATCGATGTTTCTAACTCTCTATCCCTCTCTCTTCCTCTCTGTAAAAAAAATCAATAAAATATATTTAAAAAATAATAATATTAAAAAATAAAAATAGCCGAGCACAGCTTTGGTGAAGCTATGGAAATGACAGGACACCCAGCTGACTATGAGACTACAACACCATAAAATGGTAATCTAGGTGTGTTTATAAAAAAACTCTAAAAATCACTTTCTCTATTATCCTAGAAATTCTAATGCTAGATATTTACCTAATTCTAAACTATTAGAAGTGTGTGCAATGACATGTGTGCTCACAGGGGTATTCATAACAGCACTACTCATAATACTGAAACATTGGGAGCAAATGTCCCACCCTAAAGAAGCGGTTGGTGAATGTGTGTGTATGCACATCAATCCACTCTTGTGCTACTGCCATTTGGGACCAGGTGCTTCTCTGTTGTGGGGCAGTCCTGGGCCTTATGGGATGTTTGGCAGTGTGCTTGATCTCTACCTGTGATGTTGGTAGCAACCTCCAAGCTGTAACAACCCCAAACTCCCCCAGGCATTTCCACATGACCCTTGAGGGCCAAATCATGCCAGGTTGAGAACCATTAATCTCTATCTATAGCTCCATGCACAGCAATATATAATTTTTATCTGTTAATGATACTTCAATAAAGGTAGGAAAAACATATTGAGCCACAGTTCAATAAATCCCACCTCTATCTCTTCTAAAAAAAAAAAAAAAAAAAAAAAAAAAGGAAAAAGAACAATGCTTTGGAGAATGTTTTCCAAAAGGGAAAATGCTGATTATATACCATTGAGCAAAAAAGCAGGCAGAAGACAAGTAGAGAGAATATGATCTTACTTTCTTATACAAAAAAATAATGAGAGGGATAGAACCAAAATGGTAAAATGTGTTGTCTCTGGATGTTGGGCTTATAAGTGAACTTTTTTTTTTTTTTGGCTTTTTAGTTACACATTTTCTTCTTTTCTACAATGTAGTATGGGTTATTTTGACAATTAAAAAAGTAATTTTATTTTTTATTTATATTGAGAGAAACATCAACTTGTAATTTCACTTATTAATGGATTTATTGATTAATTCATGTATGTGCCCTGACTGAGGATTGAACCCACATAACTGGATGAAGCTCCAATCAACTGGGCTGCTTAGCCATGGTCAAAAAGTGATTTTAAAGTAAATGTCTACAAGTGCTTTATTAGTCAGGTTCTGAATTGTGAGCTGTACAGCCCACCTCTTGGTGATCTAGTAGAAGGTATGAATTAGTTGGCGTTGCCTGGCTTGCAAAAGTGAGGGGGAGGGAGGCGGTGCTGGGAGACGAGGCTTGAGAGCAATAGCCCAGGAGCAGCAGCACCTGTGGCCGAGCTCAAACTGCAGGAAGACCTCATCAGCTTATTGCTGCTGGGCCCATGTCATCACTGGAGTGGGCCACTGGGGCCACTGGACTCGTTCTGGCTCTGGCCTCCTGAAAATTGCTGCTCTGAATGAATTCCACAGGCCTTGTCCTGTTTGCATCACTTGTTCCAATTCCAGCATCCATGAGGGAGGGAGTCTCCAGTGGCATGAGCCCAACTCACATCTTAGCATCTGTGAGGGGGAAATACACATGTTCCCTTCATGCTACTAAGGAAGGAAGTAGGGCCTTTCTCCAACCAAAGTCTACAAAGGGAGAAGCTCTAGGAAATGGAATGGGGTGGGGAGGGGAGAATTATATACTGATAACCAAGAACAAACAAAGGCAGATATCTTTTTAAAAATATGTTTATATTTATTTATTTATTTAGAGAGAGAGAGAAAGAAAGAAAGGAAGAAAGAGAGAGAGAGAGAGAAAGAGAGAGAGAGAGAGGAAGGGAGGAGAGAGGGATAGGAACATCAATGATGATAGAGAATCATTGACAGGCTGCTTCTTGCATGCCCCTTACTGGGATCAAACCTGCAACCTGGGCATGTACCCTGACCAGGAATCAAATCAGTGACCTCTTGGTTAGTAGGTTGATGCTCAACCACTGAGTGTCAGCAGCCAGGTGCAGATGTCTTTTTAAAGGGGATATGTTCTTCTTTGTACTTGTCTACGGTTATTAAATGTTATGTAATAATGAAGCATTTCATAAAAAGAAAAAGAAAACCAATATGATTATTTGATTTATAATGAAAAACAGCATCTATAGCTATACCTATCTACACAAAATAATGCATATAATCTAATTAACAGCATCTGTCACTCTCACGAATATTTTTCAGAAACAGTTAACTCCAAATGTTAGAATGTGTTTGTTTTTAACATTGATTTAGCTCAAATCCCAGTGGTCACCCTGACATTCAGACAAGAGAATTGCCCTTCACGTGGCTGAGCAAAAGGCAGGATGTTGTCTGCAGTGAGTACCTCTGCCAGGGCAGCCAAAGGAATTACACATCTTTTGTTCCTCTCTTCCCGAAAGAGCTAAACTAAGTCCATTAGTAAATAATTTCCAGCGGCCCTGATCAAAAGCAGTTTCCCCCTCCTGAAGGCATGAGAATCTCCCGACACCTGCCTCCACGCTCCAGTAATAGGACTTACTTCCCGATGAAAATATACACGGCTAACTAAATCCACGGGGAAAGAAGCTGCCAGTCTTTTTTTTCTTTTTTCCGAGTGGATTAGGTTGTGTCAGCATTTTCCACGTTGCCAATCCTCATCTGTAGGGATTTGGTTTCTATGAGAGGTGATAAATAGGCTGCGAAGTCCATGAAGTCAATCAGTTGTTTTATAAGAGGGGATTGCAGAGCTTTATGAAATCCCTTTCCTCCTGGCCACCAGAAAATAAAAACAAAACAAAGCAAAACCAAAGAACACACTCTATTGTGTGGAGCAGCCAGGACATGAAAACCCACAGATAAGGCACAGGCCTCAACCTGCTCTTAGTTTCATCCTGCAGTTCCCCGTACTCTTTCTTTAGCTGGTGGGTGACTGCTCGTTGCAGCACCATCTAAAAGTGCCCCTGAGCCCAGCTGGTGTGGCTCAGTGGTTGAGCATTGACCCATGAACCAGGAGATTACAGCTTGATTCCTGGGCAGGGAAGATGCCCGGGTTGGGTTGTGGGCTCGCTCTCCAGTAGGGGGCGTGCAGGAGGCAGCCAATCAATGATTCTGTCATCAGTGATGTTGTTTCTATCTCTCTCTCCTTCTTCTTTCCTCTCTGAAATCAATAAAAACATATTTTAAAAAATAAAAATAAATAAGTGTCCCTGAAATGGAGAAAATGGTGCTGGTTTAAGTTACCAGTACATCAACTTTTCTGCACCTTTTTCATTCATCTGAACATGACAATTGGGAAGTAGGAATGAGAGAGAGAGAATGGAACTCAGTCTGGAGAGGGCTTGGAGTGTACACTGTGGGGCAAGGAGTGTGGCTGGAGAGTCAAGGGCTTGCTTGAGTCCCACACAACTCCACTCTTTAGAAGCGGGACTGGAAGACCTGAACTCTGTTGGACCTTGGCTTCCTTGCATGAATCTGAATATGAATAGCACAGCCATGGGACATAAGAGACTCTAAATTTTAACTGTTATTATATTATTATTTTTACTACTTCTATTTCTACTTCTACTCACTCTGGGTAGAGAAAGGACAGAGAGAGGGACAGGGACAGAGGCTTCCCTCACTCACTACTCAAGGAACATTAACAATTTCCCAATTGTGGCTCGCAGAAGGAAATGCAGATCAGCCACGATTAACTCCCACTCTTATGACCTCAGAAATGGAAATGGTTCCAGTAATGGAAAGGAAGTTCAAGCATCAGCTGGTAAGAGTGACGATGCTCGTGCCCATAATTACACACCACAGACCATGGTCAATGCTGCTGCGGCATTAATAACGTGCAAAGCTCCATAGCAGCTGGGGCTCCGCTAGCAGCTGTAGCACCTCAGCCTTCCTCATTGCTTCCTCATTGTAGCGGGGCCGAAGGGGCGACTCTCCTGCTGTGTTGAGAAGCCATTTGATGCTAAATGTGACTTTTTAAGTATCAAACAATATTTTAATATAAAAATGTTGGCTAATAGGACATATTGCAGGAAATGTACACAAAATGAATGCTAAGTATGAAACATGTGTTGGGAATGGTGATCCATGTCTCCATGGAACAGCGGTGGCTTTGAGGCGGGCCAGCATCTGTGCCCAGCTGCTCACTCATGCTCCCCATTTGAGTAAGTGAAAGGCATCTCAGAAATCAAGTCACAACTGACTTCCTGACACCTCCTGCTTCCCAAGCCTGCTTTTCTAAATGGATATATGCCTTCAAGTATATATTTAGAACCTCATCCTGATTCCCAGGGAAGTCCAAACTGCCATCCTCTTTTCTTCATATTATGATAATAGCTAGAGGCCTGGCGCAAGAAATTCATGCACGGGGGTGTCCCTCAGCCCTGCCTGCTCCCTCTTGCAATCCAGGACCCCTTGGGTAGTGTCCCTAGGCCTGGCCGGTGATCAGGGCCTATCGGGGCTTTCCTTCCCCCGGCTTCCAGCAGCTGGCCCCGCCCCCATCGCTGCCACTACTTGCCATCTGTGCAATGCTGCCTCCCCTCCCACACCACTGGTTGTTTCCCTCTGCAGGCAACAGGCTTGGGGTCTGATCACTTGGCTGGCCTGGAACTCCCTCTGCAGGCCGATCGCTGGCCGGACCCCACACCCACTGTAGCACCATCAGCCAGGTGGCCTAGGCCTCCCTCTTTGGGGATATCGATTGCAGAGCTCTGTGATTGATCATCCAGCAGAGGGAGGCCCGGCCCACGGGGCCAGGGCTCCATAACTGAAGTCTGGGCCTTCCTCTTTGGGGCAATTTCAGAGCTCCTGCCCTCTCATCGATCGCCCAACAGAGGGTGGCCTCGGCCTCCCTCCACAGGGAATCTTGGTGTGATGGTAGGGCCCCCCGACCAATCGCATCACACCTAACTTGGCTGGCCTGGCACCAGTGCATGTCATAGCATGGTCATCCGGAAGGTCATTCAGATGGTCGTTCTGCTGTTTGGTCATTCTGGATGTTCGCTCAATTTGCATACAATGCTTTTAATATTATAGATGATAACAACATTAACAAATATAAACAATTGGATATTTGCCAGGCATGGTTCTATGTAATCCTATAAAATAAAAGCCAAATACGTGAAGTGTCTGGTCATCTGGTCAACCAATCAAATCATAATATGCTAATGATATGCTAAGGCTGCACAAGTGCTCTCTATGATGTGACAGGTCAATCAGTTGTTATGATGTGCGCTGACCACCATGGGGCAGATGCTCAATGCAGGAGCTGCCCCCTGGTGGTCAGTGCGCTCCCACAGGGGGAGCGCTGCTCAGCTAGAAGCCAGGCTCACAGCTGGAGAGCTCAGCGGCGGTGGTGGGAGCCTCTCCCACCTCTGCAGCAGCACTAAGGATGCCCAACTGCCAGCCATCAGTTGGACATCCCCCAAGGGCTCCCGGACTGCAAGAGTTGCAGGCCTGGCTGAGGGACCCCTTGAGTGCACAAATTTTGTGCACTGGGCCTCTAGTTTACATAAATATTTCATTTTGTTCTCATACCAATCCTATGGAGTAGGCATTATTAGCCCTAGTTTGTAGATGAGGAAATAGCACATAGAGGTTTAGTGAATATTTTTTGCTCCTTTTTTATTTAATTTATTAGGGTAATACTGGTTAATAAAATTATACAGGTTTCAGGTGCACAATTCCACAACACATTACCTGTTCACTGTATTGTGTGTTCACCACCCCAAGTCAAGTCTTCTTCCATCATCATTTATCCCCCCTATAACCTCCTCTACCTCCCCCCAACAATCACCACACTGTTGTTTATATCCATGAGTTTATTTTGTATTTTTTGTTCACTTCCCTGATCTGCTCACCAAGCCTCCACTGGTGTCACTCTCTGCCATGCAGGGTCCATTCTCAGGACAGCAGCCAGTCACCCGATAAGCTACATCCTGTCAGCCCTACATTCCAAACCTTCCAGTGGCTTTCTGTGTCACTTAGGAAAGAACCCAAGCCCAGGGAGAGTCCAGGGCCTGTAATGACCTCATCTCGCCATTTCCTCCACCTGATCACACTCTGTGCCAGCCACAGTACTGGCCTCCTTGTTCCGGAACATTCAATATCCTCAGTGTCAGGTCTATGCACAGATATCTGCAGGGTCCCCTTTGTCTCCTCCTCCAGCTCTTCACTCAGAGGTCACCTCATTAAATTCAACCCTGGTCACTCTACTTAAAAGTGCACCTCCTCTCCCCCCGTCCCCAATATTTTTAGTCTGCCTTTCCTCAGCAACTGCGATTTCTTAATATGTTATACTGGAGGCCCAGGGCACAAAATACATGCACGGGTGGGTCCCTAGGCCTGGCCGGTGATCAGGGCCAATCAGGTTCCCTGCCTCACCTCCCCACCTCTTCCTTCCCTCGCTACCTGCACACTGCCACTGTGTATTTCCCCACCTCCCTGCCTCCTTGTATTCTCCTTCCCTCACTGTCCACATCTGCCACCACCCACCCCTGGTTCTCCATCCCAGTCCGGGGTCTGGCCCCGATCAGGTGATTGGGACCTGCCAGCTGGCGGGGAGGAACCAGGAGGTTGATCGGGGCCTCTGGGCTGGGGCCAGTTCCTGCATTGAGCATCTGTCCCTGGTGGTCAGTGCATGTCATAGCAACTGGTCATTCCAGTCATTCCAGTCATTCTGGTCATTCTGTCATAATGGTCACTTAGGCTTTTATGTATATAGATGTTCTAATTCTCTGTTTTATTTATGATCTTTCTCCCCCTATCAGTAACAAATGACCATAGAGTTTTGTCTTCATAGCTGCATCCATACTGCATAGAACAGAGGCTGGAGCATAGTACATGCTTAATACACATATGTTGAATTAATGAGTAAATACATGTATCTTGTCGAGAATAAAACAATGATATAGCTGACAAATTACTGATATAAGCGCTTAATTTACAGAGATGAAGCCTTGTAAAGAACACAAGTGGCCTGGCTGGTGTGTCTCATTTGGTTGGGTGTCATCCATGCATCGAAAGGTTGCTGGTTCAAATCCCGGTTAGGGCACATGCCAGGTTGTGGGCTTGATCCTCAGTAAGGGGCATAAAGGAGGCAGCCCATTGATTTGTGTTTCTCCCTCTCTCTCTAAATATCAATAAAAATATTTTGTTTTTTAAAAAAGAAGGCAAGCACATCTTTGTGATGGTTATAAAATGTACCAGTGGCTAGCATACATTACATTCAGTCAGGATGTGACTAAATCTTTTGTCTACCAATCACAACTATCTTACCATATACCTTTATTCTACCCCATTCCTTCTTCTCTCTAATACTAGAGACTATTTTGTCTTTTTGTGGGGTTTTTGGTCCACTCTTCTGAGCTTTGATCTCAATACTAACCTGATTTTGCTGTATAATAAAACTAGTGAGTGGGATTTAAACAAAAGCAATTTACCAGCAATGCTTCAGACCCTAGGCCTGGTTCATGTAATTTATGGACTGGATGCTCATCTCTGAATAATCAGGAAATAGCTATAGTTTAAATTTACCTTCTCTTCCGAGGATTCTGAAAAGCTCACCTATTCAATCCCCATTTTCCATTTCTATCATCTTCTTTCTCTAGTATTCCATATCGTTGGGCACTTTAGCTGCACTGTAATTACCTCAACATCCTCTTCCCTAGTCAGGACATGGCTGCGACTAACATGAATTACTTTAAAATATAATCAAGTTAAATTGTGCAGCACATTTCAATGCAGTTTTTCATTTTCGAAGGCTAATGCATAAATTTGCTTTATTTTTTAAGCTTGGGGCAGCCGTGTGTGATAAAAATATCCCACACATTTGAATATTTGAATTTAAGGTTTGTTATAACTAACTCTAAGAAATCTCTCAGATGACATAGGAGATCAACAGAACAAATCTAAGTTAACTCAGATTTCTCCTGCTTTTATTTACCATGTGTCTACACACCACTCAAAACTTGGACTTTAGCATAGACTGCTCATTTATTTATATCTTATTTAGAAAACAACTGATAAGTATAAGCTTTTTATACTACACCTCATGGTCTTCTGAGGCTAAATTGAACTAAGCTACAACATGAGGCCTTCAAGTCTACAAATGGCCTAATTTACTGGAGCTATCGTTTCTCACATATCCACATATCTTTCAGGCAAACAGCTTTGTGTTAAATTCACTTCCATTTGCATCTTAGCACTATGTTAAGTGGAAGAATTTGTTACTTTTAGAGAGTTGGTTTGTTAAAAGTCAAAAATATAAGCTGCTAAAGAAACTTATGGAAGGTGTTGTACCTTAGTCTTTATATTAACTCTAGCCATCAAGCTTTTTGTTTCTATCAAAACAGAATAACCTAAATACCTTGATGATAAAGGTGTCACCTGAAAAAAATAACAACTTTTTAAAAAGTGATTCTATTTTTATAAAAAATTTAGTACCCTGTGTCTTTAAAAAAATATTGGTTTTACTATACACAGTATTTAGAAATTATTTACCTAAACACAGATCATCAAATAAAAAGGAAGAAATTAAGCTCAAGCTGAAATATTTAAGATACACAAACACCATTCAATTGATTTAGCTGTTGTTTTTTTGTTTGTTAATTTTTCATAAAAAACACCCCGGTCTACCTAGAGATAAATAAAACAAAAAACAGTGTTACAGTTATTGGTTGGATAGAGGATGTCACAAACAGGAATACATATTGGCCTAGGATTTAGCTATAACTTAGGTGGTAAATGATTTTTAATTTTTCTGTTTTATTTGCTAATTTATGTTATTATTCAAAATTTTCATCATTCAATGTGGTCAAGATTTGTCAGTCTCCTCATAAGATATTCAATGGACTTGGGCAATGTATATAGTGTTATCAATTTAATGAAAAATTGCATTTACATATTATACTGAATATAGGAAATATTTTACTCCCTTGTGGGACTGGAGTTTCTTTCCATTGGACGATTGTTAACTTTATGTCATTTCATTGTTCACCAAAACTTTTAAGCTACACTTGAAGCAGTTCACCTGCACTGGAAGACTACTATTTCATGTCCATGCATTCATGTTAATGATCCCAAAGATGACAGCTTCTAGCTAGCCAGTAAACTGATCTGTGGATCTAACAGAGATTCTCAAAGAAAAAAAAAAAATACATAGAAGTGAATGAAAATAAAGTATAACAGATCCAAAGTTGTGGGATGCAACGGAAGCAGTGTGTGAAAGAAAACTATTGCACTGAATGTTTGTATTTGTAAAAAAGAGTTCTAGTTAATAATCTAAATCTAAGTCTCTAACTCCAGAAGCAGGAAAAACAAGACAAAAAAATCCAAAGTAACTAGAAGAAAAGAAATAATAAAGGGTAAGAATTAATGAAATTAGAAACAGAAAAACAAAGCCAATGAAACAAAAAACTGGTTCTTTAAGAAAAACCTGTTTAGCCAAATTGACAAAGCTGAAAAAGTGAGAAGACACAAATTACCAGTAGCATTGAGAATAAAACAGATATCATGACAGATTTTGTAACCATTAAAGAAATGAGGGATATGATAGCATGATAAGGTGATTTTAAAATAAAGGAATATGAGACTATGATAAGAAGATTTTACAATTTAGATGGAATGAACCAATTCATCAAAAAGCACAACTATATCTTCCCCAACATGATATAGATAATTTAAGTAGCTCTATAAATATTAATGAAATCTAATTCATAATTTTAAACCTCCAGATTGATTATTTTTCAAATTTGAAGCAGGTTTGTATACTTGGAATTAATCCCACTTGGTCAAAGTGTGTAATTCCTCTTCTATATTGCTTAGCTCTATTTGCCAATATTTTTGTTGACGATTTTTTATTTGACTGTTTTGTTTGGTTTTAGTGTCAGGGAAATGCTAACCTCATAAAAATGAGCTGGAAAATATTCCCTCTTTTAATTATTGAAAGCAATTGTATAGAATTTGTGTTAATACTTCTTTAAATGTTTGGTAGAATTCTCTAGTGAACCAATTGTAGCCTAGATTTCTTTAACTGGATATTTGGACTATTTCAATTAATTTGTTATTAAAAATAATACAACATCTGATTGATCAGTATTAGTGCCAGTTGATCCTCATTCATGCTATTATTTTCTTGGAATGAGTGGTTTTCAATGGTATATTAACTTTTTTTTTTTTTTTTTTTTGGTATCATGAGAGTCTGGATCCTGTTTAATCTTCCATGTTTTTAGCAGATAGTCCCCCTTTTGAGCTGCTGCACCTTGTCAATGTCTCCCCAGCAGAAGTAGGGCATTGACGCCCTCTGACTCACAGTCTATGGATGAGTTGGAAGTTTAGCTTCACTGTTTTCCTGTGGGAAGCCGCCTATTGTCTTCACTAGCAGAGAGGTGAGGAAGGCTGGTGACCCTTGAAGCCCTGGCAAAGGTCAGAGCTATGCACCATTGTTTCCCACCAGATAGTCATGTAAATCCTTACTGATAAGATTGTCTGTCTGTTACTGGAACTTGCCTGCCTAAGGGCTATAGGTGGATCCCAAATTCAATAAATGGATGGCAAGGCCTGAGCAGAAGGGGAGTCCATCCTCTTGGGATGGGCTCTCGCCTGGCCCCCAATTTCCAAATTATTGTTTCTTGTCTCGTCTCTTTCATTTGTGTGCAGCCCCTCTTCCAGATCCTGAACCACACAGGACCTGGGGGGACATATATACACATTTACACACTTCCCTGTGGAATTATAAGATTAGCTTCCTACCAAGCCTGCTAACACCAGGGCAGGGGAGGGTCCATTATTCCTTACTCATTCACTAGCCAAATCTCTATAAAGAGAATCTTCCCTCATCAATCATTTGATTACCCAAAGGTAGCCTAAGATAGAGATTTTTTTTTCATTCGTTTTTACAGATGGGTAGTTCTCCATTTTGTAGATATACCATAGTTATTTAACAAGTCCCCTATTTTTTTTTTCTTTCCTGTTACTTTTTTTTTTTTTATTGCTTAAAGTATTACAAAGGGTATTACATATGTGTCCATTTTATCCCCCCGCCCTAGACAGTCCCCTAGCCTCCCCTATCCCCCAGTGTCTTATGTCCATTAGTTATGCTTATATGCATGAATACAAGTCCTTTAGTTGATCTCTTTCCCCCCTACCTCCTGCCCCCCAACCCTCCCCGGCCTTCCCGCTGCAGTTTGACAATCTGTTTGAGGCAGCTCTGCCTCTGTATCTATTATTGTTCAAAAGTTCATAATGGTCTCTATTATCCATGAATGAGTGAGATCATGTGGTATTTTTCCTTCATTGACTGACTTATTTCACTTAGCATAATGCTCTCCAGTTCCATCCATGACGTTGCAAATGGTAAGAGTTCCTTCCTTTTTAGAGCAGCATAGTATTCCATCGTGTAGATGTACCACAGTTTTCTAATCCATTCATCTACTGATGGGCACTTAGGCTGTTTCCAGATCTTAGCTATGGTGAATTGTGCTGCTATGAACATAGGGGTGCATATATCCTTTCTGATTGGTGTTTCTGGTTTCTTGGGATATATTCCTAGAAGTGGGATCACAGGGTCAAATGGGAGTTCCATTTGAAGTTTTTTGAGGAAACTCCATACTGTCTTCCATAGTGGCTGCACCAGTCTGCATTCCCACCAGCAGTGCACAAGTGTTCCTTTTTCTCCACATCCTCTCCAGCACTTGTCGTTTGCTGATTTGTTGATGATAGCCAGTCTGACAGGTGTGAGATGGTACCTCATTGTTGTTTTGATTTGCATCTCTCGGATGATTAGTGAACAAGTCCCCTATTAATACATATTTGGACTACTTCCATTCATTTATTTAAAAAAATGTTTCAATGAATAGCCTTGTGTTGACTACTTTTTGTGTTGTGTTTTGTTTTGTTTTGTTTTTTTAATCACTAGTGTTGGGAGAGATTCTTAGAAATGGTGGGAAGGGTCAACGCATCCTGATTTTCCTAGATTTTGCCAACTTCCTCCCCATATGAGTTGAACCACTCTGTATTTCCAGTAAAACAAATCTAATGAACTAGTGTCTGTGTGAAGGGGTTCTGAAAGAAAGGGGTAGAGAGGTGAAGAAAGGGATGGGAAGGATGATGAAAGGGAAAACTTTCAATGTTTAAGGATGGTCACAGAGGGAAATACTTACCCAAGGAAATTTTAAGAGCGGAAAGGGTTGTTCTGGAGAAAACAGAATTTCAAAAACAGCTAAACCAAAAGGAATAGAAACTCAACCGAATGTGATTATTAATAATTATGTACATTACTTAGCACCAGTTTAACTCTTTTAATTTTTGCAAAAGTCTTTTGCCTCTACAATCTTTAGAGAAATCCTTAGAGGTTGAAGGAGAAAGGGAAGAGAAAGATAGGTCAGTGATTTGCTAAAAGCAATGCAAATCGTTAAGCTCTTAATTGACAGGATAATCAGGCTTCAACAGACTAGTTTGTGAGAGGTTCCCCCTCCCCCCTCCCCGGCAAAAAAAAGTGCTGGTATTGGTAGTTCATATCATGGGTACTGTTTGCCTTATTAGATTGTTCTCTTGAATTAACTGCCTGGAGTGCAACACTCAGACAAGTTCACTAATAAGCACAAGGAACCTTCCCAAAATCATTGTTGAATAAAATGAAACCCCCCTCTTAGGCTCTGACAAGTAAAATACATACTCACTAAATGAGCAGTGCAAATCATAATTATATTAGCAAAACACAGTTCACTTCAATGATTCCAATTACCAGTCCTCAGTTGTTGAATAAAAAGTAGACTCTGTAGAGGTTGGAAGCCTGTTCTGTCTAGAATATTATGATTTTGTTAGCTTTTTTGTTTGCATGCAGATTGCTTGCTGAGCTGGTGTTTATCTGCAAACAAAGAGGATAAATCTTTAAAAATGTATTGATAAACACAATACAATAGACAGACGCTGTATTGTAGAATTGTATACCTGAAACCTGTATACTTTTATTAACCAATGTCATCTTAATAAAATTCAATAAAAATATAAAATAAATGTATTCATTGTCAAAGCTGCATTAACAAATCACCATAAACTTTGTGGTTTTAAACAACACCAACTTATTGTCTCACCATTCTGTCCATCAGAAGTCCAGCAGAATACTTGGCTTAGGCAGTGGTTCTCAACCTTCTGGCCCTTTAAATACAGTTTCTCATGTTGTGACCCAACCATAAAATTATTTTCGTTGCTACTTCATAACTGTAATGTTGCTACTGTTATGAATCATAATGTAAATATCTGATATGCAGGATGGTCTTAGGCGACCCCAGTGAAAGGGTCGTTCGACCGCAAAAGGGGTCGCGAGCCACAGGTTGAGAACCGTTGGCTTAGAGGGTCACGAGGCTGTAATAAAGGTGTCAGCAAGGCTGTGTTCTTTTGGGGGAGGTTCTGAGGGGAAAATCCACTTCCAGGCTCATTCAGGATGTTGACAGAAATCAGCTGTGTGCATTGTAGGACTGAGGACCCCATGTCCATGCTGAGTTATTCGCAGCTTACAGAGGATGCCTGAATTCCTTGGCTTGTGAATTCCTTCCTCCAGTTTCAAATCCTTGGGTCTCTAGCTTCCTCTCTGCCTCCCCTTCTCTACTGGCCTCTGTCACCACATCTCTCTCTGATTCCAGCTGGAGAAAGTTCTTTGCTTTTAAAGACTCAAGTGATTACACTGGGCCCACCTGGAAAACCCAGGCTAATCTCTTTAAGGTCCATAAAGTTAATTCCATCTGCAAAGCCACATTCATGGCAGTACCTAGATTTGTTCTGATTGAATAGTAGGTGGTGGTACTCTTGTGGGGCCGGGGGTAGAGTCATTAGAATTCTGCCTACTGCAACCAATGAGTATGTCACGTTCCAAATTTTTCTTTTTTTATTCTTGGATGCTATGAGGCATAAAAGAGGTCTCTTTTCTGACTAGATTTTCCCAAAATGTAAAAGCTTCAGTTAGCAAGTATTTATGGAGCACCTTCTGTATTCCACAGTGCTGGACACCAGACTAACAAAAGGGCCCTGCTTTGTGGAGCTTACATTCTAGCAGTGAGACAGACAAGAAAACAAATAAAAATAACTAGGAGAAAATAAAGTGTGTAAGATGGTAAGAAATGGAAGGGGACTGGGAACCCCTGTCTTATATGAAGGACTTTAAAATACCTTTGCTGATAAAGTGACCTCAGAGCAGAGACCTGAAAAAAAAATGAGGGAGGGAATCAATGGGAAACTGAGGAATATGCTTTCCAGGTTGAGCCAATAGAAAATTCAAAGTCCCTAATCAGGAGGGTGTCTGGAGTACTGGAGGTAGAACCAGCTGAAGCTCAGTAATCAAGGCAGGCAGTGGTGAGAAATGAGGTCAGAAGTGTTGTGGACAGAAATACCCGGTCCCTAGAGAAAGCTTGATGACTCTGACTTCTAGTCTAGGTGAGATGGGGAACCCTGGGAGTCTGGAGCAGAGAGGTGACATGACCTGACATGTTTTGTAATGATCACACTTGTCTAACATATTCAGCATAAATCAGAAGTGGGTCAAAGGCTGAAACAGGATGATCAATAATAATGCTACTTAAATAATCCAACTCAGGATGGTGGCTTGAATGAGGATGACAATAGTGCAGGTGGTCAAAAATGTAAGATTCTGGATATATTTTAAAAATCGGATTTGGATGGAGCATAGTTCCAGGGTTTTTAGCCTGAAGAACTGAAAAGATGGTATATCAGATGCTCTGAAACACCTCAAAGCTGCCTCTACAGGACCCATTGATTTCCCCAGTTGCCTGATCAGTGGCCAGCCCTCTGGCTAACTCCCAGGCCTCTCTAGAAATTGACTTCAACTGAAGACAATTCCCTAGCTGAAGGTCACACCCCTTTGCTGGCAGTGTGCATCCAATGAGTGATTAATATGGGGATTGGGAGAGAAAAGCATAGAATGCCCAGTCCTTCCGGTAATGATTCCGAAGATCTATTCCAACTTCAGAATTTCCTGTGAGCTCAGCTGAGATCTTTGCTGAAAGCGTGTCTTAGTCCAACTTCTGCCTTTGCCCAATACATTCTTTCCTTTCCCCACAGTCACTGATACTTAGATTAATCTTCTTGCACAATAATTTTCATCTCAAAGTCTGACCCCCAGAAAATACTGAGTCTGCAACAGATAGAGCAACCATTCACTGAAATGAAGACTGCAATCAAGAGGGGTATGGTAAAATTAAAAAACATAAATAAAAATAAAATTTAAAAAAAGAGTGGGTATGGTGACAAAATTGGGAGGGATGTGTTAGAAATATTTTGAACAAATGTTATCAATAAGCCTAACATTTGTTGAATATTTACTACTTAACACATACTCTTTCTAGTATTTTATATGAATTGATTAAAAAAAAAACATTGTGTAAGTTAAGATATCATTTACACTCTCAACCACTCTGCAATAATGAATTTTCAGAAAGCATCCCTGGGAATTTTATGCATGTTACACCCAAACCTATTCTGACAAACCTACTCTGCCTTTTTGTAGGTCATCTGGTCACACATGTCCACAACACAGGGGGGGTGGGAGGAGGGAGGGACATCTGTAATATTTTCAACAATAAAGATAACATTTAAAAAAATCATTTCATGTATAAATATGCATGCAGTTTAGATATGTCTTTCTGATACTGAATCTGTCCTATTTAACAAATATTTATTGGATGAATAGATGGATGGATGAATGGTGGATGGATGGATAGGCGGATGGATGGATAGGTGGGTGGATGGATAGGTGGATGGATGGATGGATGGATGGATGGATGGATGGATAGGTGGATGGATGGAGATGGAGGGATGGATGGGTAGATGAGTAGATATATGGATAGGTGGATGGATGGATAAAAGAAAGAATAAATAAATAATAAATATATAATGGGGGATCTACTTCTTCAAAGGTAGGAAGGAGTGACAGAGCACAAAATACTATGGAAACTTCCTTATGTTTGGGATGGCAGGGCTAAATAGTGAGAATGAAAAGGTAAGAAATGTTGGGTTGGGTTGGAGAACTAAACAGTAATGTGATAATAATGGGCCAAATTTCAAGGCTCCTGGTATCTGGAGAAAATGTTGAAAATCAATAGGATAGAAATAAACACCTAATTGCTAATAATTGTTTACAATGTTGTGCCTGCTTAACCCAGATACCCAGAAAGCTCAAAAGCAACTGCTAGAGAAGAATCATAAGCATGAAAAACAGGAAAAAGCCAAAAGTCTAGAGCTGAGCCATCTAACATGATGGCTACCAGCCTCACATAGATATTTACATTAATTTAAATTTTAAAAAGAAACACACCACACTTGCTCAGACCTCGGATCTCCATACCTACATGTGGCCAGTGGCTACTGCACAGTGCAGATTTTGTAGACCATTCCCTCAGTGCAGAAGGTTTGACTAGAGTAGACCATGCTGGAATAGAGTCATAGGTACCCACCCATCATGGATGGATAAAAAGCATTGTTTTTTGTTTAATGGATCATTTAGGAGTCTGTCCCTTTCAGGTAACGGAAATCAATGGCAACAATATATAAAAATAGAAGGTTTTATTTTATAGATACAATGATAACTCTGTTCAAGGGTGAGAAGAGGGTGTCGTCTGGAACTACCCCTCTCAGATATCAACCTCTGCCCTCTGTTCCTTTACTTCATTCTTCCATTACTCTCGTGACTCATCTCACAGCTCAGAGATGGGCCTTTCCCAGTCCACAGTCCAAGTTTCCAGGAAAAGGAACTGACCAACCCTTATTGGGTCATATGACCACTCTTGGTCAGATTAACTAATGTTCATGTGGGAGAAGCTGACTTGCGAAGTTACTGTGTAGACACTGTGCCTAGAACACATCCCAGGGAACTAGGGCCAGTGCCTCTGGAAAGCAGGTCACTGTGAACTGGGAAAATAGCTTTAACAGTGACTATAACTTGAATTCGCTGCTGTCCATCAGCATCCTTCTAAAGGTCTTTCTTTGTCTCCATAGCTTCTTGTTTTCAATGTGTGGGTTGGGTGCCAGAATGATTTGCTGTGGTATGTGTTACCCTGTGTGGGCCAGGGGCCCAAAGAGAATTAATGTGGTTTTATAAAGGGGCTGCATACAGAGCTGTAGGCCTAGTGCAGGAAAATCACAAGGGACAGTGGATCACTTTGAGGCTGGAAACTGAAAGGGCGAGTCATCGCGGGGCCTATGTGGGCCGGCCACCGGGCCCCATGAGGCACAGCCTGACCACACTGCTGGCGGCCTCGGGCACCAACTCCCCAGCCCATGGCGGGAACCCAGGCGCAGGCCACCTGCCCGCCGCCCCCAGACCGGACCCACGCGGTGGCAGCGGCGGCGGCGGGGAGGGGCGTGTGCCCTTGCCCGAGGAGATGGAGGAGGAGGTGATTGCCGGCACCCCCGGGGACAAGATGGAGGATGTGGACTTCCTGTCTGGGCTGGAACTGGTCGATCTGCTGGATCCCCAGCAACCGGACTGGCCCCTGGAGCCCGGGCTCAGCTCACCCTTGGGGGGGCGAGACTGCGCCCTCCATCTTGCCCTGGGTCCTCCATTTATGGGCAGAGCCATGTGCTCGGCGGGGGCTTCTTCCCGGAGGCCCAGGCCTCTGCTGGCCACGCCCAGGATTTCTCTGGACTAACCAATGATAATCAAGGGAAGTGCACGCCATCAATATGACCACATCCTGTGTAACAAGACCCGGCTCGTGCCTGGCCAATCGGCGGGGCCCACAGTCCCCTCCCCTGCCCTTACTATAAAACCCACAATCCCATCAGGCCTCGCTCTCTCGCGGCCACTGGGCTTACCATTGTTGCATCGGTGAGTGTGGTCGGGGAACCGAACTAGTTCGAAATGAAGGACTCTTGCTTTTGCATCGGACTCGCTGACTCCCTGATGGGCTTTTTGGGAACCTTGAAATCTGGGCATAACAGAAACAGAGGGGGCTATATTATCATCAGACAGAATTGAAGGGACAAAAGGAGAAAGCAGTTTCCAAGCCCGGGAGACAGAGAGGCCACGGGAGGAGTGCTGATCTCTTACAGAGGCATGCTTTGGCCCATGGGAACCAGAGACCAGACTGGGGGAATGGAGCAAATACCTCAACCTTAGTCCTTCTCCATTTCTGATCTGCTAGGCACTTCCAGTTAGCTGACTCTAACTCTAAACCTAAGTCAGAAGGTAAGGGAGCTTGCCAATGATTTCCATACCAATTAGCCCCCTGAAGGACAGAGTAAAGTTAAAGGAAAAGACTAAAAAGTAATCCACAGGGACAAAGGGCCACTAGCTCACCCTTAGAAGCCTGAGCTGGCCAGCCAGACAAGACTGTTTCTCCTCCATTGACCTAGACTTCCTATTTCTAAGCTCCAGCCTCTGTTGGGAAAACAGTTTCAGATTTTAGTCATGTTTGAAAAATAAAATAATAACAGAGCACCACGTTCTGGAGCTTATCTGGGAGACAGCAAATGTGCTATAGATTTAATCGGTTGAGTATTATTTTCGGTGAATTGCAACCTCGCCACTTTATTTGTTTGTATTGAGCAAAGTGAACAAGTGAGGAAGGAAGCTCATCTGTCTGCGTTGATAGAGGAAGACCCAGGCAAGGTTGCTCAAGGACAGCTGTAGCTTATACCTCGAGAAGCTTTCTGGTGACATTCCAATCACTAAGGTTAATTCCAATCACTAAGTTGAGCTAGAGATGTTCTCGTGCTTGTTGTGTTTTTAGATTTCTTCTCCTTTGCAGCCTGAGGCTCTAATCAGTTACCTAGGAGCCATACTTTATTTAGAATTTTCAATCAAATTCTTCAGCAGAGTTCTTGGAAAATGATCAGTCACACAGTGTCTGATGTCTGTTTGGCGTGCTGGTGATGATGCTTGAAGAGAATTTTGTGTCTTAGCAAGAACATGGAAAAAGGAAGTTTTCAGAGAACAGAAACAAGGCAAATAAGTTTGCTTTCTGTTAAAAACTCTCCTTTTGCTTATACATTCCACTCTGTCTCTCACTTTGGAGATCTCCTTTTCCAAGAAGAAGGTGAAGGGAAGAAATCTGGATTTGACAGTTTTGCCAGGTGCTGATCCTGCCCTGACTACAAAGTAAGAATGTCACTTATTCAACTCACTCATGAGTTCTCCACTCCACACAAGTCATCTGCCAACTCATTAAATATTGGAGCACTCAACACTAGTTTCTGTCTTTTTTGTCCACTTTAAACACTTTTGGGTAAAAGTCATCCACACTCATGGATACAGTGACCATGAGTTCTATGATAGATTTGTTATTCTACTGCCTGTTTGTCCTCTTGACTTTTCTTTTCAAGAGCATGTCAAGGTCAACATGTCCAGAATTAAAGGCATGATCTTCCCAACAGATTTGGTCTTCATCCAATGTTTCTTTTCTCAGCAAATTACATGAGAAACCAGGAATAATCTTGAGCAACTTCTCTGTGTTAATTCCATCCTCCTCCATACAATCCATTACCATTCCACTCAATTTTTTGACAAAATATTTCTAGAATATTTAATCTATGTTCACCTCCCCCAACAGCACTCTAGTCAAAGGTGCAATCAGCATTCAGGGTCACTTCTTTGCAATGGGTCATAATTTGTTTCTTCATTTTGTCCTCCTTCCATCCTCTATTCATTCTAAAATCAGAAAGCTTCTTTAAATACCCAAACTAAGTGTGCCAGGAAAATACTGCACTCCTGCCTGTAATCTCACTTTCAAAAGTGAATAGTTTCCCATTGCTTCAGTGGGTTTTCATTGCTTCCCATAGGATACAGTTCCTGCCTGTTTGGGCTGCTCCCTGCCTTTTCAGCGATGTCTCTATCCAAGCCAAGACCTCAGTCTCTGCAGCCAGCCACATGGGCCATTCTCTCTTGGCCACAGGGCCTTTGCACCTGATATTCCTCCTGCTCAGAATATTTTTTTCTCCTCTTTATCTCAAGGAAGTCTTCTTAGATCTACCTGACCTAACCATATACTTCTATTCCAAGAGTTCATTATTTTTGTAGTTATTTTTTTTTAAAAAGTATGTATCTTTTTTTCTGGTTAGATCAGGATTTCTTTTTATGCCTTGTTAGTTTAAATGTTATAAGTCCTCACTGCCTCACTTGGGGTCTTACCTTCATTTCATTGTCAGCTCCAGGAGGGGAGAGAGGGCGTCCAAGGCATCTTCAACAATTTGCACTTAATGGAAACACTGCTTCAGTTGCTCCATCTATAAAACAAGAAGCCCAGTCTATACCGGACAGTGTTTCTTTCATTATTAAGTGAGAGACCGGCTTCTTAGGGCAGAGCCTGAATCACAAGGAAGCTGCATTAAACGGCAGCCACTGCTACTGTTGTGTCTGCTGCTTTATAGTCCCTGTTCCCAGGGCTCTGCAGTTTCTGAGCAGTGGTTGCCCACTTATCTCAGGAAGATTGGCAGGCTGAGTGACTTTCTAATTTAGATGTCAGATGAGGCATCCCTAAATTAGCCTTTCGCAGCTGAATTGAAAGTCTGGGCCCAAGCATTCTGCCTAATTGTACATCCGTCTAGAGCTCTTCCATTGCTTTGCTCTCTAAGAACTATTTAGTAGCACATGCATTTCCCCCAGAGGCTGGCAGAGAGGGCTGCATTTGAAGCATGAAACTTTAACGCAACGTTTCGTTTCTTAATGGGAACTTCTACTCTGCTGTTTAAAGGAACTTGGAACTGACAAGGCAACATGCCATTCCAGGGTATTCTGACCGGTTGGCATGCAATACATCATCAATGACACCTTTAACCTCAGTAATTATGCCTTTTGTTTGGAGTGTCTCAATGCTTCAAGCTCAGGCTGAGCTGTTTTAGGGTGTAAATTAGAAAGAATCAGGTACAAATGGGTAACTGTTGATTCTGAAGGGAAGATTGCTTAGGGAACAGAAAGGGGGTGGCTCATGGCAGGAGAAACAAAATAAAACAACAGAGGCAGTGAGGAAGGTCTTGATCCCCCACTGGATCGCCTGTGCCAGACAGGTGGCCCCACCTCCAAGGTGCTGGGGCAGCTGGGTGGTCACAGCTACTAGCCACACCCATCTCAGGAGACCTTGCCTGGCCTGGTGGGAACCACTGCCCTGGAAATGCCAGACAGGTGTCCTCATCCCCCCTAGCCAACGGTGACTGTCACAGTGGTGTCAAAGCCAATCCTCTTCTCCCAAGTAGGACAATTCTGTGGCACTACTTTGCTCCAGAGTTCCCTGTGAAATCAGCACCTAAACTACATCCTCACTTAGCTTTTCCCTCTGCCCTGCTGTGCTTTGTTTACAGCTCACAGATTTCTCCAGAGAGCACCCCTTTGTTAAATCATATTCTGTCTGATAATCAACAAAACCTAATGTAAGGCTCAATGTGACCATTCAATCCACAGGGCATACCTAAGCAGGAAGACTAGCCATTCCAAGTTGTATTTCAGGGGGGTGTGGGAGGTTGAGGGGAGCCTTGATGAACACATGCAAAAACCCAGGAGGTAGAGTTTGGGTCTGCATGAAGCAACAACTTATGGATACTGTGTCTGTAAGACCTGGCTCTGGTGATAGGAACCCTAAGATCTAAAATCCACAGGGACTCACTGAGGACCGACTGAAGGAAACTCCAAGGACCGCTATTTTTGTTCAGATGCTGTGTGCTTGGACTAGAGTAATAAAACAAGGTCATAAAGGTGACCATTGGGGACTGCCTCAGCGAAAGGGATTTTCCCTGATGGAATCAGCAGAAAATGGTCATTCATAAAATCTAGCCGATATGAAGAAGCCCTTGTGCAAACAGTACCGATACGTTTCAGAATACATACTAGTAAAATACTGCGGGTAGAAAGATCAATGGAGGGTTATTCTTCAGGCCTTTATTTGTAGATGTTTAAATACAGTCATTAAAGTGAAGCCTTTGAGCGACTTTTACTAAAAACAAACATCTTTCCCAGCTGTGTTTTGAAGCCCATTTTTTCATGGATCGGAGCAGTGACAATCCATTCAGCTGAGCTTTGATTTTTTTTTTTTTTTTAAATACAATGGAGTGTCAATTGCTGAATATTTTTCTGTTGTTTGTTTGTTTGCTATTCCATTTATTTTTGTATCCTGAATCTAGAGAAATGTAAAGCTAGCTCTTTACATTTCAAAGCGGTATCTCTTGCCCTAAAGGGAGAAGAAAAGATCAAGCCCTAGGCCCAGAACAGCATCAGCAGGGACCTGCATTAGGAAAGAGAACTGTCAAGTTGCTACCCACATCAGAAGCATTTTCTGTGTAGAGGGCGACCCGGTACTCTTTGTTTGTTTGTTTGTTTTTAGAATCACAGAAATTTTGGAAGAATGGGTGAAAATAATATGAATTCAAAGAGGAACAAATGCAGGTTATAAGATCCATCTAGCATGGCTTTCAGGATAATGGTAGGGAAACAATTCCATGTAATTATTTACTGAATGTTTCATCGGCTGTAATCTTCCATGCCTGGGCTTTCTGAGGCTGCTTGCCTTGTCATGCAGACCGCCCTTAGAGGGTGTCTTTTCTGAGAGGCCTCCCCCGACTTTCAGTCTCCAGAGCTGCTGGGTCAGGCTCACAACACCCTTCCATTCCATCTCCGCACAGGCTTGGATTCCAGGTGCACCACCCGTGTCCGTCCCTGACAATCAGCTCAGGCACTTTTGTTCTTTTCCTGTAGTTGTCTTCTCCTGTCTCCAGTGTCTAGGACAGAGCTTGGCTCATGGCAGGTGTTCACCAAATGCTTGTCGATTGAATAAATGAACAAATGTCCCCACTGGACTCAAAGTTCCAGTGAAAGAAAGAATTAGGTCTCTTTGTTCAATGACTTGATGGAATCCTCAGTGCCTGGCCTGTAGTCTGTGCTCAATAAATATTTGTTAAATGAATTAGTTATCTTGGACTATAAAGATACATTGGGAAACAAATAAGAAAAGGTTCCTGGCCCAGAGAAGTTAAGTCAATGAATACTTGAAGTGGCTCATTAACTTTTGACTTAATGGAAGAAAAAAAAAAAAGAAGGAAAAAAGTATTTAGATGAATGGGCCTTCTCTCTGGAATGAGACTTAAATACGTTCAACTATAATGTTTAGCTGTAAACGTTTTGTGCCTTTCAATAGACACTGTAAAATGCCAGTGATTGTGAACCCGGGGGCTGACCTTGATTCATTTGCTTGGCTCTATAGCCATAGTTCTTGCCAGAACAATTAGTTCTCTCCAGGGGTTGCTTTCATTTTGCTCAGAGAATGGGAAACAATGCAGCTCATTTTTACTGGTATATTCAATTTTCTATAAGCATCCTTGTTAAAAATAGATAGCCCTATTGCCCAGCTCTGTGACACTTCCTATAAGCCACTACTAAGAGTCCGCTGGATGGAAGAAGTCTAACCTACTTAGCCATTTCATGCAAGCTTTTCTTCCTTCCTGCTCCGCTGCCCTGAGTGCTTCCCCAGCCTCACCTGTCTGGCCTGCTCTCTGGCTGCTCCAGACCTCTAGTTCTTATCTAAAAGCTCAGGTATCTGATGATCCTCTTACCATGTCTCTTAATATTTGTAACGTCATTGCTGCTGAATCATTCACATATATTCTTATATAACATTTTGAAAAGTGTACAGTTTTAGTGCTCGGGGACATATGAGTGGTTGCTAGGGGTCGGGGATTGCGGCAGGAGAAAGGTGATGGTGGTTAGAAAAGGAAAACATGAGGGATCTCTGTGGTGTTGGGTCTGTGCAGTATGTTGACCATGGTGATGATTACAGAAAATGCCACATGTGATTAAATTGTATAAAGCTAAATAGAAGCAAATACACACACACACACGCGCACACACACACACACACACACACACACACACTCAGGTACACACCAATGAGTACAAGTACAACTGAGGATTTCTAAATAAGACTGATGGGCTATATTCATGTCAATATTCTGGTTGTAATATTATGCTATAGTTTTGTAAATTATTACTATTGGGGAAAGTTAATAAAGTGTACATGGGGCCTTCTTATATTGTTTCTTACAACTGAACATGAATCAATCTGTAATTATCTGATCAAAATTTTTAATTAAAAATAAATTGAAAGGAAAATATAAAGATGTGTGCAGGGGTGAAAGGACAAAAAGGAAAGGAATGGGAAAGGAAAAGGGGAGAAAATGGAGAAGGAAGGGGAAACATAATGGAGGTGGAGAACATGGAAGAGCAGGTAAAAGGAGACAGGAAAGGGGGGAAGGACTGAGTGGGGAAGGATCGGGGAGGAGGAAGAAGAATGAAAAAAGAGAGGGGAATAAAAGGGAAGGAGGAGAATAGGAAGAAGAAATGGGGAGAGAGGAAGAACAAAAAAGGGGAGAAATGAATTGGGAAAGAGAAGAGAAAGAGGTAGAGAATGAGGAGGCCTATAAAAATAGGAGAAGAAACTAAAGTTATGAACATCTTTGCTGATTATAGATGTCAAGGGAGAACTCTCCCAATTCAGCAGAGATACCTGACTGCTTAATACCATCATCATTTAGTAGATTACCAGGTGGGGATGCAGAGTAGCCCAGTTTAAAAGAGAGAACTCCCCTCCCATCACTGAACATGTCCCAGAGACACGTTACCTTGATGGAAGATTGGGCATCTCCCACTCAGGTAGGGTCACCTGAGCTATGAGAGATCTTCATGGCTCTCCGAGGCAGAATAAACATGGTTATGTTGCTTCTGAGCATTTGGATGGCCCCTTATCTGTTTGCCAACTCTCTTGCCAAAGGACAAGCTAAGAACAATCCAACTAGCTCTCAGCTGATAATAACTGACTAAGCTGAAACTTTGGTTTGAGGGACTAGACTTCCTTATTTTATATTCCCAGCAACAGTTGTGGAGTGATGGGACATAATAGGCAGTTATATTCTCTATAAATTACCTATAAAATTACAAAGCTAGTCCTGACACACTCACACAAATATCTATAATAATAAAAACATAACATGCTAATTAGACCAGACATCCTTCCTGGTGTCCTTCTGGATGACCTTCGGGACAAAGCCAGGGCTTCGATGGAAGCCTGGGTCCCGGGTCCCAGCAGCTGGAGGGAAGCTGGTTCTGGCAGCTGGAGGAAGGAAGGCCTACTCTTGCATGAATTTTGTGTATCAGGCCTCTAGTAATAAAATAATGTTCAGAGCACAGACTAGAAGCCTAAGATATTTTAAAATCCTGGCCACATCACTAATCACCAATAGGATCACTTTTGCTATTATTTTGGTAAAAAAATATTGAGGATTACACTTTTCTGTGTGGATGACTTGTGTCTAGCACACTTTAGGAAGTCAATAAAAATGTCATTGTTGATATCAGCTCATAGAAAATAGGGGATCACTTATTTAATTTATTGCACTTATTCATATATTTTTTCAATAAAAATTGTTAGGCATCTATGTGCCAAGTAACATACAGGTGAAAGCAATACAGTCCCTGTCCTCAATTATTCATAGTATATGGAGTGGAGACAGACCCCTCAGTGAGAATGAAGAAGTATGCTTTGCTCTCTCACCACTCTAGATAAAGGAGTTTACTGCTTCAGAATTTTGACTTCTCTGTAATTATGTACACTTTACAGAGCGATTAACTCAGGAGAGCGCATCTTTTGCTCACACTCTTTGGCTGCAAATCGGCTCTATTTCTGCAGTAGCGCCAGGGAAAAAGAAAGTCATTGTTAATGTTTTATTAAAGGCACCGGCATTGCCATTTTTCACTACCCAAAGCACATGGGGGTACCTGAGTTTGAATGCCAACAAAGAAAAGCACATTCTAGTCTCTGTCCTGTTGATCTGCGAGGAAAATAATTCCAAGGTACTCGAGTTGGGGAGGGAAATTGAACTTCCCGAGTTTGCTTTATGCGTGTATTTCTAAATAGAGCCATCTTCATGGCATCGTTCCCAGGATGGACGGGTGCACATTTCCAGGATGAAGTGCAATTTCTCTGGGAGGGAGACTATAGTCCTGGAGATCAGCTCAGAGAGCAACACCATCTGCAGAGGCTGTGACCTGATTGTCGGTTCCTTGCCCCTTTGAAAATTTCCAGACCCACAAAAATCACATTTCATCCAGCTCAGGCCGAGTTATGACTCATATTTCTATTGAAACTTCATTCTGTGACTTGAATATCAATTGACACGTCATTAGAAAATGTGCCTTTGATTTTTTAATTACATACACCAACAAACATATTGTTATGGACCAACATTTGCGAGAGTAAGACCACCAACCCCAATTAGGTCTTAAGCAGCAAGTGAGGATTTATTGAAAGCTGGCCAGCGACTGCCGTAGGGGTTTTTCCACGACAGCGCTGACCCTGGTTCCAGGCCAGCCTTTTATTCCCAAAAACCATACAATGGTTGGCTAAACACACACAAAGTTACCTGGGATACATTAATCAACACTGCCTTGTTACCAAGGTATTCATTAATCAACTTGCCCCGTTGCCCCAACTACTAATATTAACTTGCCCCGTACCCTACCTACCCTCGACCACAGTTGGTTCCATTTCCCCAGTACAAGAGGGGCTTAACTGTAACAATATCATTAACACTTAAATAACATGAACATATACATATATACCAAGGATATAAAACTCAATGCAACTTTTTAATTTTTAATAAAATCATCCTAAAATAAGTTAATAAGATGTTATTATAGTTTAATACATTGGCCTCTTTCAGACACTCTGACGGCCTATTCAGACACTTATTTTTTTAAGTCATATTTGTGCATAATGTCTGAGGACACAGGTATTGGAGATTTCATCTTGGATTCTGTTCACCCAAATAGGGAACTACCTAAGGCAAAGTTTGAGAAGGGAAGTGGAAGAAAAACACTGTTACCATAGCACTGGTGAGACCACTAATGGAACAATCACTTTAGAAAACAATACGACATAGTCTGATACAACTGAAGATGGGTGTCACTCACAGTCTGACAAATACTGTGGACAAACGTGTCTGCCAAAGGACCGGCCCAATAATGTTTATAATAGAAAATAAACACTTAGAAATAATGCAAAGGGCTTTCAACTTGAGATTGGGTATTTGACAAAAAAGGAAAACTCTAGCAACAGAATTAATGGCCTGGAGCTTGGATCTGCCCACTGTTTCTTAATGAGCCAGAAAGTAAATGTTTGAGGATTCCCAGGCCACAGGGAAAAATCAAGGGTTATCGTGTAGGTACTTGCATAGCTACTATATTTCTAAAACTAAGCTAATTAAAATATAAACATTTAAAATCTGAGGAGAAAAATATTGTTGACTAGCTGGCCATAAAAAATACAATAAAATGCAGGTGGAGGGTGAGAATTGGTCCATGGGCTGCCATTTGCTGACCCCGGTGCAGATATTATCACATTAACAGAGATGCATCTGAAATATGTAATGTTTTGTGTGCGTGTGTGTGTGTGTGTGTGTGTGTGTGTTTATTTTGGTTTTTTTTGTGTGTGTTTTTTCGGGGGGGAGCGGGGAGGAAAGGTTGGAGGAAGCAGTTGAAGAATATGCATGACTATACTTCTAGAAATTCCAAAAGCATGCAAACTAAGCAACAGGCTGCTAAGAAGTATATCCACATGGAGTCTAACTAAACAAAAGACAGTGGGATGATGAATCTCAGAGTTTGTAACAGCCATGGCCTGTCCATGGAGAGGAAGGGACACGGGTTCTGTTAGGTCACCGGGTGTATGTAGGGAGCGGATACAGCTGGCCCTCTGTATCCATGGGTTCCACCTCTATGGATTCAACCAACTGCACATAAAACATATATTTTTTAAATGTTATGTTGTTGCTGATGTGTACTGTGCAGTTAGGCCCATGAAGATTGCACTTGTACTGATCATACAGATGTTTTTCTTGTCCTTATTCCCAAAAGAATACAGTATAACACCTATTTACATAGCACTTACATTGTGTTAGGTATTATAAATAATTTAGAGATGGCGTAAAGTAAACCAGAGGATGTGCATAGGTTGGGTGCAAATACTATGCCATTGTATACAAGGAACTCAAGCATCCGCGGATTTTGGTACCTGAGGGCTCCTGGAGCCAGTCCCCTGAACCGGTTTGATACTGAAGGATGACTGTATTAGCAATGCTTTATTTCTCCAAATAGAGCATCAACATAGGGGTGTTTATAATTCCTCCTCATATATTACATGAGACATACATAATAATTAATAATTTTTAAATGCAGGTTATCATTTTATGACTGTCATGCTAATTTTAAATGACAAAGTAAATAAAATGTAACTAGGTAAAAAAATCAGATACTGCATCCAACAACTTATGTAAAGGAGACTTATTACAATAAATCAGAGTGTGTGGGAAATAAATCTGCTTCACCTTCTGTTTGAAATGTTGCCCTAAAGTTTCCAAATCAGGAAAATGAGTCACTTCCCTGGGACCCACCCACTTCGCTGAATCTCCAGTGGGCAAAACCCTGTGGTCTGTTCTGGTTTTCCCTTGTTCCAATGAGAGCTTTGAAAGTGTCTGAATATCAAGTTCTGGGGAAATTTGCCCAGTAGTGGCCTGCCTGGGTCCACGGATGGCATCTGTGATGGTTTCTATCAGGTCTCATTTTAACTCAAAGAGGCCACTGTGCCTTTATCACCCTTCGCCTCTGCTCTCTGACAGTCCTTCATAACTAGTGACTTGGACCATCAGGAACCGCTTCCAGCTCAGGGGGGGTGGGGAGTGCAGCCCAGGACAGTGCACTTGATCAATGTCACTACCAGTGTCGAGAGACAGTCATTACTGCCCAGCAGATTTATTGCCTGGGTCAAAGCAAATTACTTTCTCTTCCTGGAGCCCTAGCTGCCGAGGGTTTCAATCTTTCTCCTATGTCTTGTCTTTTCTCTTGCTTGGGGCCAGGCTATGCCATCACCAGCACTTATTTATTTACTTATTTATTTTTATTTTTTAAAAACTATATTTTTATTGACTTGACAGAGGGAGATAGAGAGATAGAAACACCAATGATGAGAGAGAATCATTGATTGATTGGCTGTCTCCTTCACGCCCCCTACTGAGGATTGAGCCCGCAACCTAGGCACGTGCCCTGACCTGGAATTGGACCATGACCTCCTGGTTCACATAGTAGATCAGTGCTCAACTACTGAACTATGCTGGCCAGACTTTTTTTTTTTTTTTTTTTTTTTTTATGGAGGTGTTCAATTAGCATGATGATTGACATATTGGTAATTGTGAGTCCATGAGTGATGCATATAATCATTGAGCTGAAAGATTAAAATTCCTAAAATAAACAAAAAACACCTCTTTTTGGTAATCATCTCAGCATAATCTGTAGCAACCCCTTACTGGTTGTTCACCTCCACGGCTGTGTCTGCTTCAGTCATGCGATTCAATTCACTATTACACTCATTACGTATGAACATTCTTTCATCATGTTGTTAAATTCATTTTCTCTAAATTCATCTGCCTTGGTGCCATTAGTCTGCAATAGCAATAAAGCTTGCAACATACAACAACTCTGTTAGTTATTATCCCACAGGACCCATTCCATTCATGAGCCTTTCGTAAGATGTGGCATCTGATGTCTGATGCTCAGGACTTTCTGAACCCGGGTACACAGATGATGACCGAGCTGTCCCAGACATGGGTGACATGGAGCCGTGTGACAGGAGAGTGTGCTGAGAGCACAGCGCACACCTCCTCCAAGGGGCAGGCAGGCTCCACTCCAGTCCAGGGGTCATAGTCGCCACTTCCTTTTCCTCCTCAGAGAAGGCAGACATTTATACTTTTAAGTAGAATTTCTCACTTTTCAAAACTTCAGGAAGGTTCAACAAAGTATGTGAGTTAGCAAAACTCAACTGACAGCAGCTGGTTTTCAACTTGGGGCCTATTATTAAGCTTTTTCTACACTTTCCTGGAGCCATCCTATAACTCTTGAACTCTCCCTGACTCCTTCTATGTCTGAAGTCCATACTTAAGACCTTGCTCAAAGGTCACCTCCCAGTCATTTTCTCTATGGCATTTCCAAAGTGCAACATGTTTAATTCTAGTACACATCTTATCAATATTTCCCTAAGAGTTATGTGCTTACCTGCTTATAGCTCCATGACCCTAGATCTGTGCTTGTATACATTCAAATCCACTCATGTGTTCAACACATAGCTATGGAGGTCCTACCATGGGCAGGTACCGCTATTGTTGCTGCTGGTGGCAACAGAGACAAAAATCAAAGCTGACCTACTCATAGACCTCACATTCAAGTAAAGAAGGAGGGAAAAAATTTTAAAAAGTAGCAAATCAATGAGGAGACAGGGCTCCTAAATTGTCCACAGTGACCAGAGATTGTCTTAAGAATTTTTCAACTTTTTACACACATGGGCATTGTTCAGAAAGAGGATCTGTCTGTGATCATATTCTCAAAGGGACCCATGTCCTCTGAGGAACTAAAACGAACTCTCCAACAGCAATATTGGCCTAAATAGAAAGAAGATGCCTGTTTTCTCTCTTCACCTCAATCTTCTTTCACATCAAGCAGCTGTAATAACCAGCTATTTCTTAGTAGTAAGAACTTGACCTTATGTGACTTATTTGCAGTTTTCAAAGCATGTTTCCTTGAATGATTTATTCTTGCTCCCATAATACTATGAAAGAGTTATTATGATCACAGGACTTTACAGATGAGAAATTGAGGTTCAGAGATGTTAAGTGGCTTACTGAGAGCCACATGGCTTTTCTGGAACTAAACAAATCCCTAACCTGGGACCCAGCATCTCACCACATGTGACATGACCACAAATCGTCTTTGTAACTAACCCAAACCACTTCCCATCCCACGAGTCAATGTGGATAAATGATGTAATTCCTATACAGTAAACTTTACTATCCATGACTATTCAACCTTACTTTGTTCTTCCCCATGTTTAATTCTTATTTATTGCACATGTTTTTCCATTGGCCCAAAGATCTGACCTAATTGTTATTTACTCTCTTTATCTCAAGTGTAATGTGTGTGTGTGTTTTTTTTTTCTTTTTCAAAGGTAATATTTTAAAAATATTGGAAGGAAGCACGTCAGAGAACCTAGAAAGCTTTTTTAAAAAAAGTGTGTGGTGATCCCAAACCCTATCCATACCTACTAACTTACAGTGCCTAGCAGGCAGCTCTTAGCAATCTCTATTTTAAGTGGTTTTTCAAAACACCACTAATGCAGTCATTTCAAGACTAGCTTCTGAGAAACAGTGCTTAAATCATTCATTCATAAGCTGCATCATTTTCCCCAAATTTCCAGGGCCTCAAACTGAGAACCCTAGTTTAATGAGGTTGTGAGTAAAATTCTGTAAACTTGTAATTAAATAATTATATTTTAAAAAATAAATATTATATATATGTATGTGTATACATATACTAAAGGCCCGTTGCAGGAAGATTCCTGCAAGAATAGGGCTTCGCTCCCATCTCTGCGACTCCTACCCAGCCGTCTCTGTGGCTCCTACCCCGCCCTTCTCTGCGGCTCCTACCCTACCCATCTCCGCTACCTGGGCTCCATTGCTTAGCTTCCTTCTACAGTGTCTTCAGTCTTCCCTCCCAGCTGGTATATGCAAATTAGCTGCCATCTTTGTTGGTGGTTAATTTGCATATCACACTGATTAGCCAATGGGAGGCATAGCAAAGGTATGGTCAATTACCATGTTTGTCTATTATTAGATAGGATGTATTTTCTTAGTAAGACAAAGGCATTAAGATACTCAATGCAAAATAACTTACATAAAGAATGAATTCAGAGAGGCTAATGGAGGAGATAATAGTTGTCTAAGTAACATTTTTCTGCTGAGGAGGTAAAGAAAGTGGGTAAAACTTATCAGATTGAAGGATGGAAGGACAGGAGTGTTTCTTCCCTTTCCTGGCCATCTACCAGAGAAACCAGAAGGTATGAAAGGCCAGGTGGAGGGAAGCTTATTTTCTCATCACTCAAGGCAAAGTGATGGTAATTCTGATTAGAAAAACCAACACAAAGATATAACTCTCACTGTGATCATCAACTGCTAAGCTAACTAACTACATTAGGATCATTTCCAATGGGGGAGGAGAGAAGTCCTAGGGGATTTTTAACCCAAAGGACAATAATGAAGCTTGGGTGAATTGGAGCTAAGTGTGCTCTTCAGATTCTATAAGTAATGAATGTGCAATGTGTCCTCGGCGTCTGCCTCCTCTTGGTTGCAAGTGACAGAAACTAAACTCAGACTCGTTTCAGAAAAAACTGGAACTTATCACATCACGTAACTAGGGCATCTACTTCAAGCAAAATCACCTCCAACATCTCAAATATCTATATTTTTACCTCAGTCTCTTTTAGTTCTGCCCATTTGGATCATTCAGCTCTGCTTCTCCTAATGAAAAGCTTCCCCCATTTGTCTGGAAAGAGGCCACAATCAGCCTGAGCACACATGTTTACACTCATGATGCAAGAGCTACAGAAACTTAACCCCCAAATGCCAGTTCACAATGTTCTGCATAAAGACAGACTGGGCTACTTGCCCCCATATATGTGGGCCCATGATTGCCCAGCCTGTAGGTCACTGACCACCTCCTGTGGGCTTCATGGGACCACATAGAGTGAAGGAGGAGATAATATAAAAAAAGGATAGCCCAGTTGGTGTGGCTCAGTGGTTGAGTGTCAACCCATGAACCAGGAGGTCATGGTAGTTCGATTCTTGGTTCGATTCCCGGGTTGTGGACATAAAGGAGGCAATAGATCAGTGATTCTCTCTAATCATTGATATTTCTATCTCTCTCTCTCCCTCTCTTCCTCTCTGAAATCAATAGAAATATATTTTTAAAAAGAAAGAAAGGATACAGAGCAGATGAAAATAAGAGATGGTAGCAATAACAATTCTAAATCACCCTACTTGAGAACAACTAATTTGTGGTAGAGACCAATAACAACAGAAAGTTAACGCATGCTCAATTTTAACTGCATTTATGTTCATGTATTTTAAATTGATACACAGTATCAAGGAGCTGATGTGTGTAAGTTAAAGAGTTATGGGTAATAATGACATTGTTTTAAGGAAGACTTAGATACAACCAATCCCTGGAAGCAGCTGGTCTCACCCTGTTTCCAGTTCCCATAGAAGGTGGAGGCTAATCCTGAGCATAATCATACCTGCCTGAAGGAGATAGTTCTTGACCATTTATGAATTCATTCATTCATTCATTCATTCATTCATTCATTCATTCATTCATTCATGGGTATACATGACAGATGGCACTGGCAACTGGAGCAGGACTTAAAGTTACTTTCAGTATATGAATCATTCACAAACTTGAGAACTTTAACTGTCATGAACAATATGTTCATATTTAGACTGGTGGCAAAAATCTGGCAAACCTCACAGAGTCCTACTCTAAAGAGAAAGCAGAACTCCTACAGCCCATGGATGAGGGCTCTTCCCATGGTGACATTTTCACTTCCGTTTCAGGCAATCATTTATATCTTAGGTCAGCCTCCCTTGTTCAGCATCCTCTTACTGACTTTGTCTGGATCAGGGTTTGCAGTGTCCCCAACCTGTTTTCTGGTTTCACTCAGGGAAAAAACAACACAAAAACATTATGGAGTGACACATTTTTATCAGTCTCTATTTGTCCCATGCAGAATTATTCATTCCAGAGACGGTCTGAAGAAGATGGAAGAATTCTCTAAACAATAAAACCTCGCAGCCTTTTTCTCTGACAATACCCATAGTGCAGAGATGCGGAGAAGCTACTGCCAAGCGGAGCCAAAAGATAAAGTCGGACACCAGCTTTTCTCCATGAAAATAGTAGCAAGATGGCTTGGATTTACTAATTTTAAGTCCTTCAGAAACGCATGACAATGCTTTTCAGAACACCGCATAGGAAACCAGGCTTCCGCCTCAGGTGTTTGGGGGCCTTCTACAAAGCTAATGGCGTAAGTGCAAATCGTCCTTGTGTGAGAGGCTGCTGGTGCTGCTTAGCAAAACTGGAGCTCCAAAAGAAGAAAGGCTCTTGATCAAAGAATATGTTCCCTTCCTCTGTTAGCATAAACACACACGCAGATTTCCGAGTTTTATAATGCTAAAAGGAGATGTTTCCAACTGGAAATGTTCTGCAAACGGCAGAGACATTTTAATATGAATTTGTTCTCATGCAAAAGAATAATTGTCAGACCTATTTTTCTTTTTCTTTTTCTTTCTTTTTTTTTTTTTGGCATGTGCTTATGTAAAACTTTTTGACAGATTTTGTTTTTGTTTTTTTTTTAAAAAAGAACTTTGGGGATTTAACCATAATGAAACTATGGACCTTGAGAAAGAAGATACCTACTAAAATGAGCTCCCAATGGCTCACTAGGCTCATTTTTTGTGTGTTTTTGTTTTAATATAGCACATGACAAGGACAGGTCATATTGTCATCACCTGGGTGGTGGGGACACAGGGTCGGCCACTGGGGGGGGGGGTTTAGGGGGAGGGGAAGGGCTTAGAAAGCTTCTCTCTCTCTCTCTCTCTCTGGTTTCAACCTAGCAGTCAAGAAGGATGGACTCTCTCACAATGCAGATGAAGGGCTTTCAGTTAGACTTTGAAATTTCCTCCGCGAGCGAACAGGGGCACACAGGGGCCTATTTTGCACAATGCACTTTGGGAAAAGCCTGCACAGAATTAGCTGCCTGCACTGTGTTCCTACTGTTAGGTCTGAGAGAGCCCAGGGTCGGATACATGCAGATGTGTGATGAGATAATGGACCCTCCCCGAAACAGATCAGTGAGCCAGACACAGATACCCGCTTCTCCCTGGAATCCACAGGACCCCCACACAGATACTGACTCCTTCCTGAGTACCCTGCTGACCCCGACCCCCTGTGTCGGGGACTTCCTCAGTTCATGCCCCCGCCCCTCACCCAACCGCAGTATAAAACAAAGCCCCCCACCCCTGTGGGCGCGAATCCGCTGGCCCTGTATTTGGGGCCCGTGGGTCGCCCAGGGACGCAGAATAAAACCTTTCCTTTTCTTTCTTTTACTCGGCTCTCTTTATTTTCTCCGCCTCCTGAGCCACCTAACACCTACCATCTGAGCCAGCCCTTATAAAGGGGTTCCTGGACTCCTATTTCAACCAATAGGACTGAGGCTTTCCTCATCCAATCAGAGCTGCACTGTTATAACTCCTCAATATCTTCACTAACCAATCAGAGTGGCTCCATTCTGATGAATCAGGACAGTGCCTTTTGGACCAATCAAACTGTGATAATTTAAGGTCCTCATTTGCATGAGGACAGGCCAATCAGGGACCAGGGCTGAGGACTTCTGTCTATATAAGCCAGCTCCCCACTGGCTCTGGGAGCACATGTTCCATTTCCACCAAAGATTGCCTTTGAGCAGAGCAGAGCAGTGAGGTGCAGAACAGTGAGGTCTAGCCAGAGAGGGGCCTAACCCTACCCTTCTTGGCCACAGAGCCACCTCCCAGCCTGCTGTATCACAACTGAGCTGCTGCTCTGCGCTGAATAAAGTTCCCTTCTTCACTGTACCCCAAATTGGGGACTCCTGTTGGTATTGAACTGATGTCAGTGATCTTCAGTTCAGAAAACTTTGTATCTTTATTTTAGGTTTTGTTCATATTTGGGGAAACTCAGCTCAAAACAACCCACAATGGTTGAACTATAAAAATCCTGAAACCTGTGGAAAATGACAAAAAAGCTAAATTTTGTTTGCTTGGGAAAAGTAAAGATAAAAACTTTCCACTTATGGGTAACTAAAAAAAAAAAAAGAAAAGAATATCCCATTTTCATGAATGCTAACAAAATGCCTGAACAGCATATATAACTTCAATGTAAAGTACATTTAGGGGTAACATGAAGCGGTGTTATCATCCTAGGAACTCCAAAAACACCACCTACTAGTAGGAAGGAATCATTCAATACTTTCTGACATTATTATGCAATTTATTGGGTGAACTTTCAACTCAAAAACGAAGGGGCGGGGGGGATTTTCTGAACTGATGAATACTAACGATCACCAGCTCCCAGAAAAGCTCTGTTGGAATCTCAGGCGTTTTCAGCAAGAGTGAAAATATGATGAATGCCCAAATGCACTGGCAAAGGGAGATAAGCAATATAATTGAGAAGCCCCAGGGTGAAGAAATGGATTTGGTTGGTTTCTTAACTGGAGACAATAAGATTTAGAGCAATGCTATTACCACGGCGGCAGGCTCTGTTGGGAAACAAAACCCTCTTAATCTTTCCTTTAGTGGGTACGCGTGTTCCCCTTTTCTTTTAGGTGTATTAATTTATAAAACACCCTCTTCAAAGAGCAGGCATCACCCTGGAGACAATGCATGGAAACTGCTTTTCTCAGAGTCACCAAGAGTGTTCTTCTGTCAACTTCGCATCCTGTTGTTTGCTAGCAGACACTGTTGTGTGCCTGAGTGTGTGTGTATGTGTGTGTCTATGACCAGTCTTTTTGGATAGAGAGAGACATCTCAAAATTCGATTTCTGCTGAAATGTGACCCAGACTCTAAAAGTCCACTTGCAGCCTCCACCATCAAGCCTGTTTGTTTGTCTGTTGGTTGGTTGGTTTTTGGAATTAGCTAGGGGGCTTATCCAGGCCAACTAAAACAATGCCTTTGTTCGGCATGTCAGGTAGATCAGGAATTGGCAAATTCAGTGCTAATGTGATACAGTTCAGCAGTAGGAGTCTGAGAGGGACTAGTGGACTTGCAACCCAACTCCATGTCTACACACAGAAGGCAGGTCCCTCTCAGCACAATGGTCTGCTGCCTTGCCATTGGGCAACCCAGTATAGTTAGAACTGATTCTTCAGAATAAGTAGAAGTATGAGAATATATGTATTAATGTTCCAAACCTTCCTTGCCGATAACGAATTCAAACTTTAAACCAGTGGTTCCCAAACTTATTTGGCCTACCGCCCCCTTTCCAGAAAAAATATTACTCAGCGCCCCCTAGAAACTAATTTTTTAAAAAATTTTAATAGCAATTAAACAGAAAGATATATGTATTAATGTTTCTACCTTTTTCGTAAAATATAGTAAAGGTGTAAATTAGAAACATTAAAGTTTGAAATTATGAAACTATTTATTGAACTCAGAATAGAAAGGTAATACAAAAAAGTTAAAACAAATGCACCTGTGGCCATCACCGCCCCCCTGGATCGATGCAGCGCCCACCAGGGGGCGGTAGCACCCACTTTGGGAATCACTGCTTTAAACAGTTGTCACACCCACAGACCAGATTTTCAACTTCAGGTAGGCCTGCAAACCTTAGGAAATCAAGCACCCATCTCATCGAGGAAGGAAGGATGGAGCCATGCGTGGTAAGTGAATACTGCTCCAGCGTAGTTGGCCATTGGATTGAAGACTTTATCAAATTACAACTAAGAGACAGGGGCAATACCAATTGTTTTTTAAGCAAAATTCTAGTAAATATTTTCACAAACATACTCTGAAGAAAAAGACGCTGGGTAGTTATCAGTTCAAACTGGTGCAGCCACTGTGGAAAACAGTATGGAGTTTCCTCAAAAAGTTAAAAATAGAACTCCCATTTGATCCAGTGATCCCACTTCTAGGAGTATATCCCAAGAAAACAGAAACACCAATCAGAAGGGATATATGCACCCCTATGTTCATAGCATAGGATTTGGAAACAGCCTAAGTGCCCGTCAGCAGATGAGTGGATTAGAAAACTATGGTTCATCTACACAATGGAATACTATGCTGCTGTAAATAACAAAGAACTCTTACCATTTGCAACAGCATGGATGGACCTGGAGAGCATTATACTAAGTGAAATAAGCCAGTCAGAGAAAGATAAATATCACATGATCTCACTCATTTGTGGAATATAATGAACAACGTAAACTGGTGAACAAAAATAAATGCAGAGACAGAGAAGCATCGAAGAAACTGCCAAACCTCAGAGGGAAGGTAGGGGAGGGTGGGGGGTAGGAAGAGATCAACCAAAGGACTTGTCTGCATGCATATGAGCATAACGGATGGACACAGACACTAGAGGGTGAGGGAATGTGCTGGAGGGTGGCGGTGGCAGGGGAGAGGTCAATGGAGGAAAAATGAGACATATGTAATACTATATGTAATACTTTAAACAATAAAGAATTTTTAAAAATAGTATTGTTTTTTGTTTCATTGTTTCATTTAACAATTATTAAAGGGGTGCCCAGACACTGTGGAAGAAGTAGGGGGTCGCTAGATGCGTGTGTCTCTTTGTTCGTGTGGGATCTCATTTCATGTTTCCAAGCAGATGGAAATGATCTAACTGAACTGAAAACACAACTTCGGTTTTTGCTCAGCAGAAACCGAAAGGCCACGTATTGTTATTAAAGAGGAACTCGCTCTCCTGCAGCCTCCTCAGCCTCTGGGTGTTTGGTTCCATTTCTGCGGCTTCTCATGCTGAGGCTTCGAGCCAGCAGCATCTTTCTCTTCCTCAGGGGTGCTCCTCCCAGCCTCACTGCTTTCCTGTGGTTGGTTAAATTATTTTTGTCAACATAATTGGAGTTTGTAGAGTTTGATGCACCAATTTTCGGTTAAAGGGACACGTTTACTTTCTCACATAAAGCAGATGGATCAATTTTCCCCAGCAGCCGTCTGCCAGTAAAATATTTTCTCTCGTCACTAAGCGCACGTAAATACTCATAAATACTTCTTCACCAGTAAAAGGTTGAACCCAGGGTCCCATTTACAGCCCGGGAAATGGCAGCGGGGGAGGGAGAATGAATAGGAGGCGTTCCAAAGGAGATGGCTTTCTTCGGAAATTAATTTGACGTAAACCTGGCTTTCCCAATCCCTCCCGCCTTCCTTCTCTTTCTCTGTGTCCTCGAAGCAGGCCTCACGCATTTTTTATTGGAGGTGACAGGAGGGAAAGTGGAAGCTTTTACCCGGAACACAGATAAATAGCTGCTGAACACAGAGCGGGCACGTCGGTCTCCCGGCAACTCCGACCCCAAGCCAGGGCCACGCTGCCACCACAGCATCGCTTTGGAGATGCTTGCTTCTCCCCTAGTGCGTGAAATATGTTGAGTGAAGCTCACTGTTCATTGAGAATATACTCCGAAGACAAAGACCCCGGGTAGTTACCAGTTCAGTTGTCTTTGTTCTTTCTCGTTATTGAGGGGGGCCTGTGCCTGAGCAGAGAGGAGGAAGCTCAGCCCCTCACACGCAGACACTGTGGAACCCTGGCTACTTCACACCTGGAAGGCCCTGGAGGGGTGGAGGAGCCTCATTTCAGAGACAAGGATACTGAGCTTCAAAAGACCAAAGGTCACAGGCTAGCGAATAGGTGAACTTGCGATGAATCCAGACTTTCCACACTCCCCCATTTGCAAATCCGTACCTAAGTCAAGAACAGAGAGGGAAAGAAAATGGTAACAGTAATAGAAAGTGCCACAGGACAGTAACCAGACGCATCCCCCATGCCCATGCACTCTGCCCCGGGGACCATGCTATGCACCTAGTGCCTTATCTTTTCTAACCTTCACAAGGTACCATTGGAGTCCCAATCTCGGAGTTGAGACAACAAAGCTTAGGTGGGTTAAATAAACTGCCAGGAGGGCACAGTGAACTGGGTCCTTTCTTTAGATAAAAAGTACGTAAATGATTAATGGCAGTTCAAATGCCAATTGGGGATGAATTGACGCATTTTAAAAGTCACTTCAAATCATTGGCAATACTTGAGCAGAGTCTAGCAAATTACTTAGATATTCGAGAATTTTAACATCTCATTTTTCTGCTTTGATGGAATCAAATAATTGTTTCAGCTCATTTGTATATTGTAAAAGTAAAATGATAAGCACTTTTTTGCAAAGTCAATATAGTCTGTTTGCCAACAAAATGGTGTAGGCCCTCCTCTTAAGGATGTTGGAAAGTGCACACAACCCCCACATGTTCAATGTCCTCATGTGCCTCCCGTGTGAATTTCAGAGTGAATTACTAACCCCACTGAGTCACCCTACTGTCAGGCTATTTCCCGGGCTGTGCACTTGTTTCTATGCCACTTGGGGTAAATCTAAGGCTGTTGTGTGTGGTTGGCTGTCATTAAAAATTTGGGACCCTGAGTGCAGATAGGACAGCACAGATGACAGACCACAAGGCTGCGCTTGTCCTCACTCCTCTTGGGCCTCCTCCTTGCCCCAGTTACCCCGCAAAGTCATGTCACTCAACCCTTCTCTTCCCACCAGAATCTTCTCTTTTTTTAATTTTTCTCTTCCCCCCATTTGGAGCCTCCAAATTCCTGTCTCTCTCTCCACTAAGGAGAAGATTCCAAATCCCCACTACTTGAATCAACAGCTATCATTTGCAAGTAACAAGACGCCAAGCCAAATGGACCTAAGCAAGAAGTGGGATAGATTGTGTCAGGGAATCAAGAAGTTCCAGGGCAGGCTGGTTTCAAACAGAGCTGAGTGCAGAGGGCCCAGCAGTGAGCAGGACGGCCTCCTCCCACGGCTCAGCTGGTTCCTGTTAGGCTCCAGTGGTGGACAGCGCTGTCAGTTCCTACTGTTGCTTGTATGTTCCAGGACAGCAGGAGAGAGAGTGTCTTTTCCAATAACCCTGTAAGAGTCTTAAAGCTTATTGTTATCGGACTGACCATGGCCAACTCAGGCGATCCTACTGCCATGGCTGAGGACAAGTTTCCTGCTTCAGCCCAAGGGAGACACCAGCGAGATCACAGCAATGACTTGTTAAAGGGAACCCTAAAGATCTTGGATAACTGTCAGAAAAATGCAGATGGGTTCTATTGAGGCAAACAGCAAGAGACTCCTACATCTTTCGTGTGGAAATCTCTCCCATGTTAGATTAGCACCAGAGTGGGCTCATTTGCATAATCATCATGTTCATTGAGGTTCTTTTCCCCTCAGCAAAAACAAGTTCAGGATTAGAATTTTCTTTAGAGAACTCCTGTGTTACTTTTAGCCCAACTTTTAACTCAAACTTCAGCTAGCTCTTAACAAATAATTTTTTCCTCTCTCCTTATGTTGAGAAACTTTTCAAAGTAATATAGATAGATTTATTTCTATGATTCTTTAATGTTCAAGTGCATGGACAAACTGAATGAGAGCAAGCCAAGTGTGGCCTAATGGAGGGTCTGTTTTAATGGGTTGATAAAAATGATTTGCAATTTCTGCACAGCTTCTTCGCAGAGATAGAAGAGCCAGAATGGGCTGTTGCCATAATTTGAGGCTGCCTATAAATTAATATTCAAATCTGTTTGAAAAAAGAAGTCCCTGTTTTATGCTGTTTCAAAATTGTGGTATTTAACAGCAAAATGAATTATTGTTTATGGTAGGTTGAATTGTGAAGGTTTTATAAGCTAAAAGTAGTCATTATACATTTATAGTTTACATATGGACAGCCTTTACTATTTTCTTTTATGACTATAGAGAGAATATTTGGGGTGTAATACATAAGATGTGCACTTAGTAATTTAAAATAATAGAATGAATACAAAATGCATTGCACAGTTCTTGACTCCTAATAAGCTTTAGACCAATTCTTGCTATTATTATTAATAAAATAATGATAATGATGATGATGTAGGTTGGAGATAGAGGTCCTATATAGAATTGTTAAAGATTAGATAATATCAGATACCTATTAGGAGGACCAATGGAAAAATGAGAGGAGTGTAGCTCAATCACATTTTCTCTGGCCTATAATTTACAAACTCAAGTGTGTACACGTGTGTGTGCATGAACATACACAATGCAATAAAATGTACACACACACACACACACACACAATACCCTGTGTTCAAATGACCAATGGCAGGCTGAAGCCCACATAAACTAATGATCTCTGATTCTCTCCTCTTGTAGCAGAACATGAGACTAGACAGTAAGTATAAGATTGTTACATCCTTGCAATGCTTTTCTTAACAAAAATGAGAAGCTGCAGGCAATACAGCTAATCAAAGGGAGAATGGCATTCCACTGAATTGCAACCTCTTAGAACACAGAGGTATTATCATGGTCCCTCAGTGTTCACTGGCACCAAACCTCTCCTTTCTCGCTGTCTCCGAGTATTTTCCTAAGGGTAGCAGAGTATTCTTAATGATCTAGAGCTCATGATTCCTTACCATATCCCAGCATATAAAGTACCTTTAAGTAATTCTACAAAGTATATTAAAAGGAGTTTAATGTTGCTTCTCCAAAGGAGAACCTTTGCATTGTACATGTGTGTGTCTTATGGGCTGATGAATATGGAGCTTAGCAGCTTCCGGACTTAGTTTTGCTGACTGTGAAATGGAGCGAGTTCCACTTCCACTGTATAGTGTGACACTTGGGGCATCTGCAAGTCTTCAGATCCTCTGCGCTTACTGTTTGTGTATCCACCCTTCATTGTATTTTTTTAAAATATATCTTATTGATTTTTTTACAGAGAGGAAGGGAGAGGGATAGAGAATTAGAAACATCAATGAGAAAGAAACATTGATCAGCTGCCTCCTGCACACTCCCTACTGGGGGTGTGTCTGCAACCAAGGTACATGCCCTTGACGGGAATCGAACCTGGGACCCTTCAGTCCTCAGGCTGACGCTCTATCCACTGAGCCAAACCCGTTAGGGCCATCCTTCATTGTCTAACTAAACGGTTCTCCCCCTTTCCACACTCCAAGAGTTATGTCTCCACTAGTGACCAAACAACTTAAGGGGATGGTTTCGCATCTTCTTTCTTCCACCACATTACCAATGGGACAGCCAGACAGGTTTCTTTCTCGTGCATTGTTCTCAGTTTGCTGTGGGAGCAAATGCCTGACTCAGTGCATCCTCATCTACAGAGTCTCTCTGTGGATACAGAGCTGGACCACAACCACTCAGAGCAGCAAACCATGAACACCAACTTTCATCCATCTCTTCTACCAGCTTATTGCACAGAGGAGTTGTCACGAGGAGTGACTTTCCCTTGAAATTTCAAAGACCTGTGCATTTCTCTCAGGCAGGAGTCTTATTCAAGCAATCGCTGTCTTCCTTCTTTTTCTCCCGGTGCCCTTCTTTCATGTGACACCGGGAACAAAAGCTCCTGTATCTAGAATCCATTTTATTGTGTTGCACGATGATCAGATGTTCATCGTTTTTTATAGAGAGTCTATCCATGAAATGTACTGCTTGTGTTCAGACCTAGGTCAATGGAGGTAGGGCAGAATGAGAAAAGAAAGAGAGAAGGAACAGGGAGGGAGAGAGGGAAGTAAGGAAAGAAAAAATAACTTTTCACTATATACCCTTTTTTGTTATTTAAAATTTTATAATGGCATTTTATTGTTGACCTAATTACTTCACAAAACAGATAAATAGTCAAACTATAATAAGTTAAGACAGTTATTTTTTTTTTATGGTCTTATTCATTTACATTTAGGTTTTGGTTGATTCTAGGACAATATTGAACATGATCTATCAATATATAGATAGTAAACCATAGAATCAACTTCTCCTTTTTTCCAATACAGTAGTGTTGGGGCCATAGACACAATCTATGGGTCATTGAAAGCTGGTTGCCCAGACTCAAAGTCATGAGAAAGTCCCTGCCCGATGCTGGCCCCACCACAAACACCTCCAGCGCACTGAAAGGTGAGGTGCTTTATTTAGGGTACTGCTAGTTTTATTGACTTTTTGAGACAGATTTTAATTTCTTGGAATCCTTGTGAAGGAAAAGATTGCAAACGCTTGTCCTCAAATATCGATCATAATTAACGACAAGGGAGCAACATGGTGGATAACACAGAAAAATAACTCAGTCGCTATAACACCAAATGGAAGTGTAATCTATGTGGTGGATAAAACTGTTATCACTCCAAGGTGTTTTTGGTTCAATTAGGTAAGTGAAACAAAAAAATCTCAGAAATCCCTTTTTTCCTGACCTCATAAAGCTTTAATATGGGTAATGGTGAGAATTGGATTCCATTGAAAATATATTCAATGCAAGTTAGTTCTTGATGATGTATTATCTTGAGTGGAAGCTGGTTATTTTATGATACTCTTTACAGAAAATAAAGCTCCGTAATCCATTTCAAAGTGGCTATATGCCTAGAACTCAATTCTGGCCTCAATAAACTTCTTCCCACTAAATGTAAAGAGTATTTTGTTCATCGCCTTATCCTCCTCCTGTGCGACTGGAAACTTGTCACCATTGGTAGCTTCCTGACCCGCTCTAGGTTCTCGTAACTAGCTCATTTGGTACAACAGTCGTATTTTTCTCCTAATACTCTATTTGCAGGAAAGTCTTCTTCTATCTTTATTTTCATGGCTGTGAGCATCTTCTATTCTCACTGTGCATGGTGGTCTCAGCTACATTCATGGTGACTACCACATTGTATAACCTGCTGGCTTCCCAAGGCTGCACCTTCAACCAGATCACCTCCCTGCACACAGGCCTTTCCTATCCAGCTGCCTGCAGGCCTCTGACACCCAATGTATGCATAATTCTACTTCTGCAGTTTATGCCCTCCCCGTCATCTACTGGCTCTCCCCCTGGTGTCCCTTGTGTCATGAATACTGCCCAGTTGCTCCAATGAAAAATGCGGACACTGGCCTCATTCCAGTTACCTAGCCTCTCTAATCACCTGCTTCACCTGTGCTGTGTGTGAAATGCAGGTTCCCGGGTCTTCCCCTGGAATTCTGATTCAGGAAACCTGTACTTGGGCTGAGAATCTGTGTATTAAACAGTCAAGTGACTTGTATGACTTTACAAGTTTGGGAGACACTATTCTTTTCTCTCCCTACCCAGATAAATCCATTTCAAAGTCCTCCATGTTCTGATTTATGAATCTTCTGGAATCCATTCACTTTTCCATCCCATGAAACAGAGATGAGGCCCCGATGTCTCCTCTGTCACCACCCTGCCTTCCTCACTCATGTATCCTGCAGTCTGCCCTGCGCCCCCTCTACTCCCATCCTTCCCCACCTGCCACCTCCTTCACCGTCCTTCGCTGGCTGAGGAATGGCCCTGAAAAGCCTATATTGCCTTCTGGGTTCTGGAGTAAGTGCCTTCGGAGTATTCACTTAGACAAGCATGTCCATGGGACACGGTGAGGTTATCTGTGTGTATGCTGTGGACGTCCATCATCAGATTTGAAGACAGAAGCCAAAGCATCCCCAAAGCCTGGCACAATGGTTTGCCACAAGTTAATGGAATCAATCAATGACTTTATGAACTAGGATTATTAATATGCAAAACTATGATTAACGAGCACGACCAGAGCTGACAATTCAAAAGAGGAACCAGTAAAAAGTGGAGGAGTTTGGATGGATACACAGAAATGACAAATGCTCTAGGGCTATCATCTGTGGGCACTAATTCTAAAAGAGAAAACATTGACCCCCAAATAACATAAAACCTGCTTTAGACATGCATGTGAACAGCCTTTTACAACCTGTTGGGTTGTAAAACTCATACATTTGCTTAAATTATGATCAGAGCTATTAAAATAAAATTAGTCAAGCATGCTATGTAAATTCCCCTTCAACATATTGAGATTTTGAAAATTTCCATTAAACAGATGAGAACATAATGGAAGCACACTTTCCCTGTAATAGTCATTAACAAAGCGAATTGTTTGTATTCGCTGAAACCCTGACTGTCTAACTCTTCCTGCGCTGTGCAATCATTCCAGCTCAGACCAGAGAAGGCAGTGGTAGGGTTGAATAAAGAAATAGGGCAACTAAAGAAATGGAATGCTGTGAGTTTGGGGATAATACACACTGAATTAGAAAAGACTTCTTCAGCATACGACGGTGATGTCCAGTTGGCGCATTCTGTCACCTTCCCATATGTCTTCCCAAACGCTTAGCAAAACATACAAAGTGATGCAAAGTGTTAGCAGTGTTGGGACCAGGTTGTGACAGGTGGATAAGAACTACCAATACCCAAGTACTCTGGGCACCATTTCCACTTTGAAAAGGGGTGAAAGGGCCCCAGAAAGAACCATAGGACGACACACACACACACACACACACACACACACACACACACACGCCACTCCAGCAGCAGTCACATTTTCATCTCTGCCTCAGGCAGAACGTTTCTCAGCAGGATGACAACAGCCACAGTGCCATGCAGTCTCCTATCAGGGGTTCAAAGAGGATTTTCCTCCTCCACCATCCTTCTCCCCCATCACACACAGGGAGGCCCACAGACCAGATGTCTAAATATTTTACAGTTATGAATTCCACTAACACCACATTAAATATATTCTATCTTCATATATTGGCAAGTATATAGTCACAAAGGCAAAATTTTAAAAATATGTAATTTAAATCTTTTACGAGACTGAAAATTGGCAAACTAACAAAAAGTACTAAATTTAATTACTATTGTAGATATCTGTGTATCTTATTTGGGTAAGTAATAACATATATATTTATTTATTACATGTAATATATTTTCTTACCTTCATTTCATCAATATCACAAATTATATCATTAAAATCAAGATTTTTACAAAATCTGTGCTCTATTGGTAACAATGGGCTAAAGGATTTTCTGAAATGTAACTATGCAAAGTAAAGCATATTAAGTAAGCTATAAAATAAAATAAACTCTTATGTTTTGAAAAGTTACTTGGCCTAAATCATGGAAATGACCTCTTAAGATTAAAAATAAATTAAAATAAACTAATACAAACCTTTTAATCCAATTTATTTACATAAAACTGAACAAATATAACAATTGTGGTACTATTACTACTGATTTTTTCTAGTGTGATAGGAAGCTATTCAGGAATCCACTAAAAATTTAATAGCAAGAGATGCTCATTAAGACAAATCTGGGTGAAATTCTTGAATTTCACGATCAATAACAATAAGAAGAACTTAGGGAAAACAAATAGCAAGCCATTAAGAGTGCTTACTTTGGGTGTTGGGATTACAAGTAATATGTACTCTTTGTACCTTTCTGTCATTTCCAAATTCTCCACAAACTGCATACACTACTTTTAATGAGTAAAAAAATAAACTCTATTCTTTGTACAATTACACCAGCTCACATCTATTAGCCACTTGCACCCAAGTTTTCCCTTAACTGTTATGCTATTATATTAGAGCTATTTGTTAACATTTCATTGTGAAAGAGCACATGAATAAGGCATTTAATTGCATAAGGGATTTGTACGGAAATCATTTTAATAAATCAAGCTCGGAACATCTGCAAACATTTGTACCTAAACTACATATTTGTAGGAACAACAACCAAAAAGCACAAAAGCTCAGAATCAAAATGAAGATAAATTATTTCAACACCACCCTGCTGCCAAAACCACAGTAGAAAATCACTGTTGTTCTACACACAAGTCTTATTTGTTTAATGAAGTTCTGTTGTCTTCATGCAAAATAGCAAAGCTTTCCAATTAGAAAAACAAAGTTTTCTTTAATACATACCCAATGAGAAAATCAGAGAGTAACAAGAATAACACCAAATGAATTTTTTTTTTGGTTTTCTCATTCCAAGATCAATTTGTTTTGTTTGTTTTTTTTTCCAAATAAAATACATTCCCACCATTCCCAACACAACAGAATATAATTGAGAAGTCACACTGAAACCACAAGAAGAAGACACCCACTACGGAAAATTTATTTAAAAAAAAGTTCAAGTATTAATTTTCCTGTGTTTATCAAAGTGCATGTACTACGTAAAACACACAGTACTTAGTGTTTAGTATTTCTACCTCTAGTTTGTTTCTTGTGAATTCATTGGGTAAAATAAAAGAAATAAATTGCGGGTAAAACAAAAAAAAAAAAACCCAGGCAATTGGCTTGCTCATCATAAACTGTCTGATGTCATTAATGGTTTCCTTACTCTCATGCACTTGAAAATATTAGTTGGTGATGTTGTTACAGCAAGGTATAGAAATCAACATCTCTTCTCAAAAACTTAAACATAGAGTTACCATGTGACCCAGCAATTCCACTCCCAGGTATACATCCAAGAGAATTGCAAATATATATCCGTACTTACACGCATGAACTCTTACACAAATGTTCCTACCAACATTATTCATAATAGACAAAAAAGTAGAAGTAACCCAAATGTCTATTAACTGATGTAGCAATCAGATGGAAAGAAAAGAGTCCTGCTGACATTGTTTGAGGTGCTGGATCTAGCCATGCTGACAGCAAGTATTATATTTGCACTTTTAATTTATGCAAAAAACAATAAGTTTCTTATATTTTATCAGGACAATTTGAAATAGTTCTCTATCATTGACAACTAAGATTTCTAATGATATAAGAAGTTATTGGAGCAAGGGCTCAGATAGAAAGAGAGATGTAAAAAAATTCATTGATTGGGTCAAGGTAGCTAGTGGCCAGACTGAGTTCAAGATCAAGTTCTTTTTCCAAGGGTCAATGGCCTGAGAACTTGAAACTACATTGAGGGCAGATGTGCAATCTGAGACACAAATAGAACCAAGTGTAATGACTCAGCTCTGCTCACGTGAGCACCTGGTGACACATTCCCTCCCAGGCATGGGATCAGAACTCTCTGACTCCTTCCACTTCAGGGATACATTACACAGCATGGAGGAAATCCCACACCTTTTAAACAAATTCTTCTTGTAGGAAGGCTTTATGGAGAGTTTGAAATTAATATGTGTTTATCCATATTGAGAGAAGTTAACTGACTAACCACCATAATTTGCCACTCTTGCTCTAATAAAACCTGGTCAGAATGACTTAAACCTGAAATGACTCTCTAATTAACAATACCTAGTCAGGTGCCTGGGAAAAGCGGGTTAAAATAACCAACGGCTCAGCATCCCTGAATAAGGAAGGAAGAATGCCCATTCATAATTGAAATGGCAACTGACCATGCTTGGTAGGACTTTTTCTTTTTTAATGATACGATGAACAACTTGATTAGTCATTGTTTTAACCACCAACATGGTGTTCTTTGGTCTGTTTGACCCACTGGTGTCATTCGATGACATGAATTAATCAGACTTTATTTGGTAACGTCAAGCTTCCATTTGCAGCAAGATTGTGTAAGTATGCTGTGGCTTACATCATTTATCAGCTGAGTCTCCACTGCCTGAAATGTTAATATGATGTGGTCACTGTGTTAAGGCCTGTTTTGCTTTTTCTTACCCCATCTTGTTCATTTCATATTACAAATTTATACTGGGTCTAAGTCACTTAATTTCTGAAACAGGGATGCCTCTTGTGGTTCATAGATTAGAGGTTGCTGCTACGACTCAATTGGAAATATGCTGTGCTATTTGAGTGGCTGAGGCTTCCTTTGCTTGATTCCTTTTATTTAAAAATCAAGTCAACATACTTCAAATAGCAAATTATGTTTTTTCAAGAGATTCATATCCTATTTAAGCTCCTGTCAAAATAATTTCCACTCACAGAAAATGTAGTGGCTTTTTCTATCTCACAAGTGGTTTCTCAAGTATCCAAAATGAATCAAAAGATAATAATAAAGGTGTATTTGTACTCATTAATTCATTCAACAAATATTTATTAAGCAAGTAATGTGTGCTGGGCTGAGGAAAGAAATTAACGAACAAAGCAAACACTGTACTTAATGGGATAGTTGTAAAAGGTCCATAGGAACTTTCTCTAAGAGGAACTATTGGTACGTAAATATTCTTGAGAGTCAGGGAAGCATACCCACTTTATAGAATAGGAAAGTCCTAATGAAATAGTTGTATCTTCCACACTGATAATGAGATATGCTTTTCCCCTTTCAACATCAATTTTATGTAATGTTGTGTATGCAATAAATACACTATCAAATTTGATATTTTTGCATAGTGTGTCACTTGCTAATGCTGAAACACAATCTGTCTTGTTAATTCTTGCTATCAACAGTAAGTATGAACCTATTGTTTGCTATAGGAGCCACAAAGGAAATATGGTAAGACCACAAAGTCTGTTGTTGAGAACGTACTATTCCATTTTTCTTAGCAAAAGAAACTGTAGAGTCAGCATGTTTTTGAGTAACCATAGAAAGTCTTTTCAAATTTTATGGCAATTAATTTGATAATTCTTTTTCTTGTGGAGCCATTCAAGAGATGGTCTTGAGAACTTGTATAAGAGAATACTGTATACTTTGGAAAGATTACTTTCAAGAGAAAGATGACATATTAATAATCTCTGGAAATGGTAGGAGAATGCTGCCCATGTCAGTGAGGCAGATAGGCAATTTCTGTCAGGGAAAAAAATAATTTCCTAGGAGTTTGGTCCAAGGCAGTAAAGGTCAGATATAGGAAATTTTAAAGGAAACAGTATGGAAGAATCAGGGGATTTCCTTCCAAATTTTTACCACCCTGTAAGATCATCTCTTTTTGTCCATCCCCATTTCTGAGACAATGTTAGAGCTAGAGCATGAAGGACTAAAGAAGAGGAGATTTATATATAACTAGAGGCCCGATGCACAAAATTCGTGCAAAAGTATGCCTTCCTTCCCCCAGCTGCTGGCACCAGCTTCCCTCTGGCACCTGGGACCCGGGCCTCCCTCCGGCCGCCAGCAGGCACCCAGGACCCGGGCTTCCCTTGCAGCCCGGGCTTCATCCAGAAGATCATCTGAAAGGACATCCAGTCTAATTACTATGTTATGCTTTTGTTATTATAGATAATATTTTCTCATGCCTATCAGAGCTAAACCTGGCCAAGGACAGGTGGCCAGTCTAAGGTTAGCCAGCTTTGCCTGCAACATTACATAGATAATGAAGAGTTTCACACACAGAAGTTCCCCTCACTGCTCTTATCCCTGAGTCTCACAGAAACAGCTGTTGAGTCTGAATTTTGGAAAGTGAAAAGAAGGGTAGTAGGTGAATGTTACATTTTGTTCACCTAGCACCTACCCATTCCCACTCTGTCAGCATGATATCCTTCTCAGAGTCCACGTCTGACATTGTTTTCATCCATGGGATTCAGTGAGACTAACATTTCTCTCCCAGAGCTCAGGGCTGAGCAGGCATTTCAGGCCTGGGGACAGAGTATGCCATCCCCAAGAGTCCCTGGAATCCCAGGCAGGTGGCCCATGGAGGCAAAAGAGAGCTTTCGACTTCTGACTCCTATTAGAGCTGCTGGAACCAGTCCATCTTTTCCCCTGGGGTTTCTATGAATGTGAGGCCTAGGATTGTGTTGTTACCACATTACCATACAGGATGTGCTTGCCTTACAGCAAGGTTAATGCAATAGAGGCAGAACTCAGAAGTGGAGAAAGACATCTTGATCTAAAGCCTGATATATTAATTACATCTCTGAACTTTTCATTTACTTCAAGAATTAGGTTAAGTAATTAATTAAATTTTATTTACTTTTAAAGCTAGGTTGAAATGATTTTTTATCTTTCTGCCAATTGCACTCTAAAAAATACTATATATATATATACACACACACATATGTGCCATCTAATCTAATAAAAGAGAAACATGCAAATTGACCGTACCTCTGCTACATGCACAAGCCATGCCCACCAGTCAATCAGGAGCAAATATGCAAATTAACCCAACTAAGATGGCGGTGGCCACAGAGCTGGAGCGAGCAGGAGGCTTAGGTTGTCCCCAGCAATGGAGGGAGCCAAGCTTCCCGCCTGCTCTGCCAGACCTGAGCTCTGCTCAAGGCTACAAATTTCAATTATAGAAGATAAATAAATCCCAGATACCTGCTTCCAGTCCGGGGCCGTGGCCAGCCTGAAAATGGCCAAACCCCCATGGGTTGAGGGTCCCCACTGGGGGGCTTGACCAGCCTGAAAACAGCCATCAGACCCTCACCCAGGCTGGCCAGGCACCTCAGCGGGACCCCCACCCTGATCCGGGACACCCTTAGGGCAAACCAGGCGACCCCCACCCGAGCACCAGGCCTCTATCCTATATAATAAAAGGGTAATATGCAAATTGACCCTAACAGCAGAACCACTGGGAATGACTGGTCACTATGACACACACTGACCACCAGGGGTCAGATGCTCAATGCAGGAGCTGTCCCCAGGTGGTCAGTGTACTCCCACAGTGGGAGCTCTGCTTAGCCACAAGCCAGGCTGACGACTGCCAGCACAGTGGTGGTGGTGGGAGCCTCTCCCGCCTCCCTCCTTAGCAGAGCTAAGGATGTCTGACTGCAGCTTAGGCCTGCTCCCCGCTGGCAAGTGGACATCCTCCGAGGGCTCCTGGGCTGCCAGAGGGATGTCTGACTGCCAGCTTAGGCCCGATCCCCCGGGGAGCGGGCATAAGCCAGCAGGTGGACATCCCCCAAGGGGTCCCAGACTGCGAGAGGGCACAGGCTGAGCTGAGGGACCCCCCTGAGTGCATAAATTTTTTTGCACCGGGCCTCTAGTAGGCAAATAATAGATAATCATAAAGCCTGATTAAGGGCCACTGTTTAGGGAATCTGGCTGCCTAATATTCAAATTCCCCGGTTGCCACTTATAAGCCTAAGCAGTGGATTCAACTACTCTGGACTTCTGGGTCCTCCATATTGAAGTCATGGACCACAAAATCTGACCCTGCAGATTCTATGAGTATTAATTAGAACATAGAGAGAGGCTGAGTAGCACTTTTTAATCCACGTAAACAGCTTCCCCTGCAATATCCTCCAGAGGACACATTTATAGGGTACCATGTGAGGAGTGTGAAACCAGGCACTGCACAACTGGGAAGCCCGGAAGATGTAATAAGGTCACCTAGATCCGTGTAATCACAGATATGTTCCTTCATGTGATCCCCAGAATGTCAGATCTGGAAGTAACCCAGATGATCATGTAACTACTTCATTACACAAAAGAGAAAACTGGGCTCACCAAGTGGCAAGGCAGAAGGTACGGTCGTATGGCCAGTTCTTGGCAGAGCTGATCTGGGATTTCAAGTTCCCTGCCTCCTTTAGTGAGTGGCCTTTCTATGTCCCTTTCATTGCAACAATGGGGAGGACGATAGTGTTGACTGAAAACCCAGATCTGAACAGCTCTGTTTAGAATGCTACCAGCTGGTGTGCTTATTTCTAGAGTCAAAAACATTAGAGGGGAAAAATGCTAGGCTAACCTTTTGCAGGTGAGGCTGAGTGGCAGTTGCTATGCAACCTGACAGGAGGATTCACAGTCTGCGGGAGATGAGTGGGAAGAGGCTGCATTTGACTGAAAGTTGAGGTGTGGGTGAATAATGTGGGGGTGGGGCAACCAAGCTGGCTTCCTGTACACACATTTCTCATGGAATATGAATGGTAAAATAAAATGTACATTTTCAGAGTTTGAGGGTGCTCACATGTTTAGCTACAATATTTAGATAATTGTCCTTAGTTTTTTTAATTGACTATGTAGACACATGTGATCATGCAGAAGAACTGTACTGTCTTTATAAGATTCCACTTCTCCACTTTGAAATTCAGTCCAATATTTAGATTGAAAATAAGGTCAACATAGTCTCAAAACCATGGATTCTTTGTTTTCTCCTAAAAACAAACAAATCAAAATTTCACAGCTAATGAAAAACATGAGTCCAATCATTTCTGTGTTTCAAACAATGAAGACACAGAATTTTAGAATTTTAAACAATTATTTGATCAAAACAAGTAAATTGAAGTATTATTAAAAGGGAGCTTTTAAAAAATTCTCTCCTTTTTTTTTTTTTGGTTAATTCTCACCTGAGAATATTTTTCCCCATTGGGAGTGAGGGGTAGAGGACAGAAGCATCCATGTGAGAGAGACAGCCACATGGATCCTTGCCTCCTGCATTCACCAAAACAGGGAGGGGCCAGAGATCGAACCTGCAAGCCAGGTATGTGCCCTTCATTTTGAGGGCTGGCACTCTAACCACTTATTACATTTGGAAATATGCAGCCATCATCATTTCCACCATCTCCTTTTCATGCTTCCCTGACTCTCCTGTAATTTCTCTTCCTTGCAAAGTACCTGAGTTCTGTGTGGCTTTGTTGGTTTTCCAAAGCTTATGTCCCCTGCTGTGTTCTTCCTCTATTGTGTTTCACTTCTCAGGTTGAAGAGTCTCATTAGTTGAGCTTTGTTTTTCTCTGATGTTTCTCGGGGCATATCTGTAAGCATAGTTAATTCTCTCAAGATGTGCTCTCCTCTGAGGACTCACAGACAAGCAACCCACAACCAAGAGGCAGAAGTTGAGCTCTTGAGAAGAGGGAAGGTAGCTCTCCTCTGTCTCCTGGTTTTTCCTATGGGTAGGAGGTCACTTCTAAGTCTAGTTAACAAGAAGCTAGTTTCAAACATAATGTTCTACTTAGCTTGTAACATACGTGGGATGACCCTCATTCCAAAAAATCTACTGATACCCTGAAGTTCCTCCTGCTATAAAATGCCTAAAACTCTGAATAAAATATATATTAAAATAGCCTTTGAATACACAACAGTGATATGAACTGGGACATCATTTCAAAGGGTATTGATGGAGAAAGCTTTATAATATTTCTTAGTAAACAAATAATCTTTGCTATAATCTAACATGTTAACATTTTCCTTATGATTTCTCATTTTTGTCATACTTGTAATTTAAAATTCCCTGTTCCAGTGCTATAAGACATTCTTCTAAGCTTTCTCTTAAAAATTAAGGTATTCTCTTTTATATTTAAACCATAAATCGATCTGGAATTGATATTTCTGTCTAGTATGAGCCTGAGATTCAATTTTATGTGTTTCTACAGAGGATTGACCCAGTGTAATTTATTAACTAGTCCATCATTCCTGCAGGAACCTGTGAGAAAGGCTAGGCAACACATAAACTTTTACATATGTGTGGTCATGCTTTGTGGCTTTCTGTTCTGTTCTGTTGTTTATTTTATCATGCCAAGTATAGATACACTTACAAGATGAATTATTTTAAAGTGAAGAAACAGATAATCTCATTTTTTCATTATCCCAGAAAAAGAAAAAATAACTATAGCCAGAATGATCCCTATTTCATATTTCAATCCTCAGTACATCTTTCAGAGCAAAATCTGAAAAGAATCACATATATAGATACACATACACACATACACCAGAGTAATATCTATTGCTTTCATAGTTCCAGAAGAAATATGTCTCGGTAAATATTAGTCTACAGAATCGGCATGACAGAATTGAAATCACATATATTAACGTCATCTCTCTCTCCATCTACATCGTTCCCAAGTTAGGTTATCTCATGGACTATAAGCATAGTTTAAATTAAGAAATCTATAAATCTATTTTATCACATTAGAAAGTCATGCTATAAAATCTATAGAGTCTATATATGAGAAAACATTTAATAACATTTAACATCCATCTCAAATAATGCATGATATTAGTAAGCTTGGAATTTAAAAATTATTTATAATAAAGAAAATCCACCTGAAATCAGCAGCTAACATTATACAAAGAGAAGTAAATCAGAGTCATTCTGAAGAAAAGTATTGTTATCATCAAAAATTGCTGGTTAATATTAATAAAGAAAGAAAGCAAAGGGAAGGGCAGACATTGTAAGCATGGCCATCTGGGCAGCTTCACCAGGAAGCTACAGCTTCATGCTCCCCGGGGACCCACAGGCCCATTCCTAAGGTCACTGGGGAAGAGAGCAAACAAAGGGGGAGATGGATGCATGCACAGTGAAGTTGGGGTGATATAGGGACAGTGCTTGCCTGTCAGTCTAGCCTGGGAGAAAGATCATTGGCTAGCAGGGTGAGGCCACTGGAAGCATGGAAATGTTGGACTAAACTGGACTTCAATATGGAACAGAAATTCTGGGCAGTGGCCTTAATCTTGGCCCTGCTGAAGACAAGATTGGACTTCTTCCAAGGTGAGATGGATGAAGATGGGACCTTGGAGGGGAACTCCCTTAATTTTACAGCACCAATAAAGCTTTCTGCGGAACCCCATCCTCCTGTGGGGGCCTTGGGAAATTATTTTCCTTGAGGCACCCCTCAAACTCCACTTCCACCAATAACAGTATGAACATCCAATTTTTGTTATCACCACTCTGATTTAATAATGTTCTGAAATCCTAGCCAGTGGAATATATAACACCAAAAGCATTTTAAGTGAAATTAATTCCAAGATGGGACAAAATTCTCCTTATGCATAGGAGATATTATTCGTGTAGACAAAAGTAAAAACACTAGAAAAATTAAACTGAAAAACATTGTAAAAATGAGAGCCTTGATACTTTTGCAGGACTCAAAAATAAATATGAAACTGCAATAACATCTCTATATATTAATAGTAACTAAGACAGGATTATGTGAAAAAATAAATCAAACAAAACTAACACATGTGAAATACTCAGGGGTAATAATAAGCTTACATATGCTGAACCTATATGTGTTAAGATAATCTTTTCTATGAAAAGTATGAAAAAAAGTTGAATAAATGAGAAAATGATCCCCATTCAACTCTGAATATCAGCAGGCAGTGAGAGTCAGGAAACATTTTAATTTATTTCTTTAAAAATAAAATTTACCTTTAAATTATTAAAAATCCTTTTAAATAAAAAGAATAAGCAGGTCTTGGTGCTTTGATAACATCCTTGGCACAGCATTTCAAGAGATAACTCAGATCGAGGGTCTTTATCATGTACTAGAGGCCAATGCACAAAATTCATGCACTTTGGGGGGTCCCTCAGCCTGGCCTGCACCCTCTCACAGTCTGGGAGCCTTCAGGGGATGTCTGACTGACTGCTTAGGCCTGCTCCTAAGCTGTCAGTTGCACATCCTTAGCACTGCCCAGGAGGCTGGAGAGGCTCCCGCCACCACTTCGCTTGCCAGCCATGAGCCTGGTTTCTGGCTGAGTGGTGCTCCCACTCTGGGGCACACTGACCACCAGAGGGCAGCTCCTGATTTGAGCATCTGCCCCCTGGTGGTCAGTGCGCATCGTAGCGACCAGTTGTTCCACTGCTGGGTCAATTTGCATATTAGCCTTTTATTATATAGGATGGGAAATTTGAGCCTGCTTTTCACTTAAAATATTTCATCGCATGGAAGTAATCAAACCTGACTTGCTAGATCATCCTCAAATGGCTGTGAAAAATAAGAAAAATGTTGGAAATGACAGGAATAAATTGCAGGGGACTGATTAAATGAATTGTGGAACATTAAAAAAATGAAACCTTATATAATTAATTAAAGAGTGTATACAATAGTGAATGTCATGGGGAACATACCCTTACTATCCTAAGTAAATACAAGTGTGAATTAAGTACAAGTCCAAAACATGAAGTTCTGTTTTAAGGAGCACATGACCATCTACTGACATCCGTTGCTCTCACACATGGTAAACAGGATGGATTACACCCACGTATATGACCGTGGTTAGAGTTACAGGCTTTGGACTCAGCTAGATCTGAGTCTGAATCTTGCTTTACTCATTACCAGCCAGGTCATCTTGAGGAAGTCACCTAACCTCTCCAAGCTTCAGTTTACTAATCAATGAACATAATAATACATCATTGGTTGGAGAAAGGACTGATGAGGTAATTATAGAGTGTCTTATCTAGTTAACATTGAATATTCCAAAGCTTTCATTACACTTATTGTTAGTAATACCCATGTTACATCATTAATAATATAATGTAGTTAGTATAAGAAGCAAACCATACAATGAATCTCATTAAATTAAAAATATACATATTGATGTATGAATCCTAAGAAAAATGATATGCACTATTTTCACATTTCCTTGAAAATATAAATAATTATCACATTCCTCTAGCTCCAAGCAAAAGCTTTAGCAATTTCCCCAAAAGTGTAAATGGTATTGGCCATATTATCTGATTATCATACAACAAGCAGAGTAGTGAATATAAAAAGATTAAATACCTAAACTTTGACAGTCTTTGGGAAAACAAAAAAATGCCCAATTAACTATTGAGTAAAAGAAGTAATTAAAATAGAAAGTAGAGATTATTTTGAAAATAAAACACTAAATATCAGTATTATAGGGTAGACTCCAAGCTGCAATGTGAAGCAAGTTCAGAATCAGTATTTCCATTATTATCTCAGGGAAAAAAGGCAATAAATGAAATAAGGTGAAAAACAATGACAATGAAAATTAGAGAAAGAAATAAAAATATTGAACCAAAAAAAGTGGAACTTTAGCAAAAATGGAAATCAGAAAAGCAGTGGATTTACTGACAATGTTTAGGAACTGGTTATGTATACTCCCTAAGTCAGGGTTTATAACAGCCTGACTAGCCTGATTGAGAAAAACTAGAGATAAGTCACCAAGCACAGTATTAGGACTGATAAGGGAAATTGTCTCTTATGTGAATAGAAAATATTTAAAGTGGTAGCTTTCTATGTATACGGTTGGGATGGGGTTGGGGGCACCCAGAAGACTAATTTTCTAGGGGGAAAGATGACTAAATCTACATCTATTTGGATATAGACAGCCTAATAAAACAATAACTATAATGAAAGCTTTTAAAAGTTATCAATGAGTCCATCTGGTGTGACTCAATTAGTTGAGTGTCTTCCTGTACACCAAGAGGTTGCAGGTTTGATTCCCATTCAGGGCACATGCCCTGGTTTTGGGCTTGATCCCCAGTAGGGGAAGTGCAGGAGGAAGCCCAGTGATGATGTTTCTCTCTCATCAGTGCTTCTATCTCTCCCTCTCCCTTCCTGTCCTGTAAAACATAAAAACAAACCAATTAAAAAAACATATTTAAAAGTTATCAAAGAATTAATCCCTCAAAAGAAAATCTCTACCTTTAGCTAACTTTCCAGATTCTTTTATTACATTTATTATTTCAAAATTATATATTATTGGAACATGTGAATGCCAAATGTTGCTCCAGGGCTCAGAAAAACAGAAGGAATAGAGCTGTGAGAAAATCCCAATTGTGATGGGACAGAGAAAAACACAATCGGTCTCAAACCTGAGGGGTTATTAAATGATCCTTTGGAACAAACCAGGGCAGGAGAGGTGGCCAATGCACCTGCCTGTCCACCTCTGTTCCCCACTACACCCCAGAAGCTGTGTACAAGTAACTTCAAACCTCAAACATCCGTGCAAAATGGGATTTCTAGTGTTTACGCCACAGTGCTATTGTGGGGATTGAGTTCACGTGGCAAACCTTTAGAATAGTGCCCCACAAATAATTAACTGTGGCTACATCCGTTTAAGGAACATGAGGGAAGTTCTCTCTTCAGTAGAGGCCAGGAAAGCTTTTCTGGGAAGACAGCCTAGAACCTGAATGAGGGAAGGGAGATGAGACACCTGGTTGTGACCGGGGATGAGTTCCAGGAGAGAGAAGATGTGGTAGAAAATCCATCACTAGGTGAGAGCATGCTGGGCATAGTCCAGAAACAACAGCAGGAACGAGAGAGAGAGAGAGAGAGAGAGAGAGAGAGAGAGAGAGAGAGAGAGAGAGAGAGACAGAGAAATGCGGGTCAGGGAAGAAGGAGCAGGCCAGCTCTGGCCCTTAGGGTGAGGCAGGAAAGTTTGGTGCATTCTTAGCGGAGAAGTGGGAGAATGTTCTGATACATGTTATCAGGTCCAATCGGGCTGCTCGATAAAGAATATACCATCGGGCACTGTGCGGAGGAGGAGGGAAGGGCTGGGACTTCAATTCGGTCTGGGCAAGAGGTGGTGCTACTCCAACCAGGGCCATATCAGGAGCTGTTCATCACATTTCCTAAGAAAAGATAAGTTCTAGGTTATTGAACTTTTTTTATATGGTTTTATTGATTTCAGAGAGGAATGGAGAGGGAGAGATAGAAACATCAATGATAAGAGAGAATCGTCGATTGGCTGCCACCTGCATGCCCCACACTGGGGATTGAGCCTGAAACCCGGGCATGTGCCCTGACCGGGAATTGAACCGTGACCTCCTGGTTCATGGGTTGATGCTCAACCACTGAGCAACACTGGCTGGGCCAGGATCTTTAAACTTTTTTAAAGCCTAGAAGAAATTGTACATTTTCAATTTCAACTAGAAAGGCTGGTATTTGCCTGTTGTCCAGAGCTGAAATAGTGTGCAGGTGCATACACACATGTGCACCCTCACACACAAACTGATGGTCCCATCTCCCTTCAAAACTGAGAACCAAGTCAGACCAAATCATACATTAAATCTTAGCAGATTAGTACTAGATGTACTAAAAAAACACACCATGGCTAAAATTATGAAAAATAACAATCATGAAATGTCACAATCTCTTCTAGCACTTAATGGAAATGCAACGAACATTCGCCTTCAGAACTCCTGGATAAAATGGCATAATTATAGTCAGCACTATTATTTAACATTGTTCATCGGGTTTTAGCCAAAGCAAAAGACAAGAAGAAAGAAAGGGATGGCAAGAGGGAGGGATGAGGGGGAATTGAGGGTAGGCAGGATAAAAGAGGGGGTAAATCTGAGATATAATTAAATGAAATGATTCTACTTTGTTAACAAGGAAAATTACTTTGTCTAGACAAAAATTACCTGAAAAAGGCATAAAAGTTTTAAGGGAGCTTAGTAAGGTGACTTGTTACAAATGAAATATAGGAAATCAATAGCTTACCTATGTAGCAACAATATTTACCTATATCCTATAAGGAAAATGATCCACCTACTATAGTAAAAGGAAACATGAAATCTCATTTAAAAATAAAAACAAAGGTCAGTCAATATGTAGGATCTCAAATACAAAAAGGAAGGACATTACTAGTGAGTCTATTATATACAGAACTAGAGGCCCGGTGCACAAAAATTTGTGCACTTGGGGGGCATCCCTCAGCCCAGCCTGCCCCCTCTAACAGTCTGGGAGCCCTCACAGGATGTCCTACTGATGTCCCTGTGAGGAGCTGGCCTAAGCCGAAGTCTGGCCTCCCTCTGTGGAAGGCAACTGGCAGATCAGGTATATAGATACTTTCTGAAGGCAGCACAGACTCTTTCCTTATTTCTTTCCTCTGCGGTTGGAGAATAGGGGACTAAAAGGTGGACACAGAACTGTGGCCGGGCCTGGGGCTCTTGTAGGCAGCAGAAAGAAGGAGAGGGTTGGGGAAAGTCTAGACATGGTTTTCTTCAATTGTCCTCCCTTCCTCCGGGCCTCTTGCTCTGTTCTCCCCTTGTCATGGTGGACGCTTGGGCCTTGGACTGACAGGAGCCCAGTGACAGCAGAGTTCAGCCCCCTCACTACTCAACTGAACATACAACTGCCTCACATTCCAAGTGGAGCCATTTTCAAGTGGCTACAGTGCTGGCAATTCATGCCTCCCGGCCTTTCCCCTCTCGGGTTTCCTCCTTGGGTCAGTTGCAAACTTCAAGGAGACACTAAAGCAACTGTGCCCTGGTAGTTCTGCACCGGCCCCTGCCCGGGCCCACACCAGGAAGATCCCAGCTGAGGTCCCCTCCCTGCACCCAGTGCTCTCCTCCTTGTTCTACCACTGGGGGAAGGGAACAGCTCACCTTCTCTGGACCCTGCCAACCTGGCAGGCTGAGGCACAAGCCAGGTGGTGCAGCCTAGGGTGCTCGTGGCTGCAAGCCTTCTCCCCCTCCCTGAAGCATGGGGTGGGGTTGCAGCAGCTCACAGCCGCCCCTGGGCACCGTCTGCCCAGGACCTGTGGAAGTTGGGGTGGCCTCGGGCTCCCACTGGCCCCACTGTAGCCAGACTCAGCTTGGCCAGCCACCCCCACTGCTAGAGGGCTGTGCATGCCCCACGGGCCTCATCGCCCTCATGAATCCCCATGGTCTGGCCATCCCATCCCCGGAGTGGCCATCCTGATTGCCATAGCTCACTCTCCAGTGCAGTTGGGCCTGCCCAGCAAGCATGTAGGCAGGAGCTGGGCCTCTGAGGGGAAGAAGGAGGGATGTGGGCCAGGGAAGAAGTGGGGAACTTGGTGGTGTAAACACAGCCCCCCCCACCTCTTGCCGGCCCCTCACTGCGCTGCATTCCCAAACCACTGGGTGCCTCTGCCCAGCACTGTGCTCTAGGTCCTGGGGTGGGGATGAGGGGCCTGGAGCTGTGGCCTGAAGGCAGCCCTCACTGGCCTGAATCACAGTGGTTGATCAGGGAGGGATGCGGGGTGCCAAATTCCATCTCTCTCTCTCTCTCTCTCTCTCTCTCTCTCTCTCAGAGGGCCCCGTGTCCGGGGGGGGGGGGGGCTGGCGGGGTTCAGGCCCAGCTCACCATTGTATTGCTGCCCGCTCTGTTGCTGCTGAGCCGCTCTCCATTGTATTTCTGCCCGCTCTGTTGCTGCTGAGCCGCTCACCATTGTATTGCTGCCCGCTCTGCTCTGTTGCTGCTGAGGCGGCAGCGGGGGCTGCTGACCTGGCCCAGGCCCCTGGCCAGCCTCCTGCGCCTGGACCCCAAGCAGCAGCAGAGCTTCCAGCAGCTAAAGCAGCAGCAGCAGCCAGCGCGCCAAGTGCCCAGAGCCAGCTGGGGGGCAGCAGCGGTGGTGGCCAGAGTCCCAGCTCTTCTCTGCCACCGGCCCCCCTGGGAGCTCCCCACACAAAGTTCCGGCCAGGGACTTCTTAGGTGCCTCCTCCTCCCCACTGCCCTCCCTTCATGAATCCCAAGTTTCCCCAGAGGCAGTGGCTGCAGGATGCAAAGCAGGAGTCAGGGGAGCAGGTTGAGTGCGGCTTGGGCTGGACAGAGGGCACCAGCGCAGAGGAGATCTCCCTGGTGGCAGGGGGAGTCACTGCCCCCTGGGGAGATCTCCTCCACGCACTGCCGCAGGTGCCCTCCATCAATCCTGAGCCAGAGCCGCGCTTGGCCCACTCCCCTGTCTCCTGCTCTGGGTCCTGCAGCCATTGCCTCCGCAGAAAATTGGGATTCATGAAGGGCGGACAGCTGGGAGAGCCGGGTGGCTCCAGCGCTCCAGGGTTGCCTCCTGCCTTCTTGGCCCTGGGCTGGATGGCTCCCGGAGGGCGGGCAGGCGGGCAGGGCTTATGCTAAGGCAAGCAATGCCACTGATCCCCCACCCACCCCCGGGTCGCACACAGGAGTGGGCCCCCTGTCTCTCGTAGGCAGGGGAAGCAATCAGCACCTCTTGCCTTGGCCCCAGCCCCCGCCTGCCTGGGGATCCCACAGGGGAGTGGGCCCCGCGTCTCCGGTGGACGGGGGAGGGCTCTGCTGTAGTGATCAGCACCGCTTGCCTTAGCCCCAGACCCCGCCCACCCCGATGGCACACGGGGGCCTGGATGGCTGCTTGCGCTGTCCTACCCTGCCTTCAGTATACAAATTAGCCACCATCTTTGTTAGTGGTTAACCGCCATCTTAGTTGGCAGTTAATTTGCATATCACCCTGATTAGCCAATGGGAAGGGTAGCGGATGTATGGCTAATTACCATGTTTCTCTTTTATTAGATAGGATACCACATACTATATATGTCATATTTTATAACATATTGCATGCTCTAAGTTTTGTATTATATCATTTATCATAGACTAAGCAGTATTATCTACCACAAGGATTGCAGGCAGGAAGGGAATTTGGTATAGTTAATAAACACTGTCTATGACACTATACAATAAATACCCTGTCAGGTGAGTGAGATTAAAAGCAATTCTTTTATCATTTTTCTATATTTACTATGAACTGCTGGTGAAAAATGTTTAATGACATAGAAATTTCCAATTGCTTATCTATAACTTATATGTGTCTACATTTTATTCCTGCAGTTTCAATTTCAGAAATGTATTCTGAGGAGGAAAAGAAACCCCTAGCCATTTTTGACACCTCCTTATGCCCTGACTTGATTTACAACCAGTCATCAACTTCTGCCCAGTAAAACTCCCCTCTCCCATGCATTTCTGTTCTCCCATTTCCATTGCAATTGCCTTGGCCGAGCCCCATGATCCTCTGGCTGGGATTACTATCAGAACATCTCCACTGCCCACCTGCTTTCCATCAGTCCATACTCCCCACCACATACCTGCTCGGTGCCACAGCCAATTCAAACTCACATCGGCTCCTAGGAAGGTGAGAAAAACAAGTTGGTATCTATTCTGATGTCCGCTGGTGAGAAGGGATTGAGAACAGATGTTTGAGTAGCAAACCAACAGGGTCTCTTAAGGCTCTAATGAAACATCCGATCATAATTTATACAGTCCAGACACTGGGTCTCCAGCTTGGGTGCCCTTTGGAATCACCTGGAAAGTTTAAAATATACCAGTGTCTGAACGCCACCATCAAATATTCTGATTTCAGTGATAAAAGAGAGCAAAGCAGAATGAGTTTTCAAGGCCCTAATATGAGATTTGTCAGCAGAAGAGAAAGAATAAAAGCCTTTCGGTATGTGGTAATGCTGCAGCCCCAGATCTCCAAACCGACTTCAGCCAAAATAAGAGAAAAAAAAATACTGGCATCACTCATCATGAGTGATAGTATTACATTTTAAATTATGCTACCTTAGCCTGTCGGCTTAAAATATTTTCATTTTCTTTTCACATCAGTTTAAGGGACATGGATTGTTACATGGAATAAAACTCACTGGGGAAAAATACTGTTGGCTCGACATAACATGAAACAATGTTCACTTATTTACAAATTATAGGATATTTAGGAAAAAAATGTTGCAAAAATCATGTTTAATATACAACCTTTCTCTGAACTCTGATGGGAGCCTAAGGTTACGTTCACGTACTCCGCTAAGATTTTAACAACATAACTTATTCATGCATGCTCTTGGCCATTTTCTATACTACTCCTCCCCAAAGATGAAGAAATATGAAAAAGACCTTGAAGAAGATCAAGTCATATTAGACAAAATATCTTCTGCTGCCTATGGATAGCAGCTTTAAAGTAATAACAGTGCCATGAAAGACAACAGCTACAGCAAAAATACAGAGGAGAATTTGACAAGATCCAGAATTAGTTGGTTATATTCAAATAGAAACCTGCATATAAATGGGTAATATTAAAATTCACGAGTGAGCAAGTGAATATGATGACAAGCTCACTGGAATGACAGGCGGAATGAAATGTAACCTTGTCGGTAAATAACCTGCAATAGATTTGCTCCAGGACCAGCCTGTAACAGAACATTCTATCCAGAAGGTAACATTCTCCCCACAGGAAATGGGGTTTTATGAAGAACAACATATTCTTAGCTTCCCAGAACACACAATAGCAACCTCTGTTGAAATGGCAAATTAGCTTCAGCTATGTTTATACAACTCAGCATGAATAGGAAAAAAGATACCTTTCCCAGTAGTTTAAGTCAGTAGTAGAATTTAAATTCGTAACATGTCCTTCAGGAAAATAAAGCATTTTACCAAAAGTGGCAGCAGCCATTGTTCAGAGACACTGAGTTACTGGGAAATGTTCTCTTGCTCTTCACTTGGCGGCCCATCCTCAGTAGGTTTAAGAAGACGCTCTGTCCAACCTTGGTTGGTGCCAATGTAACAAATAACAGCGCAGCTCAACGGTAGCCCTTACGTGCATTCCGCTCTGGTCTTTAGGAAGTTGAACCAGACATCTGAGCAAGTTCCTCTGCCTGGGGGAGTAATTAGGGCAGTGATGGCGAACCTATGACACACGTGTCAGAGGTGACACGCGAACTCATCTTTTTGGTTGATTTTTCTTTGTTAAATGGCATTTAAATATATAAAGTAAATATCAAAAATATAAGTCTTTGTTTTACTATGGTTGCAAATATCAAAAAATTTCTATATGTGACACGGCACCAGAGTTAAGTTAGGGTTTTTCAAAATGCTGACACGCCGAGCTCAAAAGGTTCGCCATCACTGAATTAGGGTTTAACCTGAGCTATAGCACCAGGCTCTCTGAAGGGTGGGACTAGAAGGACACCTTATCGAGGCTCAGAAGCAAAGAGTGCTCCACTGAACAATGATGCCTGCCCCGGCCAAGGAAGATCAAGTACACTTCTCTAGATTTGCTATCCTTAAATTATTTGGATCTTGGGTTTCTTCGACACTGGATTTCCTTCTGAACCTTTATTCTTGTTAGGTCGCTGAAGGAGGAACGCAGGAGGCCAGAGTGGTGAGGGATTACGAATATATTTGATCATGTGCACATCAGGTGGCTGAGCCTGGATGGCTCCAGCACCCAGTCACAGGAGTTAGCGGCTTTTATAGGACTTTTGGCAGGCTTTTTTGGGGGGCGGAGACTTCCTTATGCATACCCGGAGGGGAGAGAATAGAATATGGTCACCGCAAGTGAAATGTGGTCAAAGGGAATGTCCATAGTGAAATGACCTGGAAAGCCAGTTCCCAGGGGAGGGGTATCAATTCAATTGATCCTTCAAACCTAACATTCCAGCCTTTTTGTTTTAAGGACTAGGGACGAAGGTGATATCTTCTGTAATTACTTCCTGCTGAGTCTAGATGTAGAGATCACAGGGGGGTGGCCTTTGACTATAGTCAGCTAAATGTTGTATAGGTTCCTCTGGTTGGAGCTAGCAGTTTTAGTAGCATGATCGCTCTGAGAGACTGGTTGGAGAAGGCTTGAAAGGAGTCCTGGAGGAAAGATGAGAAATGGCACAGCATACACGGGCCAAAACCAAGGATGAGGAATAGAAATGTGTGTGGTCCTATGAAGGGAAATAGCCAGGTATACCAATTTATATTCTTTAGCCAGTAGTCCCATGAATTTGATTGCTGTTCCCTGATCTTTGCAGCCTTCTCTGTTAGTTTTTGGGCAGCATCCCTGACTAAGCCAGACTGGCATAAAAACATCCTTCTTCCTCCAGAAAGAGGCATAGGCCCCCTTTTACCTCTGGTAGGAGATCTAGTCCTCTTCTGTTCTGGAGGGTGACAGCCACTGTTGAATCTATCTGATCCTGAATTAGAACTAAACTTTTGGCAATGTCATCTAGGCTTTCTTGTAAGTCCTGAGACAGGATTTCAAAATATGTTAGAGCAGTGGTTAGGCCCCTTATGCCAGTTCCAACCCCTGCTGTGATGCTGAGAGTTATGAGAAGAGGGATTACCTGGACTGTCTTTTGTGTCAAATATGGTGGGTTACAGGGACAGGCAAAGACTGATTGTTGGGGTCCACGTCTATGTTGGGTGAGAGATAGACAAGAGTATAAGTCTCTGTCCAGTTGGTGGGGAGAGAGGTGTATGAGTTTTCCCCACAGAGGAAGAAGAATCCTTGATCATGGAGACAAGCTGATAGGTATAAGGAGAAGAGGTGGAGTAAAGGGTATGAGGTTCCTTTGTCCGGTTCCACACTCCAAACTGAGAGAGTGGTTGTCCATGGTGCTACCGATAAGGAGTGACAGATGAGTGGTTGAGATTCTATTGCAGTGAAAGTGGGAGGGCACACTAGGGTGGGCTGTTATCCAAGGAAAGAGTGAAAGGGAAGGAAAGGAGCAGTTAAAGCCTTAGGTCTGGATGGTTGGATAAGAAGTAAAACAGATTGACGGTAGGAAAAGACCGTTAGATTCTGGGGAGACTTGGTAGTCAATCCATTGGGACCAATGGGTATCCAGTAGTTCTAGTTTGACTGTAGTGTTGCAAGCTGATGGTGGGAGGTGGCCTACTGATATATTACCTTGTGATCTTGTAAAGCATAAAGGGGCTTGGGCGATTAGTGGGGTGTGTAGAGTGATAGGATCTGTGACCAAGAGGGAGGAAGAAGCTACCTTAGTAAGAGATAGAATATAGGTGCTGAAGAGAAGGGAGGCTTGGTTTGCCTGGGCTGTAGGATAATTACCTAGTAATGTGTCTGCTTTTTCAGAAAATATAGTTCCCTTTTCCTTTATATAAGCCAGAGTGATTTTGGCCTGATTCCACCTATTGATTGGTGTAGGGATGATGGTGTATGCTGAGGAGGAGAGGGAGAGGCAGAGCCAGCAACCCCTGGCTAAGGCTGGATTGGTCTGATTTAAGAGGGAATGGGTGAGGTTAAGTGCTCGTTCTAGATGAGTCGGAGTGAGAAAGTTCCTTATGGGTATAGGAGAGGAGGGTTGGAATAGGATGAGAAGGAGAGCTAATCCCCACTTCCAAGGTCGAGGTCGTCCCAAGGGGGTTTGTTTGGGATCTAGGAAGAAGGAAATTTCTTCCCATGGGTAATCAAATTCCCCTAATAGAAGGGAGTCCCATAGAAAGGTGAGAATACTGATGCAAAGTGAGAGAGAGGCAGTAGCTAGGACCTGGAGGATTTGTATTGAGAGAGGAGGTGGGCTTTCAGGGAGGTCAGGGCTACTGAGGTCAGTGCACAGAGGGCACGTACAGGGTTGCTCACTCACTCATCCTCTTTTTCTGGGATGCGGGTAAGGCGGAGTCTGGTGGGCCCGATTTGATGGCTGTGATACTTAGGGGACTGCAGCCCACGTGATGGAGGTGCTCCAGGAACAGGTTTCAATCTGGAAAGGTGGAACCAAGAGGTGTGCCCTGATAGTTTAGCTGCAGCTGGGTGGTTAGGAGTACCTGATAAGGGCCTTGCCATCGGGGTTGTAAATTACTTGACAGGTGGACTTCTTTTAGGAGGACCCAGTCCCCTGGCTGTAGGGGAAGAGGGGGAATGTCTCCTGTAAAAGGTTGAGGGAGAACCTGATCAGCATGTTCTCTCAGTAACTGTCAGATGAGGTTTAGAATGGGGACATAGTCTCCTAGAGGGGTTTCTGTGGAAGGGAAGTGTTCTAATAAGAAGGATCTTCCATACATGAGTTCAAAGGGGCTGAGAAAGGAGGGTGCACGGGGGGTTGCCCTGATGCGCATAAGGGCTAGAGGTAAAAGAGTAGTCCAAGGTTCTTTGATTTGGAGAGTTAGTTTAGTTAGGTGGGACTTAATTAAGGAGTTTGTCTTTTCTACCTTGCCTGAAGATTGGGGCCAGCAGGGGTGTGTAAGTTCCACTGGATGTTCAGAGTGGAGGAGACCTGTTGAGTTATTTGAGATATGAAAGCAGGTCCATTATCTGTCTGTAATGAGGTGGGTAGGCTGAATCTGGGAATGATATGCTGAATGAGGGCTTGTGTGACTTCAGAGGCCTTTTCAGACATGGTGGGGAATGCTGCTACACAGCCTGAGAAGGTATCTATAAGGGTTAAGAGATATTTCGTTCTTTTAATGGGGGGCATGTGAGTGAAGTCAATCTGCCAGTCGTGTCCAGGGATTTGGCCTCCAGCCTGATGAGTGGGGGAAGAAGGAGGTCTAACCTGTCCTTGGGAGACACTGAGTAACAAGTAGAACAGGTTTTGGTGATCTTACAGTAGGGAGGTTAGGCTAGAACATGAGATAAGGGGTTTTAGGAGTTGTAAAAATGGTCTGTATCCTATACGCAGGGAATTGTAAATAGCCCATAGGATGTCTCTGGCCTGCCCCTGAGGAAGAATGCATTTTCCCTGAAATTTTAACCATGAATCTTCCTGAGTGGCCCCAAGAGCTAATAGGGACTGGAGTTTCTCTGGAGTATATTTGGGTGTTATATGAGGTATAGCTAAGAGTTGGGGAGATGGAGGCTCCCTCTGAGCCGCTTCCTTGGCCTCATGGTCCGCTTTGTTATTTCATCCCCAACCTGGTGTCCTTTGCAGTGTATGACCGGTGCTGCCTTAGGAAGGCGGGCTGCCGATAAGAGTTTGTGAGTTAAGGGAGCATTGCTTATAGGTGAAACTTTAACAGTTAGAAACCCTCTTTCTTCCCAGATTGAAGCATGAGAATGAATAATGTGGAAGGATATTTAGAATCTGTATAAATGTTGGCAATCTCACCCACTGCTAAAATTAAGGCACAGGTTAGAGCTATTAACTCTGCTTTTTGTGATGTGGTCCCATCAGGAAGAGTTTCAGATTCTATAATTTCCTTATGGGATACAATGGCATAGCCGGCCCATCTTTTCCCATGTTGGGTGTATGAGCTCCCATCAATAAACCAGGCATAGTCAGTGTTAGATAGGGGTTTGTCTGTGTTGTTTGGAAAGTGAGGTTTATTGAAATCCAGGATTTCCATACAAGAATGTGAGGTTTCTCTAGTAGGTGTGGGTAAGAGGGTTGCTGGGTGAAGTGTGTGGCATTTGGCTATGGTGATGTTCGGGGAGGCAATGAAGGCTATGTGGAAAGTTTGTATTCTGGGTGGTGGAAGCATCTGTGCGGCCTGGTGTGATAAGAGACCTGAAAGGTTATGGGGGGAATACACTGTTGTGGGTTGTCGAAAGGTTAGTTTTTGCTTTCCTGGATTAGAAGAGCAGCTGCTGCAAGGGCCCTTAAGCATGCTGGCCACCCCTTAACTGTGGAATTTAGCTGTTTGGGTAGATATGCAGTTATCTGAAGATCTGGTCCTTTGTCTTGCCCTAGGAGGCCGACTGCCATGTTTTCCCTCTCACTAGCGTGTAGTTTGAATGGCTTGGTGAAATCAGGGAGGGTGAGGGCAGGTGTTGTGAGGAGGGCCTGTTAGAGCTTTCTAAAATGTGGGTTAATGTTAATGGTGGGATTTAGGGGTTTCGTTAAGGGGCCTTTTGCAGCCTGGTACAAGGGACAGGCAAGTACACTGAAATTGGGGATCCAAATTCTAAAGTATCCTGCTAGTGCTAGGAGGGAAAGTATGTCTTGTTTTGAAGTAGAGCGAGTTAAAGTGGAAATGAGTTCTTTTCTATCTAGGATGATAGCTCGGTGTCGAGGAGTAATGGATAGACCTAGGTAAGTGACCTGGATTGTTGATAATTGGGCTTTCTTTGGGGACACCCAATATCCCTTTTCTGCAAGGAAATTGAGGAGGGTGATAGTCATCCTCAGAGGAGAAAGTCATCTACATATTGAATAAGAGCATAAGAGCGCTGGGGTGGAGATCAAGAGAGGAAAGATCTGAAGCTAGAGCCTGTCCAGAGAAGTGAGGTCTGTCCCTAAAACCCTGGGGAAGGACTCTCCATGTGAGTTGGAGAGACTGATGGGTTGTGGTATCCATCCAGGTAAAGAAAAAGAGCTTTTGAGAATCTGGGTGCAGTGGGATGGTGAAAAAGGCATCTTTCAGGTCTAGGACTGTGAAGTAGAAGGTATTTGAGGGAATGAGGAAAAGGATGGTGTATGGGTTTGGTACCACCGGGTGAGTTGTGAGTACTGCCTGATTAATGATTCGAAGATCTTGGACTCGGTGGTAGGAGCCATCCAACTTTTTGACGGGTAAGATGGGGGTATTGCAGGGGGCATGAGTAGGTATGAGGAGGTTTTGGGAGAGCAGTCTGACTATAATGGGTTGGAGGCCCTTCCAGGATTCTAGAGATAAGGGATATTGATGCTGGCAAGGATAGACAGAGAGGTTTTTTAATTTTATGAGGATTAGGTCATGATGCCTGGTGATGGAAGGGGTTGTGGTGTCCCAGACTTTTGGATTAACCAAAGTCATAGGAATTGGAAATTCCCTGGATTCCTAACTGGAGAGAAGGAGTAGGAGGGAGGGATCTGACTTTGTGTTTATCTGGGGAAATGTAAGGGAGGCTCTGAATTTTGATAAAATATCCCTGCCGATAATGGGAGTTGCATATCTGGGAGAATGAGGAATGAATGGCTAAAGGAGCATCTAATAGGAGACAGTTTAGGGTTGGCGTTACTTGAAGTTTTGAAATAAGACTGTCAATTTCCACAATTGAGACCTGGGATGGGTAGGTGGGTCCTAAGAATTCTGGTAAGGCAGCATAAGTGGCCCCCGTGTCAATAAGAAAAGAGATCAGCTTATCTGCCACTGTCAGAGTTACCCTGGGCTTCAATGGAGTGATAGGCGTAGGGGCCATGGGGCCCGGACACCTTCAAGTCTTCTGTAGCCAGACCCAAGATTTTCGGGATGTTGAAGTCTGGTGGGTCCGGGGTTCCAGGAGGAAGGGTTATGGCCCTCCCTTGAGGGGGTTGGTCGCAGTCAACCTTCAAGTGACCCTCTTTGCCACAGCGAGGGCAGGGCCCTGGGGGAGAATGTAGGTTAGGACAAGCCTTAGCCAACATCCCTCCTTGCAGAATTTGAGACAGGGGCCTGGTGGGGGCTTAGAACTTTTGCCCCTGAAGGATTGCTTGAGCCCACTGTAGCTCTGAAAGACAGCGGCTAACATTTGGTATTTTGCCTGATCCCTCTTCTGTTTTTCCAACTTCACTTCCTCATCCCTGTTATTAAAAACCTTGAAGGCTTTGTTTAAAAGGTCTTTTTGTGGGGTTTGAGGGCTCTCCTCCAATTTCTGTAATTTGTGTCTGCTATCAGGAGTGCACTGGGAGATGAAACACATGTTTAAGAATAAAAGTCCCTTGTTCGAGGTGGAGCTTAGGGTGGTGGATTTTTGGAGAGCCTCCTTTAGGCATGAAAGGAAAAGGGCTGGGTTTTCCTTGGAACCCTGTGTTATTTCTTTGAGTTTTTCATAATTACCTGCTTTATGGGCTGTCTTCTGGAGGCCCACTAGAAGGCATGTTACCATGTGGGCCCGGAATCTACTGCCCGGGGAATCTACCTGATATTCCCAATTAGGGTCTTTCCTGGGAACACTCTTCCCCAACCAGTTGCTGATTATCCTGTTTATGGAGCTCGTCAGCATGGTCCTGAGCAGCCAGCCAAACCCTTTCCTTTTCTTGGGGGAGAGGGTGGAGGCTAGGATAATACAGATATCGTGCCAGGTTAAGTCATAAGACTGGGTGAGATATTCAAACTCTTTTGTAAAAGTGGTGGGATCAGTGGAAAAGGAACCTTGTCTTTTTTCAATCTGGGACAGGTCAGACATAGAGAAGGGGACACGGACTCGGACTATGCCCTCGGCTCCTGCTACCTCCCTCCAGGGTAGAATGGGTGCAGGAGTAGAAGTGGCTGTTGAGGAGGGGAGTCCTTGGCTGGCCCGAGAGCGAGTGTTAGGTGGGGAAAAGGCTGTTTTGGAACTCGTGTTCTTAGGATTTGGGCACTCAGGGGCCAAAGGAGAAGGTAGTTGCCAATTAGGAGGACCTGATTCTGGGGGATCTACTGCAGGTGCGGGTGGGGCACATCAGGAGGTGGTGGTCAGTGGTCTGCTGGGTCAAAGGCAGATTCAGAATAAGAAGTGTTAGGGGTATGATGCTTTGTGTGAACGAGAAGGATCTGATGGGTAGAGCAGGACTCACAGAGAGAGGGCTGAGGCCGGAGGGTGAAAAAGGCCTGGATGTGTGGAAGCTCTGACCATTTTCCATTGTGGTAACAGGAATTATGTAAATCTTACAGTGTGTTACAATCAAAAGTTCCATTTTCAGGCCACTGAGACTCATTACTTAGTTTATATAGTAACCAAACAGTGCTGCAAAAGAAAATGAGGTGCTTGGGCCTGATCTCCCCCGTGAGTCTGAGGCAGTCAAGATTTTTAAGGAGACAGCTGAGAGGCATCATTTTGGGGGGTCCAGAGGAAGTGTTCCCCATGATAAGTAAATGTGACCCACAAGGGGAGGGGTGAGTGACAGACCACACATCCAAAGGTGACTGTTTAGGGCAGGCATTCCTGCTGCTCAACAAATCACCACGAGAAACGAGAGGTGACCCTCTGGGCGTCCCCAATCTAGAAGGACCCAAAGCCAAATGGAGTCTTCTGGCCTAGCGCTAGGACTTTCGAGATGAGAGACTTGCGAGAAGTCAGTGAGAGAAAGAGCAGAAGACCCAAGACTAGGGGAATTGTGGAATGTCACTCACTTAGAGAAGATTGGCTGGTGTGGGATAGAGGGACAGCAATGGAGAAGGAGAGATTCCTGGTCCAGCATCCTCCTTGGCTGGCTGGGGGGCGGGGAACCTGTAAGGGAGGGAGGCCAGATCGAGCCTGACAATCGAGTCACTCAAGTAGGATTCAGAGGTAAGCCCAGGATGAGCTGCCACTGCCTACTGCTTTCTGAGTAGCAACCTTGGGGTGCCTTAAGCCAGGACAATAGCTACTCTCCCCATGGAACCCTCCCAGGTTTCAGCACCAAATGTTAGGTCACCAAAGGAGGAATGCACCAGCCCAGAGTGGTGAGGGATTATGAATTTATTTGATCATCTTCACACCATGTGGCTGAGCCTGGATGGCTCCAGCATCCAGTGACAGGAGTCAGCAGCATTTAAAGGACTTTTGGAGGGCTTTTTCCTAGGTGGAGACTTCTTTATGCATACCTGGAGGGGAGAAAATGAAATGTGGTCATGACAAGTGAAATGTGGTCCAAGGGAATGTCCATAGTGAAATGACCTGGAAAGCCAGTTCCCAGGGGAGAGGTATCAATTTAATTGCTCCATCAAACCTAACAATTCTCACTGGGTTTCTGACCTGCTTTGCAAGCTTTGACCTGTGGATCAATGACTCAACCCTGAGTGAGGTCTCTGCTTCAGCATCATCAATGGCATGATTACCTTTTTGTTCTAAAAATATGTGTCAATTTTTTTTCTGGAGGAAAAGATGCCACCAAAGAATGAAGACGAGCTGTGAATTATTCTGGAGAATTTCAGTCTGTGGCTTCATGTTGCCTCTTTCATGCCAATGATTTCATTTTCACCTGCACAGGTGATCTTAGGCTCTGTTCTGCCTTAGGCTGCCTGAAGCTCAGGCATTCTGAACAGCTGCTGACATTTCAACATCAGCTGTCCCAGGGTATACCCCAACTCTCCGGGTGTTCTTCCTGTATGAATTACTGAGCATATTTGTGACTTAAGCTCTAGATAAATAGTCTCAATTTACCAACACCAATTTTACCACCCCACGCAAATAATAGACTCTAAAAATTAAAGGGACAGGATGTCAGAACATCTGTTTTCAGTCTTAGTCCCAAAGGTGCTTTATCTTAGTCAATTTCTACATCTCTCAGAACAATAATTCATGCAAAAAGGTGCCCGGAATCCCACAGTAAAAGTGCACAAATTCAAGCTCATGCCACTATCACCGGACCAGCCTCGCTTCCTGGATTGGACAGATGTTGGCATGAATGCTGTGAGATGTTCAAGTCTGAATTGCCTTAATGGCAAGTAGCTGTATTTAATTTTTTTTTTTTATCCCCAAATGTTCATATACTTCCTATATAGCTATATATAATGAGTTGTAAATTACACTATTTCTGCATGCTAAAAGGAAAACAGAACCAGCCTGAGTCTCAAATTGTCTTGTAAATGCAAAAATTATCATATAAGTGACAACAAGAATTAGTTTCCTCTGGCATGGAACTGTTTGGGCAAAAGTATGCTCCGATAACACACTCAACAGAAATTGTTTTAAATTACATTGAAAAACAGTCTCCATGTGTATCTACAGATTAACCCAGTAATAACTACTAACACATTATGGTTGGGGAGAAACTGTGGTTGGATAACACTGAATTTTATCTCTTGGTTTGAGGGGAATGGACATGTTTAATAAATTGACCAACATTAAATAGGAATTTTCTTATTTCCACATGCCTTAGTGTATAGCTCAGCTAATTTGCCCAGGACAATTTGTCCGTCATTTTACTTTTTATTCTTACTTAAACTACCTTGGAAGGCTAAGGTTTGAGCATTGGTTTTATTTTATTTTTTTAATTTTTTAATTGATCAAGTTATTACATATGTGTCCTTATCCCCACATTACACCCCATCTCCCCCCCCCCCCCCCCGCCATTGGTTTTAACAGTAACCACTGAATGACAATATCACACCTCTCAACTTTTCCTTCTCAAATGTTCCTTTCCTTGTAGGAAATATTCTCACAGTTGTCACCACCCTGTGCTATGATGTCTTGTAGACATTGCTGATAGATCCTCCCTCCCCCAACTGGTGGGCAGGGTATGACGTAACCTGCAGCCCAGAAATACCTGAGTGACTAACCAGGTACCTTATATGGACTATACATTGAACCACCAATCCACACCTGCCAAATACCCTAAGCCCTTGTCATATATGGACAATGCAGTAAGCCACCAATCAGTGAGCGCTGAGTACACTAAGCCCCCCACCCCTTCCCATTCCACCCCTCAAAAGGCGTGCCCACCCCTGCACGTGCTGCTGTCCTCCCCTTGTGAGACAGCCCGGCAGGTGCTTCTCCTTTAATAAAGCCTGTAGTCCTGGTTTTAGGCCTCTGTCTGATTTTTCAATTGCTACTTGCCCATTTGAGCTGCTTGACAGTAAAAACCTGTCATCTTCAGGACATGGCATTCTTCATTTAAAACATATCATCCCTCTGCCTACTGTGCCAGGCATGGTTCTAGGTGCTGGAGATGGAACAGAGAACACATTATCACTCATGGGACTTATGTTCTAGCACCTAGTAGAACTTGACTAATATAAACTACATGCATCATTGTGTTGATCTATCTTAGGTGTCTCAGATTCAAGTGTCCGTGGAGATGGGCAGGGAAACCAATGGAGCTGGCAGGATGGAGCCTGACTTTAGCAACTAGAACTCATATGCCTCATCTAAAGAAGGCAACCTGCTTAGTCCTGGCTGGCTGCTCACATGTGAGAATGTAACCCCCACCCCAGGCTGCATACCCCTCTAAATGTTTTACAAAGATAGCTAAACAATCCAGCATCTATAATAAATGTTCCTTTTAAAGAAATACACAACTCACTAAAGTTGCAATGAAATGTTGGGCAAACAAACCAGGAGAAAGGCAGATTCGGTCCATGGTCTATCCGTGTGGGTCTCTGGAGTAAATGAAGTTTAATTTCAAGTTTCCTTCCGCCTCCAAGTCTACAAAAGTCACAAATCCAAAGCTACACATAGGAACTCTGCCATTGGTTTAAACCTTCCGATGATGAAACTGAGAAAATGGAATTAGAAGACCTGTAAATCCTCTTACAATTCTAGGAACCTAGAAGTCAAATTTAAGAAAAAAACAAAAACAGTGAATTAACAAAAAATACAAACCACAAGAGAAACAAACAAACCAAAACTGATGTTGTCTCTTACTGACTGTCTTTGGAATGTCTGCTCATTACTAGGCAAGTTTCAATTAAAAAAAAAAAAAATCTCAGTGCTTTGTTAATAGTCAAATTAGTAAATAATGTGAAGCATTTTTGAAACAGGTGAGACAGAAATACGCCACTTTCAATTAATTGGCAAATTACTTTATCAATTAAAAGTATTTACAACATTTTAAGTAATTTGTCTGTCTTTAGATGTCCCTTAATCCAAGTATCAGGTAAACCCTACCCAACCAGGAGTCCATAAGATGGTGTAGACCAGTGGTTCTCAACCTTCTGGCCCTTTAAATACAGTTCCTCATGTTGTGACCCAACCATAAAATTATTTTCGTTGCTACTTCATGACTGTAATGTTGCTACTGTTATGAATCATAAAGTAAATATCTGATATGCAGGATGTTCTTAGGCGACCCATGTGAAAGGGTCGTTCAACCACCAAAGGAGTTGTGACCCACAGGTTGAGAACCACTGGTGTAGACTCTTCCTCCACCAGCACTAAGAGCATCATGTGCTCTCATGAGGTAACTCTGAGTGGGCCCTGGGTGACTCCTGGATGGGGGCTGGTCACTGGAGAGACCCAGCCATGTTAGAGGCTTGGACTTTTCAGCCCCACCCACATCCTCCAGAGAGGACAGCGGGGCTTGACATGGAGTTAATAATTGATTTCACCTATGTGAAGGGATCCATAAAAATCACAACAATATGGGATTCCAAGAGCTTCTGGGTTGGTAAACATATCTGTGTACCAAGAGGCTGATATAACCCAACTCCACAGGGACAGAAGCTCCTGGATTTGGCACCCTCCCAGACCTTACCCTATGTACCTCTTCAACTGGTCTTTCTTTCACCTTTATCCTTCAATAACCTGGTAAAGGTAAGTGTTTCCTGAGTTCTGTGAGTTGTTCTAGAAAATTAATCAAATCAAGGAGGGAGTGACGGAAACCTCCAATTTGTAACCAAATTGAGTTGTAGGTAACCCAGGGACCCTACTATTTGTTATCGATATCTGAAGTGGAAGACGGTCTAGTGCAGCGGTTCTCAACCTGTGGGTCGCGACCCCTTTGGCAGTCGAACGACCCTTACACAGGGGTCGCCTAAGACCATCCTGCTTATCAGATATTTACATTACAATTCATAACAGTAGCAAAATTACAGTTATGAAGTAGCAATGAAAATAATTTTATGGTTGGGTCACAACATGGGGAACTGTATTTAAAGGTTGAGAACCACTTGTCTAGTGGGACTGAGCACTTCACCTTGAGATCTGCTATCTGCAGGTAGATAGTATCAGAATTGAGGTCAATTATAGGACACCCAGCTGGTGTTTCAGAATTGCTTGGTGTGGAGAAAGCCCCCACGTATCTGGTATCAGAGGGGCTGTGAGTAAGGAGGTGTGCAGGAGTAAAGGATAGATGCAGAAAGAGTGTGGGCTTTTCTCAGGTAACATCTCAGCAGCAATGGAAGTGTTAATGGTGATTTTATGGTTATATTTATTACCACTTCTATACTGTGACTTGAATGCATACAAAACTATTAAGCATTCCTATTGGTATCCCTTGGACTTCTCACAGCACCTGTGTGTATAATATGAGCTCAATAATGTTTATTGAATAAATGAATAAGTGATGCTATTTCTGGTATCTAACTTACAGAGTTGACTGCAAAATAAGCCACCATTAAGGGGCCAAAATTTATCTCACCACTAGCCAAGTGGTTAATGGTTCATTATTTGATTAAATCTCAGTTAAGGAAATTATTGAGCATCATTACTCGCTAGGAGTTTAGGACACAATGAGATAGGGATTCTTTTCTCAAGACATCTGTGGTTCTCCGGCAGAGACCACATATGAAACAGAGATTTAGAACTATGTTTCTTTTAGCAGAGCTAATTCAAGGACTTTGCAAATTTTTATTTGAATATTATAAAATATCATTAAATTATTTTCAAACTACAATAAATTACCCTGCCTATCAAGTATTATATACCAAGAAATAAAACACTGCAACCCCAAAATGTGCTAACTCATATTGTCAGATTAATTTATTTTATGCATCCCTGGGAGTGAAGTTACTTTGCTATATCTATGACTATATATCATGACTGCATTTTAGCAGAAACTGAATTATTCAATTACCCAAAAACTCTGACCTTCTGCAAAATCGGACATAATTCTAATCTCTCTAAACTACCTTGTATCTAGAAGAGTCACACAATATCAAAGCTTGCCTTGAATTGTGGGAATTTTGAAGCCGGCTTAGTTGTCAAGAAAAGTATCTTGTATATGAGGTGCCTCCATAGACCAGCGCAACCACGACTGTTGTGGTTAATGCTGCATTTTCCCCCAATTTAATATCCAAGCCACTCAGGGCAGTATAAGAAAATAAACAATGTGTGACTGCACGTTTACTTAAAACCCCAGCACGCGCAGTGTGGCCACACATCAAGGGCACCCTTCAGCACTGAACTACCTGATGGAACACAACCCCTCATTTTTTGGAAGACAAGATAATCTGGAATCGCTACAAAGTTTCTCCACAATATCTACTACACAATAAAAAATGAGTAGGCATTTGAACAAACAGAAAACTGTGATTTACAGTTCAAAGAGAAAAATCAATAGAAAAATACTCATCCATGATCCACATGTTGGAATTAGCAGACAAGGACGTCAGTGATCAAAAAATAATAATGCTTCAGGGTGCAAAGAGCAGAAAGAAACCACCAGTAATTTGAATATGAAAAGCTTAATACAAAGGAATGATTGAACTTGAACAGGGAATAATAGTAACAGGGGGTTGGCTAGTAAAGGGTAAAAATTCAGGAATAGCCTACAAGAAAGCATCTGCCACCATGTGGGATGAGATATAGTACCCAAGGAAGAAGCCCTCTACCCCCAGCGCTGTGATTCACATCTTGCTGTGGAGGATGGGGTCAAGGGTCACGGGATAGTGGACAAGTTCATGGAGGAGCTATACCAGCAGGATTCTCTAGGAATCTCTCTGGGGTGTCTGGGTCAGCTGTCCATGGGATGGTGATGAGACTAGGGATCTGGCTACATGAAACTCTAAAGATTCCTCTAGCCTTTTTAGTGGAAGAGGCACATAAATTTATATTGATGGCCAGAGGCAATTCCTAAAGAAGTAGATTGGCTGCCCAAATATCTTCTAATGTTCTCTACAATCATGTTTCTCAAAAAGGGGCAATCCCCCTCTGCCCCCTCGGAGGATATTTGGCAATGATTGAAGACATGCTTGGTGGTCAGAAATGGGGGTGGGGTGCTACTAGTGTCTAGTGCAGGGGTGGGCAAACTTTTTGACTCGAGGACCACAATGGGTTCTTAAACTGGACCGGAGGGCCGGAACAAAAGCATGGATGGAGTGTTTGTGTGAACTAATATAAATTCAAAGTAAACATCATTACATAAAAGGGTACGGTCTTTTTTTTTTTTTTAGTTTTATTCATTTCAAACGGGTGGGCGTAGTTTGCCCACAGCTGGTCTAGTGGGTAGAGACCAGGGATGCTGCTAAGAACCTTACAACCCAAAGGACAGCCCCCTGAGGACATAAGAATTAGCCACTCCAAAATGTCCACAGCGCTGAGGTTGAGAAACCTCTTTACATATATATTGAAACATAGAGTGCAAAATTCTTGACTAGAAAACGTTTAATGGCACTATTGTGGTGGAAATAGTTTTTTCTTGAACACCAGGAAACTCAGTCCCAACATAGAACACAGAAACTGGTCATTTGGTATTCCTCTGCTTAAGTGACTCTCCATTTTATCTGTTTACATTTATCTGGATTCTACAGTGAGGGAAGGAGTGCATTACCCAATCATGCAAGTTCATCTTTGAGATGAAGTTTGCTTTAGGATAAGATTTCTAAATCCCACAATATATCTGGTTAACACTTTATCCATGGCAAAGTGTTTGATTGATAAATACTGATATAAGATAATTTTGAGCTGCTTAAAATTTCTCCCAACATTTTATCTGGGAGGAGAAAAGAAAGTGGAAACAGAAAACAGATGTCAAAGACCCGTGAATGGCTATTTCTACGTGCAAATCAAAATCATGATGCTCTGATTCTCATCTGGGCAACTAAATGTATTTTTTCCTATATTATGTGGCTCATTCAGGTAAAAGTGTGGATAGTTTTGGGCAGGTAGCTATGCTGTACGTGGACTTTTTTTTTTTTTTTTATTGTGTAGGAACAGCCTTTGTTCTTGAGTTGTTTTGAGTATGACATTTTAGAACTGTGGATGAAGGGTGGAGAGGTTGAGGGGTTTTCACATTCACCAAAGCTTTGTTTTCTTTGTTCTTTGAGCTCATTTTATGCAGAAGTTGGTCTAAAGGGGTATTTTTAAACCTCCAACAGTCTATGTGGCCATTTTTTTTGACCCAGAGAACTTTTCGGCTTCTAGTCTCACATGGAGATAAAAACGCCCTTCTGCCATAGCTGGCTTCTCCATGTCATAGAAACAGTTGGGCTGAACTTATATGGGAGAGAGAATTAAGTGGGGAGAGAAAATTGCCTGTAAGAAATACACACAGAACCCAGACAGGAGAGACAAATTCACTACATGCAAGCATACATTTATGTTATTTTGTAGCATACCCAATGTCTCCAGCCTCATCCAAGCTGAATCCTATCTGGATCCACTTCCTTGTCCTCAAATCCACGGAATGAGCTTTAAAAAACTGAAATCCTATCTTGTTATTCATTCCTTTGAAACTCATCGATAGTTTCCTGATATACGTAATGTAATATGCAAGGTCTTCCACATGCTAGAAGGTTAGAATGTCCTACATGATAGAATTCCTGTCAACTTCTCCAACCTTATCCAATCTCTTTCTCTCCCCCGCCCTCCTCCTCTTTCTCCCTCTTGGGACACTTCAGTTCCTTGAATGTGCTAAATCCTTCCTTGCCTTAAGCGCTCTAGAAAGGACTCCGCTCCCCCCCGCCCCCCCTCCACACACACACACACACACACACACACACACACACACACACACACACATACAGCTGATGTTCACCTGGCCAGCAGCTTCTATTTATCCTTCAAACTTTGTCTCCTGCTCTCCAGCTGAAGGTGGACTCTTCCCACTGTCTATGGGGTTCTGGGCACCTGAGCTGACTCAGCTTGCTCAGTCTTTGGGGTGGAAGATGAAAGATGTTCCAGCCAAGTACAGCCAAGCTTGTGTCAGTACTAATCAAATCACCATTTTGATTAGTCAGGGTTCTTCAGAAATATAGAACTATGCAGATATATGTGTATTTTGGACTGTATGAGAGGTCAGCACCCCAAACTCCCGCATTGTTCAAGGATCAACTGTAATAGATATATAGCCATGCTTAACAACAGAGATATATAGATAGATATATAAGCATGCTTAACAACAGGGATATGTTCTCACAAATGCATAGTTACATACACCAGGAACAGTCAATTATTATCATTATCCAGCATGATGTGCTGTGCATACTTTGTACAGGTAGCAGCATAGCGGGTTTGTTTACACCCGCATCACCACAAACACATGAGTGAGGTGTTGTGCTGTGAGATTACAACTGCTACAACATCAACAGGTGTTCACCTGTAGGGGCTATGTGCCTGCAACTTAGGAATTTCTCAGCTCCATTATAATCTTCTTTTTTTAAATCCTCTCTAGGATATTTTCCCATTGATTTTCAGAGAGAGTGGAAGAGAGAGGGAAAGAGAGAGAAAAATATTGAAAATATTGATGTGAGAGAAAGGCATTAATTAGTTGCTTCCTGCATGCACCCCAACCAGAGCCCCGGGCCAGAGAGGAGCCTGCAACCAAGGTATGTGCCCTTGACAAGAATCAAACCCAGGACCCTTCAGTCCACAGGCTGATGCTCTATTCACTGAGCCAACCCAGCTAGGGCTCCTTTATAACCTTACTAGAGGCCCAATGCATGAAATTCATGCAAGGGGCTCAGCCCTTGCAGCCATGGCTTCATCCAGAAGGTCGTTTGGCTGACTGGACTAATTAGCATAATATGCTTTTAATATTATAGATGGGACCATGGTCATATGTCATATATGTGGTCCAACATTGGCCAAAATGTGGTTATATGTCCAAATAAATAAATAATTGTCTCCACAGTGGCTAACCTCAGGCTGTACATTTGATGGGCACTTACTGAGAAGCTACTATGCACCAGGTCATGGACTGTTATGAAGATTATGTAAGAGATGAGTGTGAAGAAACTAAACTAGTTCTAAATACCCCATAGTGCTACTTATGACCTTGGTACAAATTTTGAGGTGGAAAACAATGGGATCTGGCTTTTTTGGGGGGTCCTCAAAGCTGAACTTGGGTGAAAAGGAAAAATAACAACAATCTACAGATGAAGGAGGATGCCCCTTGTTGCCGATGAGGGCTCAATGGTCCACCACCTTGAGCATATTGCTAGTTTACAAGGGCAATGATGAGCTCTCATTTTGCTAATGAACGGGAGGCAGCGATAAGCTCTCTGGCTTTGCTTTGGAGCCAAAACATAACTCCATGGCACATTAATTTGACACAGAGTGCAGCTTTTTATTATTAATCACCATAAGGTCCACACAGCAGAACTGCAACAGTATATTAACCTGCATTGCCATCCCTCTGGTATGTATGTCACGGCCACACCATCTAGCAGCGTGCTGTCATTTCCAGTGAAGAGGTGGAACCAATGTGGGGGCTATGTGCCTGTAAATTAGCTGTATGCCCAAGAAGGCACGAGAGTTAAGGGCCATTAAATCTAGGATGGCAAGGGCCAAATGCATTGTTGCAGAGCAACTACAAATAAAAATCCACCCCACCCCCTCCCCCATGCACTTAACTGTAAACAGATGACCTGGAGCTTTTGAAGAGGCCTGTGTAATTCTCGTCTGAAACCATAACGAGGCTTCAGAATAGGGTGTCTTTTTGGCAGACATTCAACAGCTTGGAAATACTTATTTTAACCAGCTTCATTTCATTCCACTGGACACCGAGGAGGCTGATTTTCGAACTAAATGATAGCCATGCTTGGGGGCTCATGTATGTAGAGTTTTTGCCTGCCTTCATAGTCACCTACCCATGCCCACATTAGACAGAGGGAGGCTCAAATCTTTTGGCAACACCTACATTTAAAGAGCCGGACAGCCGTGCGAAATTCGCTCATCAGCTCCACAGAATGGGTCTGAGCAAGAAAGAACAGAGCAGAGAGGGAAGGAGACAGGGTTTTGAGCACAAATGCCAGTGGCTGGGAACAAGATAATGAATGACAGCCAACAAGGGGCCTCCCTGTTGAAAACATAATAGAAGGCTGTGGGACTGTAGTAACTGGATGGCCCAGGACCAGTGTATAAGGGGTGACCACCACGACCTTTTCTTCCTTGGCAGAAATCATTGTTTCACGTCCTTAAGAGAACTTAGAAATGTAAATTTTCATTGAAAACTGCTGAATCAAATCTTGGCAACTAATTTACATTTTAAAAACCTGTGTGGGCTTCAAAAAATATCCTGCACTCTAAAATTTGAGATATCCATAATTTATCATGTCTGGCCTGTGCATAGGAGGATGGGAGAGTTGGGTGTTGCAGTAGGCATCATAACAGCTCCCCCAAATGTCCCTGTCCTCATCCCTGAGACCTATGACGATGTTATGGCAAAGGGGTCAGTCAGATCTGACCAGGTGAAGGATCTGGAGGTGAGAAGATTAACCTGTATTATCCAAGTGGGTCAATGTCATCACAATGGTTCTTGTAAGAGGGAGACTGTCTGTCAAAGTCAGAGCAGGGGAGGGGATGGATGGAGGGAGAGAGAGGGAAGGTGAAGGGAGGCAGAGAGGAAGAGAGCTGGAGGGAGTGAGGGAGGGAGGGAGAGAGGGACAGAAGGAGAGAGGGAGAGAGGGAAGGTGAGAGAAAAGGGAGAGAGAGAGGGAAGGTGAGAGAGAGAAGGAGGGAGGGAGGGAAGGAGTGAGGAAGAGAAAGGGAGAGAGGGGGGGAAGGAGAGAGAGAGAGAGAGAGAGAGAGAGAGAGAGTTGGTCCCAGGACCTTAGGGTTGATGAAAGGGCCCTGAGCAGAGAGGGAAGCACCTCTAGAAGCTGCAAAAGATGACAAAACAGCTCTGCTTCCAGAAGGAAAGCATCCCCCACTCAGGTAGGACTCAGTGAAGGATCTTGAGGTGAGAAGATTATCCTGTGTTAGCCAAGTGGGTCCAATGTCATCTCAAGGGTTCTTGTAAGTCACAGGGTATCAAAGTCAGAGAGGGGGGTGGGAGGGAGGGAGGGAGGAAGGGAGGGAGAGAGAAAGGGGGAGGGTGGAAGAGAGGGATAGAAAAAGGGGGAGGGTTGAAGGGAGGCAGAGAGAATGAGGGAGGGAAAGAGGGAGAGGGAGGGAGGGAGAGGGAGAGGGAGGGAGGATGATTTTAGCCCAATAAAACCTTTTTGTTATGATCTCTAGAACTATAAGATAATAAGTTTGTGTTGCTGTAAGCCACTAAGTTTATAGTAATTTGTTCCAGGGGCCATAGGAAATAATACAGGTGTGAACCTGGAATCATTGACACTTGCTTGTTTCTTGGTGAAAATGTGACTTCAACTTCCCATGTGGTTTCCTGAAGGGCTGACTAATAGTTTGTCCATTGAGTCCTCCCGGAAGGATTGGAAGAGAGAAATAATAAAAATGCTCAGTAGAGAGCTGGGACAAGTTATCATGGTGTGGTATTTTCTGACTCAATTCTAACACCAAATGTGTGTGGGGTTTTCAACACCAATCAGTTCTCTGACCCTAATTGGATGTCCTGCAATTTAATTAAATTCTGACATGAAGTAGCAGAGATAGTGCAGACGCCATGGGTTAAAGGCCAGTCTCATGAGTCTGTCCCCACTGCAGACACCAACTGCAAATGGGGTGCCCGGGATACCCCCACTTCTGCTGGAAAAACTACAAACATCCGTGTTCCCATGACCCCATCTCATCAGACTTGATGCTCCACAAGAATGAGTCTAGGACAGCCGTGGGCGAACTACGGCCCACGGCCCGAATCCGGCCCGTTTGAAATGAATAAAACTAAAAAAAAAAAGACCGTACCCTTTTATGTAATGATGTTTACTTTGAATTTATATTAGCTCACAGAAACACTCCATCCATGCTTTTGTTCCGGCCCTCCGGTCCAGCTTAAGAACCCGTTGTGGCCCTCGAGTCAAAAAGTTTGCCCACCCCTGGTCTAGGAACTCAGGGGAACACTGGTGTTGACCAGTTGATTATAAAGGCCATGTCTCAGGAGCAGCCAAATGGGAGAGAAGCACAGGGCAAGGCAGGAGGTGGAGGGGAGGGCACGAAGCATCTATGCCCTCTCTGGTCGTGCTCCCCAGCACTCCTATGAGTTCACTACCCCAGAAGCTCTCCAAACCCCCTCATTTAGGAACCTCACTTTTTGGAGGTTCCATTATGCAGGCACGATTGGATAAATCCTTGGCCATTAATGCTAGGCTAGGGGCCTGGTGGGGCTGAAAGCTACAACTCCAGGATCTTGCCTTGGCTTGGGTGACCAGCTCCCATCCTGGAGCCACCTAACAGCCCCAGGAAGCAGCACACAAGAGATGTGCTCATCACCAGGGGCATTCCCAGGGTTGGGTGCAGGAGCTCTGTGCCAGGAAGCAGGGAGAGGGACGAAGATCAAATATTTATTTTGTATTATACCACAGCCATTCCTAACCTGTCCCCATTCCAGACACTTCCTCTACTTCCCTGACCCAGCTGACTGCCCTGAGAACCCGAGGCCGCGCTGCGTCACCAGGCTCCTAGCTGGCTGGCCCCCAGGCGAGTTTGCTGAGGGAAGGTGCTGGAAGGAGGAAGAGAGGTCAGGATATGTCTTTCCCAATTTCTCACAGCCCAGCATCAATAGTTTCTTCATTACAGTCTCTTGACTTCTCAGGGCTTCCCACAGGCAAAGCAAGGCGCAAAATTCACAGAATTCAGTGCAAAATGAAAATATTGGACCCCTGTTTCATAAAGCCAGGAAATGAGTGCAGCTAAAGGTACTAAAATATTAAGCTTTTTCCTTTCTTTGTGGTCTCTCTCTTGTGTTGTCATAGTGTTTTATTTTTTTTAATTTAATATCATTCTAAGCAAAAAATTTAAAAGAATAAAACAAAAATGTTGATGATTAGTATAAATTTTAGCATTCCTTTTTTGATGTTATTCAGTGCCAATTGTAGAACTAAATCCATGAGCATTTAACTCATGGGCAGGATTACCGAAATCACACAACTGGTGTTTGTAGTTCATATATAGTACGAATTCTGTTCTTACCAGGATCGTGGAAACACTGAATAAACCTAACTCAGCCCTCCGATTCTGTGCACTCTATGAATGCCCTGTCCCTTCCGCTTACGGATGAGGAGGAAGGGCTGAGAGGAAAGGAACCTGTTGTCCCTGTCTCCCCCTCCTCCTAAGCACAGGTGGTGTCTGTTCTGGAAAGGACCTGACCTTTCTGGCTGGGACACAGTTCCCGGCCATTCGTGTTTCTTAGGAGACCACTGTCTTCTTTCCAAGCTCACAGCAAGGTCTGGCTCAAATGACAGCTGTAGTCTCTGGGCTGTTTGGGCTCCCACTGGATCCATCAGACACTTTGCACTTGCTTTGAGTTTTGTTAAAACACATTGTGTGTCTCCAGAATCCTGTGTTCAGGGGTACCTCACAGATGTTACATATAATTGGAATGGCAACGGACTGGGAACGCTTGTATATAATCTATGTTCGAGACATGCTTAACTTTACTTAGAAGTCACAAGTTCAAAGATAAAATGACTCAGAATATCAAGATGGCAAGAGCACAGTCCTAACCAAGGCAGGGTCCCTGCTCTGTGGGGGTCCTGTGTAGCTGCGTTCATACACCAGGGTCATACGCTGTGCCTGCAGGACCTGCCTGGTGCAAGAAGTAACCATAAAAGCTCCTCATTGCTGGCATGCAGCTCAGGCCACCATACACGGTGGGTTGACTATGCCCTGCAGAGGGACACGGGTATAAGTGGGGACAGGGGTTTCTCCTCCTCCATTCCTAGAAGGGTGAGGATGTGTCAAATCTTTGAGGCACTTGGGAAACCGCCGCTCAGCTGTATATATTACAGTCCTTCTCACTCTCCTCAGCTTTATTTGTTTGCAGCCCTTACCTTTACCTGAAATTAATTCATTAATTTTCTTTGCTTATTTGCTATCTGCCTCCCTAGGTGGAGTGCATGTTTCTTGAGAGCACAGATTTTATCTATGCTGGTCACAGCTCTAACCCGCTGCATTACTTAGGGTTCTCCAGAGAAACAGGACCAAAATGATAGATGATGGATAGAGGGATGGATGAGTAGATAGATAGATAGATAGATAGATAGATAGATAGATAGATAGATAGATAGATATGAGATATGTACTGGTATAGACACGTAGATATATAGACATATGAACATATACAGAGATGTAGGTATAAATAAAAGGAGGTATATTATGAGGAACTAACTCATATGGTTATGATCTGTCTCCTGAAACCTAGAGAACCAGGAAAACAAGTGCTACAATTCAGACCAAGTACAAAGGCCTGAGAACCAGGGGAGCCAATAATCTCAGTCCCAGGATCTGAAGGCCCAGAGCGGAGCTCTGATGTCCAAGGACAGGGGAAGATGTCATCCAGCTCAAGAAGAAATCGTTTGCTCTTCCTTCACCTTTGTGTTCCATCGGCCCCACCAGGTTGGATGATGCCCTTGCACTTATGAGGGTTGTGTCTTTACTTGGTCCAGGGAGCCCAGTGCTCCTCTCTTTCAGAAACACCATCAGAGACACACCCACAAAGCGCATGTCCCCAGCTGTCTGAGCATCCCTTAGGCCAGCCACGTTGACACGGCATCAACCACCACACTCCCGCACAGAGAAGAGCATCCAGCCTGGATAAAGTCTGCTGAGTGAATGTGTAATTCTGTACACATGCTTTGGATCTCCCTGCTCGGGTCAGGCTCAGGATTGATGCTTTCCATTCTCTTTCCATTGATTTCTAAAATAAATTAAGACTTGGGGTGTGGTGCCAAAACCGGTTTGGCTCAGTGGATGGAGCGTCGGCCTGCGGACTGAAGGGTCCCAGGTTCGATTCCGGTCAAGGGCATGTGCCTGGGTTGCGGGCATATCCCCGGTGGGAGATGTGCAGGGGGCAGCTGATCGATGTTTCTCTCTCATTGATGTTTCTAACTCTCTATCTCTCTCCCTTCCTCTCTGTAAAAAATCAATAAAATATATTTAAAAAAAAAAAAAGACTTGGGGTGTGGAAAGCAAAAGTCCAGGCTGAAGCTCATAAAGCGATCTCCTGAGTGAGTCAAATAAACGTAAAATTGAGGGTGATATTTTGGAAGTGATATGATTCTTGGTTAACAGATTTACAAAGACCATTTTATACTTTTCTGTAATCTGTGAATGGCATGAAGAATACCCCATCCGTCATCAGCGTGTGAATTATCTAATCAATATATCATTCATCATGGTTTTTCAAAGGACAGACATACTCAAGAAAGTTACATACCCATGAACTCTCCTGTTTCCAACTTACAAGGTGAAGAGTTAGTGTGACTGTATTTGTGGTTAGAAAATTTCTGAATTATTTACTATATCACAAGCTCACTAATTAGAATAAATTGACATGCTAATGAAATATGCAATTGCAAGTTGGACTGTAGCCAGGTGGTGAAACTCAGGCATCAGCAGGCAGCAGATAATTATTGCAGATGAGAACCATACACATTTGTAAAATGTGGCTTTAATAGGCAAAATATCCAATGGTCCCCACTCCCCTGTACTCCCCCACCCCCTGTGCCAATGAACACCTTCAGCTATAGGGCAGAGTACTGGTTAAATAAAAAGTGAATATTGACATGTTTTACCATTAACAATCTAAGAAATGAGATAAAATATTTTAAAATTTACTGTCATTTAGTCATAACATTTTCTTTTTTTATTACAACAGAAACATATTCTTGTACAAATATTGCAAAATAGAAATCAGCAAAAAGAAAATAATCTATGATGTCATTACTCAAAGATAATTACTTTTTTAAAAGGTGTGCATCCTTTACTCTTGGATTTGCCTGCCTTTTCCAAGAAAGCATCATATTTCACAATGTGCTTCATAACCCAAAACATGGTCTCATCACCAGCATAGTATAAACACTTCTATGTCATCACCTGTCAATCTATGACTTCTTAAAGCTTTACCTGTTATTATATAACACAGATATACATTTTTTTTAAAAGTCAATTCTTCATGTCTTCATTTAGCATGCTTTCACTGTTTTCTACTATAAGCTAGAGTCCTGGTGCACAAAATTCATGTACTGTGGGTGTGTCCCTCAGCCCAGCCTGCACCTTCTCCAATCTGGGACCCCTCGGGGGATGTCCAACCACTGTTTTAGGCCCAATCCCTAAACCAGCAGTCGGACATCCCTCTCACAATCCGGGACTGCTGGTTCCTAACCACTCACCTGACTGCCTGCCTGATTGCCCCTAACTGCTTCTGCCTGCCAGCCTGATCACTCCCTAACCACTTCCCTGCCAGCTTGATTGACACCTAACTGCTCCCCTGCAGGCCTGATCACCCCCAACTGTCCTCCCCTGCCAGCCTGATTGCCCCCAACTGCCCTCCCATGCTGGCCTGTTTGCCCCCAATTACCCTCCCCTGATGGCCATCTTGTGACAACGTGGGGGTGGCCATCTTGTGATTATGTGGGGGAGGCCATCTTGTGGTGGCCAACTTGTGACAACATGGGGGCGGCCATCTTGTGAGGGCATGAGGGCATGAGGGCCACCTAGGCTTTTATTAGTATAGATAACTAGGAGCCCAGTGCACAGATTCGTGCACCTTGAAAGAAACTGTGGGCTGAGAAGCTGTGGTGGGCACAGGGGCAGGTCTTGGTCCATCCTCCATGCCCCTGCCCAGCCCTTCCTGCCATGGCCCCCGGTCCTCTGTCTGCCAGCAGCCCTGTTCCCACTGCCCCTGCTCCCATGCACTGATGGTGCTGGCCCCGCTCACACCCGCTGATGGCGCCGAGTGATCGAGACCGGTGCTGGGAGATGGCAATGGGTGCGAGTAGCAACTCCGGTGCCAGCAGCGAGTGCAAGTGGGGCCAGCACCAACAGCAGGTGCAAGCACTGGGTGGGACCATGGCTAACAGGAGCAAAGAATTTTCAGTAACCACCAGAGGCTCACCCTGTTGACAGGGACTGGTGACCTGCCCTGGTCTAGTACCCCCGCTCACCTGCTCCGCCATCTTGCCACAGCCAACACCCACCATGTTCCGCAATCTGCCTCCTGCTGCCCACGTCCACCGTGTTACACGTGCATTCCTTGGTGGTCAGCGCACATCATAGTGACCAGTTATTTGGTTTTCTGCTGTTCAGTCTATTTGCATATTAGCCTTTTATTATATAGGATGCTATAAATAAAATGTAGGCAAAGGCCTCCATGACCTTGAGGTAGGAAATGGTTTTTAAAACCAGGCAACAGTCTTCCTTGCTTGTTTCAGTTGTCTTGTGCAATTTTTCTCTGACAGTTCATCTCAGTGGAAGCTGGTGTCCCAATAGCTGGGGTAATGTAGAAGGAAAGTCATTTTGGGGTGTGTATAGGGAAGGGTGAGGATGAGTAGCAAAAATAAATGCAGGAAATTTATTTAGAATGGATTATTCTAGACCATCACCAAGTGAACATTGGCCAGTGGTGCTGACCTTCAAGTAACAAGAGGTCCCCACTGTCTCAGGGTCTGGCGAGAAGGTCAGGACAGAGGTCAAAGATATAGGACTGTGAACAGGGACACAGACTGAAACCCTGGACACTATAGTGCGAAGAGAAAAGTGGCACCAGGAAGAGGCAGCTTGTCTGCGCCCAACCCTCTCAGGGACCAGGGAGAGCAGGGGTGTTGACTTGGACGCTTGAGAAGTGGGGGTCAGGTGAGCACCTGCTCCACCTGGGTGACCAGGCAGGTGGAGAAGAGGAGGTGGGGCGGCCGGCCATTCAATGTAAGAGGAAAACCTTCACTTTTTCTCAATTATTACTGACAACGGAGGTTACCACTAAACAAGCACAGTGGAACCCCACCCCAGAGAAGAGCCACACCAACCTCCATTCCTCTTTACCGCACACACACCCCACCAGGCTCAAGCCCTTCCGTGTTTTATGCTGAAAGTGGCTGCATGCACCCAAGCACGTGCTGAAGTGTTCTGACTGGCCCTTATGTTTTCTCTTTGAGGGTAATGCTTTCTTCTCAAAACTCATTATTTTTAATTGCTCCTTTCTGGATTCTGAAACTCTTTCCTTGGACTCCTCATTATTCTCAGAGTGCCATCTGATTTGCTATGTTCAAGTGGTTTTTTAAATTTTATTTTTAAGATCTTGGGCTCCATAATTTGAAAGATCAGGTTCCCCACCAAAGGCTGCTACATTTACAAAGCCCAGCGGGCTTCAGACTGGACGTGGGAGGGGGTTGCAAGAGGCTGTGATGAAAGCCAGCAGACCAGCCCCCAGGGAGCTCCAGACTGAAGGTGGGAGGGAGCTGCAAGGGGCTGTGACAAAGGCCAGCAGCCCAGCCCCCAGTAGGCTCCGGAGGAGGAGAAGGCAGAATCCTCACTCACAGAGACTGTGGGGCTACCGTGCAGGGGTCAGACCGTCCCCTAGAAGCCAGATCTTTGTAGTTTCTGGATTCCTGCCTGCCCATAGTCACCGCTGGCCTAGTGACCTTTGAGATGGAGAAGGACTTGCAGAAACAAGACTGGATGGAGGTCAGAGAGACTTATGGGGGAATGTAGGAAGTGTAAATTGGGGAGTCTGGGGGGGGGGCGGTGAGAGACTGGAAATTTACAGAGTCCTGCAGTTATCAACTGAGGGGCATATTGCTCCAGGGGACATGTGTTAATGTCCAGGCATATTTAGCTATCACTACGACATCTGTGGGGTGGGGGAGGGGATGCTATTGGCATCTAGAGAGTATAGGCCAGAGAGGCTGTTAAACATTCCGCAATGCACAGGACATGCCCTCCCTACTATAAAGAACCACGCAAGCTCTGGCCTGGTGGCTCGGTTGGGTGGAACATCACCAAAGGTTGTGCATTCGATTCCTGGTCAGGGCACATACCTAGGTTGTGGGTTCAGTTCCTGTTCTGGGTGTCTACTGGAGGCAGCCAATTGATGTTTCTCTCTCACAGTGATGTTTCTCTCTCTCTCTTTCTCTCTCTCTCTCAAAATCAGTTAAAAAACAAACAGGTAAGGATTAAAAATAAAGACCATCCAGCCCCAAATGTTAATATTACTGAGGTTGAGAAAATTTGATTTAGATTAGGCTGTCACCTAATTTCCCCAAATTGAAGAAATTGCACAAATATCTATACTCCCAAATGGACTAAGACATCTGTTGGAAATAAAAACCACTACCATAATAATAATAGTATCAGTTAACATTGATGAGGCTCTTACGGTATTATGTGGCAAGCATTTCACATCCATTAGCATATTTCCTGCTCATGCAATAAGTGACATTTAATATCTATTTAATACTTTTGAGGTAAGATAACTATAAAAACCTGAAATTCAGAGAGATTGCACTAATTCCTCCAGGAATGCACACTGCAGTGCGTCTTGGAAAGAGGGTGCCTGCCCTCCTACAGGGCACCATTCTTTCACCAAAGCCAGTGAGTCACACCATCCTGCTATGAACAGAGAGCAGGGAGTGACGGGAGCAGGCAGGGGTCCTGGACGTGTTTGTAATACATAAAGAGTTTGACAAGGTTGCTGCACGGGACTTCTCTGTAAAATCCTATACCCCAGCAACATCCTAAAATAAAAATTCAGAAGGTCACATTTAAAATAAACAAAATTACAAGTATCCAAGGAAATAGAGTTCAAAACTTTTAGGTAACATTTCAAACTATTGTGGACAAGTTAAGTAGAACATTCAAAATAATGAAGAGACAGATTCTGTTTATGGGTAGAATGGCTAATGAGCAAAAAGGTGTTCAGTATTTCCAAATTAATAAATGTTAAGTTCAATGGCATTAAAAATTCATGCAGTTTCAATATAAATTCCAACAGGGTTTTGTTGTAATTTGGCAATCTGACTATGGGATTTATATGGAAGTAGAAATTACCAAAATAGCCAAAACAATCCAGAAGACCAAAAAGGTACCATGATCTTTTTTTTTGAACACATATGCAGGTATGGGAATTAAGAGTGTGCAGTACTGGCCTAAGGAAAGATACTGACTAATGGAACAGGAAAGGAAGCCCCCAAACACAAACAGCATTGCTTGAAGTTCAGTATCTGGGACTGGATTATAATTACAATTTACTGAGCTGCAGTAAATGCCACTTGGAAAAAAAACTTTTCAAGAAAAAATAAGAAACTATATATGATTAGGGGGGCAGAGAATAGTTTTAAAATAAAATGTAATAAAACATGAATTATGATAAATTTTGATTATTTGACTATGTTAAAAATAAGATAAACTATAGACTAGAAGAATATATTTCCATGCAATAACAAAAGTACAGAAAATTAGCATTCTGAATTTTAAAATTTTCTAATATTCAACAAGAAATATAAAAGCAATCAAAAGGAAAAATGGATTATATGCATATGAAATTAATGGAGAAAATATGAATGAATAACAAATATATAAAAGATGGCTTGAGCTCATTGTAATCAGAAAAAGTTTAAGTAAAATGGGGATGAGATAATATTTTATATCCAATGAACAGGCAAAAGTCTTAAAGAATCACGAGGGGAATTCTATAGAACAGCTGGGCTGTTACTGGTGCAACCACTTTGGAGAACAATTGCAATATGCAGTAAAGCCAATAACATGAAGAGTCACAACTCATCACCTGTCATCTGAGTTGTTACCCTGAATGGAGACATATTTAAAACTGTTTGAAGCACCCTGGCCAGTGTTGCTCAGTCGGTTGAGTGCCATTTCATGCACCAAGAGGTCACAGGTTTGGCTCTTGGTCAGGGCACATGCCCGGGTTATGGGCATTATTGATTCTCTCTCATTAATGTTTCTCTCTCCCTCCCCCTTTCTCTCTCTCAAATTAATAAAAACATATTTTGAAAATGTGTAGCCACATTTGCATAATAGGGAAGATGAAGATAAATTAATAGCCTAGCAATGGAAGAATGGATAAATGCATTGGGGTCATCATACAATGGAGTATTACACAGAACTTAAACATAAATGAGCCTGAACTAAATGCATCAATAGTACACCTTTCATAATGCCAAATTAAAAACAAAAACAAAAAACATGCAAGTTGCCAAAGAATACATACAGATGATGCCATCTATATTTTAACCTATCTTATCCATTGCTAATTAGGCCTACTTATCATTCACAGAAATCTAATGGGAAATCCAAGACTATGGTTATCTCTTGATGTGGGAGAAGGGATTGGTGAACACAGAGACTTCAAATGTAAGAGCAATAATTTATAAGTTGGGCAGACACATAGGTGTTATTATTTACATCTTGGAAAGGGATTTAAAATGTAAACAATGACAACTTCTAGAATGTAAGCAATAACCCCTGCCCCTCATCCAGTGAATCACTGAGTACCTATGGTCATTGATGTGTGTTGAGCAGTGATATTAGTGGGAGAGCCTCACGTAGAAGAAAACCCTTATTCCCATTCCCTTTGCTTTTAGGAAAACTGGCTGCTATAGGCAATCAACTTCACATGGCTTTACAGCCTTTTCAGTGGATGAAGTTGGTCAAGCAGGTGACTTCCTTGTGCCTTCTCACTCCTAGTCTGGATCTTGTCCTGGGTTTGGACACTGAGCCATGAGGTTTAAGAAAACTGGCTTTCCTTTGCTTCTCATAACATGACATCTAATGAATATTTGTAAGGACAGTGCCCTGCTAAAGTCAAAAGCAAAAAAAAATAAAAATTAAAAAATGTGCATTTCTACATACACTTACATAGTATCCAAGTGAAAATAACTTAATAAAAGGTCTACAATAAAAAAGCATCATTACATACAAAGCTTTGTATGAGCTAATCTCATGTGCCATTGTCAACCAACATAAGCCCACCGAGTGGGGGTGACAGTGACCACACTGGCCCAGGAACCAAGGATAGGCTCATTCAAAATGACTGTACCTTTTGCACAACAATGCAGGGGTGTGAAACAACAATCCCTGTCTCTATTTGAAATTTTAATTGTTTGCTTGTCATGAAGTTTTCATTAGTTTTGATTTTATAAACTACTACACTAAATATCATTTATCTTAAATCCTGAGTATTTGGTGACCCTTAAACTTTGTGCTCCAGAGTGAGACCCTTCCTGGGATCACCCTAGTCCTGGCCCTCTCAAAGCTCCCAGTTACATTGTTTGTTTTCAGAAGAAAGGATCTCTAGCAGCAACTGAAAAGTCAAATATATGTTATCTTGTTCTGACCTAAAAAACATTCTCTTTGAGCCCAGTGGCTAAAGTCACCTTTATTGCCAGTGATTCAGGCTACATTTGCAAAGGGCATATCAAAGCATATTATTGGGTAGATATAAAATTCAAACAAATCAAATTCAATTAAAGTAGCATTTATAGCGTGCCTTCCATGTATAAGACACAGAGTGGGATCTTGGGCAAGAGGGAGGGCATACAAGGATACAACAGGGCATAGTGGCACTATCACAAAGTGTCCCCCCAAGGCACTCATATACTTATATTGTGGTGGGAATAATTCTAAGAATATTTAGGAAAATCCTATATAGTTAGGGTCTCTTACTTTCCACCAAGCATAGCCTTTGTTTGAAAGCCCATTTATTAACACCAGAGAACATGCACACCTTATCTGATATAAAAATAAAGCAAAGCAAAATAAAATTAGAGATACTCAACAAATAATTGTGGAGTACTCAATATTTTGTAGTTCTGGGCATAATATAGATCAGGGGTCCTCAAACTTTTTAAACAGGAGGCCAGTTCACTGTCCCTCAGACCGTTGGAGGGCCGGACTATAGTTTTTAAAAAATCTATGAACAAATTCCTATGCACACTGCACATATCTTATTTTGAAGTAAAAAATCAAAACGGGCCCTAACCGGTTTGGCTCAGTGGATAGAGTGTCAGCCTGTGGACTGAATGGTCCCAGGTTCGATTCCGGCCAAGGGCATGTACCTTGGTTGCAGGCACATCCCCGGTAGGGCATAGTGGCACTGTCACAAAGTGCAGGCAGCTGATCAATGTTTCTAACTCTCTATTTCTCTCCCTTCCTCTCTGTAAAAAATCAATAAAATATATTTTAACAAAAACAAAAAAAACAAAACAAAACAAAAAAAACGGGAACAAATACAATATTTGTATTTGCATGTGGCCCGTGGGCCGTAGTTTGAGGACCCCTGATATAGATAGTGAAGACCACAGAGCTCCAGTGAGGGATATGGATCAATCAGCATGAAATAGAATATAGTCCGATAGGTGCTTCGATGGGGGAGTGAGCAGGTCCAATGCCTAGAGTGGGTACTTAACCCAAAACTGTGTAGGTGTCAGGAGAAGCTTCCTACAGGAGAGGAAGTCCAAAACCTGAAAAGCAAGTAGCAATCACTGGACTGGATGCCAGGCAGGGAAACAATGAAAAACTGACTGAAAATGGCAGTCCAATGCCAACATCATAGATGCCATCTAATGAATGATAGGATGATACATGACAGAATGATAGTTATTTCACAAAGACATTATAGCAGTCATCATAAAAATGCTTCAACAAGCAATTACTAACACATAAGACATTTTTAAAATAGAAAGTCTCATCAATGAAATAAATATGTAAGGAAAAAAATAAAACATATAATGAAAACTGGAAAATTTAAAATCAATTCAATAGCCAATTTTTTAAAAAAAACTCAATGAAGGGACTAGATGGAGAGAGAAGGGAAAAGAATTATTAAACTTGAAGAAAGAACAATAGAAATTACCCAACCTGAACAAAGAGTAGACTAGGGCAAAAAAAAAAAAAAAAAAGAGGTTTGCGATTCTGTGAAACCAAGTAAAATTTCCAATATACATGCCATTTGAGTCTCAGAGAGACAAAAAGGGTGGGAATCAAGAGATACGTGAAGAAATAATGGCTGAAAATTTCCATATTTGACAAAAGACATACAAACTTACAGCTGCAAACAGCAGAGTTAGCTTCAAACAGGATAAATCCAAAGAGATCCACACTGGGGCATATTATAGTAAAATTTCTGTAAACTAAAGGCAAAGAAAAAAAGTCTTAAAAACAGTGAGAGAAATGACACTTTACATGTAGGTGAAAACAACTCGAATGACAGTGGATTTCTCATGAGAACTCATGGATGCGGGAAGGAAATAGCACAATATTTTTCAAGTGCTGATGGAGAGTAACTGACAACACAGGATCTTTTACCCAACAAAACTATCCTTCAAGAATGAAGGACAAATCAAAACATTCTCCGATGAAGAATAGATGAGAGGATTTGTTATCCTAAAAGACTAGCTCCCGGAAGTAATCTAATTAGAAAGGAAATGATAAAATGGACCTTAGAAAATGAAGATGGAAGAAAGAACCTAGTAAACAAAAATAATGGAAATGCACTATACTTCTCTAGAATTTTCTAAATTAACTTTGACAGTGGAAGCAAAATTTGCACCTGTCTGATGTGATTGCAAATGTATGTAGAGAAGACATTTGAGGTGACATGATAAATGGAGGGACTTAATGGGGGACAAGGTCTTGAACTGGTAAAATGACAAGACCTGGTGAGTGTGGAATTACAGGTAGGTTTTCCTTTTCAAGCTAATTGAAAGTTACTCCCCTGGACTACTGTTAGCTGTGATTGTGGTCACCATAATGTTTACTACATTGAATAAAGAGCCTTCCCTCCTCTACCTCTTCTTCTCACATAATTAATAAATTATAACTGACTAGTGTAGGGTTTTCTATGTTTGTTGTGTTGTGTGTCTTTCCCTACTTCAGATTATCCACCTCTCATTCCTCTCCAAAAGAAACATAGCTACTTTCTTTGCTACCAACATTTTTGAATGAACAAGGCTTCAAGAGTTTACATTCTCTTCTGCTAGAAAACCACTTCCCCCTCAGTGAACTGTAGAGCTCCGAATGCTGGAATTATAGTTTAGATGGGCCAAGGCAGGATTTGATGCCTTCTTTCATCTCTGTCCAAGAGGACAGTTGGTTCCAAAAGGGAACAAGAATGTTCTCTCCTGCCTGGATTCCCCAGGTTAATTTAACAGTACCCATCCCTCATGTCAGAACACCAACTGCTCATTCATTGCTTTAACTGTGAACATTGCTTTAGGTCAATCACATTAGTAAGGTTAATAAGTTCCAGTCTGGAAGTTCTGAGTTGCCAAGTCTACGCTAATCATAACTCAAGAAAAGTTCAAGGCTCCCACGAGATATCTCACTTGGCATGTCAGCTCCTCCACACAGGTTACAACAACGTAATAATGAGTAGGATGAAGATAGTAATAACCACTTATATTTACATTTTTTTATGTTTTTCCAATGCCTTCAAATGCATTATCTCATTACTATTGCACCATCACTCATCTATAATATTCCATTTCATTTCAGGGGAGACATAGTCAACAGGCTGTAAAAGTTAATTTCCATACTCAACTGATGATTGGTTCCTGAGCCCATCATGGATGAAGGGATTACATTTATTCCACAGGCATAGGCAAATCACTGGCGATGAACCAAACACTTAAAAAAGCATATTCACTGAATATGTTTGCTAAAACATAATTAGGTAATATGCCTAAAAACCATCAATGGCTCCCCTTGCCTGCTCAATGTCAGCTGAATTGGTATTTGCATATTTTCACATTTCTTTACTCCCTCCTTTTCTAGGGGCATCTTCATTTCTTCCCATATACTCATTCCTGTAGTCAACTCCAGCCAGGCTATTAGTTCTTTGAACTATTCTTCTTTTATATTTATTCACTTTCCTTTTCCTGGAGTGCAAATATACTGCTATCTCTCTCAATCTCTGTCTCTATCTCTATCTCTATCTCTCTCTCTATCTTATCCATATCCATATCCATATCCATACCCATACCCACACCCACACCCACATCTATCTCTATCTCTATCTATATCTCTATCTCTATCTATATCTATATCTATATCTATATCTATATCTATATCTATATCATCTATCACCTTCCGGGATCCTCAGAACTTTTTCCCTACAATTCCAAACTGCACAGATAACAAGTATATGATTGCCATCTTAGCCACTCTTTTCATAAATTCATTGTGCAAATACAAAGACACTCTGAACTGCGGCAATCCCCCAAGCACACCTGAAGGTCAGCTATTCTGGGAATATTTGAGAATACCTTCAGGGTATCTCAAATCTTCAGTTTTAACTTCTTTCAAGTGTTAGAAGATGCTGCTGACTTCATAGTCTTCAAATAGAAACACATGAATACACACACATACCCTGAAACAACTTCTCTTTTACATCAGACCTTTCCAAACATGATTTCCCTCTGGTATTCGGCTCTTCAGATGGCCTGGCTGATTTACATATTTCCCCTTTGACCAAAGCTCCTTTGCGTTTGCATACAACTCAAGGGAATTTTTGGTAAACAGCAGGTAGAAGACACATTAGACTTTGAGGACTACACAACCTTCATCACAGCCACCCAGCTCTGCCTCCCAGCATTGGAGCAGCTTCATGTAAATGAGTGTGTGCTGTGTTCAAATGAAACTTTACTCATGGACAGAAAAATTTGAATTGCATGTGTCAAAAATATTATTTGTTCAATCCTTTACATCTTGTAAAAACCTTTTCATTTGAAAAGCTCACAGCTCTTCAAAATCAGCAACAGAATGACTTGTATTTTGCTGATCCCTGCTAGAACCACCCTTCTAACTCTCTTTATCTGCAGAAATATTAATGAGTTAGAAAAGTTCAGTGCCATTCACTGAATATTTGTGTTCTTCTAAAGTTCATGTGTGGAAACCCTTCTCTCCCAATGTGATGGTATCAGGGGCCTTTGGGAGGTGATCAGGCCATGTGGGTGGAGCCCTCACAAATGCAGTTAGTGCCCTTACAAAAGAGACTCAGAGGCTCCCTTGCCCCTTCCACCATGTGGGGACACAATAAGAAGCTCGCAGTCTGCAACCCTTAACAGACACTGAATCTGCTGCTACCTTAACCTTGGACTTCCCAGCCCCCAGAACTGTGAGAAATAAGTTTCTGTTGTTTATAAGCCAACCAGTCTACAGTAGTTCGTTAAGGCTGTCCAAACAGACTAAGACATAAATGAATAAAAAATTTAAATGAAAACCTCCACATTTTTGTTATCTAGATTTTTTTCAGATAAACATGCAGTTTTATGCTGGTGACTCAATAGAAATATTGCACTTGACTCAGTGTTTTAAATGGGTGTGTATTGACGATTCGAATGTGGTTTCATTCATATTACAGTGCATAAAAGTATATATGTTGGTTAAACTTCCATATCATATGGTCCAATAATTTGTTTTATAGAGTTTGAGCCTAAGATTCAAATAAGACAGGACTTCTCTGATGCTACAGAGGCAGTTTGTGCTGAAAATGGAGATGGAATGCAGATATCTCTTGCCTTCTAAGGTTCAATTACCATTATTTATGATGGTGACATAGATGGAGACCCCAACATTTCTGGAAATGAAATGATGGCACCCCTAAATGAGACAAGTGCCTCAGATGCTAGTGTAGTGACTATTGGATGGAAAAATAAATGTAGCTTAAGAGTAGCCCACAGCTGATCAATAGTAATATTATGATTAATTTTTACCAATATATGTTTGGCTTGTGGGAAGAATTCCTAATTCATACAAATCACTAACGAGCAAATGGTAGGAAAGTACATAGATATTAAGTGGGCTAGATTCTCTCCATTGGCCCCTCCAGGTCAGCTGGCTTCTGGGAGGCTGACTTCTAGAACCTGTATCACCAGTGCTCTCTGGCCTCTAGTCAGATTGATCCAACAGGAATCACAAAATTATAGTGGGGAGAGGAAGGACAAGGAAATCCCAGTATTTTTCCCCCTCACTCCTTCATGCAGACGTCAGTGTGGCAAGGATTCTGCTTTTCCAATCGGAATGCAGCCCTTTTCTCATGATTTATCAGGTTCTGGAAATAGCTCCTTCCCTTTCCTCCCTCAGGGCTAAAGGTGCAGAGGCTCCCTCGTGTGATTGGTTCTTGGGGGTTTCTGTTTGTTATCAGGCCCCTTAACTCCGCCCACATCTCTACAAAAAGTTTATTCATGAACATCTTTGCAATGACCTCCTTTGACCAGCCATCTGCTTGCCATCAAGATTGATTGAGATACAATGCAAGTCAAATTACAGGTTCAGAATGCACTCCAATCATAAACAAACAAACAAACAAACAGACCTGTAAATGAGCTCTAAGTCATCATATATAATAAAAGGTTAAAATGCAAATTGACTGAACAATGGAACGACCAGACGCTATGACGTGCACTGACCACCGGGGGGAAGACGCTAAACACAAGAGCTGCCCCCTGGTGGCCAGTGCACTCCCACAGGGGGAGTGTGCTTAGCCAGAAGCCAGGCTCAAGGCTGGTGAGTGCAGCGACAGTGGCGGGAGCCTCTCCCACCTCCACAGCAGCACTAAGGATATCCAACTGACGGCTTAGGTAGGCCCTGGCCTAAGCTGTCAGTCAGACATCCCCCAAGGGCTCCTGGACTGTGAGAGGGTGCAGGCCAGGCTGAGGGGGACCCCCCACACTCTGAGTGCACGAATTTCGTGCACCGGGCCTCTAGTACTTTAATAAAAGATTGCAAACTCCACCTCAATCATTTACCTTCATTTTATAGCTTCTGTTGAACTGTCCTTGAGAATAAAAATGTGTGTGAATATGTAAATCTATAGTTTAGAGTATTAAAGCACATGCTGCTAAATGTGGGTTAAATCACTAAGTGCCAATTAGTGTACAGTGAAGACAAAAGGAAGCAGGGAATTTGTAAAGTTCTAGTCATTTCTTCTAATGGATAGAATGCTATGTCTGATTTTAAAGGAACAAGCATTATTTCTCCCCAAAAGTTAAGTGATCACCTACTGACAGTGTCCCTGGGAAATAACAACAACAAAAATGGTGAAATCCAATGCTTAGTTACAGGAATAAAAGTTGCCTACATGACTAGGCAGTGAGGAATTTACTCTTGGTCTCCACCTTGGTGTGGAAGTTTTAGGATTAGATTACTAACTGAGTACGTTGTAATGGAGACACTGGCATTTACTTCTTTAAAATTCTGCCCTCTCTGTTGTCTGTGAAGTTATCACAGCCTCTAATTTCCACTCAAAGGGCTTTGGTGGCCCACAGAACACCTGGGTTATCTATACCCATTATGAAGTTCATCATAAACGGTGTTTGAACACCAAGAAGATAAATTAGCCTGGTTCTTGTTAAAATTAAGCCAACCCCAGGTCCCTTTGGGTGTTAGATAATTTTTGGCATTGTGTACTTTTTATTTTTGAAGTTCAGACTCAAGGTGAGGATGAGTGATAGGTGTGAAAGGGGAAATGATGCTGTAATTTTCACAAGTCTACCTTCTCATCATTTTCAATGGAACAGTTGTGATGTAAATATGGATGTGGGTATAGAAACAAAAGTGTGTGTCTATGAGGGATAAATATGAATAAATCTCTAACTTCTTGATTCCACCATTTTAATACCATTTACTAATAAAATAACAAAAGAGCAAAAGAAAAATGAAAAGCCATAAATTTGATTTCAAAAGTCTTCATTGTTGCCAACTGCACTTTTTTGAAGAGGAATCAAAAAGAATAATCTTTATGATCAAGTCACAGTCAAACTTCCTAGAACTTCTCTGTGGATTACCCTTCTCTGGAAGTTCCAAGTAACTCAGCAGCTATTGGTATTGGTTTTGGTTGGTCTTGCTGTCTTTACTCATGCATTCATCTGTCACTGTGCTCCATGCAAAATACCTGGTAAGAATGTCAGAGTCCCTGACCTCACAGAGCTTAAATTTTAGAATGGGGGAAAAATCCCCTTTGTATCTGAGCTCCCACATGCCTCTTTATTACCCCAGCTCACTGCCATCAAGACCTTTGTTCTTCTCCAGATGTAGCTTTACGATGTTTTTCTAGAAAGAGTCCTGCCCTCCTCTCATCACGGTGCTGCCACGCTTCATCCAGGTGGCCAACTCCATGCGAACAATGGACTTCCTGGGAGGAGAGGAGAGGAAAACCTGGAAACATTTATTGTTGAATAGTGCTTTTTCTTGTAATATATATAGTAATTACAACATATATTAGAACCAACCTTCAACAAAACACTGCATTGGCCCTAATAATCTAAGCTCACATACAGACTAGGGAGGTGGGACACCCCAGGGGTTTTGAGCAGAAAGGATCATCTTTCCCATCATGAGGACAGAGTGTAAGAGGCACTGAAGCAAATACATGGGAAAGTGGAGCAGGAGAAAACATAGTGTGGATTCTTTTTTTTTTTTTTTAAATCCTCACCTGAGGATATGTTTATTGATTTCAGAGAGAGGGGAAGGGAGAGCAACCTGACGTGAGAGAGAAACATTGATTGGTTGCCTCTGGTACACACCCTGACCAGAGATCAAACCCATAACCTGGGTATATGCCCTGACCAGAGTTGAACCTGCAACCTTTTGGTGTATGGGATGATGCTCCAACCAACTGAGACACCGGAACAGGGTGGCGTGGCTTTTTGAGGACATTATCTGGGTAGCAGAATCCTGCTGTGCTAAACCAAACTGATTTCTTAAATTTGTTTATACGAATCAATGCAGTTCTTCTTTCATCTCGCTTGATCTTATTGTAATTACCTAAAAACCAGTATATCTGCCACCCACCTTTTCTGCCCTTAAATGCCTTTATAATGCTTTTTCAAATAAAATTTAAAAAAGGAATTCTCCTGTACTCCACTATTCCCCAGAAAACCAAACTGAAATCTTTTTTTAAAAAAACTGGTACTCAGCTTTACTTTGAAAATTAAGCCAAGACATCACAGAAAAAGTAGTTACAGACAATATTATTTTATCTAGAACTAACTTTACAATTTCTGATGCTACCCAGGTGTATGTAGAACTGGTAGAAAGCAAGTTTAAATTAAAGTGATTTTAGAAAATTGCTCTGTGGCGTATCTTTGAGAGCTCACTAATTCACCTGGCTCTTGACCAAAAAATAGGCTTAGAATGAAGTCCCATGACCTTCTCAGCTGAGATATATATTTAGGGAGAGAAAGAGGAAGGGGGGAGAATGAGAGAAACATTGATGTGAGAGAAACATGGATCAGTTGTCTCTCACTAGGGATGAAACCAGCAACCCATATATGTGCCCTGATTAGGAATCAAACCAGAAACCTTTAGGAAGTGATGTAGCTTACCATATTTTTTTGTCAGCATATATATATATATCAGAATTTCAAACCAATAAAATTATCTTCTTGTGTGCATTAAAGAACCATATTTATTCAATGATTGATGATGTTTTGTGATATTTGTTCACAGAGCTTTTTTTCTGTTTTATAGACACAAATAAAATTAATATTAACAACTCACTTAAAAAACAAACCAAAAAAATGAACAAAAATACATCAAACCACCCAGCCAGGGCTCAGCTGAGATGTTCCACAGGACTACAAAACACATTCATAATTATAAGATGAGCTCCAGAAAGGGACATTTAGCAACTCTCTAGGTGTGATACTGGCGTTTCCACAGACTATTGGCAGGGCTATCTTCATCTTTAATGTGGCTTTCCATCATGAATTAGGAGAAGCGGTACCTCATACTCAACAGTTCTTATTACTATTAGAAAAACCTGTACAGCCTACTTGAATTTCTCTGATAACCTGTAAAACTATGTCTTAGCCTAAAATACATTAATAAACATAACTATGTTTCTTTCAACTAGACTTGCTTAACAAGGAGCTGGTCAGATCGGTTGGTTGGAGGATACATTCTATATTTCCCTTTTGTTTTGTTCCTTGTGTTTTTCTAGGCATAATGAGTACTCATAATTCCTGGGTGTTTCTCCTCAACTTTCTTTCTTTCAAGTGAAGAAATATAACTGAATGCAAGTGAGACTGGTATTACTATAGAGGCCATGTTGCATTTTTCTGGCTCCATTTCCCATTTTGAACATCAGGTAAAGTGGCTCATTCCTCATTTCCTGTCAGACAATTATCACTGGTCCTTTCAGATCCCTTTCTTATTTATTCTCTCCCTTCTATTGATATATATCACTTTAATTCTTCACCTGTTCTCTAATAGGAAGAGTGTGTCCCTGTGTATCTTTTGCTTACATGCACTCTTGCATAAATGACGATAAATAGTTTAAATGCATGTCTTGACTTTTATCATGAGAAATTTCAAAGTAGAGAGAAAGTTATAATGAGTCCATATGTACCCATCAACCACCTAAAACAATGATCAAATCATGATGATTTATACCTGGCTACCAGCTTATTTTAATTTTATCCATAAATACTGCAGTAAATATCTTTGAAAGATAAGGACTCTTATTAAAGACTTAACCATAGTACCATTATCACACCAAAAATTAACAGTAATTCCTCAATGCCATAAAATCTAGTCAGTGTTGAAATCTTCCTGATAAATATGTACATTTTTACAGTTGTTGTTTTTCCAATGGAAGTCCAAACAAGGCCCACACATTACATTTTGACATTTCCATTATTTCAACTTATATCAAAAATTTATCCTCCCCTTGTAATTAACTTCTTGATGAAACTGGGTTATTTATCCAATATAATCCCCACATTCTGGATTCTGGTTTGCTTCTTCGTGATGTCATTGACTATATCCCTCTGTTCAGAAATTCAATTTCTTTTGGAGACAAAAATAGATAAGTGCTATTATATACTTCCATTGAAAGACACCTAATTAGTGGTGGTTTTTTTTTTTTTAGCATATTAAGGGCCATTGACAATATAATTCCATCTTTCTTTATTAGCTGGATTTGTCTACAGAGAAAAATATTACTCTATCAATGACTGGATTACTCTAAGATGCTATTTGAACAGAAAAAGTACATTAAATGCTTGATTTTTCCCTTGACCTATTTGTAGAATAATTAGTTGGCTTCTGAATATTCTCTGAAGCAAATCAATGAGTGTTCTAAAGTATCATTATGAATTCATGGGCTTTTAACACATGTAACATATTTGAATCGATCGCATTTATTATTCATACTCAAGGTATTCCACTCGTGGCCTCTTAAGTTGGCTTGCAGTTTCTTTTTATTATTTTTTGTAATTTGATTTTTTTTAATAAAATGAATGCAGTTTTATTGAGATATCATTCACATGCCATATATTTCATCCACCAAGGGTACAATTAAATGGTTTCAGTATATCTACAGACTTGTACAACCATAATCTCAATCTAAATTTGGAACATTTTTGTCATCAAAAGAAACTCTGTGCCAATAACCATGCTCCCTCTATTCTGCCCCCCCCCCCACGGTACTGGCATCTACTTTCTGTATCTAAAAGTTTGCTTATTCTAGACTTTTCACATACATGAAATCATACAATATGTGGTCTTTTGCAACTGGCTTCTTTCACTTAAAATAATATTTTCAAAGCTCACCTATGTTTAGCATGTGTCTGTCCTTCATTCCTTTTTATTGTCAAGTGACATCTATTACATGGATATATTACATTTTATTCCTCCATTCATCAGTTGATGGAGGTGAAGGTTGTTTCCACTTGGGGAAGTGTCTATTATGGATAATGCTGCTGTGAACTTCTGTGTAGATGTTTTTATGTTAATGTATGTTTTTACTTCTCTTGGGTATATAAATAGGAATGGAATTGTTGATAACTGCCAGGCTGTTTTCCAAAGTGATTCACTTCTTTATATCCCTGTGGATATAAAGGGTACGAGGGCTCAAATCTCTCAACATCTTTATCAACACTTGTGATTATCTTTCCTTTTGATATTCACCATCTTACTGGGTATGAAGTGATATTTCATTGCAGTTTTGAAGATCATATTTCTTTGTTCACATATTTCAGTTAACAAATATTTACTGACTAACTCTCAGACATCAGATATTGCCGCAGGACCATACTTATTCTTTGAAAATTAAAAATATGACACCTCTCTATTACTTCTTGCTACATAGTCAGACTTCTTGGTATTTTTAAGTTATAATAAAAGAGATATAAAAATCATCTTTGTTTTAATCTGGCCTTTGATTACTTTGCAATCTTGGAAAATTTTTATACTTCCATATATATGTAGCTATTTAATAAGGCATTAACTGCAGCAATTCTTATAATTTAAAAGACACTTATATCAGGTAGTAAAGATGCAACATTAAAAAGTTCAATTAGGTTTGAGGGTTTATAGACCGTGAATTAACGGCATCAGGGGCGCCACAAAGCTAATTAATTTGCTTAAGAGAATTAAACAAGAATACGGTCCAGTCAGAACTACCTTTAAAATGATTGAAGATGCCACTGTGACGAACCCATGTGATTCCAGAACCAACATGCCCAGAATGCAATTGTTGGATGAGGTCTTGGTTTCGCCTCCCACTGGCTGATCTGAGAACAGGAACTAAGCAAATAGGAAAGTGAGTGTATCTGGTTGAAGGTCAGCGACAGCGGCACAGCTGGCGCTTCCACTTAATGAAGTTTTATTTCACAGGCATGAGTGTTAGTGGTTAATATTCCCTGTCAATTATGGTCAGCGAGAGCCAACATTTTGCTCATCTCATTGTCACAACAACTGTATTATCTAGGCAACTAGCTCTATTGTTCAGGTTTGAAGACTTTGAGCCTTAAAGGAGTTAATTAGTTTTCCATGGCCACACAACTAGTAAGTGCAAGAACCACAACTGAACTCTAGGCCCAGTGTTCGCTGAGCACTCAGATGGGGGCCTAGAAGCCTCTCTCGCACTCAAGTGGGCACAGGAATGTGTCTCAGCCCTTACCCATCTCCCGCCCACTACTCATCTATACGAGAAAGAATACCAGGCTGGGGATCACGGAGCATGAAAAATAGAGTCTGCTATTTGTCCAGAACTGGTTTTCTTCCCTCAAGACTCAGATGTTTATTCGCTATGCACTGGCACTGTGTTAAGAATGTTACATAAATAATTCACTAAATTTTTGCCATTGAGTAGGTACAATTAGTATTTCCATCTTAATTTTTAAAAATATATTTTTATTGATATCGGAGAAGAAGGGAGAGGGAGACAGAGATAGAAACATCAATCATGAGAATCTTTGATCAGCTGCCTCCTGCATGCCAAACACTGGGGATTGAGCCTGCAACATGGACATGCACCTTGATTGGGAATTGAACCATGACTTCCTTATTCATAGGTCAATGCTAAACCACTGAGAAACACCAGCCAGGCAAGTATTTCCATTTTAGAGATGAGTAAATGGAAGCTCAGAGGTAAAGGGAAACCTAGAATTCCCACAGGTACTAATTCACGTCAGTACCATTCCTTGACGGGTCCCTGGGTCTGTTTGACTCCTTTCCAATCTTTGTCATCCAGATATAAATTCAACCCTCACACATAACTGAAATGTAAACAAGAATTATGGCTTATAGCTTTGTGGGGATTCTTGGTTCCTCCTCTGTAAAGGGGAGATAATAGCTTAGTAGCTGTCAGAAATCTTGGGAAGGTTAAATGTTATAATGTAAAGCAATAAACATATCAGCCAACCAGCTTTCCTGACCCTGAAATAAATGTTCTGGTCTTGATGAATGTGTGTCATCGCAACCATTTATTCATACATGAGCAAATACTCATTGAGTGCATATAGCTAAGCAGATTACAGTTCACAGGGTTAGTGAGTTAACCCTATGGAGATCATTGAAAAAGGTGTGTTCCAGTCCCCTTCTCTCTCACCTGGGCAGAAGTTAGACTAAAGAGTGTTCTCAGCTTTTATCAAATTAAAAAAAAAAGAATGATGCTTTAAAATCTCTATCTTTGGAGCCAGTACAGTACAAAGATCACTGACAAGGAATGAGGATACTGGGCAAGTTGCTGAAACTTTCTGCCTCGTGTTCCCCACCTGTGAAATGAAAATTGAAAAGCAATTGGGTTACAGTGTGAATTAACTGTGTTAATACACCCCAAGCCCTGTTCTAAGGAGCAGTGAGAGGCACAAACAGACCTGCGCTTTGTAAATATGGCCAATGATCGCTGTGTCCTGGGTTATGGACCCAACTCTGCTGTTTTTATGGTGCCTGGTCTTAAGCAAGTGACTTCTCTTTTTGGAGCATCAGTATCTCGGGCTAAAAGCATATTCATTAACTTGAAATAGCATTACTAAGCCATTACTCTTTGCCAGGAATTTTCCTAAGCTCTGGAGATAAAGAAGTGAACAGGATATCCAAGAGCCCTGCCCAGGAAGTGTGCACCTCAGTGGCGACCCCAAGGAATTTATTCTGAGCCAGATGATGAGATGAAGCTAGTTATGCAAAACCTGGGCAAAGACCATTCCAACCAGGGGAACAGCAGGTGCCAGCACAAGCGAGCAGGTATTTTGAAGAAAGATCCAGCTTTTGAAGCAAGTTTACATTTCCTCATTTTCCTCCCACGTTTTATTTTTCACATTGTAACAAGTGCACAGTTGCAACTCCCTTGTGGTATTTTTTGAAGATGAACTGAGACAATGTAAGTGAAATACCCAGTGTGAAGACTTGGATACAGTAAGCACTTGGTACTATGTTTGTTTCTTTCCTTTATCTTGGGCCAATGTTCATAACAACATCTCACCCTGAAATAGGCCCTAACACACATACATCTTACAGAGAACAAGCGATGTGACGGCTTTTCATCCTGTGAGTGCCACTTATTAACACGCTAGGAGGGATGCTAAATGGCTGAAATCTCTGGGATTTGTCTTTCCAATCCCATTCTGATTTAAAGGTTTAATTCCCGATCCTGTCATCATCGAGTTTTTAAAGCTTCATGCTTAAACTGGCACAGAGTCAAGAAATGCTTCTAAAAAATGAATGGGTACTAGAGATAATAAAGTTAGATGTCTGTTCACTAAACCTTTTTTCTCCCCACAGCTGGTCACCACTAAATGTCATAAAATCTGACATAATAAATGGCACACCTAGTAAATGAACTGATGAGGCATAAAAGGATGCAGATGATCTACAGTCTATGAATCAATGCGATGGGCAAGTTGTTCCTTTGATGACACCCACCCAACTTTTTATTGTTTATAGATAGATGAGTGGGACACAGATAGAAACAGCCTGGGGATAAAAGCTAAATAAGAGTTAATTAACTACATAAAAAATTATCCCAAATTGTCCCAAAACTCAAGGAAGAATTAATATTTTATCCACTGGGGTTCAAAAAAGCCATTCTGTGTCATTTCCATTCATCTCCAGACATTTCAATCCCCTTAAAAAATCACCATATTGAGCACTCCAAATGATAGCATCAGCTTGAAATGCCCGGGAATAGGTGATACAGTTCTGTGAATGCTTTGATTATTATTAGGCTGACTAGAGGCCCGATGCACAAATATTCATGCTAGAGTAGGCCTTCCTTCCCCCGGCTGTTGACACCGGCTTCCCTCTGGCACCTGGGCTTCCCTCCTCTGGCCACCAGCAGGCACCCGGGACCCAGAGTGGCTTCCCTCAGGCTGCCTGCAGGCACCTGGGACCCAGGCTGGCTTCACTCTGGCCCCAGACAATGTCTGATCTAATTAGCATATTACCCTTTTATTATTATAGATAATTGCAATAGCAACTATTTATTGAGTGGAAACTGCATCATGAATCTTATGAAAGACCTTTATATTTATGACAGAGAGAATAGTAAACACCTAGTTTCTTGTTCTGCATTTCTCAGTTCCCATATAGTGAGGCAAAGTCATGTGAGTAGTTCTGACTAATGGCTGGGCATGGGTCCATTTAGATCAGTGAAAATATGCAACTCTCCAGTAATCTCTTCTCCTACTACAGGGCAGGCAACTCTTCAGCTGTTAGAACTCCCACTAGCCTGGGCCCATGAGTTACCACATGGAGCAGAAGCCCTGTAAACTGCATTGGGCATGAGGCATAACGACAAGAAAAGCTTTGTAGTCTTAAGCCACATGGGTTTGGAAATTAAGTTGTTACTGGATCATAAGCCAGCCTGTCGTGAGTAATATTAACAATATCATCTAATTAAATTCCTCCAAACAGCTTTTTTTAAAAATATATTTTATTGATTTTTTACAGAGAGGAAGGGAGAGAGATAGAGAGTTAGAAACATCGATGAGAGAGAAACATCGATCAGCTGCCTCCTGCACATCTCCCACTGGGGATGTGCCCGCAACCCAGGTACATGCCCTTGACCGGAATCGAACCTGGGACCTTTCAGTCCACAAGCCGACGCTCTATCCACTGAGCCAAACCGGTTTTGGCAAATTCCCCAAACAGCTTTGAGGGAAGTATGATGATAACCTCTCTTTTAAAGATGAAACAACTGAGGCACAACCAGTAACTTCCTCGGGGTTAAACAGCCATGAAGTGGAGAAGCAGGAATAGTCTCCAAATCTGAGATTGCAGACACGCAGCACCTGTCCAATGATATGAGCACATGTTTGTTTCTGGAAGGCCGTAGCTCAAATTCCAGCTTTGGGCTGGAAGGAAGTTACCTTACTCAGGCTACTTAACCTTTCCATGTCTCACAGTTTCTCAGCTAGAACCAAAATCACATGAGCATATATCTAACCAGGGCTGTTGTGAGGATTAAGGGCACTGACATATAAGTTCAATGCTTAGAATTGTGCCTGGCACAGAAGGTTTATTTATCATAATTACTGTTAACCTTTTCTATCAAAGAACCAGAAACAATTCATTTACAAAGGGCAACATTCTTATATACCGAGGAGCTCAAACCTCCCTCGTTTTACAAACCAGGAAACTGGGACTCAAGAAGTTTACTGACTTTTCCAAAGTACAAAACAGACTTCCTTCCCATTCCAGCGGGCTTCCGCTCCACTTTGCTGATTCCAACTCTAATGAGGTCAACACCGGGGAAGAAGAGAGGATGGAAATCTTCGTTGCTCTCATACCAACCTGTGTATGCTCGGTTTCTTCCCTTTCCAAAAGCGCTGTCAGAAGCCTTGCTCACCACGCTCAGTGACACAGTCCTTATGAAACAGAGCAGGGGAGCTGAAAGCTACACTCAGCCTAACAAAGGCATTAATTGCTGCTGGCCTGAGGGTAGTGCTCTCTCCTCCACTGTCTTCAATGTGGCATTTCTGGCATCAGCAAACCGGTGAGGTGTGGTAAGGCCGAGCCAGGGGCAGCTTAGCATCCCAAACAAGCAATTCATTCTCCTGGATAAGAAGAAAAGAAAGTAGGGAGGAAAGTAGGAGGGAACAAAGGATGGAGGAGAAGAAAGAAAAGGAAAAGGAAGAAAAGAGAGAGAGAGAGAGAGAGAGAGAGAGAGAAAGAGAGAGAAAGAAAGAAAGAAAGAAAGAAAGAAAGAAAGAAAGAAAGAAAGAAAGAAAGAAAGAAAGAAAGAAAGAAAGAAAGAAAGAAAAGAAAGAAAGGAAAGAAAGAAGAGAGAACACAGATATCTCTGTTGCCCTTCTAGAGGGAAAATGTGTCTTCTTATTTGTTGTTGGGGACACTGTAACTGCCGGTGCTGAATCGCTGCTGTGGGCATCTGAACACTTCAAAACTACGCTAGACCTTTGCTACGCCTGTAGTTATGTGAGTGATTTAAATTAGACACACATCGCTGGTGCAAATACTGTGAAGCTGTGAGTTGCCTGCTCTTATTCTTTTCCTTTCCCAGGATTAGCTCCTCAACTTATGCAAAGGATTCACATAGTAATATAGTGGTCAACCTTATTGTTTGGTTGTTTTTTCAAAAGTAATCCCCTAAGACAGCCTGTTTCTCCATGTCGGGGCGTCTGCTCTGAAACCCGTATCCCACACATTCTGCTTAGAGCTCTGTAAACACAGAGAAGCTGTTTGACACCCGGGATGATGGAAGCTGGGTTGCACCTGATCTCTGCTCCCTCCACTGCTCTCCTAAAGGACACAAACCACGAGAGAAGCTGACAGCTTGGGAAATAAAAAACTTCATCCCCCAAATGAGTGGTAACATCTCCATAGAAAATCTGGCACATATGAGGACCTATTTTGGGAAGGTATTTGAAAAATGATGGTAAAAGTTCAAAATAGATCCACACAGACTTGAGTGTCAGAAGCACTCAAAAAGACAGCTAATCAGCTATTTAACTTAGCCTTTAACCTTTCTCCCAAGTGCCTGTTATGGTGTCAATGCGAAGAACTCCTTGATTCAAATATGTTAATCCCCTTGTTCGCCAAGTACTCATGGAGGGCCTCCTGGTTTAGGCACTGAACTAGTCTCTGCAGATACAAAGTAAAGCAGACGTGGTCTGGTCATGTGAATCTTGCATTCCAGAGGAGGAGCATCAGACAAATAAAAATAAACATCTAGGATAACAGTTCAAAAAGTGGTAAATACTGGGGGGGAAATAAACAAGGCAGACTGATACAGAGTGACAAGGGTTGCTGCGGAAGAGCCAGCCTCTGTATGAGGAGTGTTAATGTGGAAATGATGACAAGGAAAAGCACTGTGACAGACTCAGCAATAGGTAGGTTTGCTTCAAGGAACAGTCTAGGTCGGTGGTCGGCAAACTGCGGCTCGCGAGCCACATGCTGCTCTTTGGCCCCTTGAGTGTGGCTCTTCCTAAGCCTTAGGAGTACCCTAATTAAGTTAATAACAATGCACCTACCTATATAGTTTAAGTTTAAAAAATTTGGTGCTCAAAAGAAATTTCAATCATTGTACTGTTGATAGTTGGCTCTGTTGACTAATGAGTTTGCCAACCACTGGTCTAGGTCAAGCCCTGAGCAGGGAGATGGGGTCTTCCTATTCATAGGAAGCAGTGATACGTGTTGTACTACTAAAGGCCTGGTGCATGAAGTTTGTGCACTCAGTGGGGTTCCTCAGCCCAACCTGCACCCTCTCACACTCTGGGACCCTCTGAGTATGTCCAATTGCTGTGGAGGTGGGAGAGGGTCCCACCACTGCCGCTGCACTCGCCAGCTGTGAGCCCAGCTTCTGGCTGAGCAGCACTTTCCCTGTGGGAGCACACTGGCCACCAGGGGACAGCTCCTGTGTTGAGCGTCTGCCCCCTCGTGGTCAGTGCACATCATAGCAACCAGTCATTCCACTGGTTGGTTGACTTGCATATTAGCCTTTTATTATATAGGACTAGTGGCCTGGTGCACAAAATTTGTGCACGGCGGAAGGGGTGTTCCTCACCCTGGCATGCACCCTCTCCAATCTGGGACCTCTCAAAGGATGTCCTACTGCCGGTTTACAGGAATCGGGCTTAAACCGGCAGTCAGACATCCCTCTCAATCCGGGACTGCTGGCTCCTAACCGCTTACCTGCCTGCCTGCCTGATTGACCCTAACCACTCTACCTGCCAGCCTGCTCACCCCCAATTGCCCCCCGCCGCTGGCCTGCTTGCCCCCAAATGCTTCCCCGCCAGCCTGATTGCCCCCAAATGCCCCCCCTTCTGACCTGCTTGCCCCTACCTTCCCACCCCACTGGCCTGCTCACACCCAACTGCTCCCGTGCTAGCCTGCTCACTCCAAACTGCACCCCCCTGCTGTCCTGATAACCTTCAACTGAACCCCACTGATGTCCTGCTTACCCCCAACTTCCCCCCCTGCTGGTCTGCTTACCCCCAATGGCCCTGCCCCCCACCAGCCTGATCACCCACAACTGCCGTCCCCCCTTGGCCTCTAACTGCCTCTGCCTTGGCCCCGCCACCATGGCTTTGTCCAGAAGAACGTCCGGAAGGTCTCCTGGAAGGTCTCCCAGTCTAATTAGCATATTACCCTTATATTAGTACAGATAGAGGCCTGGTGCATGGGTTGGGGCTGGCTGGTTTGCCCTGAAGGGTGTCCCGGATCAGGATGGGGGTTCCCTTAGGGTGTGAGGAGGCCTGGGCAAGGGGCCTGTGGTGGTTTGCAGGCCGGCCAAGCCCCCATGGGATGAGGGTCCCTTCTGGGGGGCCTGGTCAGCCTGGGTGAGGGGCTGAGGGCTGTTTGCAGGCTGGCCAAGGCCCCAGTGAGGACCCTCACCCCATGGAGGTTTGGCCAGCCTGGGTGAGGGAATGAGGGCTGTTTGCAGGCTGGCCACGGCCCCTGACAAACCAGGCTCCCAGATTCTCCTTGAGCGGAGGCCATAGCGGCTGGAAGCAAGTATCTGGGATTTATTTATTTTCTATAATTGAAACTTTGTAGCCTTGATTGGATCCCATAGCCAGCCAGGGCAGTCTGGAAGCTTGGCCTCCTTCATTGCCAGGGGCAACCCAAGCCTCCTGTTCGCTCCAGCTCCTTGGTTGCCGCCATCTTGGTTGGGTTTATTTGCATACTTGCTCCTGATTGGCTGGTGGGTGTGGCTTGTGGACGTAGCAGAGGTTCGGTCAATTTGCATGTTTATCTTTTATTAGATAAGATTATAGTTATTATACTATGCCTATAGGACTTATTATCCTATACTTATTAAACTGAAGGTATCATACTATGCCTATATTATTTATTATACTATACTTATATGATAGGGGTATTATACCAGGTGTACAGGTTAATAATGTGGATTTTGTAATAAAAGAAAACATGATAATTTCAACAGAAACATCAAAAAAGTGCTTTATTCAAAGTAATGTCCATCGTTAGCTACACATTTCCCCCATCTTTCAGGTAATTTGTGAGTACCGTTCCAATATAACTTTTTGTTTTGAAACAAACCATTCAAAGGCACAATTTTCCACTTCTTTGTATGTTTTGAAGTGCTGCTCAGAAAGTGTGTGTGCCATTGATAGGAACAAGTGGTCATATGAAGGAGCCAGGTCTGGTGAATACAGCAGGTGGACTAATACTTCCCAGGCAAGATCTTTTAACGAGTCTTTAACTGGTTTTGAAGTGTGTGATGGTGTGTCATTATGAAACAAAATTACTTTGCAGTGTCTTCTGGAGCATTCTGGTCTTTTCATGATCAAAGTGTGGTTCAAATTGATTATTTCTTGTCGGTAGTGATCAGTATTAATGGTTTCACCTGGTTTTAGAAGCTCATAATACACCACACCTTCCTGATCCCACCAAACACAGAGCATTGTCTTTTTTCCAAAGTGATTTGGCCTTGCAGCCAATGTTGATGGTTGACCTGGATCAACCAATTATTTTGTGCATTTGGTATTCTCAAAATAAATCCACTTTTCATCGCCAGTCACAATTTGATGCAAAAAAGACTTTCTTTAGTGCCATTGAAGGAACGACTTTTCGGTTTTCCATTTGTTTCTCGTTCATTTGATGTGGCACCCATTTTCCCTCCCTTTAAAATATTTCCCATTGCTTGTAAATGATCGCAAATTGTTTGCTGAGCAATATTTAATCTTTCTGCAAGTTATTTTTGAGTTTGACATACATCTTCATCCAATAATGCTTGTAATTGTTGGTCAAACTTTTTTGGTTGACCTGGATGTTCTTTGTCTTTCACATCCAAATCATCACCTTTAAAGTGTTTAAACCAGTGTTCACAAGTATCTTGAGATGGAGCATGTTCACTATAAGCTTCCTGAAGTATACGATAACTTTTTCTTCAAAATAAAGTAATGAATCAAAACTTCCCATAAATGCTCTTTTTTTGGCACAAAATTTGACATTTTTAAACATAAAAAATATCTATTACGTTAACACCTTCAGCAAATTTGACATATGAAGTTTTGAAGCTTGTTGTCAACACAACAAAATAGCATACATATCAAAACACATATATATCAACATATGTGTAACTCCATCTATTGAAAAAAAAATCTGCACTATTTACTGGTACACCTAGTACCATGTCTATAGGACTTAGTATACTAGATCTATTACATTATAGGTATTATACTATGCCCATAGGACTTATTATACTATACTTATTATACTTAATTTTTTCATCTCCTAAAAGCTAGCATGGTGTTTGGTTTATTGTGCCACCCAATAAACATTACTGAATCAACGATGTTGGACTCCAGGGCACGCAAATCAGTGGAACTGACCTCCTGGATGGCTACAACTGAATTTCAACAAGGTTCTTGTTAAATATTTGCCATGTGACCCAACCTGGAATGTGCACATTTCTGTTTAATCTGAACTAGAGCTTAGCCAGAAAGCCATTCCAGTGTCAAGGAAACTGATGCTCAGATAAATAAAGTGACTTCCTCAATTGTACACATCTGAAGCCAGGGTTTGAAAGCAGGGTATCAAATCCAGTGCACTTTCCCTTTCTATTTTCTCCCAGACTCATTTTAAGATCACCTGCCTCCTCCCTTCTAAGAAGTGAAAATAATCATAAAAGCAATGAATAACTTAAATGAATGTCCACGATGTGTAACCCATGTGCTAATCGCTTTATGCCTGCTATTAAATCCTGGGAGGTAGATGTGATCATTATGCTTTCAGAACATGTCAGGAAACTCTGACAGGAGCAGTTAAATAACTTGTACAGTCATCTCACATTTGCACTAAAAGCTCATGTTAATAGAACACATCGTGTCCGCTTACCCCGGAATTAGCCTAAAGCCCTGCCACTTCCCAAAGAGCTTTTATTTTCTCTCTTATGGCTGATCCCTTGGCAACATCCTTTGCTAATGACAGTGTTCTGCCCATTTTTCTAATAAAAAATGCTACAAGGTCATCAAAATTATAGTAGGCGAGGCACACATGTCATTCTACCTGTTGAAACATAAACTGCCTGCCTCGAAATGTCTAAGGGGTCAAATGGTGAGTGGATGTCAGAAAGCACCCCCACTAAGATCAGAGGTTATCGAATACTGAGGATTGGTGAGCAAGCCCTGTGACTTGGTGTCTCCCTTCCCGGAACTCAGTGGGACAGGACATTTTGTTGACAAGGAGATGGCTAATTGCTCACTTAGTGAGAAGCCAGGGGAAGTGAGACACACCCACTACACCTGTTGAAGATTCCCAACCGTCACCACTGCTGCCTTCAAATACAGAGCATTTTCCTACAAGAAAGTCATATCTGGAGACAGCAGCTGGTTTGAATGACAAAGGCCAGGGATTAAAGGGACGTGTCCACACACCCTGCAGACGTGCAGAAGTCCTCTTAAGGAGAGTGTGATCCTGAGTGATGACCGGATGGGAGGTCTAGCACACAGTGGGTGGAAAATAACCTACCAGGCCTGCGGGCTGCCCCCGTCAACCACAGCTGAACCAGCTGCTAAGACATGGAAGACACAGAGTGTGGAAGGCAGATGCTGCACTCTCTTTTGATGATATTGTTTCAACAATAAACTATCTTTTATTAAATCCTTACAGCGTCGGCACTTTGCGTGCATTGATTCACTTAATACTTCCAACTACACCAGGAGATAGGGTTTCTTATCTTCCATTATCTCATTAGTTTACAATTAAAACTGATTCTAAGTCATTTCACCTAAAAAAAAAAATGTACATATTGTACATATTGAAAAATTCCTTATTAACTCAAGGAATTGAAGGTGAAGTTGAGGGACTAGGTCTTTATTAGTCAAGGATTCATCTTCTGCATCCTTCCTGTCACTGAAATGACTCCATTTCATCCATTTTCCATGTCTATATTTCTGTGCTTAAGTTTCAAATTCTGTGGAGGAGGAGCCGTAGTGGCTTAGCCTGGATTCAATGCCCACCTTGGAATAAGTAGGGTAGTAGTAGCCTTCCCCCTCTTATAAGATTTAAAAGAAGTTACCCTGTAACCCCCCAAAAGAGCAGGGAAATGGTAACACAAAGGAAATGGATGGGAAGGGAATTAACAATGAGACATGCCTCCAGTAAAGAAGCTGAGACATGGATGTTATTTCACTTGCTCAATGTCACACAGGTTGTAGGCAGCCAAGATAGAAATTACACTCACCTCTGATTTTAAAAACAACTGCACTGAATTATGAACGCTAATGTGTTTCAACTCACATGCTCTTCCTGCAATGCCAATGCGATTGACACTGCTCCAACCAAGGGCCAAGGATTTTCTTGAATTTGCTCAGGGGCTGTGACTGCTCTGACCAATAGCGTGGGGTGAGTATGACAGCATGTAACTTCTGAGGCTAGATCATAAAAAGGATAGAGATTCTCTCTCTCCTTCACTGTCTCACTCTCTCGTTATCTCTCCTGACTTCCTCCTTTGGAACCCAGCCACTGTCTTACATGGCACCTTGAACCTAGATACTGACAACTCCAGCGAAAGCTTCAGCCAAGGGTTGGCGTCACCACCAGGTGTGCGAGTGAGCAAGCCTCAGATGGTTTTAGGTGAAGCCTTATTCACCCCCACTGATGCTAGTGGAGCTGAGACATACTCTTAGCGCTCAGTGCTACTGACATGCAGGCCCAAGAGCAAAATAAATGTTATTTATTAAGTAGCCATAGTAATAGGAATTGTGCTCATACTAGCATTACTTTACTGTATTCAAAGTGAATATTTATCAGAACATAAAAAGTAGTTATGTCATAGGCAAAGGTTTCACAAGACATCATCTTATTAATGCCCTAAAATTATGTGATTTCAGGGTCTAAGTGACCTATGGTCTCAGGTAGACCTAATTGTCCCTTCCTTGCCCATACACTTTTATATACTGCTACTAGAGGCCCAGTGAGCGAATTTGTGCATGGGTAGGGTCCCTCAGCCTGGCCGGCAATCAGGGCTGGTTGGATGGCCTGTGGGGGGTGGGGGGAGGGACCATGGGAGGTGTGGGAGTGCACTGACCACCAGGGGGAAGCTCCTGCGTTGAGTGACCAGTCGAGTGGTGGTTTGGTTGTTCGGTCACTTGGGTATGTGTATATATATGTGTGTATATATATATATATATATATATATATATATATATATATATATATATATACACATTTCTGTTTATTCCCACTTGAATGAATGCACTCTTCAAGGATATCAGGTTAATTTTTAATTCTATGCCCATGATCAAGCATAAGACCTAGCATATATTAAGTGCACAAATCACCGAGTCATTTACAGAACACTGGTAGGCTTCAAACTGCAATCTCTTAACCAGAGAAGACCTGAAGCGCCAAGTGCTAAAGAGTATGCTAAAAAGGGTCAAACAGATATGAGTCAAATCCAGTTCTGCATTTTGGCAGCTATTTGGCCTTAAGGAAGGAACTCAAGTCCTCTAAGCCTTGGTTTACTCATCTGTTAAATGGGGTTAATAATAATGCCAATATCTCAGAAATTGACGATAAGAATAATGTGAGGCAAAGAATGTGCAGCAAAGCATGTGCAGTAAATTGATCATATCCTATTAAGAAAGCATTCATTATCTCCAGTGCATCAATATTTGCATGAAAGCAATGATCAGTGAGTCCCACAGATTTCACAGGTTTAATAATAAAGCTGTTGGGAAAATTAAATGATCTTGTATATAGAAGTCTGTAGAGCACACTCCCTGACACATGGTAAGAACTCTATTCATGTTTGTGATTGATGTCATTATTTTTATGTGGCAGATACTGATACTTGCCTCTCCAATCTTCATTCTGGCCTTTGTTCTCAATAACAGAATCCTAATTTCTGCTCATGTGCCCAGATAAAAAGAATAATTCCTGCCTCCTTTACTTTTCATGGTGAGTCAGTTGTCTCCAGTGCACATGACTACTGAGGGATTTTTTGAAAAATAAAGTAATGTAATATTTGTTTGGGAAAGCAATGTAACCTGCTATGAGTCTCACCTGTAGCTAAAAGTGGCAGTGAGTTACAGTTCTGTCAATAAGAACACATCACATTTCTCCTGGGTATTTGAGATAAGGTTGGCCTTTCTAAGACAGGCATCCTTTCTTTCTTAGAAGTGTGTGAATGCAGGGGTTACTCTGACAGTGCATTCTGAGATGGAGATTAGCATGCAGAAATATCAGTAGGAGTTCTCATAGGATCAACACTTGGGACAAGAGTTGAAAGGAAGCAGCTTTGGGTAGAGGAGGAAGAATAGCTGCAAGAGAAGCTCAGAGAAAGCTACAGGGAGCTCTGAAGACAGGATGACCCTTCAAAATCATTTCATGTTGCACAAAGGAACTGAGCTGCAGGTCAGTCAGTTATTAGATGACTACCACCTACAAAGGGATCATGACTTTGAGCTGTTCCCATCTGTCATCCCAGGGCTACAGACAGGTCTGCTGCCCTCCAGGCCTCTGTTCTTGAAGAGGGAGGTGAGGCCAGAGGTGTAGGAGAGATCTTGAGAAAATGAGGCAAATAATAGGAGATGGAAACCATATGCTAAGCATGGCTGAGCAGGAAAACAGAGGGAACTTGGGACCTCAATAATGTTGTGCAATAATCTTACCAATCCTAGACCGACTTTCTCTAGACTTATTATTATGTCATAAAAGTAACTTCCTATTTTCTTAAACCACTATACATGACTCAGGCATACCAGTACTACAGTTATCATTTGCAAAAAACACATCTACACTAATAAAAGAGAAACATGCAAATTGGTATCACTCTGTTACGCTCACCAGCCAATCTGATGAGTATGCAAATTAACCCAACAAAGATGGCGGTTAATTTGCATACATAGGCGCTCAGCGGCCTGGGTCCGGGGAACATCATCAGCACCCAGGTCACTCCGAGGTAGGCCCCGTGTGGGCCCTGAGCAGCATAGGAAGGGCCTGAGCCAGGGGGCTCCTGGGCAGGGGGCAGAGCCAGCAATCAGAGGGGTCTGGGGGTCCCCTGCCTAGGCCTGATGCCTCGGCCAGAGGCGTCAGGCCTGGGCAGGGGGCGGAGCTGGCAATCAGAGGGAGATGGGGGTCCCTTGCCCAGGCCTGATGCCTCAGCCAGAGGTGTCAGGCCTGGGCAAGGTGCTGATCCAGTGATTGGAGGGTGATGGGGGTCGACACCTCTGGCTGAGGCATCAGGCCTGGGTGGGAGGCGGAGCTGGCGATTGGAAGGTGATGGGGGTCGATGCCTCTAGCCGAGGCATCAGGCCTGGGCGGGGGCCAAGTCAGCCATAGGTATGAACTACAGAGGAAACACCTTTTCTGACCGCTCATTGGCTATGCTCCCTGTATGCCACTGGTAATATTCTTAGTAACTTGGGTAATAAGAATCCAAAAAGATGATCTAGGGTTTTTCACCACACTACTGGCAAAAAAAATGAAGGTCCGCTACTGGAGGGCTAAGGAATGTCATATCCTGCCCTAGCTGGTTTGGCTCAGTGGATAATCCCTCGCCTGCCAACAGCAGGGTCTGAGTTCAATTCTGACCAAGGGCATGTACCTAGGTTGTGGGCTCCTCCCTTGCCGGGACCCAGGTCAGGGCTCATGCAGGAGGCAACCAATCAAAGTGTTCCTCTCACTTTGATGTTTCTCTTTGTCTTTCCCTTTCTCTTCCACATTCTCTAAAAATCAATGGAAACATAACCTCAGGTGAGGATAAAAAAAATAATAAAGAAATGTCATATCCTATGAAAGACACATCTTGAAAATGCATAAAGAAAGTTGTCATTTTTTTATGGTGAAGCAACTGGAGCCCATGTTGATGAAAAAACCTTGGTGGCTGCGGTGACTGGTAGTGGCTGCAGCAGCGGGGTGATGGGGCTGGTGCCTTCCCCTGACCAGCCCGGTCGCCTCCCACAAAGGGAGGCCAGACTGCAGCTTAGGCCCACTCCCCAAGGGGAGCAGGGAGCAGGCCTAAGCCGTCAGTATGACATCCCCCAAGGGCTCCCGGTATGTGAGAGGGGGCAGGCTGGGCTGAGGAACCCCCCCACCCCCAGTGCAAGAATTTCGTGCCCCAGGCCCCTAGTGTATAATAATAACATAAAATCATGAATTTATTTTCCATCATTCTACTTTAATTTCCAAGTTCCATCCTATACATTTTCACCTTGCAGGAAATTGTTTATGTAATTTTTTAAAAAACTCCTTTAAAGGCCCACTGTGATTCACAGCCCTCAAAGTTCTCTTCCCGTTGAGACTGCTCAGCACACTCATGATATGCTTCACTCGTTTAAAAATCTTGTGCATTCTTTCTGTACACAGCCTTGTGTCACCTGAGTATCTCATGTGTATCACAGGTCTTACCCCAGTTCTCCCTTTGTAGCCATTTGCAAGTAGATTTTACCTTACAGATTACATCTGTACCTTCCTCAGTTTAAATGTGTAGTGATATGGGGCATATAAAAGTGACTGATCAATACTTGTTGGAATGAAATGGAGCCCTAAAAACACCATTTTCAATCCACGTTACCTCTCCAATAATATGATAAACTAATAAGGCACGCTGTCTCCTAAAAGAAACAGAATAAGGGCCTGTACAATTAGATTGCTTAATTCCCCTGAAGTGAGCTTGCAGTTAATGAAAAGCAGGCTGTACTTGGGCACGCCACTCTCCTCCCCGGAGCACACGCATTCCGCTTGAATATTGAGCTTTGTTTTCAATGTCCTCTGAGAGCAAAAGGGAAACAAAAATAAGAACTGGTGTGCTCAGGGAGGGCGAGTGCAGAGTTCTCATCAATAGTCAACAATGTGCGGGCCCCTCGTTCATATGCATGGAGGGCAGCCTGCCTGCGAGGGTCCAAGGACAGAGAGCACTACAAGGACCTAGAGACCGTGTCCTCGGCCTGTCTCTCTCAGCTGCTCCTTTGAAAGGACACCTGAGAAGGCACCCCTTTCCTCTGAGCATCAAAGGGTCTTAAGGCACATGAAGGTGAGGAGAAAGGCACACAGGCCACCACAGGGCAGTCCAATGCCAGCGAGCGCATAGCTTTGCATGATGATATTGTCTATTGCAGCAAACCCATATTTTTTTTCTCACAAATCCACTTTCCAGTTGTATTGGCCCAGTTCTTACAAAAGTATAGTCTGAGGCAACACTTCCAGGCTAAAGGATTTATGGGGAGGTTTGGTATCAGAGGAACAAGGGAGGGGGAAGGAGAAAGGCAGGAAGGGAGAGAAAGCAAATACAAAGTGGCCAGTGGGGTTCCAAGAGCAACATGATCAGATGGAGAAATCAAGCAGAAGGGACCAGATGAAGAAGCAAGGGGTCCTGTGGCTTTTTAGGATGCCTTGCTGTAGTTTAAAAATGTTAATCCTTCTCCTACCCAGCTTAGGGTTCAGGGGGCTGTTCCTGAATGACGAGGAGTTAGTGATAACTCTGCCAGGGCATGAAAAAGCCAGATAAATGGCGCCTGTCACTTTTCTGGATTCTGGTACCTCATACAAAAACCATGAACTCCTTTTGCAAAACAGAAAATGATACAACATAGGACTTGTATCTAGAATATATACTCTACACCAAAAGTAAAAAACAACAACAATCCAAATAAAGAAATGGGCATAAGAATGGAACCGACCCTCATTGAAGAGAATACTTGGAAGGCAAATAAGCACAGGAGAGTTTCTTTCTAACACCACTAGCCATCAGGGAGATAGACGGGAAAGCCACAATCTATATCGTTACATACCTACAAGAATAGCTAAAAGGGGGAGAAAGCAATGTGCTTTCCTATTGAAAATATGGAAAACTTTGACTATTTTCACATTCACATTCACATTCAATGCATGCTATTCCAAATTCAATGTCTCTTTCCTTTTTCAACTCCATGTTCCTGTTAAACCAATCCATTAAAAAAATCCAGTCAGATACTGTATTTTTCAGTTTTAGAATTTCCATGTTTTTTCAAAGAGCTTTTGTTTCTATGATAATATTTCCTATCCTTGCATTCATCACCACCAGCACGTTTTGCTTTTTCTATAAAACTAAGTTAGAAGAGCTGTACTTATCCTTTAAAAACACCGCATCTGGGACAGCCCAGGGTCGGTCTCGGTTGAACATCTTTATTTTCCTCTCTGTGGTTCTCTGTATGGCAAGCGGCTTTGAATGGCATCCAGCACCTTGTTAAAAATGCAGACTTTGCTGTTTCTCTGCAAAGGGTGTTGATAGAGAGAATTAACATGGTAGGGCTCCAATCCCCAACTCTGTATCTGAGCAAGCAGCTTAAATTTCTCTTTAAGTCTTTCATCTTTCCACAATCTTCTTTTATTTATTTATTTAAATACTAGAGGCCGGTGCACAAAAATTTGTGCACTCGGGGGGAGGGGGAGTCCCTCAGCCTGGCCTGTGCCCTCTCGCAGCCTGGGACCCCTCGGGAGATAATGACCTGCTGGCTTAGGCCTGCTCCCGGGTGGCAGAGGGCAGGCCCAATCCCTAGGTGCAGCCCCTAGTTGGGCTCAGAGCAGGGCTGATTGGGGAATTGGGGTGCCTCCCCCTGTCATGCACAGAGCAGGGCGGATCAGGGGAGGTTGCGATGCCACCCTCAGTCACGCTCAGGGTAGGGCCGATTGGGGGGTTGGGGCACTGCCCCCTGTCACACTCAAGGCAGGGTCCATGGGGAAGTTGCGGCACCACACCCTATCTCACACAGAGCAGGGCCAATCAGGAGGTTGGGGGGGCTGCCCCCTGTCACTCACAGAACAGGGCCCATCAGGGGGGTTGGGGCTCCGTACCCTGTCACGCACAGAACAGGGTCGATCAGGGGATTGGGGAGCTCCCCCCTGTCATGCACAGAGCAGGGTCAATCAGGGGGTTGGGGAGCTCCCCCCTGTCACTCACAGAGTAGGGTCGATAGGGGAGTTGAGTCACCGCCTACTGTCACACACAGAGCAGGGCCGATCAGGGGGTTGGGACGCTGCACCCTTTCACACACAGAGCTGCAGGGTGATCAGGGGGTTAGGGAGCTCCCCCCTATCAGGCACAGAGCAGGGCTGATCAGGGGGTTGGGGCACCTTCCCCTATCAAGAACAGAGCAGGGCGGATAAGGAGGTTGTGGCCCTGCCCCCTGTCACACACAGAGCCGCAGGGCAATCAGGGGGTTTGGGCGCTGCCCCCTGTCATGCTGATCCTGGTGCCGGGAGGCATATTACCCTTTTACTATATAGGATAGAGGCCTGGTGCACAGGTGGGGGCCAGCTGGTTTGCCCTGAGGGTGTCCTGGATCAGGGTGGGGGACCCGCTTGGGTGCCTGGCCAGCCTGGGTGAGGGGATGATGGCTGTTTGCAGCTGGTCACACACCCTTCAGGGTGGGGGTCCCCACTGGGGTGCCTGGCCAGTCTGGGTGAGGGGCCGAGGGCCGTTTTCAGGCTGGTGGGTGACTGAAGCTCCCAACCGCTCCTTTTTTTCTTTTCTTTTTTTTTTATTATGGGCCAGCTTTAGCTCTGAGGCTTGGCTCCAGCTATGAGGCCTTGGCTGCTGAAAGCAGGTATCTGGTTTGTTTGGGTTCTATAATTGAAACACTGTTTCAACTCCAGCTCTGAGATCCCAGCTGGCTGAAAGCAGGTTTCTGGAGTTTGTTTAGATTCTATATTTGTAACAATGTTTCAAACTGCAAGCTCAGAGGCTGGCAGCAGCAGGCAGGGAACGTTGGCTTCCTCCATCACTGAAGCAACCAAGCCTCATGTTAGCTTCAAGCTGCCTGGCTTCTGGCTGCCATCTTGGCTGGCAGTTAATTTGCTTATTGCCCTGATTAGCCAATAGGAAGGGTAGCGGAGGTACGGCTAATTACCATGTTTCTCTTTTATTAGATAGGATATATTTTATTGATTTTTACAGAGAGGAAGGGAGAGAGATAGAGAGTTAGAAACATCGATGAGAGAGAAACATCGATCAGCTGCCTCCTGCACACTCCCCACTGGGAATGTGCCTGCAACCAAGGTACATGGCCTTGACCAGAATCGAACCTGGGACCCTTGAGTCCGCAGGCTGATGCTCTATCCGCTGAGCCAAACCGGCTAGGGCAGCCGTGGGCAAACTATGTCCCACGGGCCGGATCCGGCCCGTTTGAAATGAATAAAATTAAAAAAAAAAAAAAAAAAAAAAAAAAAAAACCGTACCCTTTTATGTAATGATGTTTACTTTGAATTTATATTAGTTCACACAAACACTCCATCCATGCTTTTGTTCCGGCCCTCTGGTCCAGTTTAAGAACCCATTGTGGCCCTCGAGTCAAAAAGTTTGCCCACCCCTGGGCTAGGGCTACACATTCTTCTTGTGCGTGTGAGTTTGAAGGATCAACTGGAGAATTTGGGGAGAATTTATATGCAAAGATGGATCTATCACCTCAAGCTCATTCCTTTCTGAGATTCCCCCTTACCTTCCAGTGGCCCTATACTTCCTTCTTTCTTCAGTTGACTACAAAATTGAGTAATTCGATTATATACCCATAGTAGGCTGTAGCCTATAGAAAGCATCCTATAAAAATCAAGTCTTAAATTGTTTTAAGCAGTTATATAACTGGAGGAAATGACAGTATTATTTTTTTTCTATTTCATGTCTTAGGTCACAGTTACAAGGGAAGGTTGTAGCACTTGAATCTTCTTTCTAGTACCCTACCCAACAGGGCCATCACCCAGACAAGGGGTCCCAGACACTGGAAGCTGTTCTAATGTGGCAATCGTGGAAGAGGCCAAACTCAGCCCAGATCACTCATGTCACAGCACAGGTAGTAGGACAGTCTTTTGGAGGGCCTTTAAAAGGCCTACCCTCATCCGAGAGAGCCAGCTCTTGGATGGTGTATTAATTTCCTGGAGTTACCATAACAAAGTACCACAAACTGTGGGCCTGAAACAACAGAACTTATTGCCACAGTTCTGGGGGCCAGAAGTCCACTCTCAAGATGTGAGCAGGGCAGGGTCCTGCCGAGGGCCATGAGAAAGAATCTGTTCCAAGCCCTTTTCCCAGTTTCTGGTGATTTTCTTGCAATTTTTGTCATTTCTTGGTTTTTAGATCATTCAATCTCTGCCTTTACCTTCTCCCTGTGTCTTAACATCAGCGTCTCTCTCCTTGTGTCTGTTTCTGTGTCCAAATGTCCCCTTCTTATAGGGACACAGGTCATGTTGTATTAGGGATGCCCTTAACAATCTTATTTTAACTCTATTGCCTCTCTAAAGACCCTATTTCTAAATAAGGTCACATTCTAAGATAATGAACATTAGGACTTCAACATATATATTTTAGGGACACAATTCCACTCATGACAATTGGTAAAACACAAGGGATCATGTGGACCAGCCTTTGAAAGGCCAAGATGTGAGACAACCAACCCAGGGAAGAGATGGGGGGGACTTTCTCATTTTCTCTCTCCTTCCTCTTTAGCACCATATGGCAGAACATCATCCAAGAGCCAGAGTAAAGGAAGAGGAGAAATATGCTCCTGTCCCCTCTTTTGTAAAATTGTTATTGAATTTATTGGGGTGACATTGATTAATAAATTTATATGGGTTTCAGAAGTATAATTCTATATAACACATCATCTGTATATTGTATTGTGTGCTCACCACCCAAAGTCAAATCTCCTTCCATCACTATTTATCCCCCCTTTACCCTCTCCTACCTGCTCCCACCCTCCTTTCCTTCTGATAATCACCATACTCTTCTCTGTGTCTATGAGGTTTTTGGTGTATTATTATTATTATTATTATTACTCCCTTCACCTTTTTCATCCAGCCCTCCCAGCCTCCCTCCCCTCTGACAGCTGTCAGTTTCTTGTCTGTTTCTACTTTGCTTGTTTATTTTGTTAATTAGATTCCACATATAAGTGAAATCTTATAGTATTTGTCTTCCTCTGACTGGCTTATTTATTTAGCATAATAATCTCACAGCTGTGGAAAACAGTATGTAGTTTCCTCAAAAAATTAAAAATTTTGCCTTATGACCCAGTGATTTCACTTCTGGGAATACATCCAAAGAAAGCCAAAACACTAACTCAAAAGAATATATGCACCCCTATGTTCATTGCAGTGTTATTTGCAATAGCCAAGATCTGGAAGTAGCCCAAGGGCCCATCAGTAGATGAGTGGATAAGAAAGCGGTGGGACATTTCACAGTGGAATACCACTCAGCTCCTATCCCCTCTTCAAGGAAAATCTAGCCTTTTAGAGGAGGAGGAATCTGCCTAGAACACAAAGAATTCAATTCCTTAATGCAACAATTCATCTTAAATGTGACTTTTTGCTTTGCTTATACTTAGCCTGATGCCCTTAAGTGGTTACCAAAAAAGTATTTAGACCAATATTGTTAGGATTTTTATTCAAAGTCAGTATCAAGTAATTAACTTTCCAAGTTAATTCTTTTTTTAAAAAAAGCCCAACTATATGGGGACAAAAGGAAGACATAATTCTCTTTGATGCTTGAATGAAATTTACTTAGCTTGGGCCCTGCCAAAGCCTCCATTAAGATCGTGATTTTAAAGGTGCCACAAGTCTCTTGACAAGTGGTAGCTGAATTTACAACATCCTATCAGATTATATTGAAACCTAAGGAAAGACTGAGGTCCTCAGGCACAACAGATAATTTATTTCCTTGGGAGTCATCTGTAATTAACTTCCTCCTAGGTAACGTCCTGCACATAGCACAGTTGCTTTGAGATTTCCAAGACAAAGCAAAACAAAACAAGACAAAAAGACACTGAGATGCCTGGTCGGAAGTTCTTCATGGCCTCACACACCCCACACTCAGAGACTTGGTTACGCAACATGAACTGGCAGGAGAGAAACTGGGAACAATTCAGAAACTGAAATGCTGCATCCTTCCACAATCAGCTCTGAATTCCCTGATCACAGGCCGTCGTGATCCTCTGTCTTTATAATGTGAAGATTCAGCAACAACAGCATAAATAGACTCTTGTGGACACTGTCTGAACAAAAACATAAATGAAGTCGAAAGTGCTTAACTGGAAATAGGTTTTAAGTGACAATGTGTACTAATGAGGACTTTCCCACGTCATGTTCTCCAGGGAAACTTTTCACTCGGAGCGTTGACTGACGGCTTCTATTGTTTGGCAGCTGCATAGTCACCGTATCATCAGGGGCTGCAAACTTTCTCAGCGGCAGAGCCCTCAGAGCAGCCCCGGCCTCTCGCGCATCCTAGGTGTACATGAGAAAATAAGGGTATTCTCACATCTTTATTACATTCTTCGATCAATGGCCTTTTCGAGAATAGAGTTGAACTCTGTTTAAAACGGCAAGAAAAATATAGCAATTTCCTAGGAATAACTAAAATAAGTAATTACTATATTGCTCTGAAGAAATCATAAAAACTTTACTGAGGGTCATAAAAGAAAATGTGAATACTGGTAAGTGGAGAAATAGATCCTAGTCCTGAATAGGGCGACTAAATATTGCAAAAATGATGGTTCAGTGTGTGGGTTTAATGTGATCCAATTAAAAATAGAGTGGAGTATTCTTTCAACTTTTTAAGGGAACTCATAAGTTTATTAGTGTAAATGAGCACTGACATTCAAGGGGATTGTGCAAAAGAGCAACAATTAGATCAGGCAATCATCCCTATGTTTATAGCATGAAAGGCATAAGCATGAAGACAGTGTGGTGCGAGTACATTATTAAAAGCACAGGAAAAGACACAAATATTTAATAAATAATAAATTTACCAATACCAATAGTTGGAAATAAATGCTTAGTCCATATATTGCAGAAAAGTTAAACAGACTTTGGATTAAAAAAAAAAAGACTCAGATGAAGTTGCATGTCACTTTTTAACCAAATAAAAACAAAATGGATATTTGAAACACAGATATATTAAACTAGAGGCCTGGTGCACAAAAATTTGTGCACTGAGGGGGAGTGCTCCAGACTAGCCTTTCTCCCTCTCACAGTCCTGGAGCCCTCAGGGGATGTCCTACTGACGGGGAGCAGGCCTAAGCCGAAGTCTGGCCTCCTTCTGCAGGAGGCAACTGAGCCGATCAGGGGAAAGTGCCACCCCTATCACCCTACCACTGCTGCCACTGCCTGCCCTTGGCCCTCGCAGCTGCTGCGGCTTTGTCCAGAAGGACATCCAGAAGGATGTTCAGCTGTCCAATCTAATTAGCATATTATGCTTTTATTATTATAGATAGCAAAACAAGTGTAGTGTTAATATTTTAGAGGCTGTAGAACAACATTAGTCTGATTTTCATAGAAACAACATAAAGAATCACAGAAAAATCAGTATAATTTATTGCACCAATAATAAAATCTACTCTAATAATAATAAAAAACACCTGTAAGTATGGTGTTTACCAGAGGGAAAGAGGAATAGGGAGAGGTAGAAGAGGATAAAAGGGGAATAAATGGTGATGGAAGGAGACTTGACTGAAGGTGGTGGACACACAATACAATATACAGATGATATAGTATAGAATTGTACACCCGAAACCTATATATTCCATTAACCAATGTCACCCCGATACATTCAATTAAAAAGCAACATGCAAACTTTGAAAGGCCTTTCGCGGTTTTCTGATGTCTCAGTCTGGCCGGCAGTCTCCCACCCAGGTTCTCCCAGTTTCCCCTGACAAAACCTCCCCAGCCAGAGAGAATGATAACACCCAAAACCAAGACTGACAGCCGGCGTATTGCCAGGATCCTGGAGGGATTTTACTCGCTTATTTAACCATGGAGCTGAAATGACAAAAGCAACGGGCAGGTGACCCCGAACCAAGCTTTGCTCTCTGTTCACTTGGCGGGAATGCTTTTCACCTCCCCAGCCTGTCTTTCCCTCAGAAACCCAACTCAGTGCCACACAGGGCCCAGGCTGCCTGCCGCCTCGTTTCCCAAGTCCTTCTCTCAAATTTTTCCTATTTAAATGCTTCCATTTTCTCTCACGATAACCATGCTTGTGATCTTTCCTTTTCAAATTACCTGGTCCTCGCTGGCTATCATTTTGTTTCTGCGATCTGTTTTATAACACGACTTTTATCCACTGCATGACATTCTGAATCTTTTAGAAGATTTAAAATTACATTTTCTGCTTAGCATTATACTCTCCAGGTCCTTTCATGCTGTCACAAATGGTAAGAGTTTTTTTTTTTCTTTTTTACTGCCGCGTACCATAGTATTCCATTGTGTAAATGTACCAGTCTTTTTATCCACTCATCTGCTGATGGGCATTAGGCTGTTTCTAAATCTTAGCTGTTGTAAATTGTGCTTCTATGAACATACTTGTGGGGTGGGAAGAGATCAACCAATGAACTTTATGCATATATGCATAACCTATGGACATAGACAATGGGGTGGTGAGGGGCTGGGGGGGGCAGAAGCAGGCTGGAAGAGGTCAATGGAAGTAAAAAGGAGACATATGTGATACTTGCAACAATAAATACATAAAAGAATAAAAATAAATAAAATTTTATTTTCTGAACAGTTTGATCCACACCTCTCCACCCCCCCCCCAAAAAAAAATCTATATAATATAAAAGCCAGTGTCCGTGACGACCAGGATGACCAAATGACCAGTCACCATGAGGTGCATTGAGCACCTCTCACTGCCTCCCCCATGGCCCACAGGCTCTGATCACAGCAAGGTGGGTGGAGGGCAGGTGGGGCAGTGATTGTGATGAGCAGTGGTGGGTGGGTGGGTGGGCGGGGCAGTGAACACAGAGGGCAGGTGGGGAGGTGGGCGGGTGGGCAGGGCTGCGAGCACAGTGGGCTACCTCACGTGATTTCGAGTGCCGGGCCTCTAGTAATAATAATAACCATGAGGAACGACAAAGGAGTAGCGGCAAAGGGGAAAGGCAGTGGCAGGGATAAACGCTGAGGATCGCGTTGTGAGTGGCTTGTTGAGTAGAGACCTCAGGTTTAGGAGAAGTCGGTGTCAGTGGAGCGCTTCTTAAGCTGTTTCAGCTGAAGGTCTGAGGTTGTTATTGTTGTTGTTGTTGTTTTTTCTGTCTGCTGAGAATTTTGTAAAATATAATAATGTGGTTGCAAAGCCCAAGAGTTATAAATGTTAAAATGCTTATTTTTAATTCCTATCCTTGTATTAGGATGGTGACATGTTTCATGGACTCCTGCGGACTCCTGGCTAATGACTGAGGAGCAGTTAGTGTTTTAATTCCGTGATAACGACCAACTTTCCCCGCATCTCTGGAGGGGGCAGAATTTCGAGGGCGTCTGTTACCTGGAGCCCTTTGCATGCTTCAGCGTGTGAGCCAGTGGATGGAATTGGTGGAAAGGTTCCCTCCATGCAACACAATGGGTCTCGCTGTGCTTTCAGAAGATGCTAAGGATGATTCTCAAGCAGGCACATCTCTGTGATTACAGAGAGAAGGAAATTCTGAGTCGCTTTTTGAATGTTGTTTTTCTAGATGCTTCTCGAGACAGCCTCGTACTTGAAATTTCTGATGAGAAAAGAGGGCCAGCCTGATGCCACGATGCTATTACTGTTGGTGGAACTGGATGCCTTTCTGCCAATTTTGTGCAGAAATCACAACGCCCCAAATTTCTTGAAAACTGTTGTCATCTTGCACAGTAGACAGTGAATTGACTGGAGGGCAATCCAGTGACCTTGAGTGTCAGTAAACACGTTCTGGACTAAGTGTTCCTGGGCCATCGGCAGGGAAAGAGGAGGGAAGATAAACACAGTGAATGCATGTGACTCTCATCACTCCAGGAACAAAGCCCTTCACACATTATGAGAAGCAGATAAAATCCAAGATATTCAGAAGTATTTAAAAATAAGTTATCCTCTGATAAAAGCCATTTAGGACATGATTACACCAATCACACACACACACACACACACAAACAAAAAACAAGCAAGCAAACAAACAAACAAAAACAGGAAAATTGGCTTTTAAGTTGAAACCAGGTAAATCTCAATGGTAATCAAAGCTATGAATGTAAACACAAAAACATTATGTTACCTACAAAGTGTCAATTCATTTTTGGATTTAAATGTAATGTTTTCAGTAGTACATACAAATGTTTTAGAAGTTAATGCTGAAAGCTGAAAAGAATCCCAGTTAGTGGAAAATTATCCAACATATACAAAGAGACTTATAGATGATTAAACATTTGGCAAATAATACCAATTTTTAATGCTGTCCTAAGACAATAATCAAAGAAGTATACACATATTCATGTATAATATTGTCCCCATTTAACTATTTATATTACTAATAAGCTTGACACAATATAAATATTCAAATATATAAAAAATAATGTAAATTTTTCACATTCATTTCATAAAATGTGGTCATTAAATGTCAATTTTAAAAGAATATTTCATAAGTTGGTATAATACATTCAGATACAAATTAGGATTAAAGAACTTTAGTAAAGATCACAACTTCAAAATAAATTTACATATAAAGAAATTTTATGTACAAGCATCATTATAGTGCTGTTTGCAATGATAAAAAATGAAAAAAATTGCGAACTTTCCAATACAAGTATTGTACTATAACATAGCCATAGCATGTAACATGTGCTATAATATAGCCATAACATGTAACCTGATGAATCCTCTAAAAATCATGTTTAAAAATTAGGGCATTGACAAATTGCTCATAGTCTAGTAAGTAGAAAAAGACAGGATTAAATAAAGTGCATGTAGAGAATGCTTCTTATAACATAACCTAAACATACAAATGCATATGTGCATTTTACTGCAGAAATAGTACATAGAAAAAATATCAAGGAAATTAAAAAAATGGACAACAATTTTTTTGCCAAGTATTTAGATTAATTTCAAGTGTCATTTGTATTTTTGGTTTTATTTTATTTTAATTATATTCTTTTGTGTTTTTAAAATTTTGGCAAGGATCATGGGTCAGCTTCATGACCAAGAGAATAAACTGTATATACCATATGTGTGTGATTATGGGGTATATGTATGTTCTCCAGAATATTTATTTGTATACCTGCATATTTTATTGGTATTCATCTATTCATATATCTACCTATTAGCTGAAAAGATGAACACACACAACATACACATTGTTTGCTATGCTAGAGACCATATTCATGGCCATTTTTCTTCTTGGTTACAAATTGGTATGCATTTATTTATCATCCTCTCTAAGTAAAATCTGAGTTTGTTATTTTATGTCCTTTGAAAGGAAACCACTTTGTGTCTAAGAATGTTTGAAAAATTCAATTATTTCTAAAACACAAACAGTTGTAGAAGCACTACTGTGTAATTAACCACAGCATGTACACTGGCGAGCTCTGGGCCCTAATTAATTTACTCTGTAACGTGACTTGAAAACAGTAGCTAATTTTCACTACATTAGATGCACATTGTGTCGAATTTTCTTTCTATATTTGCAATTTTAACCAGAAAACTTTTTTGGGAGGCACTGTATTTTCATTAATTCAAGAATGAAAGCTTTGCATTTGTCTTCCTAACAGCTGAAGTGAGTTACTAAAGACACTAAAAAACCAATTAGTGAGGGCCACATATTAAATTAAGTCCAAAGCAGGGAAATGGACATGAGCCAACATGAAGAGATGGTCAATTAAACAAATCCAGGGCCCTCTAAACTCCCCAGCCCCTGAAAAGGGAACATGTTTTTAAAGGCTAAGAAACACTTCCAAGGGTCACAGCTCAAGGTTTCAGGCCCACTAAACATATATGAGATTTAATCATAAGGTTATAGAACACTTCCCATCCCAGAGACAACGGGGTGGGGAAAAGGCGGAACTATTGGACATAATTATCTACATAGAAAGTCCCAAAGAATCCACAAAAACATGGCATTAATGAGCAATTATATAAAGCCCTGTTCTCCTGGACCTAGACCAAGTTCATTCCAAGGCCTGATCTGTGTCACATGTTGGGTGCTTTTTTTCACTGACACCCTAAAGCTCAGCCATTGATCCTCATTATACGACTATTGCATTGTGGTTAGATTTTTCCAGAATAACTCACATGCTGTGTTGAAGTCACTCACTCCACTCAAAACATGAAGTTCTTATATTTAGCCCAATCTGCTAGCATAGACACCCCCAATCCTCGAAACAAGGTTATCTGAGCAATCCCAGTATCTTTCCCTATTAGCAGACTTGGTCAGAGCCACCCTGGCCCAACTTGATGGGGGTTAGCATAGCTTAGGTCCTAACCCTTTTCCTTCCAGAGGTCTGTGGGATCCTATGTCGCAGCTCCAAATATGAATGGGAGAGATAACTTCTGTTAAGCCTCAGAGGCTAAAAGTTTTATAAAACACTAGAGGCTTGGTGCACAAAATTTGTGTATGGGGAGGGGGTCCCTCAGCCTGGCCTGCACCCTCTCCAATCCAGGACCCCTCAGGGGATGTCCAACTGCCGGTTTAGGCCCAATCCCTGCCTGGAAGTCGGACACCCCTCTCACATTCCGGGATGGCTGGTTCCTAACCACTCAACTGAATGCCTGCCTGATCACCCCTAACCCCTCTGCCTGCCTGCCTGATCGCCCCTAACCCCTCTGCCTGCCTGCCTGCCTGATCGCCCCTAACCCCTCTGCCTGCCTGCCTGATGCCCCTAACTGCCTCTGCCTCGGCCACACTACCATGGCTTTGTCTGGAAGGACGTCTGGAAGGATGTCTGGAAGACATCCAGTCTATCTGGTCTAACTAGCATATTACCCTTTTGTTAGTATAGATTTTCTCCAGGCAAAGGTTTACTTGTGTTCAGTATGCATAATTAAGAGAGACTGCAAGGATCCATTTCTCTCATGGACCCACTTGTCTACGACTATATAGAAAGAAGTTTGCATGTTTACTCCCACCAAAACAAGGTGGGTATTCAAGAGTTAAAAATCTCTGGTAGGATATACCATTACATCATCACTCAATGGCAAGCAATTGAAAAAAGGAAAGCTCTCATCATTGTTATTGTGCCTTCAATGACAAAAGCCACAATATTTTTAGTATCATAGATTCAAATACATTAATAAGAGCATTAAAAAACTGCTTTCAGAAATGTGGCCAGGCGCTGCTGAAGAGAATATGCCTGCTTTTTATTTCTGTAATATAGGTATTGTAAGACATACACCATATATAAGTATATGCATATATATTCATACATATGTTTGTATACTTTCAAACACAAAACAGAAACAAACTGCTAGTGTTAAAACTGACCAATTAAATTTAATAGAAGACCTGAGATCCCAGGAGCCTATTGAGTTTAAAGTTTTAGGAGCCCCACCCTTGAACTCTACTAGTATTTGTGGTTAGCGATTCAAACAAAACACAGAGGGCTCCTAATGAAATAGCCATGCAGTGAAGCCCTGTTGTTTAGCAAGTTGGATTGCTGGAAGTCTCTGGCTTAAAGCACTAACCCACCCTCCTCAGAACATCTGTTTCCAGTCACATGCTTTTATCACGTCTCTGTTCGCACCTTGGCCTCTGACATACCCCTGAGGAGCAGCACTTGCTGGAGCATCTTTCTTTCTCTTGCTGATCCTGGTTCTCTCAGGCTTCTTCCTGGGACTGATGTTCACCTCCCCCAGCATTTAAAATATAAGTAGGGAAGTTACTAAGCCCCGGGGAAATGGCCACGTTACATGCATTTCACAGAGGTGCTGAGTGAGGGTAGTGATCACCTGAAACTGGCCAAGCTCTTGATGCTGGAGAGACAGCTCACTGCAGGGGACCTGGGGAGTACGGAGACCTTGGACTCGGGTTGCCTAGCTGTTCTTTGGGCAACTCGATTCACTTCTCTAAGCCTCACTTTCTCCTTGGACACATGGAGCCAGTAACAGGACCTACCACGGAGGCTGCTGTGAGTGGTAAGTGAGAAATTGTCCACGGAAGCACCGTAGCTCAGTGCCTGGTTCAGAGAAATCATTGTGTCAGCTGCCAGGTGAACTCTTGTATATCCTCATGGCTGTGCTATCCTAATTTTGCACACACATCCACAGAGATATCTGATGCAGGTAGCACGTGCTATGCTTACTTCGCTCCATTACTCATGGAATTTTAAATACACAACAGTGAGCAGCCTCCTTATTCCTGGCGCTGAGCTTTGCTCTAAAACTCTCCTGGTGAATGAGACAGGCATGGTCTTGGCCCTGACCGCAGCTCTGTGCGGTGCTGGTCTATTTACAATGAGACAGCACCATGCAGAGTGGTCAGCATGTTGTTATGTTTCCTTTTCTCACAGAGACCAAATGAGGATGGAGAACATGCTGGAAAAAGGAAATGGGTCTCCTATCACATGCTAATTGTGCTGATGGCTGCCCCTGGATGGGTGATGAGAAGGGTGCAGATTCATGGTCAGATTCACCCGCTAGGGGGCAGCACTCACAATGCACCTTAGAGGTGCAGGAGAAAGTGTGCAAAACTTTGATACATATTTGCTGTCTTTAGTGCTGGAACACACGAATTCAAAAAACAACTGGTAAATAATTTCAGATTAGCTCCTAGTGGGATTTGTCATTCCATAAAGCTTAGTTTTAAGAAAACAAAATTAGCAGCCTGAACCCCAGCTGCTGACACCCCCACTCCCCACCCCTGCTTCTTGGCACCCTATTATCTCAGCTGGTCTAGGCCTACCTCAGCAATTACCAGAGTTCTGCAGGCTGCTCTCGGGCCACTTAAGCTGACACTTTGAAATATTAGCGGGGAAATGCTGCAGGTGCAGCGAGCTGGCAGACACCCAGAAGCAAGTTCGCATCAGTCCGGAATTTTAAAAAGTTTTGTGCACCATCCCTCCTGTTATGAAGCTGTTTCAATTAGAGGCAAAAATCTGATTTTCTTTGGCAGTTCACTTGTTTCATGTACAACGCACCCTCTCCCTCCCAAGGAGAAAGAATCCAGCATTTGCGGGGGCTCCGCGCGCTTGTGATCTGGGCTGCTCCTGCCACCCAGGGATGCAGCCAGAGCTGTGTGACAGTGGGACAGAGGACACGCCTGGGCCCAGCGAGGCCGCCCACTGGGGTCTCTCACTTCTCCCAGGCTTCAGAGGCGTGGCGTCTCCACCACACGCCTCCCCCGGAACTCCCTGAGGTCATGTTTCCGTACCTAATGCTTTCCTCCGTATTACCCTTATTTTCTCCACCAGTTTTTGCTAATTTCAAAAACACTTGGGTGTTTGGTAAAATGATTAGTTTAGCTAAGCTGAGATAAAAATTATGTATGTTTGAAATCACTTTGTAAACTCTCTTAATATTAGAAGATATTAGGCTTTATTATAAACATTAAATGTGATAGGAGAATGGTGGCAATGTAGGAAAAAATAAGTCCCTTTATGTTTTATCAGTTAGAAATGCATCCCAGAGGGTTATACACAAAATGACACACTGTCTGGGATTTGATTTAAAGTAATATAGCAATAACTAAAAGTGTCGTGGGTGGATAAACTGAGATTGAAAAAAAATATTGATAATTATTGAAGCTGGGTAATGGGTATAAAAGGATTTATTAGACTCTTCTCTCTACCCTTTATATACATTGAAATTTTATATATTTTAGAATGTAAAAAGCACTTTCAGTGGCTCATTAACGACAGTATACACATGCATGTGTGCATGTACACATGTATGCACACAGACATACACACATATAATTGTATTCAGTGTTCTTATGCTCACTAACGTTTGAGAAGACTAAACAGCAACAATAAAACTGTAGCACATGCTTGGTTGTTCGAGTCATTTAGACCATTAGACACTCTCAAAGCCAACATGGTGAACCTGGCAAAACAGCTGATGCAAATGGGTTCCTGTTTACCCTTGCGTTTATCTCCACGTGATCATCTTATGTATCACTTTCATGGGGTCACAGGGTGTCCAGATATTTAGTCAAACGTCATTTTATGTGTCAGTGAGGGTGTTCCTGGATGAGATTACCCTTTGAACCAGTAGACTAGTAAAGCGGATCACCCAATCAACCAACATCTGACTGTAACCACATGAGTTCCTGAGCTCGGTCAACCCCCAGATGGGTAAGCAAAATAAGTGATGATGATTGTCTTAAAGCCACTGTTTGGAGGTGGTTTGTTAGGCAGAAATAGAGATCCAGAACACAAGAGAAGACAAACAAGGTCAAGGTCACATGAGTGAGGCAGAGGCCACATGGAAAAGACAAGATGACTTTTTTACACCTGATTATGTGGAGTTGGGGGTTATGGGTAAGTGTAATATTGCTGCTGGCTGATGTCGCCCAATGCCTCAAAGTCTATTAGGGACACCTCTGTTTAGGCTCCTGCAAGGTCAGTCTCTCAGCTGTAATTAAAATAGTTGAACTCAATTTACTTTGATAACTTTCATTGTGTATTCTTTTTCTCTGTTCTTCAGGGCAAGGTAAAGAGAGCCTGGTCCAGGCTTTAGATGACCTGTTACCGAGCTGGCTCTAATAAGTCAGGACTCAAAATGGCTCAAATTAAAAAAAAAACAACACTTTTTTTTTGTAAGTACTGTCTCAAGTTACTGAAAATTCCCGGAAATTGGGATCTAGGGCTTCCACAATGGCATTAGAATTCGAACTCCCTCCGTTTCTGCTGGGCTGGCTCCATCAGTTAGTGGGGCCTTCCATTTCGCCCACACTGTCTCTGGGAGTTCCAGGACCCACCTCCCACCTCAGCAGCCCCAATGGCAATGATTGTTTCGAGTTTCTAATAGCTTAAGTCAACTTCAGGGACCACCTGTGTCTCCTGGCTGCAGTCACAGCACGTCCAGTCCAGGCACTACTTGGGTTCAGTGCCACCAATGGACCTAGGAATTTGCTGTCAGGGCCAGGGAGTTCTGGTCAACCTTACCTGAAACACATGCACTGGGAACAGGAAGACTATTCCCCAAAAGGAACGCTGAGTTCGGAGACCATATTAGGAAGGAGGTGGAAATGGTGTATGTTGACCGCACTCGGTGGCTTTGCAAATCCTAGCTAACCCTCCGGGGCTTCTGTTTCTTCCGCAGTCAAATGAGAGGACAGACTATTTGACCACTAAATCCCTCGCCATTGTGAAAGGTTAATGATTCACAAGGATGCAGGCAGAACCTCTTGCTGCGACAGCACAAGGAAACAGCACTTGGACTGGATACTGTTTTGTGATGGCCTCTGCTGCTGTGGAATGTCAAAAACTGGAACAAGGGTGGTTTGAACCTATAAAATGAAGACAAGGAAAACCCAAAGCTTCCCCCCTACCCACCCCTTCTCCCTCACTCCTCCAACCATCGTACAAAATAAACCACTTGCCAAGACTGGAAATCACAACTGTTCAAGGACGGTGGATCAGTTTCCATCTTATTTATTTTATTATCAATGATGAGAGAGAATCATTGACTGGCTTCCTCCTGCACACCCCCTCCCAGGGATCAAGCCCACAACTGGGCCATGTGCTCTTGACCAGAATCGAACCCGGGACCCTTCAGTCCGCAGGCCCATGCTCTATCCACCGAGCCAAACCTGTCAGGGCTCAATCTGATTACTGAGAAGAAGCTGAGACTGAGCCTCTTGTTTTCTCATTTGCTTCCCTTTCCTTTTGGTAATGGCGCCTGTTTGGATGGCCAGCCCCATACATTCCCTGTGTCCGTGAATTGACTGTGATCAAAGCCCCCAGATTCTGCCAGGCCGATTTAACAAGGCCCTGAGCCAGGAATGACTAGCAGGCCAACACAGGTGCCCGTGATGCTGGGTGACTCAGATCGCTGCCTGCCAGCCACCAGGAGCCTCTGGGGTGCGGGGGTAGCAGTGTGAGGCTATAAATGTGGACGAGCAGAAGGGAGGTGGCCGGAAGGCAACTCCTCTAGAAATGCAGTTAGCCTTCCCTTCCCCCTGGTGCCACTGAATTAATCGTCACTGTTCCATTCACACTTTTGCTCACCCAGGATCCTGCAGCTGAGCTGGGACAAGCTCTCACCTGTGCTTCCCAGGCACTGAGCAAGCCATTTGCACTTGTCATGAGCACTTTTGCTGGGACTGGCTGAAGTGCAGGATGGGATGACACCCTTTGCATCGCTCGATGTGGAGTCCCCTTGGGCCTCTCATCGCACCTCTGGTCTGTAAGCCCCTTGGAAGGACACTGTTGGGCCACATTCTGTGGAACTCTCCTGGGACTCCTGATTTCCTTTGGCCGCATGGTTCCACCTCGTGGCAACAATCACAGCAGCAGCAATAGTGACATAATGGACTCCAGGTGTTGAAACTGCGCCTGGCACTAGAAGCTTTCCCTGCTTGATCGAATATAACTCATAACAGCTATTTTCCCCATTGTATAGGCAAGGCAACCAAGAATTAGATGGTTAGGACATGAACACAAGACATGCAAAGGACTCAAGTGCATGTAGATTTGGTGTTGGAATACATCTCACTAAGTGTTATATTTGCTCCCCTGCACGGAGCGGGAGCAGATCCTGGCTGGCAGGAACACACCTAGGTCAATAAACGGGACATCAGTACCACTAAGCTCAGCAATCATACAGTTAGTGAGAGGGGCAAATTGAGGGCTTCTGTGACCTTGGGGAGTCAGGCTGGACAATTGTGACCTTGACACTGAAACCCTAGAGAGACTGCTGTCTGGAAGTTCTGGGAGGTTTTGTGTCCACCCCACACCATGTACGGAGCTGATTATAATCAGTGTGGTCCTTGGACTTCTCAGTGTTTATGTTGCTGTCTTCCCTGTCCCCCCCCCCCCCCCCCCCGCGGGCCTCAGGAACAGAGGGAGAGGATGGGCGTGGGCTCATGCCCTGAGGAGAGGGCAGTCAGCTCTGCAAGATAGGAAGTGGGACTGCAGGCGTTCTCTCAGAATCCACGGTGATAATTGGTCCCCAGGGTATTGCCAGGTTTTTGGATCTCACTCCACCTCACCTTCCCTCTCTCAGGCCCTTTCAGGAGTTAAAAAAATCAATACGATTCTGGCGAGCACTAGGCTCCAATTCAGTGCCTTTGCTAGAGTTGCTGTGCCTCTAACCTATGGAGAAGTTCATTGGTTGTGTAGTTTATTATCCATAGATGTCCTATGAAAAGTTTTTGTTTTCTTTTTTTCTTCTCTGTCTTTACAAAGGCTTCCCATTCTTAAATCCTGGTCAAGTTCAAGGGCTGTTTCAACATCGTCCCTGCTCCCTCCGGGACATAGGTCTCCCGCAGTTTCCCAGTTTCTGTCATTTCCTGTCTGCACCACAGTCTCACACCACTGGGCCCTGCCCTGCCCTGCCTTCTTGGCCTCATCTCCTCTGACACATCCCCGCCTGGTGGAACCCGGAGGCCCCATGGTCTGTAACTGCAGCACGTTCTTCAGGGGCCTCAGCTGAAATGACCACAGGCTTCACGCAGGCGCAGCTGGTGGCAAAGACACCTGGATAGGCTGGCACTCCACCGGGCAGTGAATTCCAGGCAAAGGTTTATTTTATTTTAAAGTCATAAACTCACCCTTGGCCAGTGTGGCTCAGAGGGTTGGAGCATTGTCCCATACACCGAAAGGTCACCGGTTCCATTCTGGGTCAGTCAGGACACATGGCCAGGTTGCAGGTTCAGTCCCCGGTCGGGGTGTGTGCACAAGGGGGTGATCAATGTTGCTCTCTCACATCAATGTTTTTCACTCCCTCTCCCTTCCTCTCTCTCTAAAATAAAATAAAAAGTCATAAATTCATATTGTGTGTTGCATATTACAAGCTCTCCCAATTTAAAATGATGTGTCTGATTTACACTAAGAAGAAGCCTGTGAAGCCCAAATAAAATGTCCATGGGGTAGTTCTGGCCCAAGGGCTACCGTTTTTGTCTTGAAGGCTCGATGATGAAGTATAAGCGTTAAAGTGAGGCAGTCACTTGGCAAGTCCTTACTGAGAACTTATTCACTGAATGTCCAGGGACCAGACCTCTTGCTTTAACACTTGAACAAAATGTCCACCTATGTTCCTCCTAGAATTTTCTCATCTAGAAAGTAGGATATTAATGTAACTAAAGTCACAGTAAAAGTGAGGCTTAAATAAGGGAAATGCATATAAAAGACTATGGGCAATGGGTGGCATGTAATAGTGCTGAGTAAAGAGCCACAATAATTACTAAAATAAAATAGTATTTGTTATTTTTCTCATGATCACAGTAAAATCATTGTTACTATATTATATTTCATAAGGATTAATGAGCACTCATTTATCCTTAGGAAAACACTACGAGAAGCATAATTGGTGATAAGTAATTGTGCTGGTGATAATGAGAGTAGTGACTGGAGAAGCCGCAGCTGTTGAGGTAGTAATAGCAGCAATAATAGGAAGAGCAAACAGAAATCTATTTAGTGAAATCTGAAATAGGACGAAGAGTCCACAGAGCAGACGGCTGGTGCCTTATATTTTTCATGCATTTCTCTCCCCACTGTGAGAGTCCATATGGCATCGCTGGGCACAGAGCTTGTCAATAAATACTTGCTCAATTGGTTGGTTGTCCTTAGAAACCCACCGGAGCCTAGCTGTCTCCTCCTGGACTTCTATCTACCCAGGAAGGATGCACAGCGTGCGGCTCCCTTCACGTGCCCTCCGGTGAGTCATGCAGGTAGACCACGGAAATCTTCACACAGGAAACAAGTCTCTCAGGTCTCAAGAGCACAGAGGGACGTTTCCCTTCACCTCTACAGCAGGGGTATGGTGTCCTGTTGGGGAAAAATAAGAATGCCAACCACGGCAAAAATTTTAAAACAGCTGAGTAGGGCAAGCTGTGCTTTCATGCCAGGAGCTGTCAGAGAGGCGCACCGGTGAAATCCTTCACGCATTCCGTCCATGCAGCAAGATGGTTTGCTTGGCTGCCTCATGGCCCCAGCTGTGAGATCTCTCATTTCCACACTGTCCAGGCCACAGCCAGATGGTGGGGGCAGCTCACCACATCCCATACCCTCCCTGGCACAGAAGTACTAGCTGTGCCTTAGCCTTGTTGTTGCCTCATGGTGGGGTTCCTGACCTGGTCTTGGTGGTCCCAGTGTATGAGTTTAGGCATGCTTCTTTATTTTTTTTTTTAAAGTTTTTATTGATTTTTAGAGAGAGAGGAAGAAAAAGAGCTAGAGAGATAGAAACATCAATGAGAAACATCATTTATCAGCTGCCTCCTGCACGCCCCCTACTGGCAATAAAGCCCACTGTCCTTAGAAACACACTGGAGCCTTTTTTATTTCCTTGAAAGGTATGGGGCCTATGCCCTGACTGGGAATCCAACTGTGATCTCCTGGTTCGTGGGTTGATGCTCAACTCCTGAGCCACCACAGCTGGGCGAGGCATGCTTATTTTAATGTAGGTCTCCTCACTGAGGCCCCTGTGGGCTTCAGGATGAGGTGGGTATGCCCCACCTTACTGAAGCCAGAGCCATTAAAAACGCTTTCCAAAACCAGTGAAGACACTATTCACATTCCAGGTCTGCAAAGACTTTGATGTCACTGAAAAACCGCATTTTACTGGTTAACCTCAAAGGTCATTCATGATAAGGAAACTGTTGTAGAGAGAGACAAAGGTAAGCCTGATAGTCCATGTCAAAAGACTGCCTTCTCATTTGGATGGCTCTCCATTCCTCCTCAGACTTAAGCATACCCAAGCTGAAATACTCATCTTTTACTTCCACTCCTGTTTTTATTCTTCACTCACAACCTTCTGATACCCCACCTGCTAAGCACCTAATCACTCGCTGACGCCTGTTGAATCTACCACCTGCGTTTGTCTCAGTATTTTCTACTTCTCTCCATTCCAAACCATCAGAATTGCCCATGGTTTTGAGTCTGTTCTTTACATAACAGTCCAAATAAAATCTGAAACCTTTAAAGAGGACAAATCTGATATCAACATCTCTCTCATCTTTCATGATTCAGCTAAGGTCTTTCCAAATAGAATTATGCAGATTTATCTCCATTAGAGGAACTGCCCATCATGTTTATACTCTTGCTTTTCGGGAAAATCTGAGTTATCTGTTTCCATTGTCCTGAGTAGTTTGGAAGGGGTTGCAAGCAACTCCATCATTCCAGCAGGTGACTGACAGACTTCCCTCCTGCCTCAGCACATGGAGGAAGCGCTGCTTGGGCAACAGTGGAGGGCTTATGGGCACCGTTTCCCGCCACCCCACTCATCCCTGCCCGTGAAAAACTAACTCTGAAATTGAAACTCTAGTCATTAACAAGCCAACCTGCAGGTAAGATCAAAGCCAAACAGGAAATAAAAAATAAAAAAACACTCCCTTTGTCAGCTGGCTGACTCAGTAATGGCTAATACTATTAACAACCCTTCCAGATAATTCCCAATTAACAAAATCACCTGGTATAATGACCCAACAAGCTCCCAGGACTTTGTAAAAAAAGATCTAAAGAGTCATTAAGAGACACTATTAACCTTGGAACAAGGTCGTCTGCGGTGAGAGTCAACCTCCCATAAACAACATGGAGCAAAGCTACTTGCTCGAGAACCAATAACAACAAAAGAATTGCTTAGATGTGGCTTTGTCTTGGTGCTTGGCAATATCTGAGTATTTTTCACAGAAGCTTTTCTATTTCCTTGAAAGGTACAACGGGATTTTTTTAAAAATTAAAATGCTGTTTTATTCTTTTACAAAAAGCCAGATTTGACTGATTTACAACTGATTATCAGCTTCCAAGTTATTGCATATCCCTTTTTAATAATCTGCTAGCTGGGGAAAATAGTAATTTATTTTCCTATCAGTATCCTCACACTTAGACACTATAATGTAGGGACTTTCACCCGCTAAACAGGATCCGTAGTTGGAACAGACCATTCTGGAGGGCTGAGAGAGCCACTGGAAGTGGGAGCAGTGAGACCTGCCTGGCATGCTTTCCGCAGGCACCAGCAGGGAGAGAGAGTCACACCGATGTCCGGCCAAATCCTGAAAATCTCACATTAAGGCCAACACCGCTGTCTATGATGAGCAAAGAAGGCTTTGAAACAAGAACCAATTAAGCATGCAGGAAACAAAAGACATAATGCCCTCAGAAAGAAAACAAAATTTGGACAGCCCAAAATGATTCCAGTTGCTACAGGGCCATGTATCTCAAATCCAAATCACTCTGGAATAGTCAGAGGGAGGGTAAAAGGCTATTCTTTTTGGACCTTTCATTTTACTTAATTTTATTTAATGATTTTGAGTAGAAAACTTTTTTTTAATTTTAAGGCAATTTTTAGAAGTATTTTTATATTAAAACAACTAAAGATTCAAAACAATTTCTCCCACGTTTCAAAGAACTCCTTCACACGATGTCCTACCATCACTAGTTAATACCTGTCATTCACATAATCCTTCTTCATTCATACACATATTACTTAAGTCAACTAACTGGTTAACTCTAGGACAGGCCCAATGCTGGGATTATATTGTGTGCTGCTAGGGCAAAGTTTCTCTAACTTTCCCGTGGAATGGCCTGGAGGTCTTGTTAAGGCAGATTGCTGGGCCCCACCCTAAGAGTTTCTGATTTATTGAATCTGTGGTGAGGCCTGAACATTTTCATTTCTCACGAGTTCCCAGGTGGTGCTTCTCTGCTGGCCCACGAATCACAATTTGAGAACCATCATTCTAAAGAAAAAATTAAGAAGCACTAGATATCTAGGTGATTCGTGCACAGTTACATCATTTTGTGTATATAAAAACTAAATCACAGAGATGATTAATAACTTGACAACAACACACAGCTAGTCAATGGCCAAAAGCTATTGTTTTAATCCTATGCATTTTGCTTTGCTGAGATTCAGAACATCAATCTGAGGCTGGATTATTTATAGTAACAGCAATTATAGACCACAACTTTCTTCTATCTTTCTGGTAGTAATCTAACTGCTACACTTTCCTTGTTCTATAAAACTTCTTAAACAACCTTTGGTTCAATAAAACCAAAGCAGTGTTGCATCCAAGGGCAAGCATTTCTTGACCCTTGATTCTAACACTTCTGTGTAATAACTGACAAGACTGGAAGCAGAACCCAAAGACACACCTGTCAGAAATGAGCAACTCAACGGCTCAGATGAACAATGAAAGTGCAACTATGAGAGACAAATGGAAAACTGAACGCTACTGTGTTGAATGAGCAGTATGTGAGATTGAATTTCAGAAGACATGGGAATTTCACAAACAAGCGACACATCTCTGTCAGTTCTCATCACCTAGAGTCATTCCAGTGACATTGAATAGTGGCCCCTGGTCTGCAAATAATTAACACTATTGCAAAAATAGTTTCAAAAGTTACACCTAATAACTACTGTGGGAAATGGGAGCTCGCTTTTTCAAACACACGTTAAAAATAAACAACACCCCCCCACACACACACACACCCCAAAGCATCAATTCCATTAAAGAAGAATAAACATGATTGAAATACAGTAAAGATAAAAATTTTATCTAGGTAAAATAGCTGAATCTGTTTTCTATTGCTATGCAAAAAACTACCACAAATTTTGTATCTTGAGATAATATCCACTTATTATCTCACAGATCTGTACATAAAAAGTCCATCTGGCCTTGATGGGTCCTGCAGGTCAAAATCATGTTGTCAGCAGAGTTGTGCTCCATTCTGGAGATTCGAGGGAAGGATCTGCTGCCAACTTCATTCAGTTTGTCAGCAGAAGTCAGTTTCTTTTGGTTGTAGGACTGAGGGCCCCATTTTCTCACAGGTGGATGGCTGGGGACCATTCTCAGCTCTCTGACCACTCCCAGGTGCTCATCCCCTGGCCTCCATCTCAGTAATGAACAGCCTTTCTCACATGTCAAATCCTTCTCATGTTTTGAATCTCTGACTTTCCCTTCTGCTTCCGATTGAATAACATATTCTGCTTTCATAGGGTTTGTGTGATTAGACCAGGGGTGGGCAAACTTTTTGACTCGAGGGCCACAGTGAGTTCTTAAACTGGACCGGAGGGCCGGAACAAAAGCATGGATGGAGTGTTTGTGTGAACTAATATAAATTCAAAGTAAACATCATTACATAAAAGAGTACGGTCCTTTTCAGTTTTATTCATTTCAAAGGGGCCGGATCTGGCCCGCGGGCCATAGTTTGCCCACGGCTGGATTAGACTAAGCCTGCACAAATGATCTCCTTATTTTAAGTTCAACTGCTTAATTACATTTTCAGAATCCCTTTGATCATATAACAAGATAATCACAGGAATAACACAGGGGGCAAAGGTCACTGTGGCCATGCAGAATTCTTCCTACCACAGTACCTAACATCTACGAGCATCAGTGTGACCACACATCCTCTTATACACACATACATGGATACCTCCAGGTTTCCATGATAAAGGACAAAACTATTTTAAAAATGAATACCCTCAGTGGTCACTGTGGAAGGACCAGTTCACACTGGAGAAGACTTACTCTACTAGATGTGCAGCCCTGTCTGGACTGAGAAATGACTCAATGACTCAACATGACCCATGAAAGCCACACGTGAAAATGAAGATTCTATGATTGCCTCCTAACTCAAACCTGGATGGGTGGGGTCATCACTGTAGGTGCTGCCGTGTTCATCTCCACATCTCTGGAGACTAAGCCAGGTGATGTCAGCTAACTTGAGTGGGATATTAGAACAGCAATGATTGTCTGTGTGGACCAATGGGAAACATTCAATTAGACACAGTGAGCAATTCAACTGTGACTCAGTGTCCAGAGGTTTCAGCTCCAAGCACGCAGCTGTACAATCAACAGATACTTACTGGATGCCAAACACAGGGCTAGCCACTGGGAATGTGATAAAAAATGAGACACATGAAGTCCCTCCTTTCATAGAGATTCCAATCGAAAGGCTAAGAATAATAAATTTAAAAAAGAGTAGATTAAGTGATCAATGATTGTGATAAGCTATGAAGAAATTATAAAATGGGTGTTATTGACAGTGATGGGGGCAGGTGTAGCCAAAGGAAGACACTTGAATTGAGGAGTAAGGATTAAAAAAGGGCAAGCAATGGTGTCTGAACAAGGGTGTTTTACGCAGAGCAGAGCGCATTTCTAGAGTAAGGAGGCAAGAACAAGCCTGGTAAGAAAGAGAGCCACTCTGGCCTAAGTAAAGGAAGCAAAAGAGATTGACAGGTGATGAGGCTACCGACATAATTATGGGCTACACCACAAAAAGCTTCATAAGCAAAGTTAAGAAATTTGGATTTTGTATCAAGGACATTGGGAAGTCACTAGGCGCTTTAAGCTAGTGAGTAAAATAATGTCATTTATGTTTTTAAGAGATTTCGCTACCTATTGTGTGAGTACGGGTAATGGTGAGTGAATAAACACTGTGGGATATCCACACAACACAGTGCTATTCAGCAGTGGAAACCACACAAAGAAACGCATTCATCTAAAATGCATATTGGTGCCCTAACCGGTTTGGCTCAGTGGATAGAGCGTCAGCCTGCGGACTCAAGGGTCCCGGGTTTGATTCCGGTCAAGGGCATGTACCTTGGTTGCAGGCACATCCCCAGTAGGAGGTGTGCAGGAGGCAGCTGATCAATGTTTCTTTCTCATCGATGTTTCTAACTCTCTATCTCTCTCCCTTCCTCTCTGTAAAAAATCAATAAAATATATTTTGAAAAAAAATAAAATAAAATGCATATTGGTAAGTGAAAAGCCAGTTTCAGAGGCTACATAACTACATGATCCCATTTATGTGACATTCCGTAAAAGGCAAACTACAGCAAAAAGGCAAATGGGATTAAAAAAGAGGGATCAAATGTAAAAAGCAATTCAATTCATAATAGAAGAAGTAAGGTCAAAAAGTATCCCATAATACAGAGAAGATAAATAAAGATATTGAAATGAAGAAAATGATGCTAAAGGTGAGAAGCAAGACTTTCAAGAAATATATGAATTCAAGATAGAGAGAGTGGAACATGCAAAAAAGAAAAGCAGTATTTAAAGAAGAAGATGATCTATTCTGAAAGTCTAGAAGAGAGATCTTGGGTATGGTTTGTCTGAACCACACTTATCTGCAAAATAGATTTTACATAATATATCTCTTTGAACCTGAAGCGGTTTGTAACATCTTTATTATGTTTATAAGGTAAAAAGAAACTAGAGGAGAAGCAAGAAGCGAGAAGCAGGGCAAAAAAGAGAAGAGTTGGAGGCAAGCAGGAAACAAAAATAAGGACGTTATCAGGAATACAGTTAAAGATAAGGAAGTTAGTTATAAGGAGTATTGCCTTTTTAGGGGAAAGAAAGAAATGGTTTAAAATCTTTAAACGAAGTCTTACTGTGATAAATGCAACAACATCTCTGCTTTTATCCCCCTGAGAATCTTCAATAAGGATTTGCATCACTGTTTAACTTATTTGAAGTCAGGTATGTCTGTGTGTGTATGTGTGGGTTTGTGTGCATGTGCCTGTGTGCACTTGTGTGACAGATGCAATAAAATGCTAAGTCTAATTTTAAAATAAGCACAAGACAGCTAACCTACATTTAGTTTCCATCATCAAGTTAAGTAAATCAGGTTTTAGAATAGTAGTTAAATCATGTGTGGTTTAATAATAATATTATTATAGCAAAAAAAAGGGCAATGGGAACATATCCTATCTAATAATAAACATGGTAATTAACCGTAACTTCGCTACCTTTTCCATTGGCTAATCAGAGAGATATGCAAATTAACTGCCAACCAAGATGGCGGCCGGCAGCCAGACAGCTGAAGCGAACAGGAGGCTTGCTTGCTCCAGTGATGGAGGAAGCCAAGGTTCCCCACCTGCCATCGCCGGTCTCTGAGCTGCAGTCTAAGAAACAATGTTGCAATTATAGAAGCTAAACAATCCCCAGAAACCTTCTTTCAGCCAGCAAGGCCTCAGAGCTGGAGCTGCAACAATGTTTCAATTATAGAAGCTAAACAAACCCAGATTCCTGCTTTCAGCAGCCGAGGTCTCAGAGCTGGAGCCAAGCCTCAGAGCTAAAGCCGGTTCTCAGCTCCAGTGACAGCCATAGAAGGTAAATAAATCCAAGAATAATAAAAAAAAGGAGAGGTTGGAAGCTTCAGTCACCTGCCAGCCTGAAAACGGCCCTCAGCCCCTCACCCAGACTAGCCAGGCACCCCAGTGGGGACCCCCACCCTGAAGGGGGTGCAACCAGATGCAAACAGCCATCATCCCCTCATCCAGGCTAGCCAGGCACCCAAGCAGGACCCCCACCCTGATCCGGGACACCCTTCAGGGCAAACCAGCCAGCCCCCACCTGTGCACCAGGCCTCTATCCTATATTGTAAAAGGGTAATATGCAAACTGACCCCAAGAGCAGAATGACTGGGAATGACTGGTCACTATGACACACACTGACCACCAGGGGGCAGACGCTCAATGCAGGAGCTGCCCTCTGGTGGTCAGGGTGCTCTCACATGGGAGGAGCTCTGCTCAGCCACAAGCCAGGCTTATGGCTGCCAGTACAGCGGTGGTGGTGGGAGCCTCTCCTGCCTCCTCAGCAGTGCTAAGGATGTCCGACTGCAGTTTAGGCCTGCTCCCCGCTGGCAAGTGGACATTCCCCAAGGGCTGCCGGGCTGCCAAAGGGATGTCTGATTGCCATCTTAGGCCCAATCCCCCGGGGAGCAGGCCTAAGCCAGCAGGTGATCATCCCCTGAAGGGTCCCAGACTGTGTGAGGGCATAGACCAGGCTGAGGGACTCCCCTCCCCCACAAGTGCACAAATTTTTGTGCACCGGGCCTCTAGTATATTTTATAGTTATCTATATACCAGATGTGGGAATACAGGTGATATTTAGTTTTCTTTGTTTCCAATTTGATGAAATTTGTGCAGGGATAGGGTCACGAGGCCTGGCCAGTGGTCAGTGCCGAATTGTGGGGCAACCAGAGAGGTGGTCAGGGGGCCCCTGCTGGCACCCACCTTGGCCAGCCTGGCACCGCCAGCTCACAGGCCCCACCCCCTGCTGCTGCTACTGGTGCTGCAGCCATCAGTCTATGGGGCAATCAGGGGACCTCCACTGGCACTCACCTTGGAGGCGGCTGGCAGGGCAATGGAGGGGCGGTGCTGCCTGCTCACAGGCTGTCCCTGCCCCCTGATCACATCACCACCGCTGCCGATCACCTCCCTCTGTGGGACGACTGATGGGATGATCGTGGGGGGGGGGGGCCCTGCTGGCACCCGCTTGGCTGGTCTGGGGCCTGTGGGTAGGGGGCAGCTCCTGCATTGAGCATCTGCCCTCTGGTGGTCAGTGCCCATCATAAGGACCGGTTGTTCCATGGTTCGGTTGATTTGCATATTAGGTTTTTATTATATAGGATTGTTGAGAGTATTACAGATGATCCTCCTCCCCTCCCCTCAGTTCCTGCCCTGCCCCAGGCCTTCACCACCCTATTATCTGTGTCCATAGGTAATGCATATATGCATATAAATTCTTTGGTTAATCTCTTCCCACCCCATCTTCCCCCTTCTCTCTGAGAATTGTCAGTCTGTTCCATGTTTCCATGCCTCTGGTTCATTTTATTCATCAGTTTATTTTGTTCATTATATTCTTTGTTTGTTTGTTTTGATTTTTTAGATGCAATTATTTATAGATATGCATTTATTGCCACTTTATTGTTCATATTTTTTTATCTTTTTCTTCATCTTCTTAAAGAAGACCTTTCAAGATTTCATGCAATACTGTTAGGGGCAAAAATAGAATATTGGGGACTAGCTACAGTTATAAAGTGTTAATTATTCTCTGTTAACTGTGATTGCCTTGTTCTGAAAGGACATTCTAATCTGGCTGGTAGTTGTATGCTCCTGGGACTCTGGGAGTCCATCTTGGACCTGGGAGACAATCTTGGAATGTGGTCCATTCTCATTCAAAAGTTGCCTATTATCACAGAAAGATTAATAGCCTTGTTGCACAAACAGTGGAGTCCCACGCCCCAGCACACATTGCCTACCTCCCCATGCCTGTAATTCCTAGTTCCCCAGGTGATCTTTGTCCTACCCAATATAAGCAGCTGGCTTATGTGGGGTTGCAGAGCTGATTTTTGTGGATGGCCCGGTGCTCTCAAATACTGCTGGCAGTATTGGAATAATTTCTCATATATGATTCAACTCTGTTTTTGCTTTATTGGCTCAAGTAGTTACAGGCAGCTCAGACCCATTGATTGTCCAGTTTCAATACTGTTTTGGCGGTGATGAACTCTAGCTTTTTCTTGTCTGTGAAGCTCTTTATCTGACCTTCAATTCTAAATGATAGCTTTGCTGAGTAGAGTAGTCTTGGTTGGAGGTCCTTGCTATTTATCACTTTGAATATTTCTTGCCACTTTTTTCTGGTCTGCAAAGTTTCTGTTGAGAAATCAGCTGACAGTCACATGGGCACTCCCTTGTAGTTAACTAACTGCTTTTCTCTTGCTGCTTTTAAGATTTTCTCTTTATCTTTAACCCTTGGAATTTAAATTATAATGTGTCTTGGTGTGGGCCTCTTTGGGTTCCTCTTGTTTGGGACGCTGCACTTCCTGGACTTGTAAGTCTATTTCTTTCACCAGGCAAGGGAAGTTGTCTGTCTTTATTTTTTCAAATACGTTTTCAATTTCTTGCTCCATCTTTTTTTTCCTTCCAGAAACCCCATGCTGCAAATGTTGGTATGCTTAAAATTGTCCCAGAGGCTCCTTACACTATTTTCATATTTTTGGATTATTTTTTGTATTTGCTGTTCTGATTGGGTGTTTTTTGCTTTCTCATATCCCAAATTGCTGATTTGATTCTTGGCATCAGTGGTTCTCAACCTTCCTAATGCCGTGACCCTTTAATACAGTTCCTCATGTTGTGGTGACCCCCAACCATAAAATTATTTTCGCTGCTACTTCATAACTGTAGTTTTGCTACTGTTATGAATCATAATGTAAATATCTGATATGCTATATGTGTTTTCCGATGGTCACGACCCACAGGTTGAGAACCGCTGCTTGACATCTTCTTCTCTACTGTTGATTCCCTTAAATTATTCTTCATTTCAGTTTGTGTATCCTTCATTTCTGACTGGTCATTTTGTATGTCCTTGATGTTTTCACTAAGTTTCTTGAAGTTCTTACCTTTAAGTTATCACTAACTTAAGTTCAAGTTCCTTGAAGTTCCTTGAAGTTTCAGTAAGTTCCTTGTGCATTCTTACATTGTTTTTAACTCTGTATCTGGTAGTTTGCTTGCTCCCATTTCATTTAGTTCTTTTTCTAGAGATTTATTATGTTCTTTCATTTGTGACATGTTTCTTTGTCTCCACATTTTGGTTGCTCCCCTGTGTTTGTTTCTATGTATTAGGTAGAGCTACTAAGTCTCCTGGAATCAGTAGAGTGACCTTGTGTAGTAGGTGTCCTGTAGGGTCCAGTGGCTCAGCCTCCCCAGTCACCTGTGCTGGGCACTCTAGGTGTGCCTCTGTGTGGGCTATATGTACAGTATTGTTGTAGTAGAGCCTTGATTTCTGTTGGCATCACTGGGAGGAGTTGACCTCCAGACAAATTGGCTGTGGGGACCAGCTGTGACTACAGTGGGAAAGCTGCTGTGCAGGAGACACCCCTATGGAGCAGGATGTGCTTCAGTGGGGCTTTGGTGCTCACTGAGTCCCCCCCTTGAGTGTGTTGCTTGTGGATGTGGTAGAGTTGTAATCTGGCATGGTCTGAAGCTGTGCCCTAAGTATATTGGCTCTGGGGCCTCCCAGGAGGTACAATGTCAGCTACTGCCTGTGCCTTGCTTGGGGCCACCTAGAACAATTTACAGAGTGATCTTCTGATGGCTGCTAATTGTGTTGGTCTTGGAGGTGCCTAAGAGGGGCCAAACTGTGAACCTTGGTAGGCTGCTTCTAGTGCCAGGCCTAGGGCCATTTATTGACATTTATTGAGAGAGGTATGGGGCATGCTGAGGCTAGCTGCTGCTTGTTTGAGAGATTTTAGGAAAGTCTGAATCCTGAGCCAGAACAAGGCATTCATATGGAAAAGCCATTGCAAACAGCTTGGGTGGGGCTGCAAATTGGGCAGGAAGGGGTCTTAGGGAATCACCATGGTGGAGCAAACAGTGTGAGCCAGGCTGATGGGGACTCAGATATGGCTACCAGTCAGCTCTGGGATGGGGGATGTACCAGCACAGGAAAAATGACTCTTGTGAGCACCCTTGTCTGGGAGAAAGCTCCATCCAATTTCCTGTACCAAGACTAGACAATCCAATTCCTCCTCCTATGAACCTGGATCCTTTTAAACTGCTGCCTCAGTGCTAGAGCTCAGAGGGAGTGAGTCTGAGTAAGTCTGTGCACCGGCCCTTGAAGAGGGACTGCCTAGGAATCTTAGCAGTCCTCCATATCTCTCAGCCTCAATCCCCATTGGTTTGAACCCTGGATTGACAGTTGTGGTGTGGGGCTGGGACCCCTTGCTCTTCACAGGGACCTCCAGAGCCAAGATATCCTTCCCAATTAAAAAAAGCCACAAGTGGGTACCAGAGTAGCCCATTCTGCTCCTCTGCCTTTACAAGCAATATTATGTGGCTGCTTCTTTAATTCTCTAGTTGTAGGGCTTCTGTTCAGCCATATTTCTGGCAATTCTGAATTATGGTTGTTCTATGATTTCGCTGTAATTTTGATCTGGTTGTGGGAGGAGGAGAATAACGTGGTTACCTACCCTGCCATCTTGACCCTCTTCTTCCCATGGAGATATTTCAAGTGGCATAGTTGCTAGGAAGGAAATCAATTCAGACAAATTGGTGGGAAGCAAACAGATACAGTTCACACTTTTATAACAGTCAACAGGCTCCTTAGTCTGGTGTGGTGCTCTGTAGGCCACAGTAAATTGGGGACCTGAGAAGCCATTCCCCCACAGGAGGGTATGCATGTTTAAGTGACTGTGAAGGTCTCTCCTTCCACTGCTTGGAAAGGAACTTCTGTGAGTGCCTCTGGGTGTCATGTCACAGTTCCTTTGTGAATCGCATGCACTATCCACTGTACTGTGAGAACCAGTCTTCCCCATGGGTTGAGAGGCTCTGGAGTTTTCCCTATGGCCCTGTCCATCACTATGGAAGGCCCAGCACATTCTGTTTGCTCTCTTTTCTCTGTTCCTCAAACACTGGTTCTTTCCTTCCTCAGAATGATTTCCTACACCTGACTCTCCTCAGCCTCACTTCCCCCCTTTCCTTTTTCAACTCTCAGCTCAGATGGCACTTTCTGGACAATTCCTTCCCCAAGTCCCCTGAGGTATGTACCTCACCCCACTGTTCTTCATCTCACATCTATTGGTATTCTTTCACACACAAGGACAGAGGCCACATTGCCCCCACTTCACTGCTGTATCCACAGGCTGAGGGAGGAGTCCAGGGTTACAATGTCCAGCAGCAGGGCTTGACAGGGAGAGAACACAACTTTCACATGGGGATTAAAATAAACAAGAACCACAGAGAGATTGACCTGTGACAATAGCCACATCAGCCCAGCATTGAGTTAAGAGATCAAGTTTAAAAACTACCCCTTGAAGATGGCTGGACTTGTCAAGCATACACAGGGCAGGGCAAAACTGGGTTTACAGTTGTTCCCAGAACATAGAGTATATTCTTGTACTAGAGGTCTGGGTAGGGGAGTCCCTAAGCCTGGCCTGTGCCCTCTCACAGTCTGGGACCCCTCCGGGGTGACCACTTGCTGTCTTAGGCCTGCTTCCCAGGGGATTGGGCCTAAGATGGCAATCAGACATCCCTCTGGCAGCCAGGCAGCCCTCGGGGGATGTCCATTTGCCAGTGGGAAGCAGACCTAAGCTGCAGTCAGACATCCTTAGCACTGCTGAGGAGGTGGGAGAGGCTCCCACCACCACCACTGTACTGGCAGCCATCAGCCTGGCTTGTGGCTGAGCAGAGCTGCCCCTGTGAAAGTGCACTGACCACCAGAGGGCAGCTCCTGCATTGAGCGTCTGCCCCCTGGTGGTCAGTGTGTGTCATAGTGACCAGTCATTTCAAGTCTTTCTGCTGTTAGGGTCAGTTTGCATATTACCCTTTTACTATATAGGATAGAGGCCTGGTGCACGGGCAGGGGCCAGCTGGTGTGCCCTGAAGGGTGTCCCGGATCAGAGTGGGGGCCCCACTTGGGTGCCTGGCCAACCTGGATGACGAGCTGATGGCTGTTTGCATCTGGTCACACCCCCTTCAGGGTGGGGGTCCCCCTTCAGGTGGGGGTGACTGGCCAGCCTGGATGAGGGGCTGAGGGCTGTTTTCAGGCTGGTGGGTGACTGAAGCTCCCAGCCTCTTTTTTTCCCCTTTTTGTTTTATTCTTGGATTTATTTACCTTCTATAGCTGTCACGGGAGCTGAGAGCGCCCTCCAGCTCTGAGGCCGTTGCCGGCTGAAAGTAGGTATCTGGGTTTGTTTAGCTTCTATAATTGAAACTCTGTTGCCATCACTGGCCTCTCTAAGCACTGAGGCTCCGCTTGCTGAAATCAGGTACCTGGGGTTTGTTTAGCTTCTATAATTTCAACATTGTTGCATCCGGAGCTCGGAGCTCAGAGCTGAGCAGCGGCAGGCGGGGAACCTTGGCTTCCTCCATCACTGGAGCAAGCAAGCCTCCTGGTCGCTTCAGCTATGTGGCTGCTGGCGGCCATCTTTGTTAGCAGTTAATTTGCATATCCTGCTGAGCAGCCAATGGGAAGCGTAGCAGAGGTATGGTTAATTACCTTGTTTGTCTATTATTAGATAGGATTAGCATTCGCCAGAGGCCTGATGCATGGCCCTCACAGCCTCAGCAGCTTGCCTTGGCCCTCACAGCCATAGCTTTGTCCAGAACGTCATCTGGAAGGACGTCCAGAAGGAAGTCAGAAGGAGGTTCGGCTGTCCATACTAATTAGCATATTATGCCTTTATTATTATAGATTATTGTATCTGTTTTCATATGAACAACTGTAAACCTACTTATCTGATGCTGACCACACAGATAAATAAGCTCCCAAACTTCTCAAAAGAAATACATATAAATTCACATAGGTCATTTTTATGTTGTTTCCCAGAATTTTTTAAATATGTTGAGAAAAAAATTAGAAAATACATTAAAAAGTTGTCCTGTAAAGTTCTGCTCTCTAAAAACAATCACTGTTAACTTTAGGTATATTTTCTTTTTTACTGAATTTACTAATGGCCTGGTGCATGGATTCGTGCACATTGAAAAAAAATTAATTAGAAGAAATATGTTAATATTGCTATTTGCCCTTTCTCTATAATAGAAGTGTCAACCAAATTCATGATCAACAATGACAGATGGAAACACATGCATGTGATTGGCACCAGCAAGAGCTTTTTATGTACCACATGTGTGAGTCAACTTAGCCTTTTATATATATAGAATAAACTTGCTTAATTAGACCTGCTTTCTGAGTTATCTAAACTTTTTTCCAGCCAGTAAAGCACCCCAACTTCTCTTTCAGGATATTGTCAGCAACACAGCAATAAATATCAACACAAAGCAGATTATTATTGTAGCTCATGCAGGGAGAACAAAGGGTAAAATATTTAACTGCAGCAGTGTTTGACTATATTCTGTGCAGTGAGAAAACATGAAGTCATTTTCAAGGTCCACCATTTCTTACTTCTTTTCAGTAGGGTCAAGTTTCTAAGCTTTCTAAATCTCCATTTTCCAGCTAGTGAAAGAAAACAGGATTCTACTGAGTCTCCTATCTACCTGTTCCAGGACTTCTGTGAGGATCAAATGATATGAGGTACAGGAACATGCTTCACAGACATTTGGTTAAAGTGTAAAATGTTTCCACCTGGCTATAAAGCAAGTCGTGTTCCTGGGCTGGCATGAAGAAACTCTAAGGAGGCTAGTTGCTAGGGAGAGGAAGCTGGGCGTTGTTACGTGACATTATTATGTGGCACCCACAGCCACCATTTCTGGGCTGGGCTGGGCTGTGAGCAGCATTTTGCATCATGGGGTCTCGGCAGCATTGGCTGCAATTTGGTGGGTTGTCACTCTGGGGTGGTGGCGGGGCCTGTGTCCCACTCAGAGGAAGCCAAATGTTGGTTTGTCAACACCAGGTCTGTGGTACGATTTATTTTTAAATGGCCAGTGCCCATCATGGCAGCTCTTGCATTGCACATCTGCCCCCTGGTGGTCAGTGCACATCATAGCTACCATTTGGACAGACACTTAGCCCACAAAAGTTTGTGCACTCGGGGGGCGGGGGTGTCTCTCAGCCCGGCCTGTGCCCTCTCACAGTCTGGGACCCCTCAGGGGATGACCACTTGCTGGCTTAGGCCCTCTCCCCGGGGGATTGGGCCTAAGATGGCAACCAGACATCCCTTTGGCAGCCCGGCAGCCCTCGGGGGATGTCCACTTGCCAGCGGGGAGCAGGCCTAAACTGCAGTCAGACATCCTTAGCGCTGCTGAGGAGGCAGGAGAGGCTCCCACCACCACCGCTGTACTGGCAACCATCAGCCTGGCTTGTGGCTGAGCAGAGCTCCTCCCATGTGAGAGCACCCTGACCACCAGAGGGCAGCTCCTGCATTGAGCGTCTGCCCCCTGGTGGTCAGTGTGTGTCATAGTGAGCAGTCATTCCCAGTCTTTCTGCTGTTAGGGTCAGTTTGCATATTACCCTTTTACTATATAGGATAGAGGCCTGGTGCACAGGTGGGGGCAGGCTGGTGTGCCCTGAAGGGTGTCCCGGATCAGGGTGGGGGTCCTGCTTTGGTGCCTGGCTAGCCTGGATGAGGGTATGATGGCTGTTTTCAGGCTGGTGGGCGACTGAAGCTCCCAACCTCTCCTTTTTTTCTTTTTTTTTTTTTTTTAATTCTGGGATTTATTTACCTTCTTTGGCTGTCACTGGAGCTGAGAACCGGCTTTAGCTCTGAGGCTTGGCTCCAGCTCTGAGACCTCGGCTGCTGAAAGCAGGTATCTGGGTTTGTTTGGCTTCTATAATTGAAACATTGTTTCTTACAGTGCAGCTCAGAGCCCGGCAGGTGGGGAACCTTGGCTTCCTCCATCACTGGAGCAAACAAGCCTCCTATTCCCTTCAACTGCCTGGCGCCCGCCACCATCTTGGTTGGCAGTTAATTTGCATATTGCCCTGATTAGCCAATGGGAAGTGTGTCTGAGGTATGATCAATTACCCTATTTGTCTATTATTAGATAGGATAGATTGGAGTGACATACACAATAATAAAAGGATAATATGCTAATTAGATCAGACATTCTTCAGACGTCATTTTGGATGTCCTTCCTGATAAAGCTGAGGACAGAGGGAAGCCAGCCTGGGTCCTGGATGCCTGCAGATGGCCAGATGGAAGCCAGCCCGGGTCCCAGGTGCTGGAGGGAGAAGGGAAGCAGCCCAGGTCCCGGGTGCCTGCCAGGGGCCAGTGGACGGAAGCAGCCAGTGTCCCAGTTGCTGGAGGGAAGCCAGTGCCAGCAGCCAGGGGAAGGAAGATCTACTCTTGCACAAATTTTCGTGCATCAGGCCTCTAGTTGGTTAATAAAATTATATAGGTTTCAGGGGTACAATTCTATAATACATCATTGTATTGTGTGTCCGTCACCATTTATCCCCCTTGACCCTCTCCTACCTCCCCTCAACCCCGTTTCTCTCTACTTATCACCATACAATAGTATGTGCTGGGGTTCTTGTCCCAGCATTAAGAAGGGTTCAGGAATCTGGAGAATTCTGTGCATAGATTAAAAGGTCCAGAGACAAAGCATAATTTTGAAAGGTCTGTAGGGGTCAGAGGAGCTTAGCTAAAGGAGTTAAGTTCTAAGGTCTAAGGTCTTAAGTCTCAGGTCTCCTCGTCCCAGGACCCTATGCTTTTTATTAACACAATTTGTCCTGAGGTGAGGTGGAGATGTACACTTCAAAGGGTTAGGGTTTGGTACAGAATCCATTGTCAGAATGGGGGAATTTGCCTATGACTCTTCAGGTGTTTGGCCAGTAGGAGGCAATAACATGTAGGTTAAGATGCCCTTTAGCTGTCTGGCAGCAGCAATCAGCTTAATGTATCCTATTCAGGTTTGGGGAAATGCCTTTAGCCATTTCCAGATGCAGCCCTGCTGTCATGCTGGAATTGGTCTCCGGCAAGTATGGTGCCTGTGTCTATGTGTTTGTGGGTTTCCTTTTGCCTGATTCCTTCACCTTTTCATCCAGCCCCCAGCCCACCTCCCCTCTGACAGATGTCAGACTGTTCTCTGTATCAATGAGTCTGTTTCTATTTTGTTTATTTGGTAATTTTGTCCATTAGATTCTACATATGAGTGAACGGTACTTGTCTTTCTCTGACTGGTTTATTTTATTTAGCACAGTACTCTCCAGATATGTTTTAGGTATACTTTCTTCAAGCTTTCAGGCAACTGGGCTACATGATAAGATGGCTAGTTACCTTTCTGTTTATCTTTCTATCTACCCATCATTCATCTATCCAGCTACACAAAATACACACACAAAAGCTCACATACATGTGAATACGTGTATTTGTAATAATAGCAAACTATTCATACTAACTTAAGAATATACTATTTTATCCATTTAATATCCATTTGTTTATTTATCTCATATTTTTGTGAGCATAGTATACGTCAGGCATTATCCCAGCTACTGAAAAATAATAGACAACTTCTTGCCCTCAAGGTGATTATCTATCTATATAAAAAGCTAATATGCTAAGTGTCCAACTGTCCGACCTGTTGCTATGATGCATACTGACCACTAGAGGGCAGATGCTCAATGCAAGAGCTGCCATGACGGGCACTGGCCATTTAAAAATAAATCATACCACAGACCTGGTGTTGACAAACCAACATTTGGCTTCCTCTGAGTGGGACACAGGCCCCGCCACCACCCCAGAGTGACAACCCACCAAATTGCAGCCAATGCTGCCGAGACCCCATGATGCAAAATGCTGCTCACAGCCCAGCCCAGCCCAGAAATGGTGGCTGTGGGTGCCACATAATAATGTCACGTAACAACGCCCAGCTTCCTCTCCCTAGCAACTAGCCTCCTTAGAGTTTCTTCATGCCAGCCCAGGAACACGACTTGCTTTATAGCCAGGTGGAAACATTTTACACTTTAACCAAATGTCTGTGAAGCATGTTCCTGTACCTCATATCATTTGATCCTCACAGAAGTCCTGGAACAGGTAGATAGGAGACTCAGTAGAATCCTGTTTTCTTTCACTAGCTGGAAAACGGAGATTTAGAAAGCTTAGAAACTTGACCCTACTGAAAAGAAGTAAGAAATGGTGGACCTTGAAAATGACTTCATGTTTTCTCACTGCACAGAATATAGTCAAACACTGCTGCAGTTAAATATTTTACCCTTTGTTCTCCCTGCATGAGCTACAATAATAATCTGCTTTGTGTTGATATTTATTGCTGTGTTGCTGACAATATCCTGAAAGAGAAGTTGGGGTGCTTTACTGGCTGGAAAAAAGTTTAGATAACTCAGAAAGCAGGTCTAATTAAGCAAGTTTATTCTATATATATAAAAGGCTCACACATGTGGTACATAAAAAGCTCTTGCTGGTGCCAATCACATGCATGTGTTTCCATCTGTCATTGTTGATCATGAATTTGGCTGACACTTCTATTATAGAGAAAGGGCAAATAGCGATATTAACATATTTCTTCTAATAATTTCCTTTCAATGTACAGGAATCAGAATACTGGGCCACTAGTATTATGATTAGTGCAGAAAAATCATATGACATAAATAAATAAAGGAAATTAATATGAAAAAAAGGCTTATGAGATAAAGAGTGACTAGGGGTGGAGGTTGTGGCTTAGGTGATAAAGGTCAGTGTCTCCTAGGAGGTGACATTTGAGTTGAATGCTGAACGCACTAAAAAGAAGGAGCCAGTCATGGAAAGAGCAGAGGGAAAAGAAGTGCGGCCAGCAAGGAGCGGTATGGCATTAACCTTTCAATAATGTGTCAATATCTATACACAGCACATTAGCAACATACTATCCCATTACAGGGTGTCATAATACATATTGGTAAAAATTTAGGTTGCTCTAATTTTTTAATTTACAGTTATTGATACCCAAAAGTTCAGGCTTTATAAGCTAATGAACATTTATATCCTTGTGCAAATATTAAAATGACAATTAATGAATTGGAAAGAAGATGTCTATAGTGGAATGCTAAATAAAAAATTATCAAGTAGCATGTCTACCTGATTGCATATTTGTGAAAATAGATATATCGAAATGTACAATTACAATACAAAATAACTTGTGGATGGGATACATGACAAAATAATAAACTAAAAATTTAACACTGCTTATCTCTGACTGGTGGCCATACATTGAATCATATCTTCTTCATTTTTATATTCTGAATTTCCTAGAATGGAAATGTATAACTTGTAACAACACATAACTATTTTTAAGGAAAAAAGAAAATTACAAAACAGTACCAAGTAGTTATTCCATTTTTTAAAAAAGAAAATAAGTTTTTCCTTCTAGGAACCTGGCTTGCAGATTGCTTACATGTTGAAGTTGTTATCTCTAAGCTGTTAGACCACCAATGGTTGCCTTTTTCTTATTTACCATGTAGTCTCCATAACTTGATATCAACCTTATGATAGAAAAAAATTGTCATAATTTTTTCTCATTATAAAAAGTAAATACCATACTTTTAGAAATGTTTTAAAATGCTGAAAATCTAAGGAAGCAATTAAAAGTATTTCCAATTTCTAATGATGACCAAAATTAATATTAAAATGTATATAAACACGCAAAGCTATTCACATATAAAATTGCTTTATAAAACACATCACAGTGTAGTATACAAAGTTGTTCATAACATGAAAACAGTAAAAACATCGGATTTGGAATATATATCAGGGGTCCAACCTTTTCTATAAAGGATTAGACGGCAAATATTTCATGATTTACAGGCCATGGGCTGTCTTGCAACTAACTGCTCAACTCCGCCATTGTAACAAAGAGCAGCTACAGACTGCCATGTTCCAACAAAACTTTATTAATGGATACTGAAATGTGAATATCATATAATTTTCACATCATCACTATTTTTTTTTTAATTTTCAATCTTTGAGAAAGGAAAAAAAAAAACCCTATCCTTAGCTGATGACCTGTATAAAAGCAGGTGCTGAGCTGGACTGGGGCCCCAGGACCGCCTAAGTGTGGTTCATTTATTTACTTTCTCAAACTTCTTTTGCGTACAGTGTGACTCAGGCATAGTTCAGCACTCAGTCCCTGGTCACCTCGGGCGGCAACACCGTGCCACATCTTCAGCTAATCTGAAAATAAACTGCAGGTTCGGGTAGAGACTCATCCATTAGACTTGCCACAGGCCTAAAATGTCCTTCACAGGATCAAACCAGATTCCGATTTCATCCTGAAGAAGAATTTCTCTGGCAGACAACAGAGTCCCTAAACTTCCCAAGCAGTTCCTAACGGGCAGCTTTTAAACTGACACGAATGTCAGCGAGGACTGCCCCGAACAAACCATCGGCAGCAGGTGGACTGAAACAACTCAAGGCTCCATCCCCAGTAGGGGACATGCAGGAGGCAGCCAATGGAGGTTTAGTTCTTACATCAATGTTTCTTTCTCTTCCTCTCCCTTCCCCTTTCTGTAAAAATAAATTTTAAAAAATCTTAAAAGACAAACTATAGGGAGGACTTCTACCTAGTTGGGACATTACTATGAAAAACCTGGTGATTTTTCAAACTTTCCATTTTGGAAACTATATCTGATGAGGTATTTCAAAGGAATGGTAGGTGGCAACATCTAGCAATGCAAAAAACATAAGTAAAGATCATTTGATGTTTTTTAGGCTTCCATTAAATGCTCAGTTTCACATACCTCTGTACTTAATATAATGCAGGCAATGTCTGATAAGGAAGTTTAGCAAATGTCATATAAGTAATTGTTATCTGGTTTACAGAACTGTGTGTTCAGATACAAGGTAAGTATGGCAGAGAGAGCCGGATCTCAGGGAGAATGCCTTTACAGTCAGTGAAGACAGTCGTAATTCAGGACATCTAACTATGGCCCAAGGCCCTCACAGACAGCCACTCATCGCAATGGAAATGCTTTATACAGCATGGATAATTTTTAGGAGTCAGTTCCAATTTTGGACAAAGACGTTCTATGCAAAAGGATTTAGTGGCTGCTCGGATGTCAGTAGTCTGCCCTTTCCCCACTTAATAAAAGACTATAAACTTCTCTTACACGAGGGCCCTGGGAATATGGGATTTCAATATAAATGCCCACGCTTGCTTTCAGAGTGCTTCTCAAGCTAGCAGGCAGAACCCTGAGTTCTAGAGTGATTAAGAATTAATTGTTTCTATTCCTTTTTTTCTATTCTAATTTTGTATTCAGGACACATTAGGCGGCAGAGACTATAATGTTTTCTATTTCTGTCATTCGTAAATGACCTGAGTGTGCTCACTCCCGGTACTATGCAGTTTTAGCAAGGTACTCAGTTGTGTGTTGGTGAAGATGAGGTTGGTGGGATGGATCTTATTGCTTAAATAGAGGCACATCCCCCACCCCCAGTGTCAATATCACATTTGAGCTTTGTTCTTTCTTTCTACTCAACTTTGCAAAGCTTGTGAAATAATCATAATAATTTTAAAATTTGTTACCTTGTGAAAAATGATCATGAAGTGAGATATAAAATTATAATAAAAGTTGTAAGTGGTTAATGATGAGATATTTTTATGGAAGAACATGATGTTTGATAGAAAGGAAATTTGGGGACAAACATAAGAAAATCCACAACCATTTCAATTTGAGAGGTTAAAGAGGACCACCGGGAATATTGTTGATGAATGTCAATGATCTGCTGCTAACAGAGAATGCTATGATGCATGGATGCATGGGTGGATGGATGGGTGGGTAGATGGATGGATGAATGGATGGATGGATGGATGGATGGATGGACGGACGGACGTTGGGAAGCAACCCAAATGTCCTCAAAGGTGAATGGTTAAACGAACAGATACATCCATATTATGGAATACCACGCGACAACAAAAATGAACTGACATTGACATATGTAACAACCTTGATACATCTTGAGAAAATTATTCTTAACATAAAAAGCCAGTCCCAAAAGCTCACATACTATTCAATTTTTTATATATATATATAACATTCTTGAAATAACTCAGTTACAGAAATGGCAAACATTAGTTGGTGACCTGGGGTTAGGGATGGAGGCATGCATGGGAGGAAATGGTGGGGATATATAAGGGCACAGGAGGGATCCCTGTAGTGATTGAAACATTTTGAATCTTCAGTGTTTTAATACCAAAATCCTGGTTATGCTATCATTTTACAGTTTTGCAAGATCTTAAAATCAAAATTTAATTTATAATAAATAAATGCATGAACAAATAAATGAGTCAAAATATGCTAAATATTTCATATGATATTCTCATATCTACTATTTTCTGAATCCTTTCCATATACTTCTCTCAAGTTAGGACTATAATCATCCCATTTAATAGATTTAGAAGCTGTAACTCAGGAAGTTAAGTACTCTTTCAAGGTCAAAAAAGGCAAAACTGACACCCTAGCTCATGGTTCCCAACTTCCTGGAGCTTACCCACTCCACTTTCCTTCTTCAAAGTTCCCAACAAGATGTGACACCTTCCACACATGAGAACAAACAACGTTCAAAGTATGCCAGCCACTTAGCTTTAGTGATCTTGTGACTCTTTTTCTTATTGTTCAAGGAAAAAAATATTTAAGCCAAATTTTATAAGATGAATTTTACCTAAATTGAGGAGTTGTCATAACTGAGAGAAATAGCTGTAAATTTGTTTTTAATTTATTGACTTTTCCAATTTATTTTTGTCTTTTGCAAATACGTTTTCAAATCAACTATGTATTTTCATTCAAAAAAGTTCTTAAATTTATATTTAACATTTTTTTAAGTATTTAAGGAGAGATCATGTTTTTGGCTTGATTAAAATAATACTAATTGAAAAAATATTATGCCTTATTGTTGGAATGCTTTCATAAAAGCAAAACATTGAAAACAATAAACTATTCTAATAAAACAAGCATTGATGCATCTATCAACCAGAACACTGCCACCATTGACATTGGAAAATGCTATAAAATATCCATGGAAAATATAGTTCCTAATACAGCTCATGAAAATGTATGTACACTATAACCGGTATTATGCAAATTTGAGAAAAAATTCTATACATATTCATAAAAGTACATACACACAGAGAAAAAAAGGCTAGACAAATCATCTCCATCAAATGTTACAGCATTTGACTGAAGAACATTTTATGTACTGCTTTATAATTTCCTAATTTTCCATTTTATTCTCCAAATCAAGCATATATCACTATTATATGGTGGGGAAAATTACTTTAAAATATTACTAAGGTATGGAATATGTGCAAACCCACACAAGCAACAAACAAGGAGTTCAGTTTCTGTTAATCAAGTGCCCACTGATATTTCATGATGAATTAGAACCATGCATTCAGGCCTGGGAGAAAACGGAAATAAAATTCCTCTTGAACTTTACACAGCATGGCTGAGTAGATGGGCCTGAGAGGGCTTTAAAGTGACAGACACTGGGATTGGGCACACAGCTAGGCTCTGAGACAGCCCTGCTTACCTTTTCTCCTCAAAGGACACCACTTTCCTGTTGCAGAGGACGTTATTCCTGTTTGACAAGCAGACCCATTTCAACAATACTATTAGCACAACAATACTTCTGATGAGCAATTTCAGCTGATGAGTGTTGTAGGCATTTACATAGATATTGCTTCCATTTTCTCCTACAATTGCTAAACAGGAGAATGGCAGAGTGTGCCAGTCAACCCTACCTGCTGATAATCAATATATTTGGTATGATTAAAAATCTTGGAACTGTGGACCAGCAGTTTTCCTGTGGGAAGTATCCTGAATAAACTCTGTACCTCTTATCATTTTAAATCTATTTTCTTTCTTTTTCAATTTTTATTATGATGCATCAGATTTCTTCTGGTCTTTTTATTTCATCCTTTCCCTGATCCATTAGTAAATATAAATGTTCTTCTCCCTCAAACTCAAAATATCAAAAAAATTGATGTAGTCAACTGGTTATATCCCACATGATACAAACATAGTTAGGAAAAGACCACCATAATATAAATCAAATGACAACTTCATAACTGATAGAACACAGTCTTGAATTTATTTAAAATTTCACTTCAGGGAAATCCTAGAGACATGCATGGACTTTTCCTGAGTCACCAGGCCTGCTATACTGACAGCATCATGTATTTTTATGATTGACTTCTGTTATTGTTGTTATAATCTTATACATTTGGACATATATTCCATTCTCCTTATCCAACCCCAAGAAATGGTGGGATCTCAAGCCCAGAAAGGGGACATGGAGCAAGGGAGATATCTATAATAATAAAAGCATAATACTCTAATTAGACCAGATGTCCTCTGGACGTCCTTCCTTCTGGAAAAAGCCCCAGTGGGTGGGGGTGCAGCAGAGGCCCCAGGGCTGAGGTGGCAGCAGCACCCAAGGCAGAGGCTCCTGGTTGCAGTGGTGGGCGGGGGCCGGGGCCAAGGCCCTTGCATGAATTTCATGCGTCGGCCCCTAGTATGGGCAAAAAAATGGAACCAGAGAGGGGACGTCTATCACACCATGAAGACTGTTTCCAAAGACCTAATATTTAAACGTTAATGATAATTTTAAAAAGAAAGAAAATAACTTCTCTTAAAATCATACATTCTTAAGCAAAACCCTGGATCCTTCCAGACCTAAAGCCAAGTCTATAGCGACATCATGCCTTTCTAAGAACCTTCAAGTTTCCTGCTTACCCTCTGAGATCAACACCTGTCTCTTCCTCTCCATCCCTATGCTCAGGATCAGAGGAATTCTGCCTACCACATGTTTTTGTGAATAAAGTTTTATTATAACACAGCCATACCCATAGTTTATACAATATCTATGGACATTTTTAAGTTACAGCAGCAGAGCTGAGAGCAGAGAACATCTGGTTTACAAGGTCATGAATATGTACAACATTGGCTAACTCCTTCCCTAAGCTCTAACTAAACTTTTGTTCCTTGAAAATCTAGGCTCAGTCCTGAAAATCTTTTCCCCCGGGATACTCTTCCCCCTGGCATTCTTCAAGTCTAGTGTCCTCTCATCTTTTAAGTATAGCTTTAATATGTCCATCTTTCCTTAAATTAGGTCTCATCTATTATTTGTCTTAATGCCCTTGTCACAATTTACAATAATTTTATTGACTAATAGTCTTTCTCCCCCTCTAGAATGTTATCTATAATTTTGTTTCCAATGACCAGAAACATATTTCAAATATGAACTGCTTACCAAATATATGTTGAATTAAGGGTAAGCACAGAGAACATTTTCAATAAAGAGTTGGGAGGTCTCCAATGAATATGAACTGAAGGAACAGAGGACAGAAAGACAAATAAAGGAGAAGATTTGCTCTAAGAGGAAATATAGTAGCTATGTCTCTACCTACAACTGCACACATTATCTCGATGCTAAAAATGTAAAGTCCTGCATCCCTTTCCTGGCTCCGTCACTCACTGTGTAATTCTAGGCAGCACTTTAAAGTCCTTTTGGTTTTAGAATTCACATCTGTAGAAAGAGAAATTTGATATGGAAGATCCAAAGTCCTTATGATTCTTAATTTTTTATAAATAAATAAAAGCTGAAGATGATTTTATAATCTAATCTTTAAGCACAACATAGTAAACAATTCTTGTTTGGGGGTGGCCTGTTTGTTTTGGAATAAAACCTTGATTTTTGCTCTTCTTTTACCATGCAATTCCTATGGGTACACCTTAATCCCTAGCTCTGGCTGTGGGTACACAGACCACATCTGGTCAGTCAAAAGGTTCCATCTGCCAAACATATCAGTGGATCTTTATGGGTAAAATCACGAAGATAAGTCAACAAGACTCACTTGTCAGACTTCAGAGAAAACAACTAGAAAGAGGTTGCTTGCCACCAGGATCATGAGCTACACAATAATCTATGTCTGTAAATGCCAGGGAGACTCACGGGCCCAGAGCTGGTCTAGAAAGGAGTCAACAGATACCACAGAGAGAGGCAGGAAGAGAGACACCCTCTCAAAACCCGTAGGCCCCTGGGAACCAGCCTCTCCTGGACTTGGGCCACATTAGAGTTTTATATCATGTGGGTTGATAAGTCCCTTCTTTGCTTAAGTCACATGACTTCAATTTCTTTGACTTTTGACCAAGAGTCTTGGACAATACATTCAGAAAACTTCTTCCATTATGTGTGGATTTCTTTTTTAAAGGATACTTTTTCTACTTGATATTTAACTCTCCTCCCTGTTTATTTCTATTCCTCCCACTCTCCTTGTCACTTCTCAGTCTCTGACATCTGACCATTGGCAAAAGCTTCAATCAATGGAAGACATAAAACTGGATGTGTAATTAAATATTTTCTTGTTCTAAGGATCTGGACATCTATCAACAGTAATTATCTTATGTAAATCATTAAAAATAATTGAGTTGCTAGGAACAAAAACATTAGCACTGTGCCATCAATCTCATATTAAAAAGGAGATAGCTCGGCCCATTCTGTTTAAGCTGAGATTAAAAAGGAGCCCAGGATGTTTATCTTTCTACCTTTAAAGAGATCCAGTAGGGAGAAATCAAATCGCACTGTGATTATTGAACATTTGGGCACTCCAAACCGCAGGCTTGCTGGGCTCCCAATGTTCTGAGTTGGAAACTTATCAGCACTTAACCAGTAAAAGTAGAGATTGACATACAATTAAAATTAGACCAGCTGGTCACGACACAAAAAAGCAGAGATCCCAAGGGGACTTTCTTTGTGTAGTTTACATTTTACACATTTCCCCCCATATCTCATTTGTGACATTTCCCTCAGTTGGCACATTTAACTGGGCTGGGCTGAGCTGAGCTAGGTTCTAGGCTGTTGGTTGAATTCAGGTCTTCCCTGCGTGTCTTCATTATTCAGGGTCCAGCAACAACCCAGGGTGTGGTTTGTTTTGTTTTGTTTTGTTTTATTATAAAGATTTTATCATTCATATTAGAGTTCTTAAAGAGTTTCTTTCCTAGACGTTTTAAAAAGTTTTGGGTCTCACTTCACAGATGTTTTCTTTAAGGCTGAATTTTTTTAGAGCAGTTTTAGGTTCACAGAAAAATAGAAAGAAAGCTCCAGCGATTTCCCATATGCCTCCTGACCTCACACATGCACAGCCTACCCCATTATCAACATTCCACCCCAGAGTGGTACATTTGTTACAATCAATGAACCTATAATGACACATCATCATCATCCAAAGCCCGTAGTTTACATCAAGGTTCATTCCTGGTGTTACACATTCTATGGGTTTGGACAAATGTATAATGACATGTATCCACCCTTATAGCAAAAATCATAGCATTTTCACTGCCTTAAAAACCCTCTGTGCTCCAACTACTTATCCCTTCCCACCTCCCCAACCACTGGCAACCACTGATCTCTTTGCTGTTTCCATAGGTTTTTTTTTTTTCTTCCTCCTTTCCATATTGTCATTGAAATAATTCAGCATGTAGCATTTTCAGAATAGTGTGTTTAACTTACTGGTATACATTCCTAAATGTCCTTTTATGGCTTTATAGTTCATTTCCTTTTAGTGCTGAATAATATTCCATTCATTGTCTGGATGGAACACAGTTTATCCATCACCTACTGAAGGAGCTCTTGGTTGCTTCCAGGTTTTGGCAATTATAAACAAAGCTGCTATAAACATCGTAGCCAGGTTTTTGTGGTACATAAATTTTCAATTCCTTTGGGTAAATACCAAGGAGCAGAATTGCTGGATTATACAAATCCTTTGGATAAATACTAAGGAGCAGAATTGCTGGATGTTCAGTTTTGTAAGAAACTACCAAATGATTTGTACCATTTTGCATTCCTACCAGCAATGAAGACTTTTTCTTTTCAGGGTAAATCATGGGACTATAAGAGAAAAAGCCACACTGTGCAAATATATTTAAATCTTGGTTTGCACCATTAACTTTAACATTCCATGGTCAAAGCAAGTTACTTGGCCAAGTCCACTGACAAGGAAATTCACCCCATCCACACAAAGTCATGAATATGGTTGAGAAATATAATTATGTGACAGGAAATGAGTGAACTCGTGATGCAATCTACAATGGGAGGTTTCGGGAGCATTTTTGAAGATTTCCATGTCTCTCCAGAACAATTTGACTAATTTAACTAGATGGAAATCTTGATGGGCTGACTAAATAATAATCCACCTGAATATTTTTGGAGCCTAACAATATTACTGATTTTCAATACATACTCTCTGAAAAAATATAATTTCCATGTTACTACAAAATGATTTGCAGATGAAGAAAAGCATTTAGAGGCAGGAGGGGCAAATTAGCTTCTACCTGTTTATCGATTACTCGCTTTTAGACAGTATGATAAAGTGCTTGAAAACTGGTTTCTGGAGTCAGAACACCATTCAAATCCTGGCTCTGCCATTTACTTGTTCATTCCTCCTAGTTAGTTAGTTAACCAGTCTTTATGAATGCCTTTGGCCAAATGGTGATAATGACATTACCCACGTTTGGTGGGCAGAATAATGGCCCCTCAGAGATGCCCACCCTCTAATCCTTGGAACCTAGAAATACATTAGGCCACATGGCAACATGGATTTCTGATATAATTCAGGTTACCGACCAATGACCTTAAAACAGTGAGGTTATCCTGGATTATCTCGGGGCGCGGGGGAGGCCCAAAGGTGAGCCCTTAGAAGCAGGGAGCACCGGGAGCTGGCAAGATGTGGCAGAAGGCAGGGGTTCCGGGCGGGAGCGGATGTGACACCCCGTTGCTGACGCAGAGCTGTGCAGAGGCCCCTGGACGAGGAATGCGGATGGGCTTCCGGGCGTGGAGGGCAGCCCCACTGACAACCAGGAAGAAACGGGGACCTCATGTCTACAACCACCAAGAAATGGATTTTGCCAAACACCTCAGCGAGCATGAGATCAGAATCCTTCCCCAGAGCATCCAGGGAGGAGCGCAGCCGGAACACCCCTTGGTGGGATCCGGGTGAGGCCCCCATCGGCCTGCAGACCTACAGAACCGGGAGACGGTAAAGGGTGTATTCTTAAGCCACTAGACTTGTGGTCATTTGATTGGCAACAATAGACAACGGTGAGAGTTCAGCGATGCAGCGCTCCAGGCGGCAACCCTGTGAACGGCCTTATTTATGTGTATAACTTCCGGTGATGCCTTGTGTTTCAAAACATCCAAACTGAAGTACAATTTCTCAAACTCTCCTGGCATGAAAATATCATTAGCAGAAGTTGTGGGTTCCAGCTAATTAGCGAGGGTACCTAACAAGGCGCTGTGTGTGTGTGTGTGTGCGCGGGCGCGCGCAGCCTTCTGGTGTCTGGCTGCACAGAAAACAAGTTGCTGCAAAGTCAACCACTGTAACTTCTCATTAAGTTTCCCTGGTGACCGGCCATCCCGAAAGCCTCTGCCTTCCTTGAAGTGCAAATGTTACATTTCTCACCGACCACCCTGACAGGACCAAGAGATGCTACAACAGGGCTAGAGAATTTAGGAGAGAGGGACACCGTTTTCTGCACTTTTCCTCCCAAACCTCTTTCTCTTACATAAGTCCCTCATATTGGGAGCTTATCCAAAGAATGACACATGAAAGGTGAAAAAATGGATTTGAAAGGCCTAGAGTCAGAGTAATTTGCTTATAGGAGAAGAAAAAAAAACACCTCAAAATATTGAGTCGGTAAATGTTGGTTTGAGAGCCAAGGATACTTGCAAACTAGGTTATTCTTGCCTTCCTCCAAGCAGGTGCGTGTCTTTCAAATGATGAAAACATCACTCCCCTCTCAAACAGACGGGTAATTACGTGCAAGAAATGGCCATGGACAGCCACGCACAGGGAAGAAAACCAAGCCGCTGTTGCTTCTGATGTAGCATTTAGAGGCCCTGATCAAAGAATCCCACCACCATGCACTTTTAATAAAAGAAACTGCTTGCTGGTGTGGGGCGTGGGTTCCATAATAACCGTGCCAACCCGCATTGCCCATCTGACGTGTGGGGGGTGTTCAGCAACCCAGTGCTCCAAGTGGGACTTAGAATAATTGCCCTGCCCCTTGGTTAGCAAATTACAATTGTGTTGGGGCACCCATAGGACCGGGAAGGACGTTTAGTCCTAGTAACCAAGCCTGCCCTGCCGCAAGACTGAAATCATAGTGGGGAAGGGACTGCTAAGGGCTTTTATTTTCAATTACTCTTACCTGAGTTATCACAGTTTGGGTTCTGGACAAACAATTGCCATGGCAACCATTATCTTGGCAATTGGTATTCTTTGCTCATTTTGGTCTCATTTTTGCAAAGCATTAGTGTGTTTTGTGTTAATTTATTTTGACCAGTGAGTTCTACTCACATGCAGCCATGATTAACAGCCCCTATCACACTGTTACTAGGTTTTTAATGCCCGTGATTTGGCCGTGCACAGTGAAGATGGCTTCTTTTGTTAACTGCGAATTAAAATGGACCTGTTCACAGATCTGCTTTTATCACTGAAGTTTCCTTCAAAATGATTGAAAAAGGTGGGCCGTCTCGACGTACCATCTCCCAGCGCTTTGTAGTCGAGAACTGGTGAACAGGGCTGGCCTGATCTGTGCGTCTTTTAAGGATGAATTTGAAAGAAAAAAGTATGAATGCCTAACCAGGTTCCAGTAGCCTTTCCTCTAATCAAAGGGCCGGCCACATGGATCATTGCCTTCCCAGCTCCACACCCGTCTCTCTGTCTCTGTCAGATATAAAGGGGCAGCGTGCTGAGATGCGTCCCTTAAAGGCCTTTAATTTCAACTTTCCTGTACTTTTCTGAGAAATAATTATGCATTCTTCTAATCCTTTATCTTACCAAAAAGTTACTGTGGCCTTTAGTGCTACGATTAGAGCATACAAGCATAAATGCATAGCTCATTTCCCGCCGGATGAATTATGGTTCTTCCACATGTATTTCTCCTCCTGACACAGCACGAGGAAGTCGGTTCTGTTTGTTCCCAAAGGCTGTGGCGTAGATCCAGGGTGTGGGTGTATTTGCCAAAATATATCAAGCACTATTCCAATGAGCTCAGTGCAATGCTCTGTGCAGTATCTAATTTAATTTAATCCTTGCAATCTCCATTATACATGGGAGGAAAGGAAATTTAAGTAATTTTCAACTGTGGCATGTCTCAGCATCACCCAGGTGGCTTGTTAAAGCTCAGAGTCTGCATGTCTTGGTGGAGGCTTAGAGCTTGCATTTCTAGTAAGTTCCCAGGAGATACTGAAGCAGCTGGTCAAGGTTCCACATACTTAGAAAAATGGCACCATAATATACTTGTTTAAAATATTTAATTCACTTCCACTGTAATAAAGGTCACAGATTCTTCCTAAGATTCAAATATGCCAGGCAGCAGTGAGCCTGCAGACCATCCCCAGGGAAATCCATCCCAGCAGAATTAGAAAGGCAAGATGGACAGGCCCCAGAATGAAGAGTTTACAAAAGAGGGACAGATGACCTTGAGAAAGAGGTGGGATCTCTCAGGTCTGTCTTCTGACCCACACCTCTGTGGACCCCTGTCTATATTCTCTGGAAAGCAGGAGGCTTTAAGGAAAAATCTGCCAGTTCAGTGGGCCCTAAGAATCTCTTCCTTGGCATCCTTCTACATCAGAGTTGGGTATAAAAGGAAAAGGCGCTCTTTCCCAGCCCTTCCCCCAGCCTAGAGATGAATGAAGTTTTGAGATTCAAGGGCAGTGCCTAGCTGAGGGTTGGTGCATGAGCAGTGGCTGCCAGCAAAGAGGTAGGAGATGCCCGGCAGGACACAGAAACTTCCAAAGACCAATACAGTCCCACCCAATGGGAGCTCAGAAAATATGGTGAAAATCATCAAATGCTTAGGGGGAGACAGTGTTGCCCAACAGACACAGAAATATCTGCGGAATATCCAGAATAATTTTGACAACTCTGGGCAGAAACGGAGTCTCTGAGCATGAATGAAAACACCCCAAGACTAACTCAGTCATTTTACATTCTTTTTTTTTTTTTTTTTTTTTACTCAGAAAATAATCAGTGAGTGCCTGTTATACTTCAGACACTGTGCTAAGTGCTAAGTGGTATAAAAAGAATCACAAATGAAGACATGGGCCTGTCTTTACAAAACTTAAAAGACACATTAAGAAAATAGTTAGAATATGTACACCCCACATAGGATATCACTGGCTGTTCGGGTCAGAAACAGATGGGGAATTATGAGCACTGTAGATGGTAAAAGGAATTCTGGGTTGGAATGCCTTGTGAAGAAAGCAAGACAAGAAAATGGTCACAAAGTAAAAAGAGAATTGTTTTGTTTCCAAACAATGTGTCTTGGTGGGATGTTGGGCTCCTTAAGACCCATCCTTTGCAGTGTCGATGTCTGAAGGGGGCAGAACGGGGCTGAACGGACATAGATGGGCTATTTGAATGAGAAGCACCAGAGCTACATTGGAATTAATCTCCTGACTTTAGGGGAATGGTTTCCAAGATCTCATGCAGGACAAGGTAAGAACATCTCAAGTAGGAAGGGTGAGTTCAGCATGTCTTTCTTGGTTGCTTTCTCTTCATAGTGGGGTTCCTTCTCCACATAATTTCCCTGCATGATCTCACCTCCTCCGTAGGTGATGACTCCTATATTTGCAGAAGCCCTACTAGCTGTCACTGTTTTTCATGAAAATCCTGAGGCCAGTCTGCTAGCCTTCCTCCGCCTTGTACCCACACCTTTAGGAGCACGTGGCCTCCAGGTGGCTGTGGGGGAGAATCCCTAAAGAGCCTGCAGGTACATTTTTAAAAGACCTGACAATGACTTTCATTATTTCTTCTCCATTACTCAGAACCCAGTTATAAGATCCCTGTCTAGCTGCAAGGGATTCTGAGAAAATATGCATTTAATTATCACTAATAGTCTGCCAGAATGCTTAATCTATGCCTCCACCCTTGACAACTGACCTTATACCTGACTCCCAAATGGGCATCATCTTCTCAGAAGCTAGCTCTTTCTTTGCATTCCACTTCCAAATATATACTACCACAGTCTCCAATTAGAAATCCCGGATTCTTCCTTCCCCCTCCCCAAGTCCAACCAAATCATTCCATTTTCTTACAAACATAATAATGTTTAAACATCTAAGGCTGTTCATCAAGAATATTTTTTCTTTTTTTTTTGTTGTTTTTCCTTTTTTTTTTTTTTTGTTTTTTTTTTTTGTTTTCTTTTTACCAGAGTTACTAGGCTAGAATGTGGAAGTGACAGACAAGTTGGGTAATCCCAAAGGTTTGTTCTTTTTAGAACAAAGTCAATCATTATGTAAATTAGCTAGAACTCTCTATTGTAGCTGCTTATATATTCATTTTATCTCTTTCAATGAACTTCAAGCAACTTCGAGTCTATGTAAGTCAGCATACAGCAGAAAACAGATGGCTTTCTCAGATTAAGATAAATTGAGGAGAGCTTAATGAAGGATTTATTTACCAAGTTGTGGGCATTGTGTAAGGAAACTGTACTAGTATCCCAGGCAAGTTAAAACAGAGGTGCTATCCAAGGTCAATCCACAGGAAAAAAAGTGGGGAGCAGATACACAAGGCCAGACAGAGAGAGTCCTGGCAAGAAGGCTTCCTGGAGGGGAGTACAAGATCATGGAACCCTGCAGGGATCAAAGGGAAATAAATACTCAACCTCCTACTTCTTCCTCTCTGTTATCATCTTTTTTGGTTCCTCATTAGCTGAACACACACACACACACACACACACACACACACACAAAGAAAACCTACCTAGAGGACAAGAAAAATATAGTTTATAACTTTTTATCACAAGATAATTTTAGGGGAGAACCAAGATGGCGGCATAGGTTAACGCCGGAGTTTGCTGCTTTGAACAACTACTTCAAAAGTGAAACCAAAAAACGGAAGGGACATTACCCAGAACCACAGGAATGCTGCCTGAGTGGAAGTCCTACAACTAGGAGGAAAGAGAAACGCATATGGACACTCAGAGGAGGCGCAGTGCTGAAGTCAAATTCTGAGGTGCGGAGTGCGCAGAGCGGGCTGGCGGCGGAGGGCACGGTTGGCGTTTTCAATCGGGAGGGAGTCGCAGACTCTGAGCTTCAGATCCGGGCGAGTCTTTAGGGACCCAGACTCAAACGGGAGAAGCGGGACTGTCTGGCTTCGGTCAGAGCGAGTGCAGCTTTCTCTCTGAGCTTTGCAGCGGGTGCTGGGACTCAGAGAGGCAGAGCCCCTGGGGACAGGACTGAGAGCCGCCATAACTGCTCTCTCCGGCCCACCCTGTTGATCCTGTGCGACCCGCCCCGCCCAAGCCCTGCACACAGGCATTTGCTGGATAGCCTCAGGCAAAGGCTAGATTAGCACCTCCCTAGAGGACAGAAGTTCTCTCACTGCTGACACAGCTGATTCTCATAGCCACTTGGCCTGGAGGTCAAACCCTCCCTGGAATTAGCTACAACAATCAAGATTTAACTATAAGACTGCGAACAAAGACCACTAGGGGGTGCACCAAGGAAGCATAACAAAATGCAGAGACAAAGAAACAGGACAAAATTGTCAATGGAAGATATAGAGTTCAGAACCACACTTTTAAGGTCTCTCAAGAACTGTTTAGAAGCCGCCGATAAAGTTAATGAGATCTACAAGAAAACTAATGAGACCCTCGATGTTATATTGGGGAACCAACTAGAAATTAAGCATACACGGACTGAAATAACGAATATTATACAGACTCCCGACAGCAGACCAGAGGAGCGCAAGAATCAAGTCAATGATTTGAAATGCGAGGAAGCAAAAAACACCCAACCGGAAAAGCAAAATGAAAAAAGAATCCAAAAATGCGAGGATAGTGTAAGGAGCCTCTGGGACAGCATCAAGTGTACCAACATCAGAATTATAGGGGTGCCAGAAGATGAGAGAGAGCAAGATATTGAAAACCTATTTGAAGAAATAATGACAGAAAACTTCCCCCACCTGGTGAAAGAAATGGACTTACAGGTCCAAGAAGTGCGGAGAACCCCAAACAAAAGGAATCCAAAGAGGACCACACCAAGACACATCATAATTAAAATGCCAAGAGCAAAAGACAAAGAGAGAATCTTAAAAACAGCAAGAGAAAGAAACTCAGTTACCTACAAGGGAATACCCATATGACTGTCAGCTGATTTCTCAACAGAAACTTTGCAGGTCAGAAGGGAGTGGCAAGAAATATTCAAAGTGATGAATACCAAGAACCTACAACCAAGATTACTTTATCCAGCAAAGCTATCATTCAGAATTGAAGGTCAGATAAAGAGCTTCACAGATAAGGAAAAGCTAAAGGAGTTCATCATCACCAAACCAGGATTATATGAAATGCTGAAAGGTATCCTTTAAGAAGAGGAAGAGGAAGAAAAAGGTAAAGATACAAATTATGTACAACAAATATGCATCTATCAACAAGTGAATCTAAGAACCAAGTGAATAAATAATCTGATGAACAGAATGAACTGTTGATTATAATAGAATCAGGGACATAGAAAGGGAATGGACTGACTATTCCTGGGGGGGAAAGGGGTGTGGGAGATTCGGGAAGAGACTGGACAAAAATCGTGCACCTATGGATGAGGACAGTGGGTGGGGAGTGAGGGCGGAGGGTGGGGCGGGAACTGGGAGGAGGGGAGTTATGGGGGGGAAAAAAAGAAGAAGAAATGTAATAATCTGAACAATAAAGATTTAATTAAAAAAAAAGATAATTTTAGGTTCACATACAGTTGTGAGAAATACTACAGAGAGATAACATGACCCTTTACCCACTTTCTCCAATGGGAACATTTGGCAAAACTCTCATACCATATCAAATACAGTATATTGAATTTATGCAGTCAATATTTAGAACATTTTTATCACCACAAAGATCCCTAATGGTGGCTTTTGTAGTTATATCCATTCCCCTCCGACCCAAACCAATGCAGTAACCCTTGGCAACCACTAATCTATTATCTGTTTCTATAATATGGTTACTTTAAGAATGATATATAAATGGAACCATGATGTACCTAGTCATTTTTGCTCAGCATAATTCTCTTGAGATTCAGCTAGGTTATCACATGTAACAATGGTCCATTTCTTTTTATTACTGAGCATTCCATGCTGTAGAAGCATCACAGTCTGTTTATTTATTCATCCGTTGAAGCATGTCCAAGTATTGTGTCTAGTTTTAGGTTATTATAAATAAAACTGTTATGAGCATTTGTGTACAATGTTTAGTATGAACATGATTGCTTATTTCTCTGGGTAAATGCCAGGAGTACAGTTGTCGAGTTGTATGATACTTTCACACGCAGTATTTTTTATGCAGCTGCCAGAACTTTTCTTAGAATGGCTGCACCAATTAAATCCCAGAAGCAATGAATGAATGATCCAACATCTGTACATTCTCACTAGCATTTGGTGATTTACCTTGTTTTTGTTTTTTTTTAATTTTACCCTGATATGTATGAAGAAGAATAGTCTGCCTTACCCTACTGGCTAATAAAGTTGAACAAGTTTTCATGTGCCTATTTGTCACCTGTATAACCTTCAGAGAACTGTCTCTTCATGTCTCTTGTGTGTTTTCTAATTGGTTTGTCATTTCTTACTCCAAATGTTTGAGAGTTCTTTATATATTTAGATTCTAGTCTTCTGAAATATGTAATTTCTCAAAGTCAGTAAATATTCTCTAATAGTTTCTGCTTTCCTTAACAGGACATTTCACAAATAAAAGTGTTTAATATTTACAAAGTCCAATTTATCAACTTTTCCTTTTAGGGAGTGTGCTTGCAAAAAAGGGCTAAATAAGAGGGAATATGTATCAGTGTCAGCTCCATGAATTTGCACTTATTTTTCTAAAGCAAAGCAAACACGGGTTCATATATTTTTCTAATTAAAAACATTTGAATCATAGTTCCATGAACTATAACTGTGTAAGTGTTGTGCTTTGTGTTCTACATTATAAGGTAACTTGTTAAAAATCCTTTTGGTAACCAAAGTACTTATATGCATAACCCATGGACACAGACAGTAGTGTGATGAAGGCCTAGAGGGTGTGGGGGCAGGGTGGTGGGGATCAAGGTCGGGGGAAAAGAGGACATCTGTAATAATTTCAACAATAAAGATAAACTTAAACAATCTTTTTGGTAGTGTCTGCATCATTTGGAGGTGTATATACAATTTTTTAAAGAAAAGAAACAACATAAATGATGATCTTAAAAGTTCAAATACTATGAAATGGTGTCAGAAAATAATCTGTATCCTTGTAAAAAGATCTTTATTTTTTATGTCCTTATAGCCTTTGTATTGGCGGAGTATCCAACATAATTTTGTGCAGACATTTTGACCTAACAGAGCTAGAGACAAGCTTGCAGCAGATGAATTGCTGTTGGACTCTACCCAAAGATGTATTTTCTCATTGATTTTTTTTTCTAAAAACTTCACTTCTTATTACAATTTGTATTTTCACTTTGTCCCTTAAACATATTTTGGGCTCAAATAATAATATTGGAAGTCACAGGCAAGGGAGGCTTGGAAGTTGGGACTCCTCACACAAATTGCAAAGTGTCATGCAGTGTCCTTGCTGAAGGAGAGAAGGGAGAGGAGCTATCTCTTTGGATGGACTTTCTGACAATACCCTTGACCATGTAATACAGAGGGATAAACCACAACCTATAACTAGTTTATTGCACATGCTTTCACATGCTTTATAGGTATGGACACATCTTTGCAGATGGCATGCTTTTCCCATCATCAATAAATATGGGAAGAGACCTTTTTGAATAGGGGTTTGTATTCTCAATGACAGTTCAGGCTCAATGCAATTCTCTACTAATAAATTTCCCTGGGCTAACAAAGAAGTAGAGGAAAAAGCCATTTACAATAAATAAGTTCTTATTATCCTACGTGTTCCTTCTCAGACATTACATTGATGTGGGCTAGCAAACAATTCAATAATGAGGTCACATGTATGCTTCCAACTCTCTAATCATTAAAAAATGACCATTTCAAGAAAATGGATTTTTTGTCTTTGCTGAAATATACTTCCAACTATCATTATTAACTGAATTGAAATCATAAAAGCATGAAATAATAATTCATAGGGAATATCAAAATGATGGCATTTAGAACACACCTTTACACTGACAAATTCCAGGGGATGCAAGATGGTGGCGAAGTAGGTGGATGATACACTCACCTCCTCCCAGGGCCTAACTGGAATTACAACTAAAATACAGAGCAATCAACCTGAATAACCAACTGAAGACTAGCTGAGGAGAAGGCTTATAACCAAGACTTTACAGAAGATGCCACATTGAGACTGGCAGGAAGGGCGGCCATGGAGAAAGGGCTGGCCCTGCTCCCATCACTAATAATCAGAGAGATGGAAATTAAAACCACAGTTGAGATACTAACTCACATTTGTCAAAATGGCTGTCATCAACAAATCAAGAAACAACTGCTGGCAAGGAAGTGGAGAAAAGCTAACCCTCAAGCACTGTTGGTGGGAATGCAGATTTCTGCAGCCACTGTGGAAAGCAGTATGGGAGTTCCTCAAAAATTAAATGAAACTGCCTCATGACCCAGCGATTCCACTTTGGGGAACATATCTGAAGAAACCTGGAACTCTAATTAGAAAGAATATTCACACCCCTATGTTCATTTCAGCATTATTTACAATAGTCAAGATTTGGAAGAAGCCCACATGCCCCTCAGCAGAGTGGATAGAAAAGCCATGATACATTTACACAACGGGATACTACTCAGCTGTACAAAAGAAGGAAATCTTACTCTTTGCGACAGCATGCATGGACCTGGAGTAGTATGCCAAGTAAAATAAGCCAGTTAAAGAAAGATAATTACCATATGATTTCACTAATATGTGGAATCTAATGGACAAAATAAACTAACAAACTGAGCTGTCTCTAGAGACCTCCCAGTTTGGAAGGAGAAACAACACATGGAATAATAATTAAAATACCATGTGCTGAGAAGCATAACTGATATCTGCAAAGTGTGTGGGGCTCATGGACTAGGTCTTCCGGTCAAGTCAGGTAAGGCTTCCCAGAGGCAGTGGCATATTATAGATAATAAAGAATAGTGCAAAATCTGTGTAGGGAGGTTCTAGCCCTCCCTCCTTCTTTCCCAGAATAATTCCAAAGACAGCAGCCCAACAGCACAATTCTTTAGGATGATTCAACTGCCACCCCTAATAGCATCTCTAAGGAAAGCAATTAACTAGCAATTTTCCTTTATTATTTCACTCATCCACATAATTAAATCTTCTTAACATACTTATTTCATAGTATTTTATGAAGAAGAAGAATGCTGTGCTACTGTATACTAATGATAATATAATTAGCTGCCATTTCACAGGCTTTGATGTATTCTTTCAAAAAATGATTCTAAAATACAACTTTAATGTGAGGTCAAGATTGCACCAAGCCTATTCTCTAAAATATGACTGCTTGTTGCTATTTCACAATGGAGAAATGCCTTAAAAGGTTTGCCTTAGATTCCTCTGTTTTCAAGGAAGATATAAAGGTTTAGGTGAATATACAGAAAATCTCACTGGTCCTCCAAAAATCACTCATAAGGGATTTTGTCAGTTTTTCCATTTGGCTTTAAATATTATTATTGTCTGCTGTACCCGGTTTTGCTCAGTGGATAGAGCATCGGCCTGCAGACTCAAGGGTCCCGGGTTCAATTCCAGTCAAGGGCATGTACCTTGGTTGCGGGCACATCCCCAGTGGGGAGTGTGCAGGAGGCAGCTGATCAATGTTTCTCTCTCATCGGTGTTTCTAACTCTCTATCCCTCTCCCTTCCTCTCTGTAAAAGATAAATAAAATATAAAAATAAATAAATAAATATTATTATTGTCATTGTGCTATCTTTATTATATTATGTAAATGTATATACACATATATAGACATATACACATATTTCCGTATGTCTAAATCTTTTGTATATACTATATTATTTCAATTATATTATTTCATGTATACACAAATATAAACACATGTACATATGGAGTTATATATGTGGTATACATATATAGCATATGCATATACATAGAGGGTGTTCCAAAAATGAATGCATGCACACTTTAACCGCTGATAGCTCAACTTTGAAAATGAAATGTAGTTCAATAAACACTGCCTTTATAATTATTTAAAGTGTGTGTATACATTTTTGGGACGCCCTGCATATGATTAAATGTATGTGTCTATATCTATACATACAATAAAAAGCCCTTTAATCTTAAAAAAATAAACTAACAAATTCCATGGCAGGTGGTGATTTTTTGTGATGTAAAACTTGATAAAATTGAACCACATCTGTTACCTATATTTTTTCCTTTTCTAACACAGCTTTATTGAGGCATAATTGACATACAGTAAGATAAATATATTTAAAGTGTGTAATTCGAAGTTTCTACATCTGTACAAAACTGTAAGTGCAGAGAAATGTTTCCATCACATAGAAAAGTTACCTTGAACCTCTTTTTGTTCTCTCTCCTGTGGCTCTTACCTCCCTGTCCACAGGCAACTAACTATGAATCTATGTTCTATCACTGTAGATTAGTTTACGTCTCCTAATATTTGGTATAAATGGTTACTCAGAATGTATTTTTTCTGTTTTGTCTAGTTTCTTCAGCTTGAAATTATGATGTGAGATGCATCCTTGTTGTAGCAATATCAATAGTTCATTCCTTTTTCTGTTGCTGAGTAATATTCCATTATGTAGATATACCAAAGTTTGTTTAGCTATCTCATTATGGAAGGGCATTTGGTTTGCTTCCAGTTTCCACAATCAAAAATAAAGCTGCTACAACATTTATATACAAGTAGTTTTCCCATCATATGATTTTATTTCACTTGGTTAATACATAGGAGTAGAATGGCTGGTTTTCTGAAGTTGTATACTATTTGACATTCTCACCTACAGTGTGAGAATTCAGTTTCTCATGAACTTAGATGCAAACAAGTCCATTCATTCATTCAACTAAGTTTTACTGACCACCTACCCTGCTCCTGAAACTAGACTAGACTTTGGTCATACAGCAGTTTAAAAATTTACAAAAATATATGCCTTCACATAGGTCAAAATGTGGTGGAGTCAGAAATATATTACGAGAAATTGATAATATATCAAATAATAAATGCTATCCATGTAAAAATGGCAAGGATGGAAGACAGAGGCAGTGGTTGCTCGTTGATGGAGTGGTCAGGAAAGGCTGCAAAGGGAAGTAACAGTCAAGCAAACATTAAAAGAGATATGGAAGCAGGTCATGTGGATACCTGGGGAAAGTGTGTTCTAGGTAGAAAGCACAGCAGCACAAAGAAGAGGTGTGCCTCGGACTTGCTGACGTCCAGTGAGCCAGAGGAATAACAACAGAAGAGATGAGATTGGGTAAAGAGTGCTGAATAAAATAATTTAGGCTTTGCATAGGCCACCTTAGGATTTTGATTCTTACTCTTTTATTGTGAGCCTTGGAAATGTGTTGAACAGAGGCTGGCATGATCTGACGACACACATTACAAAGCCATCATTCTCTTGCAGAGTTGAGAAAAGTCTATAGCAGCCGTGGGCAAACTACGGCCCGCGGGCCGGATCCGGCCCGTTTGAAATGAATAAAACTAAAAAAAAAAAAAAAAAAAAAAAGACCGTACCCTTTTATGTAATGATGTTTACTTAGAATTTATATTAGTTCACACAAACACTCCATCCATGCTTTTGTTCCGGCCCTCCGGTCCAGTTTAAGAACCCATTGTGGCCCTCGAGTCAAAAAGTTTGCCCACCCGTGGATAGGATGCTAAGAGGAGAAAATGAGGAAAAATCCTTAAGGGGCTCCTGGTAGAATCCAAATAAGAGATGACTGTAGCTTTTACCAGAGTCTTTGCAAAAGAAGTAATAAGATGTAGTCAGACTTCAGATATATTTTAAAGCTAGAGAAAACAAAATATTTTTTTTCAAACATGATGTAAGTTGTGATGGAAAGAGAAAAGATTCAAGGATGATACCAAGGCTGTTGTTTGGAAATCCAGAAGAGTTCTTATTTACTGAAATATTGAAGGTTGGACAGATTTTGAAGGACTATCAAAAATTTGTTTTGGACTCGTTATACTTTAGAGAAATTTGAGAGCATTAGGTGAAAATATTAAGTAGGCTACTGAATATTCAGACAGAAGTTTACTTTGGAATATAAATTCGGTATTGATGGTATTCAATGTATTGATGGTATTTAAAGCCATGGGACCAAATTAAATCATTTAGGAAACAGTGTTCATAGACACAAGGTGAGAGAAACAAACAGCAATACTTACGAAATCATTTAAAAGGGGAGGTGTCTTTGGGGCAAGAGCTGAAGAGTGAACACTGAGACCTCAACTACGTGAGGGTGAGGCCAGTGAAAAGGGAGAGGGGAGAATATACCGCTTCCAAACCCAATTTTTTTTAAGTATGTCAAAAGTTGAGAGTGGTCACTTTCCATTCAAAACTTGCTCTCAAATGTTTTACGAACCCAATTAGCCATCTCTTCAAGCATTTTAATGCAGATGGAAACTAGTCTGTTTCACCATCTGTGGCAGGCAGACAACTATGGCTCCCATGTTCTCTGCCCCACACGTTTTCTTCAGTGCTGTAATTCTCTCTCCTTGACTGTGCATGGGACCTGTGACTTGCTTCTCACAAGTACAATATGGCAAAAGGATGTCACTCCTGCAATTACTTTAAATTTTATATGACTCTGTCTTGTTAGCAGACTTTCTCTTGGGCTCCTGCAGACTTGAAGAAAGATGCATGTTGTAGCGGGCCATGAATAGGGCCACTGGTCAAAGAACTGAGAGTCTCCTTAAAAAGAAAAAGGTGACATGTGACCAATAGCCAGCAAAAATCTGAAGCTCCCAGTCCTACAACAATGCCAAGGAATTTCATTCTGGAGCAACCTCAGTGAGTCTGTAAGTTTGCACTTCTCCAGTCAAGCCTCCAGATGAGGACACAGCCCAGTTGATACTGATTGCAGGCTGGTGAGACCTGATGTGGAAACACACCTAAGCCTTGCCTGAACTTCTGACCCACAGAACCTACAAGACACCAATGGGTGCTGCTTTAAGGCACTCAATTTGTGGTGCTTTCTTAAACTGCAATGAAAACACAAACAAAACATGAATACACCATCCATTTGAGTTTAGGAATATGTCGTGTTCCCCATAGCCATAGGCCCACATACAGTATACTTGCCTTGTGAACCATCTTGGCCCTGGTCCAGGGCTGGATCTCTAGGCAAAGTTCACCTCTATTTCTAAATGAGTCTTCTGCATAGAACATCCCACTTTTCCCTCTTGGAAACAGCTAAATTGGCCTCAACCCGCTTGCGCCTCACAGCATTAACCCATCTGCTTCTGTTAGACTGATATCCTCCCTAAGCCCACTTCTTTTCAATGGCTTTAGTCCACATTTGAGCTGGTCAGGTCAGACTGTGACTAGAACTCACCTCCTTTTTCAGAGTTTGGCCTATTGCCTGGAATCCCTGACTGCTAACACCTGCCTCCTAACTAGTTACCTGAGTGATTCCAGTACTGCCCAAAGTAAAAGACCTAAAACAACATGGAAAATGGAAAAGAATATTGGCTTTGGGGTCGGGTAACAGGCCTTCACCTATCACTTGGTGAGTGACCAGAGGTAAATCAAATAATCAACATTGGTATTAATTTCTGCATCCATAAAAAAGAACCACTTCCTTCAAGTTTACTGTAAGGCCCAAATAATAAATGTCAGGGAAAGGATTATGGATTGACTTTTGGATAGAAAATTCTCAACAACCTGTAGATTTTATTGGCTATCTTTTCAGAATTAAATAAACTGGAGTTTTTGAAGATCCACAGCTCTCAATGGAGACAAACACAGTTTATTGTCCAAATATATCTACTAAAATATTGACTTGTTTTCCTAGCATCCACTAAATTTTGAAAAACAGAATTTACTCTGAGAAAAATTATTAGAAGCTTAGAAAATACATCATTTGCATGGAGAACCAAGAATTCTCATCGCATCAGCAGAGTTCACTCAATACAGTTCTCAACTTCAATGGGTTTAATAGATGAAGTTCAAGGGCAGAAAGACACTTAAAATGTCCTCAGATGAGCTTTGACCAAGAAGTCAAAAAAAAGATATTGAAATGGTTTTCAGATAATTGATACAGATTAAATTAAGCTTTCAGTCAATACTGTAATTACCAGGGTAATGAACAACAAAATAAGCATATCCCTTGCACAAAATACAACTGAAGTTTTCTAGTGCAGCTCAGAGCCACATCTCTTCACCTGTCAGAGAAAATACAGACAGAACATTTTCCCTTATCAGACCTTTACATCTTAAGTCTCATGAGCTGAAAGTCCCAATTCCCCTTTATCTAACTTTTATCATTCTTCCACTTTGGGTAAAAAAGGACGCAATTGACCTCGTATGTGTCCCTGTGTTACACTTTTATTATTTTAATTTTTAAAATTTCATATGATTTTCATTATTCTTTATAATAATGGTCAATTAAATGTAAAAAATTACACATGAAAATTTACATTTGCACTGTTTTAGTCACATTTTCCCCTGTGATTTTTTAATCTTTACCTTGAGCTTTATCAGTTGTGCCATTGCCATTTTCAATTTTCTTTTTAAATGTTTATATTTTTTCTGACCAATTTGTAATAGTGTATATACAAAGGATGAAAAACTGTTTCTATAATACAGGATACAAATATTTCCCCTGGTTTTCTTCTATCTCAAAGTCCATGATAATGAAAGCGATGTGAGGAAGAGCTTTTGTTTGCTTAATGCATGCCATACTTCTAGTACATAGAAAAATTACTGGCAAGTGATTGTTTCATATAATTTGAAGATCCTTTTGATGGAGACATAGTACACTAACGCTTGGACAGGTTAAAAGCAGAACTCTTTGTTCCAGCGCTAACGGAGGGAAGGCTGTTCCCACAGCTCTACAGAAGGGAAGGCTGTCCCCACAGCTCTACAGAAGGGAAGGCTGTTCCCACAGCTCTACAGAAGGGAAGACTGTTTCCACAGCTCTACAGAAGGGAAGACTGTTTCCACAGCTCTACAGAGGGAAGGCTGTCCCCACAGCTCTACAGAAGGGAAGACTGTTCCCACAGCTCTACAGAAGGGAAGACTGTTTCCACAGCTCTACAGAAGGGAAGGCTGTCCCCACAGCTCTACAGAAGGGAAGACTGTTTCCACAGCTCTACAGAAGGGAAGGCTGTCCCCACAGCTCTACAGAGGGAAGGCTGTTTCCACAGCTCTACAGAAGGGAAGACTGTTCCCACAGCTCTACAGAAGGGAAGGCTGTTCCCACAGCTCTACAGAAGGGAAGACTGTTCCCACAGCTCTACAGAAGGGAAGGCTGTTCCCACAGCTCTACAGAAGGGAAGGCTGTTTCCACAGCTCTACAGAAGGGAAGGCTGTTTCCACAGCTCTACAGAAGGGAAGGCTGTCCCCACATCTCTACAGAAGGGAAGGCTGTCCCCACAGCTCTACAGAAGGGAAGGCTGTTCCCACAGCTCTACAGAAGGGAAGGCTGTTCCCACAGCTCTACAGAAGGGAAGACTGTTCCCACAGCTCTACAGAAGGGAAGGCTGTTTCCACAGCTCTACAGAAGGGAAGGCTGTCCCCACATCTCTACAGAAGGGAAGGCTGTCCCCACAGCTCTACAGAAGGGAAGGCTGTCCCCACAGCTCTACAGAAGGGAAGGCTGTCCCCACAGCTCTACTGAAGGGAAGGCTGTCCCCACAGCTCTACAGAAGGGAAGGCTGTTCCCACAGCTCTACAGAAGGGAAGTCTGTTCCCACAGCTCTACAGAAGGGAAGGCTGTCCCCACAGCTCTACAGAAGGGAAGACTGTCCCCACAGCTCTACAGAAGGGAAGGCTGTCCCCACAGCTCTACAGAAGGGAAGACTGTCCCCACAGCTCTACAGAAGGGAAGGCTGTCCCCACAGCTCTACAGAAGGGAAGACTGTCCCCACAGCTCTACAGAAGGGAAGACTGTTTCCACAGCTCTACAGAAGGGAAGGCTGTTCCCACAGCTCTACAGAAGGGAAGACTGTTCCCACAGCTCTACAGAAGGGAAGACTGTTCCCACAGCTCTACAGAAGGGAAGACTGTTTCCACAGCTCTACAGAAGGGAAGGCTGTCCCCACAGCTCTACAGAAGGGAAGGCTGTTCCCACAGCTCTACAGAAGGGAAGACTGTCCCCACAGCTCTACAGAAGGGAAGACTGTTCCCACAGCTCTACAGAGGGAAGGCTGTTCCCACAGCTCTACAGAAGGGAAGACTGTTTCCACAGCTCTACAGAAGGGAAGGCTGTTCCCACAGCTCTACAGAAGGGAAGACTGTTTCCACAGCTCGACAGAAGGGAAGACTGTTCCCACAGCTCTACAGAAGGGAAGGCTGTTCCCACAGCTCTACAGAAGGGAAGACTGTCCCCACAGCTCTACAGAAGGGAAGGCTGTTCCCACAGCTCTACAGAAGGGAAGGCTGTTCCCACAGCTCTACAGAGGGAAGGCTGTTCCCACAGCTCTACAGAGGGAAGGCTGTTCCCACAGCTCTACAGAAGGGAAGGCTGTTCCCACAGCTCTACAGAGGGAAGGCTGTTCCCACAGCTCTACAGAGGGAAGGCTGTTCCCACAGCTCTACAGAGGGAAGGCTGTTCCCACAGCTCTACAGAAGGGAAGGCTGTCCCCACGGCTCTACAGAAGGGAAGGCTGTTCCCATGGCTCTGAGGGAGGGAAGGCTGTTTCCACAGCTCTACAGAAGGGAAGGCTGTTCCCATGGCTCTGAGGGAGGGAAGGCTGTTTCCACAGCTCTACAGAAGGGAAGGCTGTCCCCACAGCTCTACAGAAGGGAAGGCTGTTCCCACAGCTCTACAGAAGGGAAGGCTGTTCCCACAGCTCTACAGAAGGGAAGGCTGTCCCCACAGCTCTACAGAAGGGAAGGCTGTTCCCATGGCTCTGAGGAAGGGAAGGCTGTTTCCACAGCTCTACAGAAGGGAAGGCTGTTCCCACAGCTCTACAGAAGGGAAGGCTGTTCCCACAGCTCTACAGAAGGGAAGGCTGTTCCCACAGCTCTACAGAAGGGAAGGCTGTTCCCACAGCTCTACAGAAGGGAAGGCTGTTCCCACAGCTCTACAGAAGGGAAGGCTGTTCCCAGAGCTCTACAGAAGGGAAGGCTGTTCCCACAGCTCTACAGAAGGGAAGGCTGTCCCCACAGCTCTACAGAAGGGAAGGCTGTTCCCACAGCTCTACAGAAGGGAAGGCTGTTCCCACAGCTCTACAGAAGGGAAGGCTGTTCCCACAGCTCTACAGAAGGGAAGACTGTCCCCACAGCTCTACAGAAGGGAAGGCTGTTCCCACAGCTCTACAGAAGGGAAGGCTGTCCCCACAGCTCTACAGAGGGAAGGCTGTCCCCACAGCTCTACAGAAGGGAAGGCTGTCCCCACAGCTCTACAGAGGGAAGGCTGTTCCCACAGCTCTACAGAAGGGAAGGCTGTTCCCACAGCTCTACAGAGGGAAGGCTGTTCCCACAGCTCTACAGAAGGGAAGGCTGTCCCCACAGCTCTACAGAAGGGAAGGCTGTCCCCACAACTCTACAGAAGGGAAGGCTGTTCCCACAGCTCTACAGAAGGGAAGGCTGTTCCCACAACTCTACAGAAGGGAAGGCTGTTCCCACAGCTCTACAGAAGGGAAGGCTGTTCCCACAGCTCTACAGAAGGGAAGACTGTTCCCACAGCTCTACAGAGGGAAGACTGTTCCCACAGCTCTACAGAAGGGAAGGCTGTCCCCACAGCTCTACAGAAGGGAAGGCTGTCCCCACAGCTCTACAGAAGGAAGGCTGTTCCCACAGCTCTACAGAAGGGAAGGCTGTCCCCACAGCTCTACAGAAGGGAAGGCTGTTCCCACAGCTCTACAGAAGGGAAGGCTGTTCCCACAGCTCTACAGAGGGAAGGCTGTTCCCACAGCTCTACAGAAGGGAAGGCTGTCCCCACAGCTCTACAGAAGGGAAGGCTGTCCCCACAGCTCTACAGAAGGGAAGGCTGTTCCCACAGCTCTACAGAAGGGAAGACTGTTCCCACAGCTCTACAGAGGGAAGACTGTTCCCACAGCTCTACAGAAGGGAAGGCTGTCCCCACAGCTCTACAGAAGGGAAGGCTGTCCCCACAGCTCTACAGAAGGGAAGGCTGTTCCCACAGCTCTACAGAAGGGAAGACTGTTCCCACAGCTCTACAGAGGGAAGGCTGTCCCCACAGCTCTACAGAAGGGAAGACTGTTCCCACAGCTCTACAGAGGGAAGACTGTTCCCACAGCTCTACAGAAGGGAAGGCTGTCCCCACAGCTCTACAGAAGGGAAGGCTGTCCCCACAGCTCTACAGAGGGAAGGCTGTTCCTACAGCTCTACAGAAGGGAAGGCTGTTTCCACAGCTCTACAGAAGGGAAGACTGTTTCCACAGCTCTACAGAGGGAAGGCTGTTCCCACAGCTCTACAGAAGGGAAGGCTGTCCCCACAGCTCTACAGAAGGGAAGGCTGTCCCCACAGCTCTACAGAAGGGAAGGCTGTCCCCACAGCTCTACAGAAGGGAAGGCTGTTCCCACAGCTCTACAGAAGGGAAGACTGTTTCCACAGCTCTACAGAGGGAAGGCTGTCCCCACAGCTCTACAGAAGGGAAGGCTGTTCCCACAGCTCTACAGAAGGGAAGGCTGTTCCCACAGCTCTACAGAAGGGAAGGCTGTTCCCACAGCTCTACAGAAGGGAAGGCTGTTCCCACAGCTCTTCAGAAGGGAAGGCTGTTCCCATGGCTCTACAGAAGGGAAGGCTGTTCCCACAGCTCTACAGAAGGGAAGGCTGTTCCCACAGCTCTCCAAAAGGGAAGACTGTTCCCACAGCTCTACAGAAGGGAAGGCTGTCCCCACAGCTCTACAGAAGGGAAGGCTATTCCCATGGCTCTGAGGGAGGGAAGGCCGTTCCCATGGCTCTGAGGGAGGGAAGGCTGTTCCCACAGCTCTACAGAAGGGAAGGGTGTTCCCATGGCTCTGAGGGAGGGAAGGCTGTTTCCACAGCTCTACAGAAGGGAAGGCTGTTCCCACAGCTCTACAGAAGGGAAGACTGTTCCCACAGCTCTACAGAAGGGAAGGCTGTCCCCACAGCTCTACAGAGGGAAGGCTGTTCCCACAGCTCTACAGAGGGAAGGCTGTTCCCACAGCTCTACAGAAGGGAAGGCTGTCCCCACAGCTCTACAGAAGGGAAGGCTATTCCCATGGCTCTGAGGGAGGGAAGGCCGTTCCCATGGCTCTGAGGGAGGGAAGGCTGTTCCCACAGCTCTACAGAAGGGAAGGGTGTTCCCACAGCTCTGAAGGAAGGAAGGCTGTTGCCCAGGGCTGTGAAGGAGGGAAGACTGTTGCTCACAGCTCTGAAAGAGGGAAGGCTGTTCCCACAGCTCTGAAGGAAGGAAGGTTGTTCCCATGGCTCTGAAGGAGGAAAGGCTGTTCCCATGGCGCTAAAGGAGAGAAGGTTGCCAGGCAGAGCCACACAAGGGGTTACACCTAGCAGAGGGTTACAGCAAGCTAGGGCTCCAGGGGGCAACTTACTCCTTGCAAGCAGGGCAAGTTAGCTATGCCTCATGGGTTCCCTATGGACTGGTTAATTTGAATAATTGTGAGGCCTTGGAGCACAGGGACTCTCCCTACTTTTTGCCACAGGTGTACTGTGGCCCAGAGTGTGAGATTTTGATGACACAGGTGAGTGTTGTGTGCCCTTAATCAACTGCTCAAGAAAGCGAACCCCCAGCCTGCAGCTAGGGCCCCCAAACTGAATGAAGACTGTGTTTTCAAACTGTTAATATCATTTAATTATATTACAGTAATACATGTTCAATATATATTTGTTGAATGAATTGTTTACTGTTATGGTGCATTTTTGAAGTTGAAATCTTTTTCATATTTTATATGTTTTAGTACATAAATACAGCTTTATAATATGATTAGAAAGAATGTCAGCACAGCATTATGCAATACACTTTTAAGTTATTATTTTTTCTCTTACGGATATTCTAACATGTCTATTCTTTCAGATGAACTTTAGAATAATTTTTTTGAGTGCCAAACATTCCCTTGAAAGGTTTTTTTGAATTGAAATCAATGTGTAAATTGATTAAAGAGCATTATTATTCAATGATATTGAGTCTTCTTAACTTCAAAATGGTATGTGTATCAGTAGCTATTGTTGTGCAAGAGACTGACCCAAAATTAGTGACTTAAAGTAAAAACAGCACTGCACTATTTCTCATCTGACTCTCAGAGCTGGATGAGCCCAGCTGGGTGCTTATTTCCCTCCATGCAGTTCTGCTGGGACTCTCCCAGACTGCACTCTGCATGAAGCTCTGCACCACTGCTGCGCCTGACACTTAATGATAGCAATCAGCCAGAGACTGTCCTCTTTCAGGAGGCACCTCCAGCACCCCATTCCCACATGTCCTCACTGATTAAATAGCATACACTTTGTCACACAACAGCAGGCTTGAGAGAGGACAAGCCCTAATGTGCAAAACATTGCATCTGTGTCAAACTTCCTGAGAGCTCATTGGCCAAATCATGTCACATGACCAAATCCCAAGTCAAGGTGACAGACAAAGAGATGACTGCTGGATGGAAGAGTAGAAAGGTCACTTTGCAAATGGGCATGGATATTCAGAAAGGAAGAGTTCATGCACCTCAAACAATATAACATAGTGGTCCTTTTGGCTAAAAATTATTCAGATCCCTACTACATGCACATACCCAGGACGTCTAATACTGCATCTCTACTGCAGAATCATGTTCCGACTCAGTTTTGAAGTCTGAAATGTCATCTACACTAATAAAAGAGAAACATGCAAATTGGTGTCACTCTGCTACTTCCACCGGCCAATCCGAGGGACTATGCAAATTAATCCAACAAAGATGGCAGTTAATTTGCATACAAAGGCACGGAGCAAAGACTGAAGGCTCCAGCCCAAGTAAAGACTGAAGACTGAAAACTGAAGATTGAAGACTGAAGACGGAAGAAGCTTGGTTTCTCCACTGCGGCCAAAGCAAAGGCCTGGGTCTCGGATGCTGGAGGAAAACTGGTGCCAGCAGCCATGGGAAGGAAGGCCTATTGTGGGAATCTTCGTGCAATGGGCTTCTAGTCTAAAATAAGTCCAGATAGAAATGTGTTCCTGGAGGTGCAGATCCTCTCAATCCAGAGGTCTGTTGACTAAAAAAAGTCACCTGTGTCTCATGCACCCAAATTACAATGACATGACAGGACAAAAGAACATTCCATATTTCCATTCAGAATGGGGAATGATGGGAAATAAACAGTAGTAGCTAATCCATAACAATTTTGAAATCCACTAGAAACTTGTCACTAAATTCCCATTTTCCAGGGTCAATAAATATTCTTTACTTAAGGCCCAATTTCTTCTCCCTGGGAGTGCATCCTGAATCCCCTTTAAAATATTTGGCTCCATCTTCTAACTCCTTGTGACCTATAGAAAGTAGAGACCTCTCTTCATTTTAAAATGCTTTTATCCCTTTTATTTCAAACTATTGGTGGTTGCCAAAATAATTCTCCTAAAAACTGTGGATCTTCTTTAGGGAATCTTCTTTAGGGATCTTATAAAGTCCCCTCAATGCCCCTCCCACAACCATTTTTGGCCATCAATATGCTTTGAGTGGATCGGCTGTGGGGTTGCTGCCTCAGACTTTTCTGGAACCATGTTGTCTAATTGAGAGGGTGACCATGGGGCACTTCAAATCTTCCACAGGTCCTACCAGACCACCTTAGAGCTCAATTCTTGTTTTGATCTTGACTCTCACTCTGTTACTTTGAGGGTGTTTTGCCAGCCAGAGAGACTTCTTAGGGCCCTCCATATTTTCTCTAATTCTGCTTAAAAATGAAATAATTCCTGCTTTGCTTCATCTCTGCATATTTGTGACATGCAGCTAAAAGAAACCAATTGGTACTTTCCCAACATTCTACTAGAAATCTCATTAGCAGGATCCACATCTTGATGAGGTTAATTTCTTAGCTTCCACATGATTGCCAAATGTTCTGCGGAACATAAGACAGACTCTCTCTAATCTCCAACAGCAATTTTCAGCTTTTATGCACGTTTCCTGTTTTGATTGGGAGTAGATTCTTTTAAGGGAACACAAAAAGAATTGCCCACAAAGGGAAAGGTAAGAATGTATATTCATGAAAAGGCACAGCAGTGAAAAGTCAAGCAATTCACATAACTGACAGAGGGCTTATATGTGGGTTATGTGAAAATACCTCCAGTAAATCAATAAGTAAAAAAAATAAAACCCAGCCAGCATGGCTCAATGGTTGAGTGTCAACCTATGAACCAGGAAGTCAAGGCTCCATTCCTGGTCAGGCACATGCCTGGGGTTGTGGGCTCAATTTCTAGAGTGGGGTGTGCAGGAAGCAGCCAATCAATGATTCTCTCTCATTATTGATGTTTCTATCTCTCTTTCCCTCTCCCTTCCTCTCTGAAATCAATAAAAATATATTAAAAAATAAGTGAAAATATAACCCATTAGAAACATGGAATCAACGGGCAGTTCCAAAACAAAGGAAATTCAAATGACCAAAAAAGAGAAGATATGCTAATTAGGGATCAGGAAACACAATCAAATGTCATTATACACCTGTAACGACTAATATTAAACAGACTGACAAAGGGTACAAAGTTTATTTAAAGCAAGATGAGTACGTCCTGAAAATCTACTGCAAAGCATAGGATCCATAGTTCTCAGGTGACACACCCCAAAACCAAAGAGGAGGGAGCTGGATTCCTCACGGGGTCGAGCGATTCCACCTTTGGCCATGGATTACGTTGTTGCTGGGGCACTGTTGGCCCAAATCTGGTTTATTACACACTTATATTTGTGTTCCATACCCTGTACAACAGCAACTTTGCAGAGTAGCCTCTCGCACTCTGGGCCCCTCAGGGGATGTCGGAGAGCCAGTATTAGCCCGATCCCTGCAGGCCAGGCTGAGGGACCCCACCTGCCAGAGGGACCCCACTCACTCTGTAGATGCCTTTTGATCCATGGCATCATCCCAAGTGCAGCTGGCCAAGGAGCAACCACAGGAGGTTGGCTCCAGGGTGTGTCCAGCCCATCTTGCCCAGTCCTGCCCTGCCAGCCACCTTCTAATTAATTTCCTTTCAATGTGCATGAATCTGTGCACCAGGCCACTAGTATCTAAAGAAAATTGGACCCAGCTAAACTTTCAGGTTGTAGGGATGTATGTGCTCACAGTCAAAGCATGAGGAACTGAAGGGACATGATGGCCCTCAATGCAGTGGTGTGCTGGAGCTGGCCTAGGTCACATCCTGGGACTGACTGGTCATCTCCACCCAAGTCTGTGTTGGTAGCTTGAACTATGCAATGGTGGGTTTATTTACATTATGCATGTGAGCAAACACTACAAGGGTGTGTGCATATACATTTATGAGATTAATTTCTATCTCTCATTAAATTATGTCACCAATTCATATGTAATTTAAAATTATTTCCTACAAAGAAATTGTTTTCATGCAGCCCCCTTCCAAAAGGAGAAGAAGGAGGAGGAGGAGGAGGAGGAGGAGGAGGAGTAGAAGGAGGGGGGGGGAAGGAAAGAGGAGAAGAAGAAGAAGAAGAAGAAGAAGAAGAAGAAGAAGAAGAAGAAGAAGAAGAGAGAAGAGAAGAGGAAGGGGGAGGAGGAGGAGGAGGAGAGGAAAGCAATGTCTAGCTCTGCATTGAGAAAGTATTTTGATGAATGTGTTAAGGGTTAAATATAATGGAAATTAATTATTATCTCCCCTACATTTTATTAATCTGGGCATTTTCTCACTTGAGAACACATGATGTGCTCAATTTATGCTATACAATCCTTTTTCAGAGAAAGAAAGCATCTTAGATTATATTCTTTTCAATTCATTGAAGTATAATGGATAATAAATTATTTAGTTTAATTAAAACCTCTTTATCAGATGTGCATTTACCCATGACGTTGTTATGCACAACTGATGTTCTACAGAGGCTTCATTTCCATTTCTCCTCGCTCTTGACTCAGGGATTCCTTTCACTGCATTTCAAATTACACCTGTTTCCACCCAGCCACACTGTAAACCCGGCAGACCTGGCATTAAAAAGCCCTCTCTTCTGCTGGCTTTAAAATCCATCCTTTTCCCTTTGTGTTTGAGTGAAGAAGCAAGAAACACTAAAATATGGCATTTAACGGGTTTAGAATAGACTGGCCTGGCTTGAATCCCAGCTCTACATTTGGGAAAATTACTTATTTTCTCTTAGACTCAATTTCTTTTCTCATCTATAACATGGGGATAATAGTAGTTTTTAAATACAATCAGGTAAAACATGTAAAATAGCAAATTTCCTGCCATCTGGAAAAAAATAAGTTTGATATAATTACTTTAATCAAATTTTACTTAATGTCTTGAAGTGCATTTTCATTTGGGGCATGGGAGGATGGAGAGAGGCTCTGATGCAGTCTTTTAGCACAAAAACCTCAGGCTGAGGGTTTGCAGATTCTATTAAAGCATTCTTGGGGTCCTGGCATTGAAGTTTAACCTCCTGTGGGCATGAGGATCCCCTGAATTCTCAAGGATCCCACTTACCCCTCCAATCCCTCCCATTATATGCTCATTATACTCTCAATTTTAATATTTTAAATTGTCTTAATTTTGAAATGTTGCCAGATTCTTAAACTCTTTTTTGAAGCATTATAGGAAAGACAAAGGAATTAATGGGATCAACATGCATAAGAATCTATAAGGTGCCACAAATGAGCATTTTACTAAAGATTTTGTGGGGAGGCAGGGAAAAGAATTACAATACTCACTACAAAGCAAAACATATTGTTAAGTTCCTCATAAAGATGTATATTTTCCCCCAAAGGTTTTCTTAATCTTTCTCCTTTCCCTTCCTAGGATGGCCTAAGGAAAACAAAACAAACTAACAACAAAAACACCCATCTCTTAATCATTAGCTATTGTTCTAAACCAGCGGTTCTCAACCTGTGGGCCGCACCCCCTTTGGGGGTAGAATGACCCTTTCACAGGGGTCGCCTAAGACCATCGGAAAACACATATATAATTACATATTGTTTTTGTGATTAAGCACTATGCTTTAATTATGTTCAATTTGTAACAATGAAATTGGGGGTCACCACAACATAAGGAGCTGTATTAAAGGGTCACGGCATTAGGAAGGTTGAGAACCATTGTGTGTGATAATTGAGCTCCAACCACAGCAATAATATTGGCACTGCTGTCTCTGTAATGATTCCAGAAGGTAGAGCTTATATGTCTACTAGAGGCCCGGATCAGTGGACCTCCGTGCCACCGCAGCCCAGCCTTAATCACGAGCTCATCGGGCTCACTGTCCACATGGACACAGCACAGCACAAAGTAGTACGCAAAGTGGCGGGCGGCCAGGGAGGAGCCCAAGCCAGGCCCCGCACTGCTCTCTGCATGACCATCCTAAGGCAATGCCAGTACATCCTTGACTGCACAGCCCCCCCCACTTGTTATCCCACACGTCATTGCAGCCTCGCTCCTTGTGTGGCTCCAGAGAAAAGACTTCAGGCTTGCACCCAGTCAGTTGCAATGCCGGGACCTGGAGCCATGAGCCATGATCCCGGAGCCCATTGGTCAGCTGAGCTGTGCTCCTGCTGTGGGAGTGCACTGACCCCAGGGGGCAGCTCCTGCATTGAGCGTCTGCCCCCTGGTGGTCAGTGCACATCATAGCTATTGGTTGGCCTGTCAACAGGTCGCTTAGGCTTTTATTTATATAGACTAGAGGCCCAGTACACAAAAATTTGTGCACTCGGGGGGGAAGGGAGGTTCCTCAGCCCGGCCTGTGCCCTCTCGCAATCTGGGACCCCTCAGGGGATGACCACTTGCTGGCTTAGGCCTGCTCCCCAGGGGATTGGGCCTAAGATGACAATCAGACATCCTTCTGGAAGCCCAGCAGCTCTCGGGGGATGTCCACTTGCCAGAGGGGAACAGGCCTAAACTGCAGTAGGACATCCTTAGCACTGCTGAGGAGGCATGAGAGGCTCCCACCACCACCTCTGTACTGGCAGCCATCAGCCTATCTGTAGCTGAGCAGAGCTCCTCCCATGTGAGAGCACTCTGACCACCAGAGGGCAGCTCCTGCATTGAGGGTCTTCCCCCTGGTGGTCAGTGTGTGTCATAGTGACCAGTCAGTCCCAGTCTTTCTGCTGTTAGGGTCAGTTTGCATATACCCTTTTACTATATAGGATAGAGGCCTGGTGCATGGGTGGGGGCTGGCTGGTTTGCCCTGAAGGGTGTCCCAGATCAGGGTGGGGTCCCACTGGGGTGCCTGGCCAGCTTGGATGAGGGGATGATGGCTGTTTGCAGCTCATCACACCCCCTTCAGGGTGGGGGTCCCCACTGGGGTGCCTGGCCAGTCTGGGTGAGGGGCTAAGGGCTGTTTTCAGGCTGGCGGGTGACTGAAGCTCCCAACCTCTCCTTTTTTTCTTTTTTTTTTTATTCTGGGATTTATTTACCTTCTATGGCTGTCACTGGAACTGAGAGCCGGCTTTAGCCCTGGGCTCAGCTCCAGCTCTGAGACCTCGGCTGCTGAAATCAGGTATCTGGGTTTGTTTGGCTTCTATAATTGAAACACTGTTGCAGCTTCAGCTCTGAGGCCTTGCTGGCTGAAAGCAGGTTTCTGGGGATTGTTTAGCTTCTATAATTGCAACATTGTTTCTTAGAGTGCAGCTCAGAGGCCAGCAGCAGCAGGCAGGGAACCTTGGCTTCCTCCATCACTGGAGCAAGCAAGCCTCATGTTCACTTCAGCTGCCTGGCTGCCGGCCACCATCTTGGTTGGCAGTTAATTTGCATATCGCCCTGATTAGCCAATGGAAAGTGTGTCAGAGGTATGGTTAATTACCATGTTTGTCTATTATTAGATAGGATTCTTTCCTGTTAGGGAAAATCCATCCTAACTGTCTTTTCCCTTGTACACAAAAATCTGAATATTAAAAAATAACTACTCTTAGACATAGTCAAGTACTCTCATAGTCAAATGCTTTACAAACTTCATACAAAGTGAGAAGAGTAATTAATTCCACAAAATATGGTGTTAGTCACAGTGATGACTGTGGAGGTGGTAGTGGTAAATACAGACAGACAGGAAGGTAAGCATGACAATGTAGACATGAGTGAAAACCTCACAACAGCCATGAGTATGTACTATAGTTAAACCACTGGGGGAAGAAATTGAGGCTTAGAGAAATGAGATCATCTGTAATAACTTACCCAGCCAATGTTTTATCCAAGGTGTGACCCAGTCCAAAGCTCAGGCTCTTAGCAAAATCGCATGTTATACTGACTTCTTAAAATGCAAAAACAATGCCAGACTGGCATGACTCAGTGGTTGAATGTCAACCTATGAACCAGGAAGTCACAGTTCCATTCCTGGTCAGGGCACATACCGGGGTTGCAGGCTAGATCCTTAGTGTGGGGCGTGCAGATGGCAGCCAATCAATGATTGTCTCTCATCATTGATGTTTCTATCTCTCTCTCCCTCTCTCTCCCTTCCTCTCTGAAATAAATAAATATATATATATATTTTTAAATGTGAAAACAACAAAAAGTAAAGTAAAATATATTCAGTTGAAATGGTTTCCATCTGCTTCACTCCTACTCTGTTCAATAAACATATTTTACCTGCCTTTGATGTCAGATACTAAGGTAGGTGCTAAAAATGTTTAAAGGAAAAACCCTAGATCTTATTTATACTTCTATCTTCTATCTTGCTTATCTGTCTTATTGAAGTAACATGTTGTCCTAAGATGTTTCTCATGTTGAATTAAGGATTTTATTTTATTGTTCTTGGTACAGTTTGGTGACAGGAAGTAATGGAGATGGAACAAAGCAAATATCAATGATTGTCTTCATCATAGATTATCTAAAGGTTGCCCACTTATCTTTAAAGCCCCTCTCTTTCCTTATTAACCCTTTGAGTGCCGGGAGCGCTATTGCGCTTCTCCTGCAATGTCACTATATATTAGATGCTAGTAGTTCACTTTTTATTGACAGATGGCACCTAAGTGCAGATTACTTATGATGCCGAATGTTTGTAGTTCTAAAATTGACCACTGGCATTTATCTGCCTAATTTTCATAAATTTTTTCCTAAATTGCTGTAAAATCAGCAGGCATGCCTTGGCAATTTTAGCATAGTTCCTAGGATATTGGTTGGCACTCAAAGGGTTAAATTTGCAACTTCAGGTGGATCAGGTGGCTCTGAAAAGAAGATCCAATTTCTATGTCACAGTGAATGTGACAGTGAAAGCCAATGATATTCTTATTATGGTTTTTGGGAGCTAGTGGAGATGGGTTAGATCCAACTACTTACATGTGAAATTCTCATGCATGTAACAACTCCGGAGAAAAAAATAGAGGGATGTTATCTACCTTTACATGCCTTCAAATAAGACCAGATTATTTAGCTAATTCTATCCTTGCAGCAACCCTGTAAAATAGAATGTTATCTTGGTTGTGTCGCTATGGAAATAGAACCAGAGAGATGAAGAGATGGACTGAATATCCCAGAGCTGGAAAGTGGACCTGTGGACTCAAGCCAGGTTTTCTAATTGGACTCCATCACTTACAGCTTCCATGAGCAAAGGACCTCGTCTCTCCCTGCTTCCTAAAATTCTGCACAAATAGCGGATATTAGTTCAGATAGTCATAGTAGGAATCCTTTACATAATGAAATTGCAAATTAAACACTCCCATCCCCCGGAGGATCATTCTTGTAGTATATGCCTTGGGATTCCCGTCCTGTCCAACAGGCCACTTCTGTTTTATGTGCTACTCTGCATACAGTAGAGTGGCTGCTAGGAGCTACGCAGTAAACTTTTACTGAGAATGTTACAGGGATTAAAGAATGATGGAAGAACAGCAAATGTTTACGTTATTAGCCATATTCACTTGAGTATAGATTAATTGCAGTCTTTCCTTGAATTCCTTTACATTTCCAGGGTTTGAAATTGAAAGGAGAGGGAAAAAGAAACAAAAGAAAACAAGAGCTACAGAAGTGTTGGCTGGGAAGACCATGGGGCTTCCCCCGGCAGCAGGTGGACTATGCATTCTGACAGAACCAGAACCAGAACCAGAAGCTGAAAGCAAATGGTCGCAAGTATTGTAATAACTATGTAGGTGTCAGGTGGGTACTTGAAAATCAGGGGGACCACTTGGTCAGGTATCTGATTGTCTAACCGCTATGCTGTGCAACTGAAACTAATACAAAGTAATACTGAATGTAAACTGCAATTGAAAAATAAAAGACAAGGAAAGCGCATGGTGGAATGGGGGAAATGTGAACATAAATGATAAAGTTTGGACACTGGGTATTTGGTCAACAGCAACATTAAGGAACAATACACAAGATTTCAAGATAAAGAGGTGTTGTTGAAAGGGTGTTTTGTTGTTGTTTATTTGTGTGTTTGATTGTTTTTAACGTTCACCTGAGTAAAGCCTCCTGTTTTCTGTTAAGAACAAGTGTAAATCTTCTCTGGAAAAATACACCCTTGATCTAAGCCCAAAGCTTCCCACAGTTTAAGATCAAATATGTATGAGTTTAGAATCAAAGATCACAAAGTGTGAAAAGAAACAAACCATAAGAATAAATGTCAGTAAAGCAGAAGAACAGCAGAATTGGGCTCCAAGAAGTTCACGTAATGGAATTATGAAATATATCAGAAAGATAACTTTGCAAAAAGCTTAAATTAAAAATATGAAATAACAGTAGGATGATCAATTGTAGCTAAGCAGAATCAAAATGGAAATGAAGAAAAGAAGGCTTTTAAAAATTGAAAAAAAAGTCATTGAAATTGAGAGAAAAAGAAAGGGTTACATAGCAAATTAGGCATAACTTAAAAAGAAAAAGATTAATGAACAGGAAAATCTGAAATAAGTACTCAAAATGCAGGGCAGAGGTGAAAATTATGAAATAGAGATTAAGAGATGATGAAGAGAGCCTGGCTGGTGTGGCTCAATGGTTGAGCATTGACTTATGAACCAGAAGGTCAGAGTTCAATTCCTGGTCAGGGCACTTGCCTGGGTTGTGGCCTCAATCCCCAGTGTGGGGCATGCAGAAGGCAACTAATAAATGATTCTCGCTCATCATTAATGTTTCTATCTCTTTGCCCCTCTCCCTTCCTCTCTGAAATCAATATATAATACTAGAGGCCCAGTGCACAAAATTCATGCACTGGGTGGAGGGAGGGGTTCCCTCAGCCTGGATTGGGAGAGGGAGCAGGCCAGGCTGAGGGACCCCACTGTGCACAATTGGGGCTGGGGAGGGATGCAGGAGAGCTCCAGGGTGTGTCCTGCCTGTCTTTCTCAGTCCTGATTAGCCAGACCCCAGCAGCAAGCTAACCTACTGGTCTGAGCATCTACCCCCTGGTAGTCAGTGCACATCATAGCAAGTGGTTGAGCAGCTTTAGCATAACATTAGCATATTACACTTTGATTGGTTGAATGGCTGACCAGATGACCAGACACTTAGCATATTAGGCTTTCATTATATAGGATATGTATTTTAAAAAGAGAGAGAGATGATATAGAGAGAATGAGAGCCAATGGAACTTAACCAGAGTCCCAAAGGATAGAATACAGGGAAGTTATACAAAAGTATTTTGAGAGATAATGACTATATTTTGAAACCAAAGAGAGATATCAGAGCAAATAGAGGAAAAGAACTCCTACATGGCTGCAGCATGGGGAACCTGGAAGAGAAGCTGGGAGAATATCTTATTGGCCATCAGAGGAGGAGCACAGATGTGAATCGAGGAAAGAATTGTTCTGACAGTTTCTCTGCAGCAACGAGAATTAGACAAAGAGCTGAAAGAAACCAACTCCACAGAGACAGCTCAGACCACTGAAATCCTACCTCAAGAACAGGAGTAGAAATAAAGTCATTTTTATAAAAATAAAAATAAGAAACTTTTATTACAAGCAGACTTTTATTACAGGAAATTATGAAGAGTACTAGAGGCCCGGTGCATGAAATTCATGCATGGGGGGAGGGTCTCCTCAGCCTGGCCTCCACCCTCTCACAATCTGGAACCCCTCAGGGGATGTCTGACCCCTGCGGGATCAGGCCTAAACTGGCAGTTGGACATCCCTCTCACAATCCGGGACCGCTAGCTCCTAACTGCTGGCCTGCCTGCCAGCCTGATCACCCCTAATCGCCTCTGCCAGCCTGCCTGATCACCTCTAACTGCCCCTGCCTGCCTGCATGATTGCCCCTAACCACTTGCCTGCCTGCCTGATTGCCCCTAACCACTCACCTGCCTGCCTGATCACCCCTAACCACTCACCTGCCTGACTGATTGCCCCTAACCACGCTGCCTGCCTGCCTGATCACCCCTAACCGCCTCTGTCATGACCCCTGCCTCTGCTGCGGCTTTGTCTGGAAGGACATCCAGAATGACATCCAGAAGGTTGTTCGGCTGTCTGGTCTCATTAGCATATTATGCTTTTATTATTATAGATGCTTTAAAATATGATACTATGAATATCTCCCAAAAAAAGGAATGAGGTGTAAGAAGAATTAATGGAAAAATTGATAAAGGCAGATATAGCTAAACAAACAGTATCATATAAAATAATAATGTTTGATTTATTGAGTTAAATGATGAAAATAATATACTGAACAAAGGTATATTTTTGTAAGGGTATAATCAGAGTTTATAATACATACTTTAATTATTTCGGGGTGATCATAATGTTACATTTAGAATAATAGTAAAATATATAACTTCCAGTACATAAGACACAAAAAAGTTGGAATGATAACATAGAGGAATAATGAGACATTTTGATAAAGGTAGGCACAAGGAGAAAGCAAAAGCTTGTGAACATTGGGACCAGACCAATGCAAAAGAAAAAAAAAAATCAGGATGATGGAAACAAGTCCAAGTATATTAATACCAGAATGTCCAGGAAAATGCCAAAATAAAAAAATCAAAACAAAGCTATTATTAAAACTCAGCTCTGCCAAGGGCTCACGGCATTGAAGGGGAAGTTCTTTCCAAGTATTTATAGACAGTACACAATGAAAATTGTGGTTCAAGTCTCAAATGACAATAGAAACTGACTTTGACTAGACCTTGATCATGGTGAAGGCATTGCTTTCTGTTTAACTGAACTGTGAACCTCACACCTCTTTGACTAATGTGTCCATATCACAGACCAGAATAATGCCCATATTACAGACAAGAAAAATGCCCATAGTACAGACCAGACAAGTAAAGCACAGAATAATCAGGAAATTCGCCCAAGACTCCATCGTGGGGAAGGGTTGGAGGAGCCAGCTTTAAACCCACACTCTGTACTTGAGTGACCTCTGCTCTACTGCTTCAAACTTGACTTTACTAGGTTGCTGGGAGTTCAAGGCCAGCCCATGTACACAGGGGAGGGTGGTGGGGTGGAATCAGAAATAACGCTTCTTGATTCAGTCCAGAAGCTCTGCATAGAAAAAGAGACATGGAGAAACCAGCTAATTTCAGGTACCACAGTAAATAAATGTGCCCCAGCTCATGCCCACCACTGCGCCCAGTGCTGCGTGATGTGCAACAGACGAGCAAGTCATGCGCAGACTGTCCTGAGCATCTCTGTTAGCCCACATTTCTCTGCGTTTAAGGTGATTCTCTGGTGTGCTGCGCAGAAATCCACTATGAACCTCTCTTTCCTTCTGAGCCGAATTTCCAATAGCTCAGCCCCTGCTGTGGGTAAAAGGGTGGTAACATAGAAAAGCAAAACATGACCCCATCCCAGTCACTGAGCCTGGGCGAAGACAGACCCAGGGAAGGAGTCATCTTCCTTCACATCGCAGACCACACCAGCCACACTGGTCTCTCGGTAATCATCACAGGAGTGGGTGGAAACAGAACCACTTAACCGGCTTCATTTTCAGCCCCACAAGGTCTCGTCTGGATCCTGAACAAGCCTGACAGGTACTACAAGTGTGCAAATTGTTTCAAAGACGCAAGCGAATTTATCAATGTTCCTAGATAAGCCTGTTTCCATAGGTAGCAATTTAGATGGGGTGGGGCCAAAGTTCAGGGTTGGAAAAGTGAGGAAGAAAAGAATAAACAAACCAGGGACGTAATTTACATGTGTTTTTTCAAATCGCCATTTGACACCCTTTGCCTCAGATGAATAGGTTCCCCATGGCAGAGGTGATTTTTTTTTTTTCTCTCCTGAGCAGACATGCTATTTGAACAGAATTAGGGATTCATGACTGAGGGGTGCTGATAGCTTTTCAATCACTCTTGCTCCAGCCCACCCACTGGTGTCTCTGTCGTGCTGCAGTCTCTGCAACATCCCCTTTCTCTGGCCTCTTGGTGGTTCCCCAGGGAACAATCACTACTTCTCTCTACTTCCCTCTGTCTCTGCTTTTCCAATAAGCTTATGGTTTGTGGTCCAAGTCAGGATTTCCTCCCAAATTAGTCAAATGATCACTTTCTCAAAAGGAGCTGGCCCTCTGGTCTGCACGAGGCCTTTCTGACCTGCCTGAGTGAGGGACAGAGAAGATGGAAGACCTCCCGTGAGTCAGCTCCTTGAGGCAGGTTGCCCATATCCTTTGGCCGAGGCCCACACTTATCATATTAATGATTGGTCACTTTAAATAATTTTCACTGAATAATTTTCATGTAAATTTGAGCTGCCCCATATTGATCAAATATCACCTGCTGGGCGCATGCTAAACCCATTACATGTTATTTTATTGAATCCTCACAGTCTGTGATCCCTCTGTCCCCCACAGAAGAATTGGGGAACACACCTCTTGGAGACATGAATTTGCCCTTGTTCCTACAGCAGGGAGGTGGGAAAGCCCAGATCCCAACTCAGACCGGACGGTGAGGCACCCCACTCTTCCCAGTGGGGAGCAGAAGGTTGGACAGTTGGTGTGGGCACCATGTGACTGTAAGTAGAAGAGAGAGAAGCAGGACAAAAATGTTTTTTACTGAGCACTTACTATGTGCCAGGCATTGTGCCAGGCATTGTGCGAGGGCCTCAGATGTGAGGCTGTTGCACAAAATGACTGCTTCAAGCCTGGGAAGAAGGGCTTGTTGCATCTGTGCTTAATACGCAAGCAAGCTAAGGCTGAGACATGCTAAGAAATGTGATCAAATCACATAGAGAGTCAGCACTAGATGTGGCCTGAAGCCCAGGCTTGTCTGATTACAGTGCGCATCTCTCATAGTGCGTGGGGCAGGCAGACTCCGCATGGCCCCTGGTGATCCCCATCTCTGCTACTCACACCTGGTGTAAGACCCTTGTGTTGAATGTGGACCCCACCTGCTCACTCACTTCTAATGGTCAGAACATGGCAAAAGTTATGGGATGTCACAGCAGAGACTGGCTTACAGAAAGACATGACTTTCTCTCTATCTATCTATCTATCTATCTATCTATCTATCTCTCTATCTCTCTATCTCTCTATCTCTCTCTCTCTCATTCTGGGGGAAGCATGCTGCCATGTCACAAGAAGCCCTATGGAGAGACTCATGTGGCTACAACGCTGACTTCACTGACGAGCAAAGAGGACCTGAGACCTGCTGAGAGCCCCAAGTGATGGATTTTCTAAGACCTGACAGGTGGGTGACTTGGAAGCAGACCCTCCCCCAGTCCAGCCTAGAGGATTCTGTAGCCCCAGCACCTTGATTACGCCTCACCGGCACTGAAGCAGATGCCCAGCTACCTGTGCTGAATGTCTGACCTAGAGAAACTGAAATAATGCGCATTCGTTGTGTGAAGCTGCCTCATTTCAACACACAGCAATAGATGCTAATGTTCATGGGGGGAGGGTGGGGAAGGAAAGACATGGGGCAGCCACGTGTTGGAGAAGGAGTCCATCCTTTCTTCTGGAAGCTCTGTGTTAAATCCTTTCGGGAGCAAGTTGAGCTGTAAATGACTAAGACACGCAATGATCAAACAAATGGATGAATGTCATCTGGTCACTTGGGTTCACTGGTTTCCTATGGTAATGTTACACCGCTGGAGGAGCTGAGATTTGGGATCAGTCACTTTAATCAATTCTACATGTTAGCTGAGCTTAGCCTCAGAGAACGAAAGCTCTGAATTTGGGAGAGAAAATATCAAAAAGCAGGAAATGTAAAGTTAATACATCGACTTGCGCTACTGCAAGACAGTATATGTTATGTCAGTAAGGCAATATTCATTGAGCAAATTTAGCATAAATATTTTACTATTTGCTCAATGCCAGGCCAAAAGTAAACCATGCAAAAATTGAAATTCTATTCTTTTACAATGAACCGTGGTTCCAGCCCCCTTGACAAGTGCAGAACCTCTTCATGCTGGACCCCAAACCAGTCAGGCTTTTCACAGGATTAAGACAGTGAGCTGTCAACACCTGAGAGAAAGTGGCAAAGAATGAGCAGCCAACCAAGAATGTCTTCCCGCTGATGTCAAGGAGGTAATCAAGATCAATTTTTACAAAAAACAGATATTAGCATGTTACTATTTGGAGTATTATCTTAAAAAATGGAAGGGAAACCTTGGTGCCTGTATAAAAATATCTAACCAATGGGTTGCTCAACCCAGTTCCCCTGGAATTCTAGGTAACGCATCTAAGAGCAGATTATGTATTTCTGTAGCTGTAAAAAGGGTTCCCAGACACTGAGTCAGCAGGCCCTACCTCCAGGAGATTAGATCGGGGATGGGGGAAATGGGTGTTCCTTTGAAACAGCCATTTCTCTGTGGAAATATAAAGGCTTTCCTGGAGAAACCACGAGCTGGGAAGTAAGGCGCTCGTTCGAGATTAAAAATAGTAGGTTAAGACCCGCCTCAGAAAACTACGGACTGTCTAAGACACAGGCTATTTGCAGCCCCGAACACTGTCAGAATCACTTTCATTTATCTTTCCTGACAACCTCCATTTTTCCTTTCAAATCAAAAGCTAAAGTAAGACACACATTTGGGGGAAAGTTGTCAAAATTCATTTTATGGAAATGGGCTACTCACGAGTATCCTTTGATCAGCAGCAGCATCTTTTGAAATTGAAATTGAATAGATTATATGGTGATCTGTCTCTTCTCTCCTTCTGAGTTCAGCTAGAAATAAATTGGAAATGCATGTGAAATACAAACCACTTCTTGGTTTGAGCTTCCCTAATATTGGTTTCACCCATCTTTGCACAAGAAATGTCATAAAGTGATTGGCAAATGTGACTCCTTTTTTCAATGTATGCAATGCTTAGCAATAAAAAATATACATCCCTAAATTGTTCATATAAAATTTGTATTTAACCTAAAGACTTTTGGTGTCTGGCACGTATGAATTCTAAGACTAACTCATGCCAGACTTCTCATGAATTAGACAGCTGTCTTTGGGTTTAGTAAGTCCAACTCTCACAGTTAGCAATTAGTGTGTGTGTGTGGGGGGAGGGGGATTTCAAATGAAAGAAACATAAATCAAACCAGACTAAACAAAAAATGAATGTAAATAATTGAAAAACCTAAGAGGTTGGGCCTCCCCTTCCGCAGAGCTAGCTGTAGGATTCAAGCACTTTTACTGAGGTTCATCGCAGACCCTCCTCCATCTCTCCCTCTCCCTCCATCTTTAACTCTCCTCCCTGCTCAGCTGCGTTCTATCTTATGGCTACTGGTACTTCAGACTTACACCTTCACACCACTTAGTCTAGTAAAATGGCCAGCTCTTCCTCTTAGTAGTGTCTGCCAACCTCATGAGATTTAGGCTCACGGGACCGGCTCGGGTTACCTGCCCATACATGAACCAAATGGTGGAGGTCTGGGTTAGACCACGCTGGCTGGCCAGCCTTGGTCCGGTACCCAACCCTGGAGGAGAGAAGGGTCCAGTCAGTCGTGGGTCACACCTCAATCACAGGCATGGGACTGGGGACAGCTGGGTCTGCAACAACAACAACAACAAAAAACAAAAACAATAAAAAAAAAACAACGAAGAATGTTCTAGAACAGAAAATAACACTGAGCAGGAAAATGAAACAGATGTCCATTCTGCTGCACACCAACCAAAGCGTCTCTTAAGCTGTGTGCATCATTTTATAGAGCCAGAGCATGTTTTAAACTCCTCATTAGGTTTGAAAATTTTGTAATGCCCTCCCTTTCATCAAAAGTGATGAGAAACTACAAATTAAGAAAAATAATTGGTAGGCATTTATCACAGATGGCAGATTCTGCTCTAAGAGTAGCCTGGCATGATTTTTATTGCCAACATATATAATGCCAAGAACTGGACAAATCCCTTAAACTGATTCCTATCACCCATCTGATTGGCAGGAAAAAACAATTTAGCCAAAATCTGTGATGTGCTTGAGGAACTATTCTGTTGGGGGGGAATAAGAGTCAGATGAATTTTCTGAAACTGCAGCTCTGTGGCTAGAATCCAGGCAGGTATATACAGCGAACATACACATTTCTTTCCAGAAAAATTCTTATAATTCCCAGTGTTTGACTTTGAGATACCTGGGCCTGGAAGCACAGGGGAGATCCAGGTGTCCTTGAAACTCAGAGACAGTTCACCCTGCGCAGCAAAACCTCCGTGGCGTAACAGGAGGTCTTTGAAATCGCCATTGCAGACAATGCATTTGACTTATGTGGGGGCTTTGAAGCGGAAGAACTAGTCTGGTCTGTAAAATGAGCAGCAAAAGGACCGTTGGCAAGGGCTGGTGACGGGCTCTGCCATGGCTTCTTGGTCATGTCTATAATTTAACACCCATCTGCAGAAACAATTACAACTGCGACTTAACAGATGGCCCTGTCCATGCAGAGAGAAGAGTGGCTCAGACTAAAAAATGACAGTTTTAGGAGACAATTAGGTGCAAAAACATTAACTTCAGAAAAGTTAATACACATGCTCTTTTTGCAACTGTGAAGTCCATCCCGACATGTGGCGATAGTTATTACTGAGTACCTACTAGGCATCCAATACTGAAGTCCTCGCAGTTTATTAGACCTGCTCAGAGAATCCAGGAGCCACATTAACATCACAATAGCCTCAGATAGTGATAGGTGTTCTGGAAACAGCCTGCAGGAGAGTGTAGAAGAGCAGTCCTGTGTGTGGGAGTGGTGATGGGGAGAGGCTACTTACATCAGAATTAGTGACCAGGGACAGCCTCTGGGATGGAGGGAGGGACCAACCAAGGGAAGGTTCAGAAAATCATTTTAAGGACAGGAAAGAGCGAAGGCCTGAAGGACATGTTAAAGAAAACAAATGTTTTCTTTCTTTAATTGCTATTATTTTGAGACAACAAGAAATATTTGTAATGCATTTTTATTTTTATTTTATTTTTACTGAAAGCATAAAGCTAGCTCCGCACACATTCCGGTCCCATTGGTCAGTGTAACTGGCTTCATTTCTGCATCAGAATGGAAACTACCTGAGGTCAGGGATTCTTTCTCTCTGTTTGCTAACTGCTATACTCCTAAACTTTCAAAGTGCTCAGCACACAGTGGGTCTTCATGTTTCTTCATTGGTTGAATAGATTTTTAGTGTCCAATATTGCGAAGTGATTAAAAAATTAAACCACTTTGTCTATAGACAAAGAACAAAGAGAGAGAGCCACAGTCAATGCTGCAGGCCTGGTTTAGTGACATGTGGCAGGGTTTCAGGTCCCATTTCTGGTGCTCACCACAGCACTGAGGTTGGTCAGAGATGAGCAGAAGAGGCCACAGGTGCACTGGATATAAATCCCCAATGAGAGAGCTTTCCAACTGCTGCCCATTCAATGCAAAACATGACTTGTTTGTTTGTTGTTGTTAATCCTCATCTGAGGATATTTTTCCCAGATTTTCTTTTTTTTAATATATTTTATTGATTTTTTACATAGAGGAAGGGAGAGGGATAGAGAGTTAGAAACATCGATGAGAGAGAAATATCGATCAGCTGCCTCTTGCACACCCCCTACAGGGGATGTGCCCGCAACCAAGGTACATGCCCTTGACCGGAATCGAACCTGGGACCCCTGAGTCCGCAGGCTGACGCTCTATCCACTGAGCCAAACTGGTCAGGGTCCCACTGATTTTCTTAGCGAGAATGTAAGGGAAGGAGAGAGGGTGAGAGGGGGAGAAACATCAATTTGAGAGAGACACATTGATCAGTTGCCTTCCTCATGCACGTGGACTGGGGGTGGGGATCCTGCAATGCAGGTACATGCCCTTGACCAGGAATTAAATTCACAACCCCTTGCTCCTTGGGCCAACACTCTAACCACTGAGCAAACTGGTCAAGGCTGACTTGTGCTTTTTAACCACTGTTCATTATTTAAGGTCTCACAATGTATTCATTCATTCATTCAACAGGCATTTAAACACCTTCTAAGTGCTGGATCTTTCTAAAAATAACAGTTGACAACAACAAAATTTCCTGAACAGAAAAAATTTACATTCTGATGCAAAAATGAAATTGAATTGTTTGCAGCTTGGCAAATGTGACCCCAATATGTGCATGGGAAAAACTAAAACATGTGCAGCCCACCAGTGGTAGCTTTTCAATTGCCTTGGTCTCCCCCGGGTCCCCTCTGCCATTGTCACCCACCCCTGAAGCTGAGCCGGGGAGAAAGAATAGTCTCTCCCTTTAATGCCCAGGCTTACATCACCATCCAGAAACTTTTCCATTAGCAACTGATGCTCTTGGGTCTGAGGTTGGCTCTTTGAAGACCTATGGGAAAGTGAGGTATGAAAGAAGTGCTCCTGGAATACACTAGTTAGAGGAGTGAGGAGCCAAGAAATGGGGCAATATCCAGCAAAGTCCCATGTGCAGTCTTGTAGGCGAATCTGAACTCAGTGCCAGTCACACCAGGGGCCTGTTACAGTAGAGACAAGGAAGCCCAATCCCATATCATCAGTCACTGGTTGAGGGCTACCTCGAGGGTTTCCCTGTATTCACACAGAGCAAGGCTGGTGATGGGAAGCTGGTATGCAGGAACACCATTACAAAATCCATGGGGTTAAGTGCAGAGTGCTGACCAAATCTCCTTTAGCGGTGGTTCTCAAAGTCTGGTTCCCAAACCAACAGCATCTAAGTCATGTGTTACATATGCAAATTATGGGGACTCTGATGCATGCTCAAGTTTCAGAGCTACTGAGCTATAGGAATGTTGACATGCATCAGGCTCTTATCCTTAAACTTGTCCTTGAAGCACACTGAGCTCCAGCTTGGCCCACTCTTCATCATGGAGAGGTCAAGCAGAGTTATGCCCCATTGAACCCGAACAATACGTCCCCCTCCAGCTTCCCAGCTTCCAAGCAAGCCAGATGCTCCAAGTCAACCCTGTTTCTAATTTAAGACATTTTCCCCTGGGTGTTTCTAGTGCAAAGTATATTAGGAAGAGCCTTATGGGGACTCCATTTCCACTACCAACTAAAACAGCATCTCTATGAGCACTGCTCCATCTTCCTTGTTCACTATAAAATACTATGTCTGAGTCCAATGGCAGAAGTTAGAATAATGATTTGTTAAGGAATTATGAAAACACCCTGTATCCCCTTTCTAAAGTCTTGGTCATTCCATAAGTAATTCTGGAGGTTGAGGCTTAAAACATACAATCAATTTCAAATACAGGAAGAAAGTTTTCATTTCCTGGAATCCTTGCCATCCATACAGATATTACTCTTTGTAATGAAAACCACATTGAGCAGCAGAGTAACATGGGGATCAATGGTAAGGGCTTATTCTCAGGCAATGTGGGGATTTGAATCCTGTCTGCCACTTACCAGCTGTGGGAACTTGGGTTAGTTGCTTAACTTCTCAAAACCTCATCTTCCTTACATAAGGGAAAAACTAGAAGGCCTCCTGGCACAGTTGTTGGAAAGCCCATGGGAGACAATATTTAAAAATCCAAACATTGATCATTGTAAATATCCTAAACATATGTGTTATTGTCCTTAGTATTATCACTAATATTGGCGTTTGTCATGGACACTGTCATTACCTTCACACAAGTAAAATGTATTAATATTCGTCCTCTGGAAGTTGATGACAAGGTGATTTTGAATCTTTTGATAGTGGTTGCTAAAGTACTTGTCTTGGGAAGTTTTTTCTGCCCTTTCCTACAATTTTGCAGCAGGTCAATTTTTAAGTAATTACTTTGGACAATTCCTTCCAATTATCTGTGCTTATTTTGTTAGGCTCTGCCTCACAAAGCTTTAACATAGTAGAAAACAGGGCCTAAGGCCTCCAAATTCTTCTCTGGAGAAGAAACCAGAAGAGCAATCTCCTGTCCTTGGGGGAATTCAAAATGGGGTTAACACCTTCTTCCCAGGCCACAGTTCTGAGTCCTCAAGGAGGTGAAAATGGGGACAAGCTGTGTCTCCACGTTTGTTATAACTGCAAGGATTCTTGAGTTTAGCCCAGATGTCAGATCTGGTAATGAAGGGAAACAAGCTCATTTTGACATTTTCCTAATGGAGACACCGGGAAACAGGCTGAGTCTTTGAGCGGCATCGCTGCATTAGCTCATGCCACGCTATGATCCCTGCGGGCCTCCCTATTAATGGGCTTGCTATTACCAGGCTTTGATCTCTGGTGGACTTCCCTCTGCTATTCAGAATGAGACACCTGCATGGTTATATTACAGCCCAGCCTGTCCATAATGCATTTAATATTCTTTCACCACCCACACCTCATCGAGAAGCGATTTTCCTTCTCTAAAAATAGGGTGCTGTGCTTGGAATTACACTTTTAAGATGACAGTCATCCTGTAACCACTTCTAGGAACCCAGATTTGTAGGACAACATAATGTAATAATTATTATACACTTAGATGCAGGGATGATAAGAGGAGAGGTGACTTTCATCCTTCCTGATAGTTCAGCTCCAATAAAAGTGGAAATGAATTAAAGGTGAGCCTGAAAGGAAAGCAATTTGGGTCTTTTATCTCAGATCAAGCTTTTCTCCAGTAGGAAAGAAAAAATTACCTAAAAGCTTCAAAAAATTAAGAAAATCTTGTTTAACAGGCAGGGTGGGGCAAAAGCAGGTTTACAGTTGTTCATGTGGAAAACAATACAATAATTACTAAATAGTAATACGAAAATAAACTCTGTTCCTCGTACTCACAACTGTAAACTTACTTTTGCCCCACCCTCTATATTTCCCCCATCCCACTTCACTAGAAATAACCCAGGCAAACCCTTTCCCCGCGCTATAAAACATGTAATGACTTCAAAGAAGGCAAGTCGTTTTTCCTCCTTTCCGCCCCTTCCACCTGTATTTTATGTGAGCTGGTATTCACCGGAAGGCGCTGTTCTTTATCTCCTGAGGAAGAGACTAGGAAGGTCTTCTTTTATTGTTATACTTGTTTCTATTCTTTTTTTCTTTTACAACACACAGTACTTTTCTTTGCTGGAGGAGGAGGGGAGCCAGGTGCCCGCCACCATTCCATATCTGCTTAAATCGCAGAGGGAGAGAGAGGAGGGTGAAAGAGAGGAGAGAGAGAGAGAGAGAGAGAGAGAGAGAGAGAGAGAGAGAGAGAGAGAGAGAGGCTGTCCAAAAATAAAGTGGATTTGCCTAAAATACAATGCAGTGTTTTATGTGACAGTAAAATTGTAGCCTGGGCTGCTTCCCTGAGGACAGCTCACTTAGAAATAGAGCAGCAGAGGCAGTCAGTAGGAAAAGTATTTCCATCTTCATTTGAAAGATTAGCACCTGTTCCTTTTTGTTACAAAATTGGAAATAAAACCAGCTTCCTTGGTTTGCATAAAGCATGAAGGAAGAGCAAGGGGATTTAAAGTGCTGCGTCCCACTGGCACTAGCGGTGTCTCTATCATCTAACCAGCTCCCTCCACCGGCTAAAGTGACCCAAAGCATCTGCATGGTAGGTTTTCTATTCATGATGACTGGTTAGGCTTGGGTTTCTGATGTCTCGAGGCAAACATTGGTATCAGCTTCTGGTGCCTGTGTTTGACAGCAAAATGCATTACCCCCTGCACAAGCCAAAAACATCTGCAAGCAGGATGGTGGGCCCCACAACACATCTCGGATTCTCCCCACATCTGTGTTGGTCGGTGTCACTGACAAGTATGAAGAAACTCAAAGAAGTTGGAAAATAGAATTTTAAATCAAGATATAAAAATGTATTGGTGACAAAAATAGAATGGGCACAAGGAGAGAAAAGGTACTTGTAGGCTCTGACATGTTCAGTCTCCAACCACGTGTGGTCATGCTGCTCACACAGAATTGTTGTTGTGCCTAAAAATACAGCACTTGGGCGAGTTGCTGGTGAGAAAATAACCAACTAGGGGTCTGTTACAAAGCAGGTGTTTGGGCTGGTTTGTATTCCTTCAGCTTCAAATGGCAGAAACATAGTGAAACATGATTCAAGTTATTGGAAAGTCCAGAGGGTACCTTCCAGCACAGTTGGATTCCAGATATTTCTCCGTCTTTCAACTCTGGTTTTTCTCTATAAGGGCTTTGTTCTTAGAGTCGCTTAATGTGGTGGTAAGTTGCTCACTGGTAGCTGTAACCTTATATCCTATGGGGTGAGCAAACCTATTGGGAAGTTGGGAATGATGGTACTAGGTAGGAAATTTATTCCTCCCTATAATTCTGGGAAAAGTCTGGAGATTAATTCTCATTGGACCTGAAGTAGAATGTGTTAAACCAAACTTATCACTATAACTCTTATCACTATAACTATCATCCCAAGACCACTGCTTAAACTGGGGATTCATTGTTTTCCCAAAACACAATGGACAAAGGAGAAGAAAGAGAGGCACCGTGAAAGGAAACAGCCTGCTCTGATCAGAAGAAAGGGCTTGCACCCTGGGCGTGCCCTCCCCTACACAATGGCTGCTCAACTGAAGGAGAATGCGCTGGGCGGTCAAGGCCCTTGAAAGTGGTAAGTGGAAAATTTGAGCTAAAAAGAATGATAATTACAAACACTGGGCGGTAGGAATGGTAGGAATTAGCCATAAATATGCAAGAGGTGAGTATAGTAGACTGAAGTGTCTGGGAAAATCCTGGGAAATTAGGTTGATTTGTTGTTGGGCAATAAGAACTATTTAGTGTCAGGACATGAAAGTGAGGCTGCAGAGGCGGGACTTAGCACAATTCCCTGCAGGAAGCATCAGTATGTTTCAGCGATGGTTTCAGGTCACAGAGTGGCAGGGTTGAAAACAGGTTGTGTTTGAGAAAAGAGTCCTGGGCAGTGAAGAAACCATTGCAGTTAAGCTTGTGTGGGTAGGTGATGGATGAAAAATTCTAAAAGGATGACAGGGGAACACATGACAAAGAACAGGAGAGTATGGTGATTGGCATGAAGGAGACTTGGCCACATTTGGTGCTGAGACATAATCTAATGTTGGCTCTGGAGCCCCAGGGCTCCCAAAGTGCCCATCACTCTACAAGCATATCCACATCTGGAAAGTTCCCTGGGGCCATTGGTGGATCAGGGATCCAAGAACACACAAAGGAGAAGCTTCGCATTAGCCAAGGCTAAGAAGCCTGCAACCAAGGTACGTGACCTTGACTGGAATCAAACCCAGGACCGTATGGTCCACAGGCTGACGGTCTAGCGGCAGGCTTCTCCTTGTCCCGGGTCCTGGGCAGGGCTCATGCAGGAGGCAACCAATGGATGTGTTTCTCTCACATCGATGTTTCTCTCTGTCTTTCCCTCTCTTTTCTACTCTCCCTAAAAATTAGCAGAAAATATCTTCGGGTAAGGATTAGCAAAAAATAAAAATAAATAAAAATAATTTAAATTTCTACTGGGGCTTTTCAATGGCTCTCTCATAGTTTCAAATGTCTCAATGTTTCAGATAGCTATTTAGCCACAGAAAACTTGGAGCCAAGGGAGGAATGTTAAACCTGAAAAACACTGTAATGGGATGAATTTCAGTGCTTCGCTTAAATTCTAGAAATTTGTTTTCCAAAGGCTCTTCTGCAAAATACTACTTCCAAAGGATGTGAATAAATATTTTAAGATCATAGATCTCTGGAGTTAAACACTTGATGAACTGCAATGGAAAGTCTTCTCTAGAACTTTGCAAGTGAGTGCATTATCTGCAGCGTCTTCCAAATGTATTGTCTCCAGGACCCTTGCCTTCCACAGAGCGTCTTGTATAGCCAGTGCTCCACAGAACATCCTTTGGGAAACAGGCTTCCAGAATAGTGTCATTCCCATGTATGACAATGAATATGAAAAGTATAGTATAGATTTCCTGCATTTAGAAAATATTATTCCATCATGGGTCTTTGATCAATAAAACCAAGAACGTTTTGGACCGGGCTCAGGTCACAATATTCTTAATGCTACAATGGGGTAGTAGAGCTATACTTTCTGTCTTTAATAGTCATTTCTAGGCTAATTAAGACACATGGCGAATGTCTAGGTAAACTAGAGTTTCAGTGTTTGAACCTGGTGCATTAATCTTTAGATAATCATGACCATAGGGCAGTCAAATTATGGCCAACTCCAAAGTACCAAAAAGAGTTACTGGCCCCTGGGGTCGTGTCCCAGGCTCCACTGCAGCTGAATATACAGTAATTGACACTGAACAATGGAATGGAGACATTTTATGTCTTCAAAATATTCTTAAAACAAAAATAACCTCAGAAAGAAATTATTTTTCTGATGAAAAGAAAGCAAAACAATGCTTTTCCATCCATTTTAAATTATTTTACACTGTTTCCTTCTTTATAATACACGTGTGTTTAGGGCAGGAGTTGGACAAATTGGGACTTGGTATTGAAGACGATTGATGGGTCTGCTTCAGATAACATAATAAGTTCCTCTTGGCTCCTTCTCCCCCCAGACTCGGAATATTTGTTGTTCTACTAAGGATTATTTTGCAAGTCAACAGTGGCGAAAGATTGAAGATTGGCTCTCTGGCATGTAACTTCATTATCCCATTGGTTTCCTAACCATATTCTACAAACCATTCGTCAAAGGCATAACGAGAGACCCTCAGAGGCCGTCTTGTAAGATATTTCATGAAGGAAAAGCAGAAAAGCCTTACTGCTGTTCTTAGACATATAGGGCCTCTTTTGCTTGCGGTTATATGGGTGGATTGAGAGCCTCCATGTGACTTTTTTGAGAATGAAGCTACACTTCTTAAAAATAGATTTCTTTTCAGTATAATTGTCTCATTCAGATGACAATGAATTAAAGTTTAAAAAGGCAGAGAAGAGTCCAAACATAGCCATAAGGCAGACGCAGACATGATAATAAAATTGGGTATGGATGTGGGCAAGGGTTAGGATAACCTAGGAATCAGAAATCATACTGACATTGTCCAAAATACCTTATTGGACCTGATATGTACATGAGGTATAGATCTCAACCTCTGTACAGGAAAAGGAATATGCTAGAATAAATGTCTTATCAGCTAGTGTGTGAACACTATAATGTTCAGTTGAGAATGTCAATGTTGTCACTGTGTTTATGTTTACCTAAAGGAAAAGTGAGTGGTAGGATCCTCTCAGTGGGAACCAAGGAAGTCTCCTGTGCTCCTCTTCAAGCAAGAGGGGCCAGCACTGTGGTTATTCCAGGTTGAAGAAAGCAAAACAACCTGAATATTTCTCTCCAGGTTGGCAAGTCATATTGTGGCAACCGTTGCTAGCTGCCAAGCCAATGTTCATTTCTGTCCTTTTTTGTAACTAACAGAACCCTGGCTTTGTTTAAGTGGGCATTATTTTCATCTAGAAAATATCATTTTCCTACTCTTTCCTGGATATATCCATACACTACAATGCTGTCCACTGAAATGTAGACATAAGCGCCTATGAATGGCAGCCTCCCAAACAAAAAGCCAGGACTATTTTGTCTTATTCTCTCATCCTGAATGAGGGAGAAGGGAGGATGCCTGAGGTTCTGAACTGAATAAGAAGCATTAGTATGAACTGATGCTGTCCCCTATACATGTATGTATATGGGTGTATGGACTGTTAATGCCCACAGCATGCTTACTATGTACAAATGGTGGATTCCTTGGCCAAGACAGAGAAAATGTAAGGTGACTTTTTAAAACATATTTCTGTGCCAAAACATTGAAAGTGTTGAAAATCTGGTAAGAACATGCCAAAGGAAATAAGAAACAGCTGTATACCAAACCTGGATATTTTTGGAGCATTGCAATAAATACTGACAGCACTTGATTGTAATACGCTGAGTAAAAATGAGCCCATGCTTCTAAACAAATACGAATATGTCTTCATGCACATGGATGAGGGAGGGAGGGAGGTTTTTATTTATTTTTGTTTTTTGTGCCTTTGCTTTCCAGGAGAATATTCACTCCACTAGCTAATAAATGTTTATATAAATCAGCAGTTAAAATCATTGTGGGTAAAAAAAAAGAAAAAAAGAGGAATGGAGAAATCAAAGGAAATTAATTAGAAGTAAAGTTTAATACACAAGAGCTTACAAATTTTATAGGAAAATATAAATACAACTTCATGGTAATAAATTTGAACATAGTGGTTTCATTCATTAATAAGATAAAAAAATTAGCAAAATTTACAGATTTATTAAAGCCCAATTCTGGAAATTAAAATAAATGTTTTTCCTCAGTTACTGCTCAAGTTTTTACACACACACACACACACACACACACACACAGTATTTCTATAATTTAATTTTTTGTTTTCATTTCTCCTTCCCAAGAATATTGATCCCAATACATGTGCCATTCCAGAGTTTTTAAAAAAAGATTCTCCAGTCATACTCAAACATTAACCCTGTGTAAAACCTGACAAAGATAAAATAAGCACAGATCCAACTCACCCATAAATATAGATGCAAAAATCCTAATAAAAACTTGGCAGATTATATTTTGTAGTATATTAGAAGATAATAAACCATCACCAAACAGGCCTACTTAAAGGAATCAAGAATGATTTAGTATTAAAATAAAATAAATTTTATTTCATGTAAATTACACCTCAATAAAGCTGATTATTATTTTAAAGTATGATATAATCTAATATTTATAAGCTATATGATCCTATCAAATGTGTATATGTAGATGATAGAGCTATGTACATTAAGTTGGCATAAACAAATAGACTATAAGAAATATAAAATGCTTGGTGATAGATTTATGGATGATGTTTATTTTTCTTTGTGCGTGTGTGTGTGTGTGTGTGTGTGTGTGTGTGTGTGTGTATTGAGTTTTCAAATTGTCAACCAACCATATAAGACAACATCATAATACCAAGAAGGAAAATGAGGGTACCGCTGTTCAGATCCTCAATAGGAATTAAATGACCAAATGTGTGTGGTTTAGAAAACAGCCAACAATTTTCAGTATTTTTGTTTTTGAGCCATTTCAGTATATAAACATCTTTGGGAATGTGTTTTAAGCTCTGGAAATACTATCCTACTATTAGCAGCAACAAAGTCATAAATGAAGTAGCAATCTCATAACTGTCTCTAAAAATTGACATACACATTGATTTTTACTTAGTTATTTCTGATTCTTCACACTGTCTTTTAATGATACTCACTTGATTTCAACAGAAAAAAAAGTCAGTGATTTTTTTTCTAAAACATCCCAATTATTTTTGGAATAAATAAATAACTTAACATTCTGATATTTCTAATTAAACTTTCTGTCTTTTATAAAAAGTACTAGAGTCCTGGTGCATAAAATTCATGCACGGGGTGGGGTTGGGGTTTCCTCAGCCTACCCTGCACCCTCTCCAATCCGGAAGCCCTCAGAGGATGTCCTACTGATGGCTTAGGCCTGATCCCTGTGATTCTCTGCTCTCTGAAGGGCCTGCCTGCTCAACGCCGCAGTGATGGGCAAGCAGGCCCTGCTATGTGCTGTCTGCGGGGCCGTTTGCCAGCTCGCCCGGTTGCTGCAGTGACCCACAAGCACTCCCTGCTGTCTGCTGTCTGCTGTCTGCGGGGCCACTTGCCTGCTTGCCCGGTCGCCACCATGACTTGCAAGCAGGCCCTGCTGTGTGCTATCTGTGGGGTCCGCTTACCAGCTTGCCGCCTGTAGGACTGAAAGAACTGGAGGACTCTTGGGGGCGTGTCTGGCTGCGCCACCTTCCTGCTACCCCCTTGGTGGGGCTGAGGGGACTGGGCACCACTATCTGTGGCTATGGGCACTGCCATCTTTGTGACAGAGTGATGGTCAATTTGCATATTCCCTCTTTATTAGATAGGATACTGTCCTAATGAACTTTGGACTACATTATTCTGCCTAAAACAAGTGCTATAAAATTTGACAGTTGAATTTTATGGTCTTATTTTGTGAAAAAATTGATATGCCTTACATTTAAATTTATAGACATTTCACAACAGATATCAACTCTGATGACTAATTAACATATGAAATGATCTTGTTCTCTTTGAGATATATATTTTACTGACTGCCTTAGTGTTATTAGTACTTTTCTATTGAATCTCTTTGGAATGTATATGTAAGTGACATCGATGTGTTTTTCCTTCATTATGATTAATAGAAAAGAATTTAATGTCATGAAATTATTGTTTAAATATTTCTGGTGTATGAAACACTTGTTTGAAAATGTACTGAATTGGAATTATTATTCTGATAGCATTTTTAATTTGCTGCTGTTTTATTGTTTGAAAATGAATGAGGAGAAGAGAAACTGAGCTTTTAAGATTGACAGATCTATTGGCTATTTAATCAATGTGCTGGGCACTTCATCGGCATCCCAATGTTTTAGGTAGATTGACAGCAAGACCAGGGGTGTCTGGAGGTATGGGATACTGAGGGAGGGGGACCTGTGGCTCCTAGTGCTGGGCTTCTCACCCGCAGGCAGATAGCAATCACATGGAAGTGGTCATAAGGGCAGGTGATGGCCATTGCTTACAGCAGATAAAAACCAGTGTTGGTGCTTTGTGGTGAAAGTGAAGGGAATTCTGTGTGGTACCTTCTTAAAAGGATAACCTGGAAAGAAAGGACTGGACTTATCTCATCTATGATTGGACATTATCCACTACTGACTTCTGTGCATGGGCCATGACATTTCAATCGCACTGTACATGCACGCCCGCACGTGGTATTTTGTGGAAGAGCCACACTCAAGGGGCCAAAGAGTTGCATGTGGCTCACAAGCCACAGTTTACCGACCACTGTCCTAAGGCATTTCACTCTCTGAATGAAGTTTGAATAGCTTTCCAGGTGGTGGAGAAGAGATACTGAAGAGTCTAAGAAAAGAAAAATAAAATAAAACTTACCCTTCACAGGAAAGTATGTAGGATTAGAAGCTGCATGTGGGGGTTCCAAGATGGCTGCCAATGGGATGGCAGGCTGCAAGATAGTGTGTGAGTGAGAGAGTGAAAGTAGAGTGTGTGGACATGTGGGGATTGTCTGTATTTGTGAGTGAGGGACAGTTGTATTCCACAGGAATTTTGGGGACTGGTGGACTAGGCTCCCCTGGATGGGCAGCCTCTACTACTGCTGAAATCTCTCCCAGAGTGGCCAGCTGTGCAGCAATGCCCTAATCAAAAGACACAGGGTAGCTGAGTGAATAAGAATACATGACCCATATGTCTTCTGTCTACAGGAGACCCACCTCAGAACAAAGGACTCACACAGACTGATGGTGAAGGGATACAAAAAGGTTTTTCAGGTGAATGAAAATGAAAAAAAAAAATCTGGGATAGCAATACTTATATCTGACAAATTAGACCACAAAGTGAAGGCCATAACAAGAGATAAGGAAGGCCACTTCATAATACTAAAGGGAGCAATTCAATAGGAAGATATAACTTTGATAAACATATATGCACCAATACATTACCACCCAAATACATTAAAAAAAAAAAAAAAAAAAAAAAAAAAAAAACCTTCTGGAGGATATCAAGGGAGAGATTGACAGCAATACAGTCATAGTAGGGGACTTTAATACCCCACTACCACCACTGGATAAATCCTCTAAATAAAAAATCAGCAAGAAACATCAATCCTAAATGACTCACTATATCAGTTGGAATTAATTGACATCTTCAGAACATTTCACCCCAAAGCCAGAGAGTATACATTCTTCTCAAGTGCACATGGGTTGTTTTTAAAGATAGAGCACATATTGGGACACAGGCAAAGTCTCTTCAAATTCAAGAAGATAGAAATCATATCAAGCACTTCTCAGACCACAATGGCATAAAATTAGAAATCAACTACAATAAAAACAATGAAAAAAATCAAACACCTGTAAGCTAAATAACATGCTATTAAACAATGACTGGGTTACCAGAGAGATCAAAGAAGAAATAAGAATCATGGCAACAAATGACAATGAAAGCACAACAATCCAAAATCTGTGGGACACAGTGAAAGCAGTCTTGAGAGGGAAGTTCATAGCTCTATAGGCCTACCTCAAAAAAACAAGAAAAAAAATGGTAATAAATTATCTAACCCTACAACACAAAGAGTTAGAAAGAGAGCAATAAGAAAAGCCCAGCATAAGCAGAAGGAAGGAAATAATAAAGATCAGAGCAAAAATAAATGACATAGAGACCCCTCCCCCCCCAAAAAAAATACAAAAGATCAACAAAACCAAGAGCTGGTTTTTTGAAAGGATAAACAAGATTGATGAACCTCTAGCCAGGCTCACAAAAAAAGCAAAGAGAGAGAATCCAAATAAATAAAATCACAAATGAAAGAGATGAAGTAACAACTGATCCCACAGTAATACAAAGGGTTATGAAAAAATACTATGCACAACTCTAATCCAATAAAATGGACAACTTAGGCGAAATGGACATATTCTTAGAAAAATACAAGCTCCCAAAACTCAATCAGGAAGAATTAAAAAAAAAAAAAACCTGAACAGTCTGATAACTACTGAAGAAATTGAAGAAGTGGTCAAATATCTTCCAGCAAACAAAAGCCCTGGTCTGGACGGCTTTACAGGGGAGTTCTACCAAGCATTCAAAGAAGAACTAAAACCTACCCTCCTCAGACTATTTCAAAAAATTCAAGAGGAAGGCACACTTCCAAGCTCTTTTAATGAAGCCAGCCTTACCCTAATTCCAAAACCAGATAAAGACACCACAAAAAGGAGAACTACTGGCCAATATACTTGATGAACATAGATGCTAAAATCCTCAACAAAATTCTAGCAAATAAGATTCAGCATTACATTAGAAACATCATACACCATGACCAAGTGGGATTTATCCCAGGGATGCAAGGATGGTACAATATCTGCAAATCAATAAATGTGATACATCACATAAACAAATTGAGAGACAAAAAATCACATAATCATATCAATCGATGCAGAAAAAGCTTCTGACAAAATCCAACAAGAGGGTTCATACCTCAACATAATAAAAGCCTTATATGACAAACCCACAGCCAATATCATACTCAGTGGGCAAAAACTAAACACATTTCCCCTAAGAACTGTAACAAGAAAGGGATGTCCATTTTCACCACTCCTGTTCAATACAGTACTGGAAGTGCTAACCATAGCAATAAGACAAGAAGAAGAAATAAAAGGCATCCAAATTGGAAAAGAAGAAGTAAAACTGTCCTTATTCATTGATGACATGATACTATACACAGAAAACCCAAAGACTCCATCAAAAAACCACTAGACCTAATAAATGAATTTGGCAATGTAGCAGGATACAAAATTAACACCCCCAAATTATGGTCTTTTTATACATCAATAATGAAGTCACGGAAAGAGAAACAAAACAAAACAAAAAAAAACCCATTTACCATTGCACCAAAAAAAAAAAAATAAGATACCTAGGGATAAACTTAAATAAGGATGTGAAAGACCTGTACTCAGAAAACTACAGGACATTTCAAAAAGAGATAGAGGAAGACATAAACAAATGGAAGAACATACCATGTTCATAGATTGGTAGAATCAACATCATGAAAATGCCCATACTATCCAAAGCAATCTACAGATTTAATGCAATCCCCATTAAAATACCAATGGCATACTTTAAAGATCTAGAACAAACTCTCCAAAAATTCATCTGGAATGAAAAAAGACCCCGAATAGCCACAGCAATCCTGAGAAAGAAGAACAAAGTTGGAGGGATCACAATACTAGCTATGAAGCTATATTTTCAAGCCACGGTTCTCAAAACTGCCTGGTTGGCACATGAACAGACATATATACCAATGGAACAGAACAGAGAACCCAGAAATCAACCAAAACCATTATGCTCAATTAATATTTGACAAAGGAGGCAACAGCATATAATGGAGTGAAGACAATCTGTTCAATAAATGGTGCTGGGAAATTTGGTCAGATACATGCAAAAAAAAAATGAAACTAGACCACCAACTTACACCACACACAAAAACAAACTCAAAAGGGCCAAAGGACTTAAATGTAAGACAGGAAACTATAAAAATCCTACAAGACTCCATAGGCAGCAAAATATCAGACATATGTCATAGCAATATCTTTACAGACACATCACCAAGGGCAGTAGTTCTCAACCTGTGGGTCGCGACCCCTTTGGAGGTCAAACGACCCTTTTACAGGGGTCACCTAAGACCATCGGAGAACACATATATAATTACATATTGTTTTTGTGATTAATTACTATGCTTTAATTACGTTCAGTTTGTAACAATGAAATTGGGGGTCATCACAACATGAGGAACTGTATTAAAGGGTCCCAGCATTAGGAAGGTTGAGAACCACTGACCTAGGGTAATGGAGTCTAAGGAGAAAATAAACAAATGGGACTACATCAGAATACAAAGCTTCTGCAGAGCAAAAGAAACCATCAACAAAACAAGAAGAAAGCTCACTGCATGGGAGAACATATTTGTCAATGATATTTCAGACAAAGGTTTAATCTCCAAAATTTACAGAGAACTCATACAACTTAACAAAAGGAAGGTAAACAATCCAATGAAAACATGGGCAAAGGACCTAAACAGACACTTTTTAAAAGAGGACATACAGAAGGCCTAGAGACATATGAAAACATGCTCAAAGACACTAATCATATGAGAGATGAAAATCAAAACAACAATGAGATACCATCTCACACCTGTCAGAATGGCTGTCATCAACAAATCAACAAACAACAAGTGCTGGAGAGGATGTGGAGAAAAAGGAACCCTCGTGCACTGCTGGTGGGAATGAAGACTGGTGCAGCCACTGTGGAAGACAGTATGGAATTTCCTCAAAAAGTTAAAAATGGAACTCCCATTTGATTCAGTAATCCCACTTCTAGGACTATATCCCAAGAAACCAGAAACACCAAACAGAAAAGATATATGCACACCTATGTTCATTGCAGCACAATTTACAATAGCTAAGATTTGGAAATAAACTAAGTGCCCATCAACAGATGAGTGGATTAAAAAACTGTGTTACATCTACACAATGGAATACTATACCGCTATAAGAAAGAAGGAACTTTTACCATTTGCAACAGCATGGATGAAACTGGAGAGCATTATGCTAAGTGAAATAAGCCAGTCGGAGAAAGATAAATATCATACGATCTCACTCATATGTGGGATATAATAATCAACATAATTTGATGAACAAGAATAGATCCAAAGACAAATGGCAAGGAAGGGGGGATTTAGAGAGACCAACCATAGGACTTGTATGCATGCATATTAACACAGTGTGGGAATGGCGGGGGGAGGGGCGGTCAAGCAGGGAAAAAAGAGACATATGTAAAACTTTAGACAATAAAAAAAGAAGCTGCATGTGACCCTGTATCTATATTTTTATATATAAGCCCAGCGACCATTACTGTGGAACAACTGTAACGACCGGTCGATATGACATGCACTGACCACCAGAGGACAGACGCTCAACACAGGAACTACCCCCTGATGGTCAGTGCGCTCCCACTGTGGGAGTGCAGCTCAGCCAGAAGCCGGGCTCAAGTCTGGCGAACACATCAGCAGTGGTGGGAGCCTCTTCCACCTCCACAGCAGCGCTAAGGAGCGGCGAGCCAAGCAGTAAGGAGTGAGCAGGCAGGTGGTTAGGAGCGAGGGGTTCCAGATTGTTAGAAGGCATATGCCAGGCTGAGGGACTTCCTTCCCCTCCTCCACTCCTCCCTGTGCACGAATTTTGTGCACCAGGCCTCTAGTATTGTATAAGAATTAATTAAATTAGAGACCAGACACAAAGGTTGAATTTCTCCAGCAATGTTCGGCTTCTAATGTGCTTGCACACATGTATAGGGTGTCCCAAAATTCACGCAAGATTTGAATTTTGCGTGAGCATTAACAACAACTTGGTTTATTAAATCAGATTCTAATATCTGTTGCCCTTTGATTTCAATCCCTTCAATTTGATAAGCATTATCAAGTACCAATTATGGCCCAGGAGCAGGGACAATGAAGACCACTCCAAAGCCGTGGAGGCCATTTACCTGATGTGCTATTTCATACATAACCCTATACTGTATACTTTATGAATCAATAAAAAAATTACAATTTTTAATTATAAACCTGTGTTTTCTATCAAAATTACTTCTTGCGTTAATTTTGGGACACCCTATAGTAAGTTAAGTCAGCTGCAAGAGACAGAATGACTGACTCACAAGGGGTTAAACAAATGGGGGTTTCTTTCTGCCTACCTAATAGGAAGCCTGGAGATAATGTAGTTGCTGGTATTGATTCAGCAACTGCTAAATAATGTCATCAGGGAGGCAGGCTTTGTCTCTTTCTGGACTGCCTTGCTCAGCACCCTGGCTTTCATCCTTATTTACATCAGCATTCACAGCAAGAAAAGGAAGGAACTTGGCCCGCGTCAGTAATTTCCTTCTAGAAAAACAATGATCAAGAAACAGCAACCAGACCTGTGCTCAGGTGTCAGTGGCTAGACCTGTGGCATGTGCAGGGGAACCAGGGGAGGGGAGTGTCCAGCTGTGCACACTGCCTCGATGAACCCGTGGTTCTGAGTGAGAAGTTTGGGAGAATGGAGGTGTGTGTTAAATGGCTCCGCCTGCCACCTGTGACAATGGATGGCAGTATTTGCACTGAACCACACTGGAGTCCACCAGGTTAATTTACTAGAGCGAGAAACAGAGAGAGGGTTGATGATCTCAGCAAGACGGTGATTATCTGACTAAAGGGATCAAATAGGCTCACCGGCAAGAGCACTGGAAATAAAACTAAAACAGGGGGCTGAGAGAAATCTGCAAAGAAGAATTTAAAAACAATTTTTAGTTAATGCCTCTACTTTGGTAAAAAAAACAAAAACAAAAACAAAACAAAAAACAAAAAACAAAAAACTATGTATTTGCACATGTAATTTCTAGAATTTGCTTGTTTTTAAATAATAAATCTTCCAGAACATACTTCCATCTAAAATAAAGTAATGACCAATCCAGCCTAAATTAAAATAGCTTCATATTGAAATGTTAAATCACATGGTACCAGGCTAAGATTTTAAATTAATCAAGATGAAATAAGGTACTTATCTATCTCCAAATTGCAACTTGCTTTTTGGTGACCTGGACTGGCTTTATGACTGAGGCTGGAGTTTTACACACCAAAGGGCACTGAGATTCGGAACTCTGTCTGGACTAAGCCAATACAACCAGGAGACAAGTAAACTGTTTAATTTTAAAAGGATAGCCCTTGATTGTCTTGATTGAGCCAATCATTTGGAACCATTCACAACCTCTGCACTCACAACAGTGGCATCGTGTAAGCAAACTTTGAAATGCTTTTGAACATCCTGGGAATATGTTTCTGTCTGATCTGTAATTATAATGACTCTTTCACATGTGTTTTGCTGCCAATAATGTTTTTGACAACAGAAACTCACATGCAAGTTGTTCTCCTGCACAGCTTGACCGTAGTAGCATGATGCATACCCAGTCAGATACACACAAAATGTGGTGCGGAATTTCTAAATTCGAGATAAACAAGGATGAAGATGTGTTGTTATTCTGAGTACCCCCATCCCAAAGAGAAGCTTCCATTTCTGTAGAAGAATGGACCTCCAGGTATTGTAATAATGATAGTGATAACCATGAAAGCTAACACACATGGGTGCCTGCCATCTACCAGGTACTCTACCAGGGCCTTTCCATGCCTCATCTCATCCAATCCTTACAAGAATCTTTTAAGGTTCACATGAGAATCATCGTCATTGCGCAGAAAGAGCTGTGGTGGGTATAGTTGACGTTCCTAAAATGACATACTTAAAACAGGATGAAGACAGAATTAGAACTCAAACAGTCAGATTTTAGAACCTAGGATTTCAATCATAATTTTGTCCCCAACCCTCAAGGTCCAGGAAAAAAGTCAACCCTCAGAATTCTTTTTCTGATTGACATATGTCAAAAAATATAGTAAGTGGGGTTTATTCAGCTTCTAACCCCAACTTCCAAACTCCCAATTGCTCAACCTGGAGAGGATTTAAAATTTCCTGAATGACTCTACTGTCTCCATGAATAGTCAGCCTGTGATAGTCAAATTCCTGTTTCTTGCAATCTTAAAAATAAATTTTGGGGAGAAATTTTCTCAAGGGAGAATGAAAAAAAAAATCTTGCTGAGTCTTATATTGACATGGATTTATAAAGTTAACATAGCATAGCATCATAGAAGTAACTTGATTCCAAGAGAAAAACACCAGCATTCATGTTTGCATGGCTTGCTAATCATATACCCTTTTCAATTTTTCTAACATCTCTTTATTTGTATTTCTGTGGAATCTGTGCTTTTTCTCACTCTAAGGCAGTGGTTCTCAACCTACCTAATGCCCCGACCCTTTAATACAGTTCCTCATGTTGTGGTGACCCCAATTTCATTGTTACAAATTGAACATAATTAAAGCATAGTGATTAATCACAAAACAATATGTAATTATATATGTGTTTTCCGATGGTCTTAGATGACCCCTGTGAAAGGGTCTTTCGACCTCCAAAGGATCGCAACCCACAGGTTGAGAACCGCTGCTCTAAGGGAAAAGGACATAAAATGACATCAGAGGACTCCCATCTATATATATAAAGAGCCAGGGGCCATCGCAACCGAATGGATGACCGAACAGACAACCGAACAGGCTGCGTAGGGTGACAAGGCTGGCAGGGGGTTATTGAGGGATGACGAAATGACTAAGCAGCAGGCTGCATGGGGCAACCAAGCCAGCAGGGGGGGCAGGGAGGGGGGACCAGGCCAGAAGGGGGTTAGTGAGGGATGACCAAGCGACTGAATAGCAGGCTGTGTGTGGTGACCATGCTGGCGGGGGGGGGGGGGGGCAGTGAGGGGCAACCATGCCAGTGGGTGGGGCAGTTGGAGGTGACCAGGTCAGCAGGGGGTGCAGTTAAAGGTGACCATGCTGGCAGAGTGGGGCAGTGAGGAGATACAAGGCTGGCAGAGGGGCAGTTGGGGGTGATCAGGCCAGTGGGGGGGAAGTTGGGGGCAATCAGGCTTGCAGGGGGATAGTAAAGGGTGACCAGGCTCCTGGAGGGAAGTTAGGGGCAACCAGGCTGGCAGCGGGGGACTGTTATGGGTGACCAGGCCAGCAGGGAGGCAGTAAGGGGCAACCATGCTGTGGGGGGGGCAGTTAGGGGTGACCAGGCCAGTGGGGGAGGGTTTCAGGTGGGGGTGACCAGGTTGGTGGCGGGGCCAGTAGGGGTGATCAGGCAGGCAGGCAGGTGAGCATTTAGGAACCAGCGGTCCCAGATTATGAGAGGGATGTCCGACTGCCTGTTCAGGATCGGGCCTAAACCAGCAGTCGGACATGCCCCAAGGGGTCCTGGATTGGAGAGGGTGCAGGCTGGGCTGAAGGGTCCTCCCCCCTTACACTAATTTCATGCACCGGGCCTCTAGTATACAATAAAATGTTAACTGCCACTCATAAATCCTAACACATTCACAGTATTGGATCAAATGGGCAAATATAAACCAAGCATATATTTCAATGGTTCTTCAATCCTTTGGCCATTTATTTCCAAATTAAATGTGCCATTAACATTTAGACTAGCTGTCTATTTTCATTTTTCTTCAAGTTCTATTAACAAATAGTCCATGTAATATAGTAACTTTGATTTTTTGTCCTAAAGAGAAATCATTACTTGTTAGGTAGAAAACTTGCCCAAATCTATGTCTTCTAAACTATTTCCAGAGATCTCATGATAAACCTACACAAGTTGAAATTGTTTAATTTCTTGTTATTTATCTTGACAATGTTGTGGTAGAAGCATCACAGTATGAAATAAGAAGAAAACCCCATTATAAGTAGTGCAGTTTAAAAAAAAATAGTTTCCCACTGCTGATCAAGCTTACCAATTCACATTTTAACTGAAAGCCTAATCGCAGTAACGAATTTTTTAAACCAGAAAACACACAACTTTCCATTATAAAAAGCATCCTTGCTCTGCTAATTGCCAAACACGAGTAAACATGTGGTTTTTGGTATAATTTCTATTAAGTAAATTTTTCAATAGCAAACTGAGTACCACACAATGAAATGCAAACAAGGTAATTAAAATTATGAGTTATGTGTCTAAAAACAAACACAATCTTTGTTCAAAGTTTTTAACCTTTTTTAAAAATGTCATTGACTTGGTGCCCTGAAGCACCCATATATATATCATTCTACAGCACCCACGTCTGGGATGGAAATTAGGCTGCAGAAACAGGGGATGATGTCAATATCATGTACACGGTAGGATGCAACTTAAGTAACATGACCGTCCAGGGCAAATTGCAGAGGAAACAATACGATGCTCATTCATTCCGGGTTCTCCTCTACACTTGGTTGACCTTGAGGTCTGTCCCAGAAGTGATTTTTGCATGATTCTTCCCTTCCTTATGCATCTCTTTACCTATTCATTTATTTTTTTCAATTTTAATGCCTCCTTACACTCTTTTCTAATGAGTTCCCTGCACTTTTTATCAAAGATATAAATTCTCATACTTACTGTAGTATTTCTTTATTAAGAGGTAGCACTTTTATTTGTGCTTGGATTTGTTTTCTCTAGGATTAATTTTGTTTTTATTATTTTTTGATGACATACTTGCATGGTTTGAGTGGTTTGCCTAACGTTATTTCCCCACAAGCCCCATTATTTAAGTCTTCAAGGTTTTGGGGAGCACGCAGATTGCAATACAGCGATACGTATGAACTATATGCATTGCATCTCGATTACATGAAGGCTACTGAGACACCCGCCTTTTTGTCAAGTCAGGAATGCTAATTTCTTTCATAAATTAGTTGTCTCTATCTTAGCGATGTGAACTATGCAATTTCCCTTTATGTATTAGGTGCCTGTAGAGAAATGTGATGTGAGCCGCTAGCTAGTGTATGTGATTTGATGATATGCATTTTTCTTTAAACTCACTACTGGTTTCATTTATTTTGTGTTGAAGATTGTGGGTGTTGGTAGTTCACCTTTTTGTAATTCTGTTCCTTTATTGGTTGTTTCTAAATTTCCATTAACAATGTCTAAAGAAAGAAGGGGAGGTTTTACACACACACACATCACATATATACAGGTAGACATAGGCTGTATTTAAAATTACTTGATTATTTAAATGGCATTCGAATGTAAGCAGCAGGTGGAAAGAGACCAGAATAAGTTGTTTGGAATGAAACAGAAAAGACCAATGGATTACCTGCCCCTTTACAACTTTTCCGCTGTAGTTTCGGAGTTGTGGAAAGAATGTCTCTATTACCCCACCAGGATACCATTTGTCACATTGGAATAGAATCAACATTTTCTACAAGGCTTTCTGGATTCATTAGGAAGTTGGTGTGTTCTCTCAAAGTCCCTAACTTCCCCCCAGCGTGCATTAACCGACGGAGGGAGCCTGAGTCAGCAAGTCATAAACTTTGTATACAGACAAACGAGAGAGGAATTGGCAGCACAGTGGGTCCTGGTTGTAAAAAGTAAGCACTGACAAGATGTGTGATAAAAGAGCTTAAGGAACGCATTCCATCTCAGTTACACAAGAGTCCACAATGCAAACCAGATAAAGGTCAGCTCACTGATGAACATAAGATGAGGTTGTCAATTCCATGCACCCATTGAACCAATATTTATGCATGCTGTACTGTAGGCAATACTCTGTTGGTACCTCTCCTCGATAGATTCTCTTTTCCAAGAAATGCACCATCCCCAGGTGCTGGGGGCACAAATGCTCCATCCAGGTGCTGGGGAACTGGCTGCTAGTAGCTCACGCTGTACCCTCCTCTGAGAACTGTCCTTATCTGGCGGGAGCTACTCTCATACCCATGATGGACTCACACTGGGAAGGTGGGTAAGAACCCAGTCCACTGGCTTCAAAGAGGGATGACTGTTCGATGCAATCCATGCCCCAGAGCTCCCCAGAGGACTGGACTGAGGCCAGGTGACCAACAGTTTCCCTGGGACTGTCCTGGTTGTAGCCCCTTCAGTCTCTACAGTCATCCAGAACATCTACCAGCAATGCCATCTTTTCCATGATGCTTGATGCTTACAAAGCTGTCTGCTTCAGCAACATTTAAATGATTTTAAACTCTTCTGACAATACAGAAAATATTAAAAGATATTAAAAATTCAAGCAACACACCAGGCACCTAAGAAGTTAAACATTGGTGAGAGAAGGAAAAGCAGAACAACTCTTGGATTATTTTCAGAAAAAAATAATTTTCTTCCCAAATCCGAAAACTAATGATGTTTACCTGCCCCCAGATCTTCCCTATGTGATGGCATGTTCCCATTCTTGCCTTTTGAGACTACAAGAGATAGCTTCATAAATAATTATTCAGAAAATACGGCCACTTAGCAATACTTTGCTTCTTCTATATTATTAAGGAATTATATACTGAAGCTTAATTCTTTCCATATTCATATTTTAGTAAAATTAATAGGACTACCTTTAATATGTTTGCTCATGTTCCACAGTCCATGTTCCACCATCCATGGAACAGAATTTAGACTTTTGTTGATGTGTCTGCGGATCTCAAAGTAAAATGCCCATAGGATTAAGCAAGTAACATAAACATATATCAGGTAACAGAGGCAAGAGGGAGTGGTGGAGACTGCTGCAAAATAGAGCGTGTTCATTTCCTTTTTAAAGGGTGCTGCTAATTTTTTTTTTTTTTTTTTACCGAAAAGCTAAGAATTTTCATAATACAATCTACCCATTTGTTGATGTTGACAACTAACTTATTTTTTAATGCTGAGCAAGCTAGACAAAACATAGACTTCAGAGTATTTACAACTGCTGGCGAGGGTTATCATTCCGAACATGCAGGCATCTCTGCACTGAGCTGAATTACAGGATTGCTTTCAAAGGGATGCAAAGGTAGGAAGAACTAACTAATCATCTCCAACATCTCTTCCTACCTTGCTTCCATTTCTATGCTTTGCAATCACGGCTGTAAATGGAGAAGCCAGTAAGGGGGCTGTGGTCCAATTTCTTAACCCAAATCTTAGTTGAACATTGCGGGAAGCCATCCATTGTCAACATTATCATGAAAGTGCAACAAGGAACTCGGAAGGCCGGAAGGCCGATGGACCTTGGACCATTAGCAGGGCTAATGCCATGCACCAATTGTTCTGCTGAGATAGTGATGGCTCGAAGCAATTTCCTGACCTAATAGCCTCAAAGTAAATCTTTACTGATCTTTTACTGACCTTTGAGATAGTCTGTCTGCTACCGGTTTGCCGTGATTAACTGAGGGCAAGGTGTGTATCTAAAATTGAATAAAAGCTGGCAGGTCCAGGGTTTGGGGAGCTTCTCCACTAGAGGGAAGATTTCCACCCGGCCCCTCATGCCTTCTAAATTCATATTTCTAGTCTAGAGTTTCATTTGTGTGTGGCCCCTTCTTCAGATCCTGAACCCTAGCTGTGAATGGATGCGGCAGAACAAACAATGGCTGGCTTCAGAATTCCCACGTGAGGTCAAGTTCTTAGCTTTAGTAATTCTGTTTCCTTCCCATTCAGAGAAGTGTTTTTACTTACTCTTTGCATATTCATCTCTGCACTGACTTTTCAAGGCTACCTTCTCCTCTGCCCCAGCCTTCCCTACACCAACAACCAGCGAGATTGTCTTCAAATATGCATTAGTCATAGTTCTTATTGCAAGCAAGATACTAACTGAAGCAGAAAACTTGAGGAGAGGGATGTTAGGAGCTCTGCAGATTGACAGGAAGCCTGGGGAGCGAGGCTGGAGAAATGGAGAAGAACCAGAGGAAGACAAGCCACAAGATCCCTTGCCCAGGCTGTGCACAGGAGCAGCGTTTGATCTGGACTGTGCTATTGGAACAATTCCCTGCTGTCCCCTGCCCCTTCCCTTTCTCCTGAGCCGAAGTCCTGGGAAGGAGCCTGTGGCTGGCCAAGCCGAAATCCTGGGCCACATGCCTGGAGCCGCCAGGGATGGAGAGCAAGGACTCTGCCCGGGGCCCTTCCTCTGCTGGACTCATCTCGCCACCACCGCCCGCCACGCCGATGCTGGACTCACATTAGGGAAGGCTCAGCTTCAATATCACTATTGTACAGAGGCCTTCCAGGCCACGCTTTTAGAGAACGCCACCTCAGCCACAGTGCTTTGTAACAGGCTCATATATGTGCTTTATGTTTCCTACAATGGCCTGGAAACAGTTTGAGGTGTGTTTCCTTGGTGCCTGATGACTTGCATGATGTCCCATTCCCTAGCAGCCCGCCAGTTTGGGAGGTGACTGAGAACACCTGCAGGTTTGCTTTTTCTCTAGCCCCTGATGTAGTACCAGGCACGGAGAAGATGCTCAGTATCTCTTTGTTGAACACAGAACAGAATGCAGTCTTCAGCTGACTCACTGAGGGAAAGTATGACATTTTTGCAGACCAGCGATTTGTAACAGGTGTGCCACAAGATTTTTTAAAATATGCAATGCCCAAATGTTTAGGCAGGGGCAAGACTTCTTTTCCCTTAGATCAGTGATGGCGAACCTTTTGAGCTCTGCGTGTCAGCATTTTGAAAAACCCTAACTTAACTCTGGTGCCATGTCACATATAGAAATTTTTTTATATTTGCAATGATAGTAAAACAAAGACTTATATTTTTGATATTTATTTTACATATTTAAATGCCATTTACAAAGAAAAATCAACCAAAAAAATGAGTTTCCATGTCACCTCTGACACGCGTATCATAGGTTCGCCATCACTGCCTTAGATTGTCAAATTAAAAAATGGCAACAGCCAACACAACAATAGCCATCTACTGTGAATGCCCTGTCTTGAACCATAAATATGTAGGTCACATAATACAGTTGCATTTTATTGGTCACATCACATGATAAAATTGCATCTGATTGGTTAATTCTTGGTACCAGAAATCCTTATATACTGGTATAGGCACCTAATTTTTTTAAAAAAGACACTTTGGAGCAAAAAGGGTAGGTCATTACTATTATTACATTTTATAAATCAATAAAAATTATACCTTTTTTGTCATATCAGCAAAAGTATATTTTTGGATGTGCCACAGAATTTTAGCAATTAGTTTATGTGTGCATGAGATGGACAAGGCTGAAACTCGCTGCTGTAGACCAAGGGTTCAAACTGCAGGTAGTACCTGGGTTGTGTGGGAAAGGGAAGCAAACAGGCCCAGCTTCCCAGCTCTCCTCCCGTTGCCAACAGAATATCTCCTCTTATACGTCTTTCACAACTCAGGCTTCTAGGCAAGATTTAATCAAAGGATTTTCATCCAAATGAAGTTTGATGGTGAAGACTTAACCAGGAGAAAGGGAAATTATTAAAACAGGTTAGTATTTAGAAAATTATGGTAAATATTGAAAGGTGGTGATGAGTAACACTGATAGATCATGATTATTCAAATTGGTCTGTACTTTTTCCAAATTTTTTCCAAAAACAGTGTTATTTTGGTTAAATCCCTGCTTGTGATGATTTAGGTGTGAATCTGTTGATAACGTTTCTATGCACGGTGGTCTTTAACTCCTCTACAGTTTACATGGCCATCTGGTGAAGTTGTGTGCCCACTAGAAAACAGTTATACATTCAGAATGCACGGATCCCATCTGCCTGGAAGGCAGGTTCAGTGAGCAGGAGCAGGCTTCTTTCATTCGCGGCACTACCATCCGTCTTTGGAACAGCGAGTGCCACAGAGAACGTGGTTCACAAACCTTCTGTGAAGAAGAGCTTGAAAGGGGTGCAGAGGGTGAGCAGGGGTGAGGATGGCAGTGGTGGCACAAAGCCTCAGAGACCAAGTGAGGTCAGGATGGACATGCACAGGGAGGCAGTGATGGGGTTAGCGATGCACAGGGGTATTGATCCAATGGTGAAACATATTAAGATGACAGCAGCCAGTTTCATTGGTAAAGGAAGAGGTTACATATGAAAAAGGAGAAAAATATATGTACATCTCTGTAGTAAACCCTCAATGTCCATAGGTTCTGTGCCTTTAAGATAAAGGACATATAACAAAACCAAGTATACATAGGTTAATTGACATAAACAAGAGGTAAGCTCCTACACAGTGTCTCATCGACATTCATTGAAATTATGCTGAAAAAAGAACATTATTTGAGGACCTGCTCTGTGTGTGTATGCACATATGTTTGTGAGAATGTATGTGTGTGATAGTGTGTATGTGCACCTGTCTGTGGGTGAGCATGTGTGTGTGTGTATGAGTGTGTGTGTGTGTGTGTGTGTGTGAGTGAATGTGAGTATGTGGGTGTGGTGTGAGGTATGTGTGCCATAAGTTGTGTGTGTGCGATGAGTGTGTGCATGTGTGTATGTGTATGCATGTGTGTGAGAGAGTGTGGTGTGAATGTATGTGAATGTGTGTGTGGCATGTGTGTACATGTGTATGTGTTTGTGGTACATGTGTGTGTGTTCCCCCACTCTGTCCTCTGTAAGGAGCAGGAAGTACTAACAACACTGAGCAATTGGCACCCCTAGTGCTCAGATCTCAGTTTCTGAAAGTCATTGTCGACTCAAAGGAAGCCATGTTTCTTGGAATAAAGACTGATCAAGGCTGGGCAGGAGCAGGGCTGGATGAGCCTCATCTCGTGTCAGAAAACAAGAATGTGCTCGGAGAAGAAATGCAATGAATAAACCAAAGTCAGCTCAAAAGGGTCCCCACTGATCAAATCCAAAATGGTACAATGCAACCACCAAAGTGAATAGCAATAGATTGTACCCACGGCATAAAATATGAATCTATAAGATTGCACTGATGTAAACAAATAAGAAAATAAAAACCTTTTTGCAAAAACATCAAATAATAAATGTAGAGAGAATATGGAATTAGACAATCATCATGTGGCAGCCACCACAGTAATAATTTAGCCAAGGGGTGTCCATGGATATAGAACTGATTACTAAAAGTTGGAGGGGAGTCAGATATTTATGTAGTCTCAAGGGACTTCCCACAAAACACACATTAATTACAGAGGAAACAGGATAGCTTTCCTTTGGCAAAACCTATAAGTGGTCAAAGTGACTATCAAAGTGATGGGACAAATGACAACCATGCACCACTTGATGGCGATAGTGAGAAGTACCCAGCCCTCCTGTTTGCGTTATCACATGGTGACCTCCTTGTCTGATATGCACAACCTCCATCAAATCGAAAGGAAAGATCAAACACAAACCGAAAGACATTCCTGAAAATAACTCACATGTAAAGTTCCAAACTGTCAGATCAATGTCACGGAAGCCAAGGAGAGACTAAGAAAATATTCCAGCTGGCAGGGACCCAGGAGACAGGACAACTGGGTGCAATATGGGACCCCGGATTAGCTTCTTTGCTGTAAGTGACATTACTGGAACAGCTGAAGAAATCGGAATGGGGCCCACGGAGGAGACGGTGGTGATATGTCAGTGTTAACGACCTGGATGTGATGGCTGTATTGCAGTGATGTGGAATAATGTCCTCATTTGTAGGAACACACACTAAAATATGGGGTGGTGATGAAGCATCGTGTCGGCAACTTGCTCTCAAATGGCTTACAAGGAAATAGTTCTTCGAACAAGGCCTCTCTGCATGTTTGAAATTAATTCTAAATAAAAAGTAAGCACATTGACACAACCCTACATTCTGCGAACAATAAAGCCAGTTTATTTGTTAATAAAAATCAAGGCAAATTAAAACAACGTAGGGTTGTTTCAACGTAGGGAATAAGAGGCTTCTTCACTGACCAGCTCTGTCTCCTTTCACCTTAAAGACCAGCGTCTCATTTGGCGAAGGTTTATGGGCCATGTCCGGAGAGCCACTCACTGCTGCGAAACGGAATAAAACGGGCCAGGTTCTTGCTTGCACGCAGTCAGCCTCGCTGCTGGAAAGTTGAACACAAAACACATTTCTACCAGGGAGTATGGAGGAGGGGTGTGTGTGTGTGTGTGTGTGTGTGTGTGTGTGTGCCTGCTTCTGAGTATTATGACAATCAATTGAACAAAAGAAAAGTGAATGAGAAAAACTGTGCTTTCCCTTCTTCTCTAACCACTTCTGTTTCTTCCCATGTCGGCCACCTTCATATTCTGTTCATAGCAGTCACATAATTCAACAAGTAAATAGAAAAGATAAAGGAAAAAATGCCTTGACACGTTCTTGATTTTTTTTAAGATTATGGATAAATCTTTGACCATTTAAGTGGATTTGGAGAAAGTCCTTATGTAGAGAAGTTGCATCCCAGACAATTGTCTCTGTGGCCACTTTCTGCAATGCCTATTAAAAAAGTAAGGTAAAGCCAAAGCCGGTTTGGCTCAGTGGATGGAGCGTCGGCCTGCGGACTGAAGGGTCCCGGGTTCGATTCCGGTCAAGGGCATGTACCTGGGTTGTGGGCATATCCCCAGTGGGGGACGTGTAGGAGGCAGCTGATCGATGTTTCTCTCTCATCGATGTTTCTAACTCTCTATCTCTCTCCCTTCCTCTCTGTAAAAAATCAATAAAATATATTTTTTAAAAAAAAGTAAGGTAAAGAAAAACATATTTAATTTGTTTTCCTTCCAAGTAAGGAGAAAATGCAGAACAAAGAAAAAGGACCTTGCATGCCCACTTGCTATTTTCAGAGAGGGTTGGGCATGTGGGAAAGGTAGCATTATGGAAGCCAAAATTCCTTTGGGAAAAGCGATGACAGGTTCCTAAGAATGAAACGTTACAAATGAAACTACAGGATCCCTGGTCTGTTCTGAGCTCCATGTACAAAGTAACACATCTTATGAGATTGATTGCACATGTCATGGTATGTAATTATTCAGTTTGTCCCAGCAGTTTCCTGAGTTTAGTTTTAAGGAATAAAATGACACTAAGTCTTTATCCCTTACATCATAAGAATGAAATTCTAAGACTACCATCTCCAAACAGGGCACCAGGCTTCTTTTCATTAGGTTTTAACTAATAGGATTTTCTCTGGTATTCTGACTATACCAATAATACATGTTCGTTGCAGGAAATTTGGGAAATCCAGAAAACCATTATAGAGAAAGGAACTATTCATCCATATTGAACTTTACATCAGATGCACACAAGGCAGGCAATGAAAATCGGTGAGAGGACTGGATCCCACAGGGAAGTGGTGTGCTTCCCAGTCGCCTCAGAACACATGACTCACCTTCGCTTGTATCTTTCCGTTTCCTATAGTTGCTAGAGACATGGGTTCCAAGAAATTTAAACTTTCCTCTTAACTTTAATGTGTGGAAGACAATAGTGCAAAAACAATGGTAGCAGCACCTGGCACCTGGCCTCCGTGCTGGGAGAAGGAGGTGCTGGGACTTGGACGAGCAGGACAGCATAGGATCAATTTACAGAGAAAAGTCCTAGCAAAGACTGATCCGGCATGTTTTTGACACCTGGAAATGTAGCATCACTATCACTTGACCTTCCTTCTTTTGTTCTCTTTTCTTTTTAAGCATTAAGGCACTTCCCATAGCATAAAATTCACCCATCTAAAGTACACAAATCCATTGTTTTTAGTACACTTAGAGAGTCATGCCACTATCACCATCATCTAAATTTAGAACATTCTGTCCCTCCCCCAACAAACAACCCCATTCTAACTAGCAGTGGCTTTCATTCCCTCTGGCCTCCCATCCCCAACTTCCGGCAGCACTGGGTCTATTTTCTGTGCCTATGGATTTGCCCAGTCTGGACCTTGTATGTGAATGGAGTCAGAGCATGTTTTTCTGCAACTGACTTCTTCCACTCGGCATCATGTTTTTGAAGTTCATCTGTGTCAGGATTTGAAGAGCAGCCAGCAACACAGATCTTTATGTGAACTCTGCATTGGTAAATAATGGCCACTAATTTAAAACCAGTGTAGCCCAAACTAAATATATATATGCGATAGCCGGTCTGGTGTTTAGGTCACGATGTTGCAAACTTGACTGAGAACACAGGCATGAGGGACAAACTCTTAATAGCCGCTGAAGCCAGGGGCCACTTCCCTCCGAGTCCTGGGGGAGTAGAGGACCATGGGAGGGGTCCTGGGTACGGATCATAAAGAGACACATATTTCATAGAGAACGTTTAATAAAGGACTAACATCGGTCTGCTTCTTATACCCATGCCACTGGTTCTAAACCAGCCTATATAATAAAGAGCTAATATGCAAATGGTCGCCATGCCCTCCTGCCCTCACACCCTCCCGCCCTCGCTGAGGCCGGGGGACCTGAGGCAGGGCCAGGGGACCTGAGGCCACGCATCCCGCCCTGGCAGGGCTTGATGGAGGACCTGAGGCTGCACCCCCTCCTGGTGGGGCTTGACAGCTGTGGGGCCGGCTGGGTCTGGGTCTTGCACAATTTTGAGGTGTGCAGGGGTGGGCAGGGACTTGACTCTGAGTCCCACAGACTCTGACAGGAGGGATATTTTCATATACATTTTACTAATTTTCTTTCATCTCTGACACTCCTTTTATAGAGAAAGGGCAAATAGCAATATTAAAATATTTCCTCTAATTAATTCCCTTTTAACGTGCACAAATTTCATGCACCAGGCCACTAGTATCAGTAATAAAAATAACTTTCCTCCCAAACATATTTGCTTATCTTAGCCCTCACCCATTGCTCTGCTTGCTCCTGGGTGTTAGTAATGGAGAGTTAGTTTCCGTTTAGCACATAGCATTTGCGTTTCCTTTAATCAACCCTGTCATTTTGTTTGGAACCTCCTGATATGAGTTGGCCCTGGGCACAGCAGACTCAGTCACATGGTCTGTTTCAGGAATAACCCTTGAAGCTTGCCTCAGGCAGCGGTGTCCTGCCCCCTGTGGGGCCACCTAGCTTTGCATTTCAATGGCATATGTGAAATAAACAGGGATCAGCCAGGGGTTGTAATAAAGAAAAAGTAAACATGGAGTGCTTCCAGCCTGCCCTTTTTTTGTGCTTCAGGTTTTTTAAAACTTGCTTAATAAGCAGAAGCTATAAAGCCGTTATTTGTTCCGGCCCAAGACAACAATGTAAGCCCAGATCTCTTCTCTCCCTTTAAAAATCATGGACGTAATTAAAATGATTCCTAAGTTCCTGCTTTCCTTTCTCATGGTGATTTCATGTCATTTCATATATATTTATTTACTTGTTTACTGTCATATACATGTAGAAAACATAACAAAGGAAACATCTTCCTGCCTGCATTTCTCTCTGCCATTATTATGCTTCTTTCATTTCACCATCATTACCAAGTGCTTCTGTCGTGCGGAGGAAGCGACTAATAAAATGTGAGGCATCCCAAGTCTCAAATTTACTGGTCATGTCACTAAGCCCAGCCAGAAAGAAGGAGAGAGGGAAGGAGGGAGGGAGAGGAGACAAAAGAATTTCATCGAGGAAAAATGACGTGCCGGTGGTAAACACATCCCTTCATTCATTTGACAAATACCTTTAAGAACTGACTGTGTGTTAGACAGTTTTCCATTCTCTACTGCTGCTTGACAAACTGCCCCAAAGCCAGCGGCTCCTTTGGTTTTGTGGCACGTGAGGAACTCCAACACGGGGGTATGCGGAGGGGAAGGGTCCGGAGGGGGGAGAAGACAGCACTGACGGAGGAGAACGTGGTGACACTTGCTGGAGAGGCCACTGAGGAGCAACAATACAACGGACTGCACGGTGGTGGGAGGTGCGGGGGGGCGCCTGAGAGAGCAGGCCAGCTGGCCACACTGCCGAGGCCTGGGCACCTACAGTCGCCTGGGCATTTCCCACTGACCCTCCTCGGGTCCTGCCCCTCCATCAAAGCCTCCAGGAGCCAGTGCCCCACTTCCATAAGGCGTGACGTATAACCGGGATCCTGGACTTGTCCCCTTAAAGGTCCTGCGCCCACTTCTGGGACCTCAAACATCTTCTTCCCCAGTCAACTTTCCTGAAGATGAGACACACTTCTGGTGGCAGCTCTTGGTTAGGGCAAGGAGAATGAAATTTGAAAATCAAGGGCTCTGGGCCTGAGCTGGGTCCCCCAAGGGGATCTGTTCTCCAAGTCTCCTCCCAGGTGTCAGCTGTGGGACTGGCCCTCCGTTCACCTGCCCTACCTGGTGCAGGGTCGAGTGTGCGACTACGGAGCCTGGCAGTTGGTAGGTGACTGGCATGGGTGAGTGGAAGCTTTCTTAGGACAATTTTATCAGGAAAAGAGGAAGCAACATCATCAGCCAAGTTCAGGAGGGAGGGCTTGCAGGTTGGGGAAGAAAGGACAAGGCCCCAGGAGACTGGGAGCAACGGGCTAAGGAAAAGTCGCAGGAGCGTCGGCAGCACAGAAGGCCAACTTGAAGTCAGTCACTGTGTTTGAGGTCAGACTGCTCCGTGCACTGCGCTTAGGCATGAAATAGGTGGAATTTGGACTTAACCTATGATGTGGTTGCCTCTGCTGAGGATGATGAAGGCTAAGAAAGTTGAGGATAGATCTGAAGGAAGGATAACAATGGACTTGGGATTTCAGCTGAATAAGAAAGGAAGATGAGAAGCATTGAAGGACTAAGTGCTGGGGGGCACAATGGTTTCCTGCTCTGCCCTCCCAACACCCACCCCTCTGGGGCTGAAGAAGTGTTGGCATCAGAAAATAAAGGGGAAAAATGAGGGGATGTGGAGGTGGTGACTAGAGAGTGGGATTCATTCAACTGAGAATAACCCGCTGTTCTGTTTATTGGCAATAAGTTAGGTTGGAAATACACTCAGGAAACAGGAGGCTTAAGACTATCTACCAGAGTCCATAGCATTGAGAGTTCAGGGCGGTGGATGGCGTACTTCCATGACTATTGAAGTCACCAAGAATCATGAAGTAACGGCTAAGTAAATTGAGTTCAGAAAGCAAGGTGCACACAGGAATACAGGAAGCCCTCATTTGAGAGTAAAAAAATGGCAGATGTGCCATGCATCTGTCTAACCATGATCTGTATACATGCCAATACTCCACACACCTGCTTGTATGTATACGCACAGACTAACCGTGAAAGCAGACAGAGGCAATCCTCCTACCAGGGGTCAACTCTGATGATGGCATCCAGGGAACCAGAGGTTCAGGGTAGCGTGTTTTAAAATATATCTGCACAATGCCCTGACTGGTTTGGCTCAGTAGATAGAGGGTCAGCCTTCGGACTGAAAGGCCCAGGTTCGATTCCGGTCAAGGGCATGTACCTTAGTTGCGGGCACATCCCCAGTAGGGGGATGTACAGGAAGCAGCTAATTGATGTTTTTCTCTCATTGATGTTTCTAACTCTATATCCCTCTCCCTTCCTCTCTATAAAAAATCAAATATATATATATATATATATATATATATATATATATATATATATATATATATATATATTATCCCTTAGTTCAAAAATAAAAGAAAACAGGTAGTTAATAAACAATAAAAATAACAATGATCTTAGCTGGTCTTACTTTGCCGGACTTGCTTTTCTTACCACCCTCAAGAAGCACCCGGTCCTTTAAATGAAGCCAAGTTTTGAAAATAAAATCCTCAGAGCAATCGGGGCAATTAAGATGTATTTACACATCTCTGGGTTGGGGAGAAATGGATTTGTCTTGCTGCTGGCAACGTGAGCAACAAAAATCCGATGTGCTAACCAACTTAGTGGAGAAAGTCTGTGTCTGGATCAAAGACCAGATGATTGCAATTCAGCCACCCAATATCTTCTTGCTGATTTAATTAACATAATGCTCCCGTAACAAAATGAAACAACATTATTAAGCTGCATTGATGAAATGCAGGCCAAACCCTCACAGAAAGGCTGCCAAAGGCCTTGGGCTTGGAAAAGGTTTTCCTGTTTCACACTGTTTCTCCCACAAGAACAGCTCGCGTGGGAGAAACCACCCGACAAAAGGGGGATCCAGCAGAAAGGAAAGAGGAGGCAGCCCCGCCCATCGTGGGCCCATGGTGCTGAAATAGACAATAGGAAGGAACTTTGACCACCAAGACGCTTCACCTCCGATTGGGCCCATCCCCGGAGTGAGTTAAGCTTTCCTTAGAGCAGCCCCTTTAGGACTTTGCCGGGCTATTATCATTTCCAGGTATCAAAGTCTACAAATGAAAATGGTCACTGCAGCTTCCCCATCTCACCTGGAGCACATCTCTCCCTGAAGGGATGAGTCTCCAGTCCTGTTTTGACCCTTTTCAGCTTGGAACAGGGAGTTTTGAGGAAGTGTGAGCAGGCATTATTCAAGCGGAGATAGTGACTCAGAGACACCAGGTGATTAAAGTGAGGGAACTGGATCAAGAGTGGAGGAACTTGTTCAGTTCTCTTCATTCCCACTGTCACCCTTCTAGCCCCAGTGAGGGGAGGGGACCCCTGCAAGCTGGGGAGCTCCTGCCTTGTCTAAAGGGCAGCCACTGCGTATGTGTTGTCACGCATTGCAAAGGAGCTATGCATGGGGCTCCTGGTGCAGACAGCCATCCAGGCCTGTGCTCTGGGTCCTACACAAGTTCCTCCAGACAAAATTACCTATTCTCTCCCCAGCAGCCAGGCTGACTCTTTAGAATGTCAATCAAATGAAGTCTCCAGCCAGGAGTCTGGCCGGGTTACTCAGTTGGATAGTGCAAAATTCTGACACATTAAGGTTGTGGGTTTGATCCCCAGTCAGGGCACATATAAGAATCAACCAATGAGTGCATAAATAAGTGGAACAACAAATAAATGCTTCTTTCTGTCCCTTCTTCTCTCTCTAAAAGCAATCAATCAATAATAAATGAATAAATAAATAAACAAACAAAGTCTCCACAGCCCACCCCATTTCCGAATCTTTACAGGTTTTCCATTGTCCCTAAAGTTAATTTTATGCTCCATAGAATGCCCCTCCCCAACAAAATCACAATCTCTAGCTGGTAAATTCTCACCTGTCCTTCAGTTTCAACTTAGTGTTTTCCTCAAAGGGCCTTTCCCAGATCCTGATCCCCCTGCAGGTCCCACCACTGTTCGCTCTCGCCTTGACGTTGACAATTTGGGTATTACTGCCCTTGACCCCCTCACTAAAGCACAAGCTCTGAGAAGGCATATGACCTTTCTGTTTTGCTCACTCTCACATCCAAAGAGAGTGCCTGACACATGGTAAGTGCTCAGTAAATCGCTGATGAGTATATGGTCAGCAGGAATTTGCAGAGCACCTTCCACACGCCAGGGATTGTGCTGACAGGGAACAGACAGGTGTCCTGCTCACTTAGACTATAAACAGCCCAGAAGTGGAGGTCATGTTGATGTTTGTTTTAGGCAATCTCGCCTAAAAACTACTGAGAAGCCTGGCAATTCAATTCTATGAACCAATACATGGAACAGAGAAAATTGCTCCCAACCCAGGAGTGTGGTTGGAGAGCTGAACAAAGGAGAATGCTTTTCCCACATGAACCTCTGCCTCCCAAGGCCAATGCCACATGCATGCCACCTCCACCCCCTCCCAGGGCCAGGCCCAATGAATGGATCACAGCACTCTCTGTGCTGGGAATTCATTTCTGATTCCTTCTTGAAACAGTCCAGGCAGCTCCACTAACCGATCAGAGTTGGCCATAAAGATGGACTGGTTTTCCATCCCATTTTCTAGTCCTGAAAACCAGGGGAAACAGCCCTGGTGAGAACTGAGCACTGATTCAAGCGAAATGCCCTGCTCCCACCTCGGGGGTCAGATGGCACCAGGTTAGGATGGACTCCTGGCAGCCAGACAGCCGCTGGGCACTGGATCCCAACCCTGCCCTCTGAGGCACCTGCAATGCCCTCTTCCCGAAGGTACTTCTCAGTCTATTGCTAACTCTCCGAGCCTTGCGAGAATTTTAAGATGGACCAAATTTTTCCCAAAAATTATTTTTAAAAGTAATTTTCACATTTTTATTGGACACAGACAGGCCAGCTCATAGAGGGGCGGCTCTTCCCATCATTTTCCGTTCTTGTAGGGCAGCCACAATCTCAGCCTGTTTATGGGGCGCATCAATTCATAAGTCTGCGGCATTCCAAATCACTTACTCGGGGGCCTAATTATTCCCCAACACGAACGTGTACACCGGCTCAGTGTACGTCCTTCATTAAAGCTTCCAAGCCATTAACTGAACACAATATTAAGTCTGTACTCTGACTTCATGTGGTTCTTTTGTGTTAATAAATTGTAAAGCAGTGCATTGAACTATAACCATATATGCTTGAGTGTGTGTGTGTGTGTGTGTCTCTGTGTATATGTGTCTCTGTGTATCTATGTCTTTGTATGTGTGTGTCTATGTGTATATTTGTGTGTATGTATGTATGTATATGTGGCCCTGTGGCTGTGTGTGTGTTTGTATATGTGTATATATTTGTGTATCTGTGTGCTTGTGTGTATACTTATGTATCTGTGTTTGTGTATATGTTTGTATGTATGCATGTGTCTGTGTGTATCTGTGTGTATATATGCGCATATGTGTGTATATATGGCTTAGTGGCTGTGTGTAAATGTGCTCTTTCTTTAGCAGTAAACTCTAAGCTATGACTTCTGGAGATTTGCAGTTCTTCATAATGTTCAAATAAATAAAAAGCTCAATTAATATTTAATAGATATTAAAAAGCTTTTCTCCAGAGAAATCAGCATCTTTTCCCATTAAATATGAAATATACTATTAAAATAAATTAAAGTGTGGCTATAAATAAGATCCTTCAAAGGTGAGGTCATGGCTCCAAAACTGTGAGGAAGTAGTACGTGCACCTGTCCACATGTAAATTATAGCATTAAATAACAATAACAATGATAGCAGATTATCCTGCTTGGCATGTACTGTTAGCACCCTGTGAAGCATTTCACATATATTAAACCACTTTACCTTTAGGACTGTTAAGTTTTATCCCCTTGTTACCCATGAATAAAGTGAGGCACAGAGAGGTTACGTAACTTGCCCGAAGCCTCCCAGTTGGCAGGGTTCAAACACCACACAGCTAGGAGGCGCGGGCTCCAGAGTCCGTGCTGTATTCCCTGACTGTCCTGCCTCTAGGATTTAGAGCATCTCTTTTCCTAAGTAGCAGGCCCCTGTGCAACGTGGGCCTGTGCACGCTGGACCTCTACTATCTTGTGTCATCAAAGACCAGCAGAGCCCTTGAGTGCAAAATCTGAGCAGCTTTTCATTTCACCTTTCACTTTGGAATCCTCGATTCTAGGGCTTTTGATATCTACCGATTCTGCAAAGGCGCTGCTGGCTCTGACAGCTACCTTCTCGCCAACAGGGACAGTCTGACATCACCAGACATTTGACAATTGTCCTGAGTGAGTTCCCCAGGGCCAAGGTCCCCTTCACTTAGCCTTTTGTTGGTGACAGGGGTTCTGAGTAAAAAGTCAGCTGAGCTGAACAGAGAATTCCATCCAGAGGAAATAAATGTAAATTATTAACGAGCAAACATTGTTCTAGAAAATCAAAGCCACCTACCAGGTGGTTGGCCCTGTGGTCCACGGGAGAGAAAATGTCATCTTGCAACAGCTTCTGCCCATGATTTTTTAATGAGGTGCCCTCGCTGGGGTAGGACTTTTTTAGGGGAGGTCTGAAGTGGGTGCTAAGGCAACTTAGGGTAAGAAAATCTCAATAATTTTGCAATTGGATTGTGAACGAACTCTTCTGTTCACAAATTCCTAGACTCATTTCCTGCCAAGGTTAAAAATGAAATCCATTAAAAAAATAAGAACATGGCGGTGGGGGGAATGTGGAATCAGATGAAAAATACAGAAATAATAGGCACTTAAGAACGCTAGAGCAGACTGAAAATTAGAAATTAAAATAAATGTGAGATTAAGCCTGAAATATTTAAACCAAGAGAGCTAAGAGGGTAAAAGCAACAGAAGACGGTGAAATTAATCCTAGAGGTAGAATCCTCATCTGATTAGAATTTAGAGGTTGAGATGGAATAAATGAATTATTTAGAAGGATATTTTAAAAGGCTCTGAGCTAACAAGATAAAAAGTGAAACCCTGGAAGTGAAGAGATGTAATATGTAAATATTCTAAGAAAAATGATTTAATAAGTGAGGTAAACTGAGTGAAGGATGCATCAGCCAAGTCCTGGTCCATAGGCAGGGCCCTGGCTCTCACACTTGAGAAGACATCAGTCACCTGAAAGCCCAGCTCGCTGGGCCTGTCCCCCGGTTCTAACTCAGTAGGTCTGGGGTGAACCCTGAGAACCCGCATTTCTCTCAGAGCTTCAGGGGAAGCTCATGCTGTCGCTGGACCAGGACACCACCGTGAGCCCCACCCTCCAGAGTCCTGAAAACCTTCCTGCACAAGAATATTCACAAGAACTTTCCCCACAAAGCAGAAAAACACGGACAACTCTACTGTCTGATGACACGACATGGGACAAAAGTAAGACGGTGCTAGCTAGCATTGCCCCATGGCTGTCACACACCAGTGGAAATGAATGAAACGCAGCTGCACACGGCAACACAGATGCATCTTGGAAAGAGAAGGCTGTGTAAAAAGAAGCGGGTCACAGATGTCTATATGGTGAATAAAATGGTTTTTGAAGCTTCAAGTCAAACAACAGTTAAGTTAAGGATACATGCATATGTGGCAAATCCTTTTTTAGATGTAAGAGAGTAATAAATTTGTAACTCAGAGAAATATAGGAGAACAGGACTGGGAAAGAGAACTGGTGAATTGGCCTACAACCGCTGTGCCAGGGCTTAGTGTGGGCTGGAATTCATAGGTCCTTCTTCACTATTATTCTTTTAAATATATATATGTAAAATCTCCCACGTATGAAATACTGAATTTTAACATATGGCCACTACTGTTACAGTTAATTCTGTGACAACCTGAGTCGGCCACAGTACCCCGATAGCTGGTCAAACACTATTGTATATGCTTTCGTGAAGGTGTCTTTCAGATAAGCTACCATCTAAATCAGCAGGCCTCAGTAAAGCAGGTTACTGTCTATAAGGTGAGCAGGCCTCCTTCAATCAGTTGAAGGTCTGAAAAAAAGGACCAACATCCCCCCAGGTAGCGGGAACTGTGCCTCAGACTCAGGCGGCACACAATCTCCCCTGGGCCTTGGTCTGGGGCCAGTCCTGCTCACTGTCGACTCAGCTTCTAGATGGTCTGGGCCAGTTCCTTAAAATAAACAACTAGAGATCTTCATACATTTCCTGAATGTATGAATTCGCTCTCAGTCTCTGGAGAGCCCTGAGTAACTCACTCATTTTCCAAAGCATTCTCCACTGTTAAGTTTGGGCTCTGAGGCTGCGTGGATGCCTGGCGGGGGAAGGGGGACAGTGGAGAGACTACTGGGTTCCCTCTGAGACTGCAGCTGAGAAACGGGAAGCCTGGGGGGCAGAGCATCCCCCTCAGTCCTCGGGCAGCTTCTGTGAGCCGATCATTTCCCACCATCGAGGCATATAGGGTGGTTTGGTCTGAACTCTTCAGTTTTGAGTTACAGCAACAGCTCAGACTAGTTAAGCAGGCAAAGTGAAAGAATTGATTCTCATAACTAAAACTTCCTACAAGTGTGTGACTTCCAACAATAACTGATTTCACCAGCTCTCAACTCTACACTCCTAACAGCCCCAACATGATTCCCCCTTCATACTGTCGGTGAAATAAGTGTTTATCTTTCCTGAGGGGTGCAGCAAACATTCTCAAACCAGTTTCAGCATTAGGGAGGGGGTCATGGCCAGTGAGTGGAACACTATGGTGAAGCAGGCTCTGGAATTCTAAAGCCAATTTCTGGGCCCACCCCCATCTATTAAATTACAGACCAAAGATGGGGAGGGGATGTTGTTATTAAAGGAGGGGAATGGATATTGGGCAGCTAAACAATAAATAACACTAATAATCCTATATAATAAAAGCCCTGCAACCGAAATGGCAGAACGACCAGAGACAAGAAAAACCATGGACCCTCACCCAGGCTGGCCCCACCCCCAGCGGGGACCCTCACCACGAAGGGGTGTGTGGCCAGCCTGCAAACCACCTGTGGCCCCTCGCCCAGGCTGGCCCAACCCCCCAGCAGGGACCCCCACACCAATCAGGGATATGGCCAGCCTGCAAACCACCCGTGACCCCTTGCCCTGGCTTGCCAGGCCCCCACAGTGGGGACCCCCACCCCAATGCGGGGCCCCTACCCATACATCAGGCCTCTATCCTATATAATAAAAGGGTAATATGCAAATTGACCCTAACAGCAGAACGACCAGAACGACCACTGGACCAATCACTACGAGACACACTGACCACCTCTCTGTCCCTTTCTCCAGCTGGAAGGCTCCTATGGCCTAATGGTGAATTGGGAAATGGGGGTGGGTGGCAGCGGACGTGGACAGCACCAGGCCAAGGCCCCTGCCCCACCAGTCACCCCATACACAGAGGGCAACCCGTGGTGGGGGTGGGGCTGGTGAGCGGGTAGGAACAGCCGACCTCTCGGTCCCTTCCCCCATCTGTCAGGCACCGATCACCTGATGGTGAACGGGGAACTGGAGGTAGGGGGGGGGGGGGGGCGGAACCAGCTGCGGGTAGCTGGGGAAGATGGCCTTGATCGCAGGCCAGGCCTAGAGACTGTACCTGCACATGAATTTCATACTCTGGGCCTCTATTAATAATAATAATATCAATAGATGTCCACACCACAGGAAGAATGTTTTCTCCTCAGAGACACAAGTGATTGTGGCTAATTCTGTGAGACTATAGCATCTCTGGCTTCAGGGGACTGTCTCCCATGGTCTCCAAACATCCAGAATCATTGCATGAACCTTTAGACTCTAGAGGGCAATACCATCATCTTAGAGATAAGAAATTAAAGACCAAGGATGTTGATAACTGGTTTAAGGTCAATCAAATTGGTAAGTGGCAACATTGGGGTGTTCAATGAAGAAGCTGGATTTTTTTTTTTATTTGTAAAGAGTGGGAGTGAAGGAGATAACTTATTGGAGGGGGTGTTACAAGGATGGGGTGACCTGGAGGAGCTGAGGAACATTGACAACTGCTGTTTAAAACCTGAAGCTCAGTAACTTCAGGAGCATGAGTTTGTAATTCTCCTAAAACCTAGTCTGTTTCATGCATTTTCAGTCTTCATGTAGTTAAAGCTTATTCTCGAAAGAACTGTTTATTTTATCAGCTAAGGTCACAAAAAAATCAGGTTTAATTGCACATACATCTTACACATCTAAATTCCATCGCAGGTAATTCATGTTCATACAATATTATCTAAAATATTATACTAAAAAGAGCTCTCAGATTCAACTGTCTTCTGCAAGGCAAATTTACATATGCTAAATATCAGCCACTTATATTTCAAAACTCCTTTTATTTTAGCTATTCAGAGGGAGTACAGGATACAGCATCTAAAGATCTGATTATTGTGATGATTTTCCTGGAAAATATTCTGGTTTTATTTTATCTGTCTATTAAGACATGATGCCTGGGAAGTATTACTTGTCCATTGCAAGATGTGGAATATGGAGCCAGTGTGAAGGAGCAGATGTCTAAAAGGTGATATCTTGTTAACAATCAGATTGGAGCTGATAGAAATGTCTCCTCAGTTCTCCATCTCTGGGGAAGTTGCAAAATATCATAGATGGTAGGCATCTCCATGGATATGTCTGTTGATCTTCTCAAGTCTCTTTTATTCCACATTTCATTTGGCTTCCTCCATAAACACCATAAATTATACCTGTAGCACTTAATGCCTATCAATGCACATTAGAGGATAAAAGGAAGCAACTATGTCTTCCTGAAGTGATGATGTCGGGAAATTGACTATGCTCAGGCCCTGACTTAGTGATTGACAACTCCACATCTGGATCCCAGTACAGGACACTTAAATTTGTTTTTCAACATTTTTATTAGGAAAAATTTCAAACAATAGAGTAGAAAACAACTAACCAAGCACCCAGTTATCCTCTACCCAGATTAACTTCTTAACAGTGTATACTGTTTGCCTTCATTTATTTTATTTCATTTTATATTTAAACTAGAGTCCTGGTGCACAAATTCATGCACCAGTGGGGTCCCTTGGCCTGGCCTGCCGGATCAAGCCGAAACCGACTCTCTGACATCCCCCGAAGGGTCCCAGATTGCAAGAGGGAGCAGGCCAGGCCAAGGGACCCCACAAGTGCACAAACAGGGCCAGGAAGGGACACGGGAGGTTGGCCAGCTGGGGAGGTACTGTGGGAGGGTATGTCTGGCTCCTCTCTCTCAGTCCTGATTGGCTGGACCACAGCAGCAAGCTAACCTACTGGTCAGAGTGTCTGGTGTTTTCCCCCTGGTGGTCAGTGCACATCATAACAGCTGGTTGACTGGTCAAACTGTCTGCCCCCTGGTGGTCAGTGCATGTCATAAGAGCAGTTGAGCAACCTTAGCATATCATTAGCATATTATGCTTTGATTGGTTGAATGGATGACCGGACGACTGGACACTTAGCATATTAGGCTTTTATTATATAGGATAATACACTACAGATACAGTCCAAGTTCTTTGTACTGCCTATGGCAGATATGCAAAGCTGGGAGCAGACATAGCTTAGGGGTTAAGGGTCCTATTCCAGTGCTAACATCCTGGATTTGAATTCCAACTCTGCAACTCACTGGCTGTGAGACTTTAGGCAAGTTTTTTAACAACCCTCCCCTCCCTGCCCTGTGCCTCAGTTTGCTCATCTATTAAAAGAGGGATAATGATAACAGCAGTACTTACCACCCAGGGCTGTTGTGAGGATTAAACAAATTCCTTCTCACAAAACACTAAGACTATACCTGGCACACAATGAGCCTGCTTGCTAGTCTTCCCAGGGAACCCTTGGAGTTTATAATTTCCATGATTTGGGCATAATGGAAGTTTCTGTTGACATTCTTTAAGAATGTTCACCTTACTTCATATAGCTGATCTTTAAGTTCCTCACCTCCAAATGTGAATTAAAGTTGATTTATTCAAAATGTATCATTTTACTAAATACATCACAGTATAGCAAATAAAAATATGACAAATCATAACTATTGGGAGACTCTGAATTAATTCATGGAAACAAAACATCAAACTTTAAGTTGAAATTGCTACAAAATACTCTCACTCTGTACCTCAGAGCTCTAGTAAAAGATTAGTTGTAAAGGAATTGGTTAATTTTACGTAAAGTTTTGAATCTGAAACTTTGTAACAAAAAGAGAACATAAATAAAGGTTTAAAAAAAGTTTAAATACCTCACTGAGAAATTAGAAAAATGTGCCTGCAATTATCCTCCATCCACCAACAAAGCTTATTATATACAGAGAGACAAATGCATTCCACATGCTGACAAGTTGAACTTCCCTGCAGGTTTATTATCCCACTTACTCATGACCTGATAAAATGTCAAGTGTCAACTCTTTTAAAAGGGAAGGCATTGCTTTTAAGCAAATTTGTGAAGTCTTCAGAGGAATGTCTGGTGGCTCCTCCTGGCATTCTCTGATTGGTTCTCTAGGAAAACAATTATTCATTTTCATGAACTTTACTCTTTTGCTCATTTCCTATCTTTCCAATGATCAATTTACTTAACTGATCTGATTTTTGAAGTTGAAATTGACTGGTAAGTATTTTATTTCAACAATTTAGTAGGAAAAACACATCTACACTAATAAAAGACAAACATGCAAATTGATTGTACCTTTGCTATGCCTTAAGCCATGCCCACCAGCCAATCAGAGTGACTATATGCAAATTAACCCAACCAAGATGGCAGCCGGAGGCCACAGAGCTGGAGCGAGCAGGAGGCCTGGTTGCCCCAATGATGGAGGAAGCCAAGCTTCCTGCCTGCCACGGCCCGGCTCTGAGCTCCACTCAAAGCAACAAAGTTTCAATTATAGAAGATAAATAAACCCCAGATACCTGCTTTGAGCCGGCCGTGGCCACGGAGCTGGAGTGAGCAGGAGGCATGGGTTGCCCTTGGTGATGGAGGAAGCCAAGCTTCCCTCCCGCCCACCCTGGCTGGCTCTGAGCTCCTCTCAAGGCTACAAAGTTTCAATTATAGAAGGTAAATAAATCCCAGAATAAAAAAAAAAGAAAAAAAGGAGAGGCTAGGGCCGCTAGGAGCTTCCATCACTAGAGGGGCATGGCCAGCCTGAAAATGGACCTCAGCCCCTCACCCAGACTGGCCAGGCACCCCAGTGGGCCCCCCCCCACCCTAAAGGGGGTGTGGCCAGCCTGAAAACAGCCATCAGGCCCTCACCCAGGCTGGCCAGGCACCCCAGCGGGACCCTCACCCTGATCCGGGACACCCTTCAGGGCAAACCAGTCGGCCCCCACCCATGCACCGGGCCTCTATCCTATATAATAAAAGGGTAATATGCAAATTGACCCTAACAGCAGAACAACTTGGAATGACTGGTCACTATGACACACACTGACCACCAGGGGGCAGATGCTCAATGCCGGAGCTGTCCCCTGGTGGTCAGTGCACTCCCGCAGGGGTAGCTCTGCTCAGCCACAAGCCAGGCTGATGGCTGCCAGTACAGCGGTGGTGGTGGGAGCCTCTCCCACCTCCTCAGCAGCACTAAGGATGTCCAGCTGCAGCTTAGGTCTGCTCCTTGCTGGTAAGTGGACATCCCCTGAGGGCTGCTGGGCTGCCAGAGGGATGTCTTACTGCCAGCTTGGGCCAATCCCCCAGGGAGCGGGCCTAAGCCAGAAGGTGGACATCCTCTGAGAAGTCCCAGACTGTAAAAGGGCATAGGCCGGGCTGAGGGACCCCCCCGAGTGCATAAATTTTTGTGTACTGGGCCTCTAGTCTGTATAATAAAAGCCTAAGTGACTGTTATGGCAGAACAACCAGAATGATTGATTGCTATGATGCACACTGACCACCAGGGGGAAGACACTCAATGCAGGAGCTGCCCCCCTGGTGGTCAGTGCACTCCCATAGAGGGAGCACCGCTCAGCCAGAAGCCAGGCTCACGGCTGGAGAGCACAGCGGTGGTGGCGGGAGCCTCTCCCGTCTCCACGGCAACGCTAAGGAGCAGTGAGCACAGTGATAAGGAGCAGCGAGCAGGTGGGCAGTAAGGAGCGAATGCTCCTGTACTACGGGGTGCAGGCTGGGCTGAGGGCCCTCCCTCCCCATGAGTGCATGTATTTCATGTACTGGGCCTCTAGTTATATACAATTTAATGGTGAACTTGGTTATATTTTGGTATTATCCAATTCTTATTAAGAAAAATCTTCATATAGAGTAAAATGCACATTAGAAAATGCACACAAACCATGAAATATTGTGAAACTAAAACCTGAAACTTAGCATTTGTTCCACAAGCAATTTTCTAATGCATGATTGTTACACACCTACAATAAAATGCTTCTTACTTTAATAGCCATAGTTGCTTTAAGAAGAAGGAATAATTCTGATGTTACTGATTGGAATATTTTTGCACAGACAAACTGTACAAGATCACAGTCAATAAGTGAATGGCAAAGATATAACTTGAATACAGGATTTCTGAAGCCAACATCCATTTTTGTTTTCTTTTTTAAAAAATGTTTTTATTGATTTCAGAGAAAGGGAGAGGTAGAGATAAATAGAAACATTTGTGATGAGAGAGAATCATCGATCAGGTGCCTCCTGTACACCCCACACTGGGGATCGAGCTCACAACCTGGGCATGTGCCTTGTACGGGAATTGAACCTTGACCTCCTGGTTCATAGGTTGATGCTCAAGCACTGCTGAACCACACCAGCCAGGCAACATCTGTTTTCTTAATTGACCTGAGATAGGCCTGTTTCAAGACTTTCACACTGACATTGGTTTATAACATCGCTACCCATAACAGGATAGTAGACAGCTACATCTAATCAAACATTTCTACCAAAAAAAAGAAGAAAAAAAAAGGATCACTGATCATTTAGAAACAGGTTAACACAGGATGCAGTGAATACTGTGGCTAAGCACCTTGGCTGGGATGCACCATCTTTAACTGAAGTTTCTAGTCCTGTCTGTGAACTATACACATATTTCTCTAACAAATTTAAAAAGTCATACCAATTTTGGTTTAACTGTAATTTATCCAGTTGATCAATTGTCTTTTAACAGTAGTTACCATTAAAAAATAGGGACTCCTGCCCTAGCCCCTTTGGCTCAGTGGATAGAGCATCGGCCTGCAGAATGAAGAGTCCCAGGTTCGATTCCGGTCAAGAGCACATGCCTAGGTTGTGGACTCGATCCCCAGTTGGAAGCATGCAGGAGACAGCCAATCAATGATATCTTGCATATGGGTACATACAAAGAGACTGGGCTTTGCACTTTCATCAATGATATTTCTCTCTCTCTCTCTCTCTCTCTCTCTCTCTCTCTCTCTCTCTCTCTCCCTTCCTCTCGGAAATAAATAAAAAATATATTTGAAAAAAAATACCAACTCCCTTTCCTCAGTGATCTAAACTTGTGATTAAATTTTAGTTTCCAAAATAGACATGACAAATAAAATTAAGTGTCTGTAAAAGTGATGGAAATATGGTAAGTCTAAAACAGACATGTGTGTGAATGCATGTATGCATGGAGAGAGAGAGAGAGAGAGAGAGAGAGAGAGAGAGAGAGAGAGAGAGAAAGAAAGATTGAGATTGTGAGAGAGATTGTGAGAAATAAAAGCACTGAAAAAAATCAACCTTTAAGTACATCAAATGTAGAGGGATTGAAAATACTAATAAAATGACTTTCTTATCATTGCACCTTGTCACTAGAGAAAAAAATCAAGAGTAAAATAATATGTGAGCACTGATATGATTTTTCTTTCATTCTTTGTGTAAGTTCTACAAGATTTTTACTAAATAACAATTTGCTAAAAATCAAAGGTGAAGACATGCTATGTCCTAAGTCACCATCTGTTCCATTCCTCTACTATAAATGCATATGTAATTATGTAATAATATGTAATATGCTTGTACAAACCTGATGCACCTTGATAAGGGGGTGGATATATATGCATGTGGGAGTAGTAGGATCCAAATTGTTGAAGCTGACTATGGATCCCAATTTCCCAGGAAAGTGCAAAGCCCAGTCTCTTTGTATATACCCATATGCAAGATATCTTGAATTCCCAAAATATCCAAATCCCAACTTCCCTATAGGTTATTCTTCTAGAGGAATATACTCTAAGGCTCCTGAGGTGAAAGGAATACAAACAAGAGCCGAAAGCTATTAGGAAGTCGGCATTGCATTCATTATTTTAATAGAGATAGAAATGTCTGCTCACTACGCTGGAAGACGATTAAGCGAAACATTTGGCATTGCAAGTGCTCCCCGAAGGTTGGCCTTGGGCAATCCTTCCAATATGGGAAGTCCCTGAAAAACATCTTCAAATTACTCATGAATGTATTTAATTATCTCGAGGGAGCTCAAAATATTCATGAACTCCACCATGCACTAAAACATGTGTTTGTGTGTGTCTGTTAAGAAAACAAACTAAATGCTGGTCCTTCCCCCCTTAAAAGGTCAATCTGCAAATGCACTAATTCATGCATCTAACTTTAAGAAGCCACTTGGACAACGTATTTAATCCATCAAAACCCTCTGGCCCCTCATCTGCCAACTGGAGACCAGTCATCATCGCTGGGCAGGGCTGTTGGGGAGATTAGTGTATATAAAATGCACATAAAGCATTTGGACGTCATTTCACTTGCGGTTACGGCTTATTACGACCAAAGGATATAAAGCATGATCAATTATGGATGAAGACACTTCTGGCAGAATCTGGAGGATACAGGTGTGAGCTTCTAAGAGTCCCCTCCCGGTGGCGCTGTTCAGACCACACAAATCCCAGGGCAATGAATGGCAGCAGCATGTCTGGAGTGCTTTCTGTGAGGGAAGGTGCCTTGAGCCTATTGTCAGGGCTTTTATTGGAGTCTGTCCTGTAGGAACACAGTACTTTCATGACTGACCACAGTCATCAAAATCCAAACCCCAGAAAGAGAGTACACGTTCACCGTGAACCATGTTGTGGGCATGGACTAACACCAGTCAAGCTGTGTACTGAGGTTCAAAGCTTCAGACAGGAGGTTCTGAGAATCAGTTTTCAGGTGTCCACCCTGGTAGCTCTGGTCCCATTCATTCTTTACAGCAAGCATGTCAAAATCAAAGGCTAACACGGGCCAAATAAACAAGGTTTAAGTTTATGAGGGCCCAAAAAAACCAAAAGCTTCCATTTTCATAGAAACGTAGGTTTATTTTGATAGAGACATACTGAAGACAAAGGGCTAAAATACATGAGTAATTGTTAACATAAAATAATAGAACATTTTAATAAAAATTAATTTTTTCTTGAATATTAACTTACCAGTCACTGAATAACTGTGCAAATTAATAAGCGTAACGCAAATAAACCTATTTTTCTTATTCTCCGAAAGCAAAATATTTCCTATTGTGCCCACCAAACAAGTCAGTCCAAGACTAATAACATGACAATTGGCTGCTAAAATATTCGTTGATAGTATTAGTGGAGAGAAATGGTGCGCCTGCCCATAAGGTGCGTAAAGGAAATGAATGCAACACAATTATAGTAATCAGTCATTTGCGAACGTTGTAGTTCGTTATTAATAATTATGTAAACAGGATATTGTAAAAATTAAGTTACAAAATTTTTATTAAGATGTTTCTTATATACCATTATACTGGCTAGGCTGCAAAAAAATATTCATTGTGGGCCGCATGTGGCCCATGGACCGTGAGTTTGACATGCTTGCTTTACACACAGTTATTAAAATACAGACTTCAGTTCATGTGATGGAGTCCTAACCAATAGGCTACAGGTGCAAATCCTGTATATTACTTTACAAGAATATCTCTAAAGGTCTGTGAGTTTGGGGCTTCTGGTAGCAGGTGCGCAAGAATGACAACTAGCACTCAATCAGCCACCTTGGACTGTGCGTTAGAGAACCAGGACAGGAAGAGCAATAAGGTGCAAATAGCCTGGGAGCCCGAGGTGGTTCTCATGGTTAATTCTGTGTGTCACCTGGTCTGGGCCAAGGGGTGCCCAGGCAGCTGGTGAAAGGCCAGTTCAGGGTGTGTCTCAGAGGGTGTCTATGGAAGGGATTGGCACTTGAAACAGTAGAGAGTGTGTAGAGGTCACCTTCACCAACAAGGTTGGGCAAATCCAATCCACTGGGGGCTCAACTAGAAAAAGAGAGGAAACTGAATTCCCTTTCCATGTCTGAACTGAGAATCCACCCTCTCCTGTCCCCAGGTCAGCATTCCTGCTTCTCTGGCTTTGCTGGGATTTACAGTATCAGCCCCTCAGGCCTTTGGACTAAGACAATCACACCATCAGCTTCCCTGGTTCTCTGGGTGTAGATGGCGATTGTGGACTCCACAGCCTCCATAGTTGCTGAGGCCAATTCATTCCTTAAGCCAATTATTTATATACACATACAATTTACATAGGCTACATATAAGTATTTCCTACTTCCTCTTGGTTCTGTTCTTCTGGAGAGCCCTCACTAACACAGTGCTAGAACATCACACCAGCCTTGTCTTCTATCTCTAGATGTGTCTTAGAGGAGAGAAACAAATACGAATCCGGTTTCATGTGCTTTCGCTTGAGCAGGGAGGGAACTCTGCTTTGAGAATGTGATCTTATTACCAGCTACACAGAACTCAACTGATATCTGTAGCTGAATGAATTCCCTGCCCTTTGCCCAGAAGCTCAGGGAAGCCCATCTTAGTGTGCTCAGTGCAGTGCCTGGGGCACGGGCCCGAGGCCTACCAGCAGAGTTGTGATTTCGGGACAGAAAACAGGGAGGGAACACTGCAGATCTGCAGCGCGAGCTAATCATTCATTCTCCAAATAGAACTGCAGACAAGCAGATTCTTCCCATAATGCTGTTTTACGATGCCTTTTGATGAGTATCATTATTTCCTCCTGGTGCCCATATTTTTCTCAAATGTTGAAATCACAAATTCCTCTAAGCAACTCTTGTTCCCTCTCCTATAGATCCATCCTCTTATTCCACCCACTTCAGCCATCAGGAAATACTAGTAGATATAAATCACAATGTAGAAATTTATCAAGGAGGCTATCCATTTCTGTGAAAAAAAAGTGGGACTTTCTCTCTTTCATCAAGGAAAGCAAAATGTTAGTGTTTGCTGTACAGCTATTAGCTTTAACACTCTGCTTCTTTCTGGGGCAATTTCCTGGAGAATCTACATGAGCAACATGAAAGTTGAATATGTTTGTGATGAGAGCAGATGTGTATATAACTTTTCTTGTTAGTTCTTCTCTGAGAATCCGAAACCTATTTGAATGCACATGTCAATGCATTGTAAATGGGCATTTATTTCTGCTCCCCTAGGAAACACCCTTAACCCTTCTGATAGAATTCCACTATTATCTCCAAAACTTTCCTCACTGAAATCTCACATATTCTAACTGATATAGAGAGGCCTTCATGGCCCTTCTGGCTTAAGACTGAGTAGCTACTGGGCCTTGGATCAAGGGAGGGAGGAAAGGGGTGTTTTCCCCACCAGAGATAAAAATGGTTCATCCCTCACCTCTCCCGGGCCTGAGTTCCAGTGTCTATCTGCTCAGTGAGATCTCTCCTATCCATTTCACTTAAACTTGTAACACCCCACCTAGTGCCCCCAAGTCCCCTCACTTTCTCTTTATCATAATATGTAGTACTTTCAAAGACAGAGAGATAGGTAGATGGGTGGATGGATAAATAGATAAATATAGAATTTTTACTGCCTGCCCTCTCTCCCCACTAAAAGATACACTCTAAGAGAGCAGGTTTTGTTTTTTGTGCTGTTGTTTTTTGTTTGTTTGTGTGTTTGTTTGTTTTACCAATAGTATAATCCCTAGAATAGAGTCTGACACATGGTAGGAGTTTAATATACATTTGTTGAGTGAAGAGAAGAGAAATGTATTTCCTAATTGTGTTTCTGTAGGACTCATTGAAGGAAAATATTTGTAAGATCCAGGGGATACATTTTAATCCTTATTATGTTTTCATTTATTTTTAAATGAACGAGAGTTTGCACTTAGACTCTGGAGGACAATTGTAGTTGCTCAAGCAGCTTCTACTGCCTCCTCTTTCCCCCACAGGGACGGTAATGTCAGACCCACGTGGTAATGCCTGTAGCAGGCAACATGCTGAAGATGTTCCCGCATGAGTCCCGTCTCATGGATATTCAGTCAAACAACAGTTGAGGTTCTGCTCTGCAGGGAATTGCAGGGAGAGTTCAGGTTTCTACTCATGGATGTAAATGGGGACCTTACCCTGTGTTATCCACTTAGGCCCAGTGTAATCTCATGAGCCCTAGAAAGCAAAAAGGAAAGAAGTGGAGGATCAAAGAGCAGGGGAGGTATGTGTCGGAAGCGAACACTGAGAAGAATTCAGCCTGTCATTCTGGCTCTGGTTTTGAGGATGAAGAATGCAGGCAGCCTCTGGAGGTTGAGAACAAGCTCCAGCTACCAGGCAGCAAGGCCATGGGGACCACAAGGCCATGGGGACCACAGGCCCATAACTGCTGAGAACAGATTTCTGCCAACAGCTCCAATGAGATTGGAAGCAAATTTATCCCAGGGTCTCCAACAGGATCACAGATTCGCCTCCACCTCAAGGTTGGCCTGTGAGATTATATCAGAGAACAGCTGAGTCACATGGCCCAGGTGTCTGACTTGTAGGCTTGTGAGATATAACTGTTATTTTAAGGAGCTGACTGTGTCATCATTGTTACGGCAGCAGCAGAGAGCTAACACGGCAGCTCCCGCCAGGACTCACGCGCTTCAGAGAATCCTGGCCTTTAGAAGCTGCAGGGATCAGTTCCGTGGGAATCACAGAATTCCAATCCTGCGTCCCCAATGATTAGTTGCAGAACCCAGGCTAAGCCCTTCACCGCCTGGCCTCCCCCGACCACCGGGATGGGCTCAGGAAGGAGCATGCTCCCTAATATAGGCAAACGGCATGAGAAAAGAGATCTGCTAAATGGGTTCTAAAAGCTAAGCTCTATCACTTTGCAAAGTTTCTAAGGAAGTCATTTTCTCTTCATATATGGTGAGTGTATGGCGCTATGAACCCTAGAAGTGCCCCAACCATTCTGCCCAGGGGAGAATCCAGAATGAGGATGGCAAAGAGTCAACTGGAAGCACAGCTGAGTAAACCCAAACCCCAAGCAGGGACACAGCAATCAGTGGTCCTGAAGCCCATTCTATTAAATCCAATTGGGACAGGGGACATTGACAACAAAATCACTATTGGAAGCAGACTAGCCAATCTCAGTTTATTGTACAAATATTAAAGCACATCTGATAGGGACAATCCTAATATTTTCATATTCGTTACCAAGTTTCACTAGAAGAATATGTGTTTATCAGAGATAAGTCCCTCCTTATCAGTAATTATGGTAAATGTGCTCTGCATAGAGTTCTACAGGGAAACAGTTATATGGCAATAAGACCTCAGACCACCATCACCAGTCGTTTTCGCCACACTCTTGGTGGACATTCCCATGGAGCTGGTTTTACAGAGTACATCAGCATGGCGACATTTTCAATGTAAATTTCAGGGTGACATTGGCAAGAAAACCATCAGTATTGGGTATTACAACACCAGAGGGACCACCTCTGTCTGAGCTAAGCTACTGCTTTGTTTTTAAAAATAAAGTTAAAAATCCAGTTTGGAAACATGGTCTGAATCAGGTGTGAACTCATCATAGTCAACAGAGAGCGAGCTCCCCGCTATGAGGAAATGACTTATGAGGGTGACTTATCTGAAACCTGCAGAAGTGCCTTCATGAGCCACTGCAAGTTCATTTAATTTTGTTCCTATCTCCCCTTGGCCCTTCTGCCTCACACATCAAACCCCTCCGTTTCCTGTATCCTTCCTCCCTCTTTACCCAATCCGCTGAGTGCCTGCATTTCAAACACTAATTTGAGAAAGAAATTTCTTCCAGCTGTCATGTACCGCAGGCAGCTCGGCAGTTGCTTTCGGAGCAACAGATGAATTTTCCCCACAGCTGATCCACATTTCCTCTGTAGCGTGCCTGGTCGGGAACCCAGAGGAACTGACAGCACTCGAGCCAGCTTCTCCTCTGCAGACACTTCTATATGGTTTGATTTCATGCCAGCTCGCTATGTATATTGCATCCCAGATGTGTTTTCCTTAGCTCTGAAACCATCTGCGTTGAGCTGCAGATGAGATTTCTTTGGGCAGTGACAGACTCTCATTGCAACACATGTCAGTGCATCACAGGTGGGGACCCCTGCAACTCATATCAGTGCATCGTGAGTGGGGCTTCCTGGAAAACCAGAGGGGGCTGGTGTCCATCACAGGACACCTTTGGCTTCTTCCATTTCCTTTGCCTCTTTATTACCATTTATACTGAGTATCGAAGGAGCCAGATCTCCCCCACCCAGACCTACTGTTTCTGCTTTAATCTGGAAATGGTTTTCAGACCTGTGGGCCTATGCTCTCAAGCCAACAGAGTACTAGCTAAATCATACAAGAGTCAATGTGTTGCTTAACTAATATATGTAAAGAGGTTGTAGAGTTATCTGTGCTCCAAGGCAACTGAGCAAAGGCAATGAACATTCCCCGGTGATCATTTCTGGGTCTCTCCTAACCTAACGCTCTCCTCTGAAGCTCCTATCTGAGACCAGACTGCACCAGACATCTTACATGAGGTCAGGAGGTCAGTTTCAGGGTTAAATCCTTCCAATGTGAAAACTCTCAGTGTCTCCAGGGAAAACCAAGACCGACACTCCTTGAATCCACCTGCCCTGCCATACACCCATCCCTGACTTCTCGCTGTGAGCCAAGACAGCCCGGCCAGGTGTGGCCTGTGGGGAATGCTGTTCAGGTACCAACAAAGGTGCTTATTGAGAGAGTAAAATATAAATAAGCGATTGTCTGGTGATTTAAACACACATTACTTGGATGATCCTTGAATTGACTAGAAGGAGAATCTGTTAGATTAGAATCTCTGTTAGATTGGAATCTCTAATCTCTGTTAGAAGCACATGGTGACCATTTGTCTGCCAGTAAAGGGAAAGGTCTAGGTGAATCCACTCGGTCAAGTGCAGGCACCAAACCACCTGCATTTGTCTTTGGCTCCTGTTTGCACAATGACAGCCATTCTGGGCCTCAGGTTCCATATGTGTAGAATGTTCACATGTAGAATAATAATAGTCAATCAGTAGGTGTCTGGGGAGTCAGATGATATAATGAATTAAAAGGCTAAGCTAAGTCCCTGGTACTTAGTAACCTCTCCCTAGTGGCAGCAGTGATTACTATTATTTATGAAAAATAAAAAAAATAATAACTGTTGATGGTAAAAGGAATTACATCAACCTCTGATAGAAAAGCAGGGTGTGTGTTTTATTGTTGTTGTTGTTGTTGTTTTGCATGGGACATTTATTGGTTTATTTGTTTCAAGACTGTCCCCCTACTTAAACTGTTAGTCCCTTGGAGGTGGGCCCAGATCACTATAGTTAACTACTTACACCCAGCTCCCAGCCCCTGTCTGCCACATAGTAGGTCCTCAGTAGTTATTTGGTGAACAAACAGATATTTGTGTGCAAGAGTAAGGCAGATGGGCAGAACAGTTATGCCAAGCAGTCATTATCTTGTTAACCAGAGGAAAACTGGAAATAAAGCTGTGATCTCCAGGAGGCCTCAGAAAACAGGCTTAAGTTGACCAGGTCACTACATGTTCATTGGTAATACCATCTGAGTTTAAGAATTATACAGGAAAGGGATGATTTTCAGTTTTTAAAATGAAAATCTTTTATGTTTATTAAGCATTTAGTACATGTACTTTGGAAATATACATTTAGGAGGAGAGAAAAAAAAAGCAAAACAGGCCAGCCCAGGAATAGCCCACAAAAGTAATTAAGTACAGAAATTCCTGAAAGAACACCCTGATGAGAAGATTATAATTGTGTACTTTAAATCCTGAAGTTGCTTCTTCAAGCTATCAGGAAAGTGAACAACAACAAAAAAAAAACACCAGTTTTTAAAAGTCATCATTTTAGGGGGAGTGGGAGGCAAAGTAGAAGAAAAAAAAAACAGAAAAATAAATTTAGAGAAGCAAAGAAGCAAAGAAAAGTCACTCTGAGGAGCGCACACACACATTTCCTCGCTCAGGGGCAGGAGGGGGGTGTTACTCATTTCGGGGACAAAGGACAAGAAAAATAAACGTTGGGGTAACAATACAAGAGAAGACGAATTCACTGTTGTGGGAGAGAAAAGAAAAACCTACACACAGAAAGAGACAAACGTTCAGAATGGAGCCAGCATTTCATTGACAGCATTGTCAGGTAAGCCTGGGGCTTGGGGGAGCATTGGTCTGTGATTACGCCTGATTATATAATGAATAACTGAACGGAAAGCCCCAAACTGGCATTTCTTAGAAAATCCCAATATGACCACTGAGGAACATCTTCACTTCTAATCAAAACACAAAACCCCTGACACGCAGGTCGCCCCACGCGCTTGAACGTGCATTCAGGTGCGTGTCCTGCAGGGCCCTCGAGCCACCGCAGAGCCCAGTGTCTGCCCTTTGCAAGTCACTGCATCAGTAGTAACCAAATCCAAATGCTAAAAACCTTATTCTCAGCACAAACTGGATAATAATCTTGAACTATAGAAATACTGGGATAAAAATTAGGAGCCAGAGGGGAAAGGCGGCACAACATTTTCATTTCCTTCACATCACAAATTTAGCATCCTCAGAGTTTCATTGCGCAAAAGCCTCCATTTGGCCAATGACCATGCCCTACCGTGCCCACCCCAACCCAGGGTCCCTGTCATGCTGTAATCACTGCTATTTAAACACACTGCTATTCTCATTCCACACACCCCACCCGCAGCCCTCACACCCTGTCCAGTGTTGCCTCTAAAGTGCCAGCTTTATGATTACATTGACAGCTCTCTGGGGACTCACAGGACTACACAGCACAGCACTCCGCGTAGGCCCCAGAGTGGCACCATGAAAAATGACATAGTAACATGAAATGCTGATTTGACTTTTAGATCCTTAAAACAAAATCTCTGAAGGACTACTCAGAGATTTAAAATATCTTATGAAGGAAATATGTGACACATTAGTGGTGAGAGGTAAATGGGAAAAATAAAACTGTGTGAAGTAAGAAAAAAATAAGTCACCTCCAACTTCTCAGAAAACATCATTTGAAGTTGGAAACCAGTAAGGACTTTATCATAAGTTATTTAAAGGAGTTACATTTTCTTAAGTAATCAGAAATTAGTCATAAGCTCTCAAAATTCCCTGCTGGAAAATGGACTCAGAGAACTTTTTCAAATAAATATTTTTTTTTTCTCCTATCCATAGAGTAGTTGCTTTTTCCCCTGCAAATAGGCAGGTGGGAAAAATACTCAAATGTGTTTTTGAAAACTGACTTTCCCAAAGGAATGGTGATAATTTTAGTGAAAATGTTTTAGTTGTCACTACCCAATTCTGAAGAGATAATTTAAGCTTAAAATTTCAATACATTTTTAAATTGATGTTCGTTCACAGAAGAATAACACCAAAACTAGAGCAATGTTGCAAAGTAAAGAGTTTGTGTCAAAGAAACTTTTATCTGCACCTCCTTTTATAACCTCCTTCCCCTCCCTCCAACCCTTTCACTTTCCCCCCTCCCTTCATCCTTTTCATTCTTCCCCCACATCAAAAAATTATCCAGCCCCAAAACCCAAAAATGATTGATAAACTCTACTTTAAAGCATTACTGTCAATTGTAACAGTATCATCCCCCCAAAAAACATGGTAAGAAAATCCATTTCTAGTTATTTTTCTGTCCTAGACCATGGGCTCTACATCACCATATAAGAAGGAGGCAAGGCCAAAGCATTATGAGGACGGATCACAGTCTCCAGCGACATTGTCTCCTGAGTGAGGCAAACTGATAATTTCCATGGAGGTTTCTTCTTATCCTGGTTCCCTGAGAATTGTAGAACATGCTATTGCATTTTCACAAATCAAGACCGAAGTTCTCAAGCTCTCAGTGCCTACCAGAGTCTCTTTAGATACATAACATCTAAACGGTTACATTAGATGGTCATTTTTCAAGAAGGCAACTCTGGGGGTATAAAGGTGATGACAGGAAAGCCATTTAAAGTGAAATAACAAGTAAGCTAAGCTCAGTGAAAATCTCTGATGAAAACCTCTTCTGACTAGGGCAGGGGAAGAGAGGAGAATAAGGGAGTGAGCAGAATTGTATCAGTGTGAGAATGACTCTGCATACAGCTCCATTTTCTCTTACAGAAATTGATGAGAAGATGTACAATGATAATGTACATCTAAGACAATGATAATGTTAATGGAAAGTCTGCAAATTTAAGAACCCATAGCAGATATATATATATATATATATATATATATATATATATATATATATATGATTTATTATAAGGAATTCGAGTTATGCAATTATGGAAGTGGGCAAGTCCACAATCTATAGGGTGCGCTAGAAGTCTGGGAGATCCAGAGATAGCCAATATTTCAGTTCAAAGGTCACCAGGCAGGAAGAGCCAATGTTACATATGAAGTTCAAAAGCAGTCATATAAACAAAAATTTCTCTTACCCAGAGGAGGGTTGGTCTCCTAGTTTAATTCAGGCCTTCAACTGATTAAATGAGGCCCACCCATATTATGGAGGGCAATCTGCTTTACTGATGTCATTTCAACACACACACAGAATATAATCACATTAATGTGAAAAATAAGTTATGTAAATTTGAAATAATAGGCTATTAAAATATTAATGAATCTCCACTTAAGTTCAAATTTGAAGTAATGTGAATATCCCAAGAAGCCATCAACACTCTATGACTTCAGAGCTGGTTGAGTGAATTGCAAACTTGGCTTTCATGCTTGCTTCATGATGACCCCGTTCTCTAGCTGGTAACCAGGAATGATTGCCAACCCTTGTATGTATTGTATAGAACATGTTTTTGTTTATTTAATGAATCCCCATGAATGAATCTGTGACATTTTTGCTATCATTAAACATAGGCTGTTATAATTTAAACTCTTTTCAGAGCCCATAACAATGCATTCCAAGTGTCCATTCAATGATGGTTGTTTTGTACTAATCCTGGAAACCAAAACAGAAAATCAATATTAGGTGTGATAAAATGCCGTGAGGAAGTTTAAATAACCCCAATGATATGCTGTGTTATTAATTTAAAAAATATTACATGAAATATTAATGTTCATGCTTTGGAAATTTAAAATAGCATTAAATAAATCATATGCTACAATGGTTGTAGATTTATGTGATTGGAGAATACACTCCCATACACTTTTATTCCTAGTGGGAAAATAAACTTGAATTATGTGAGTTGGGATTAAAATAGGTCTTTAAGAAAACGTCTTTTGCATATAACATCGTTGCACCATGTAAGCTAAGAGAATGTGATAGATTTTTTTATAAACCTATATAGCATCTTATATGAGCAACAATTAGATGTTCAGTCTTCATTATTTTTTAATAGAAATCTCAACTTTTTATTTGCAAAGATGTCCACTGTAGCATTATTTGTGAAAAATAGGCAACTCTCTAAATGGCCACCAACACTTAATCTGTTAATCGAATCAAGTTAGTACATGTAATGGAAAAATATGCAGCAATTTAAAAAGTCAAAATAAGGGTGTGTGTATATCTAATAATAGAGAAACATGGTAATTAACCATAACTTCGCTACCCTTCCCATTGGCTAATCAGCGAGATATGCAAATTAACTGCCAACCAAGATGGCGGCCGGCAGCCAGGCAGCTGAAGCGAACAGGAGGCTTGCTTGCTCCAGTGATGGAGGAAGCCAAGGTTCCCCACCTGCCACCGCCGGTCTCTGAGCTGCAGTCTAAGAAACAATGTTGCAATTATAGAAGCTAAACAAACCCCAGAAACCTGCTTTCAGCTGTCAGAACTGGAGCGAGCAGGACCGCAACAGTGTTACAATTATAGAACCCAAACAAACCCAGATACCTGCTTTCAGCAGCCAAGGTCTCAGAGTTGGAGCCGAGCCTCAGAGCTAAAGCTGGCTCTCAGCTACAGTGACAGCCATAATAGGTAAATAAATCCCAGGATAAAAAAAAAAAGAAAGATGGGGAAACTAAGATGGCGGCATAGGTAAACACCGGGAAATTGCTGCCTCCTACAACAACTTCAAAAATACAACGAAAAGACAAAACAGACATCATCCAGAACTACAGGAAGGCTGGCTGAGTGGAAATTCTACAACTAGAAGGAAAGAGAAAAGCACACTGAGAGCCAGAGGAGGTGCGGAAGTAAAGTGCAGGGGTACGGAGGTTCACGCGCACAGAAAGCGGCTGGCACCTGAGGATGCGGCTGTCTTTTTGAATCAGGAGGGAGTCACAAGCTCCCAACTGCTCTGAACTCCGGTTCTGGGAAGTCTCTGGGGACCCAGGACTCATACGGGGAGAAACTGGACTCTCTGGCACCAGGCAGAACTCTGAACTTGAGGGCGGCTTTCACTCAGAGGTGCTTACAGCAATTATCGGGACACTGAGATGCGCGGCCCCTTAGGGCAGGGCTGAGGACCACCCATAGCTGCTTGCTCCGCCCTTTGATTCCCTGAGACCCCGCCCCACCCAGGCTGTGGCAGAGGCTTTTGCATATGAACGCCCTGGCCCTTTGCAACCTGAAAATTACTAACAAATTGTAGCTGGGCCAGACAGACCCAGAACTTCCAAGAGAAGGCCCAAGGCTCCACAGCAGTTTGCATTGCTTCACAGCTGGGCCTCATCAGGGCACCTCCAAAGTCCAAAAAAGGAAGGGGAATCTGCAGTTCTATTCGTAGCTCCTGCTGGGTAACCTCAGGCAGAGGCTAAATTAGCACCTCCTTAGATCCAAGAGCCAGTGTACCCAGTGGTCAGAGTGGGACCATCTAGATTACAACTTCTCAGATCCATAAGGGACACACTCAGGGCGCAGACTCAGTGAGCACCAAAGCCCCACTGAAGCAAGTCTTGCCCAGAAGGGTGTCTTCAGCACAGAAGTTCTCCCACTGCAGACACAGCTGATTCTCACTGCCAGTTGGCCTGGAGGTCAATTCCTCCCAGTGATCCTCCAACAATGAAGGCATAACTACAACAAGACTGTGCACAAAGCCCACAAAGGGGTGCACCAAGAGTGTCCACCTCAGGTAACTGGGGAGGCTGAGCCACTGGGCCCTGCAGGATACCTAGCACACAAAACTACTCTACCAACACAGGGAAGCATACAAAAATGTGGAGACAAAGAAACAGGTCACAAATGACAGAAATGGAGGAAAGCAAATGACTGGATATAGAGTTCAAAACCACGTTTATAAGGTTTTTCAAGAATTTTATGGAAACCGCTGATAAATTTAGTGAGACCCTGGAGGATATGAAAAAAGACCAACTAGAAATTAAGCATACACTGACTGAAATAAAGGATAATATACAAAGATCCAACAGCAGACAAGAGGATCCCAAGAATCAAGTCAAAGATTTGAAATACAAAGAAACGAAAAATACCCAACCGAAAAAGAAAAAAGAAAAAAGATTCCAAAAATACGAAGATAGTGTAAGGAGCCTCTGGGACAGCTTTAAGCGTACCAACATCAGAATTATAGGGGTACCAGAATAAGAGAGAGGGCAAGATATTGAAAACCTATTTGAAGAAATAATGACAGAAAACTTCCCCTACCTGGTCAAAGAAATAGACTTACAAGTCCAGGAAGCGCAGAGAACCCCAAACAAAAGGAACCCAAAGAGGACCACACCAAGACATATCATAATTAAAATTCCAAGAGCGAAAGACAAAGATAGAATCTTAAAAGCAGCAAGAGAAAGACAGTCAGTTACCTATAAGGGAGTACCCATACGACTGTCAGCTGATTTCTCAACAGAAACCATGCAGGCCAGAAGAGAGTGGCAAGAAATATTCAAAGTGATGAATAGCAAGAACTTACAACCAAGATTACTTTATCCAGCAAAGCTATCATTCAGAATAGAAGGTCAGATAAAGAGCTTCACAGATAAGAAAAAGCTAAAGGAGTTCATCACCACCAAACCAGCATTTTATATGAAATGCTGAAAGGTATTCTTTAAGAAGAGGAAGAAGAAAAAGGAACTCTTACCATTTGCCACAGCATGGATGGAACTGGAGAGTGGATAAATACCACATGATCTCACTCATTTGTGGAATATAATGAACAATATAAACTGATGAACAAGGACTGATCCAGAGATGGAGAGGCATTGATTGGACTGTCGGGCCTTGGAGGGAAGGTGGGGGAGGGTGGGGGTAAGGGGGAAAGATCAACCAAAGGACTTATATGCAAGCATATAGGCCTAACCAATGGACACGGACAACGGGGGGGGGGGGTGAAGGCATGAGCTGGGGGGGGGGTAGGGGGTGACATGGGGATAAGGACACATATGTAATATCTTAATCAATAAAAAATATATTAAAAAAATAAAAAAAGAGAGAAGTTGGGAGCTTCAGTCACCCGCCAGCCTGAAAACAGCCCTCAGCCCCTCACCCAGACTGGCCAGGCACCCCAGTGGGGACCCCCACCCTGAAGGGGGTGTGACTGGCTGCAAACAGCCATCATCCCCTCATCCAGGCTGGCCAGGCACCCAAGCAGGACCCCCAACCTGATCTGGGACACCCTTCAGGGCAAACCAGCCGGCCCCCACCCATGCACCAGGCCTCTATCCTATATAGTAAAAGGGTAATATGAAAACTGACCCTAATAGCAGAAAGACTGGGAATGACTGGTCACTATGACACACACTGACCACCAGGGGACAGACTCTCAGTGCAAGAGCTGCCCTCTGGTGGTCAGGTCGCTCTCACATGGGAGGAGCTCTGCTCAGCCACAAGCCAGGCTGATGGCTGCCAGTACAGCAGTGGTGGTGGGAGCTTCTCCTGCCTCCTCAGCAGCACTAAGGATGTCTGACTGCAGTTTAGGCCTGCTCCCCGCTGGCAAGTGGACATCCCCCGAGGGCTGCCGGGCTGCCAGAGGGATGTCTGATTGCCATCTTAGGCCCAATCCCCCAGGGAGCGGGCCTAAGCCAGCAGGTGGTCATCCCCTGAGGGTTTCCAGACTGCAAGAGGGCACAGGCCAGGCTGAGGGACCCCGCCCCCCCCCCCCCCCAGTGCAGAAATTTTTGTGTACCAAGACTCTAGTGTATATATATATATATATATATATATATATATATATATATATATATATTTAAATATTGGATATTTAAATAATGGATTAAGACATATAACAATGCAAAATTAGTCAATTCAAAAAAACATGCCAATCTAAGGAATGGAACTTGAGTAGAGAAGGGGGAAGTTGGTACAGTGGAGACACTTGCATTGTCTTGCATAATGTTTTAATTATTTAAATTAATATGTATTTCTTTATAATCAGCAAAAATAATCTCATTCTACAAAATCTGATACTTCCCTCATTAATAAACTTACATATATTTAAGTTCACTGACTTCTGATTAAATGTAAGTGAATTAAATGCAGGTTTTTATTTCTGCTCTCTCCAACAATACCACTAAAATAGCACTAAAGTCAATTTAAAAGGTATAGACCAATGGTTCCCAACATGGGGCACATGCCCCATAGAGGGGCAACTTGATTTTTAAGGGGGGCAATTTGAGAATGAGTTATTAACAGTGATTTTTTTGCATTTCTTATAGTTCTAAGTACCTTATATACAGTATATAAGTATATATTGTGACATATTTATGCATTTCAGTTCTCTATCATATGTTTTGAAACTTTATTTGCTATTTTTTCATATCACTTCATATTATTTTTTTAAACAATTTCTTAGTGATTTCTTCAACTTCAACTGTCCTTTTGTTATTTTATTTGCCTCTTTCATGAATGCCATGTGTTTTGTAAGCTTGTTTAGACCAAGTTAATGGTCTTTTAGGCTTCCTCCATATGACTAGTAGTTCACTTCTTTTTTCACTTTTCAATTTTTTTTTTATTGATTAAGGCATTACATATGTGTCCATATCCCCCCATTGCTCCCTCACACCAATCCCATACATGTCCACACCCCCCCCCAGTGTCTTGTGTCCATTGGTTATGCTTATATGAATGCATACAAGTCCTTTGGTTGATCTCTTACCTGCCCCCCCCCCCCCAGCCTTCCCACGGTAATTTGACAGTAGTTCACTTTTTGAATAGTAAGAATTATATGTCACAGGGGAAGCATCAGGATTTTAGAGATGGTTAAGTGGGGCGTGACCAAACAAAAAAAGGCTTGGAATAACTGGTCTAGACTCACAATGATATGGAGAAAGGAGAAAGATAACAACAAAAAATATGTTCATCAAATTTGGAAGGTGCCAACGGATTGGTCTCAGCATGCTGGGAGTTAGAGCTGCGATGGAAAGGCTGCTGGTGTTTCTGAAAGCAAGGGATGGAGGAACCACAAAAAAAGGTAATAAATCCATTTAAATGGCAAGTAGATCCTTAGTGTTCTTCCCTATTGCACCAGAAAAGGGGCATTTGTTGGATATAAATTTACACATTGAAGTTTATATCAAGAAAGAGCAGTATAAACATATAATTTGGAGATATTGAGGTAAATACAAAAAAAGACCCAACTTACTTCCAGAGAACAGTTTCAAGAATGGGAGAAGGGTGAGGCAGGGAATGATGCTTTAAGCTGCTTCTAACAAAAAGTTTAAACTGACACTTTTAAGCTATGTGCATACCTTACCACTTTTTAAATGATCTATAAATTATATGTAAATTACATTAGTGGAAGTAAAAATTAAAACAAAAAATTCACTTCTTATTCACTTACAGCAAATATGTTATGTTCATTGGTATAAAGTTTAACCAGAGTACAAACATTTCAATCAATATTGACATTTGATGCATAAGTTGAAATAAATGTTAAGAGTTTTAATATTAAAAATTCCGAAATCACTACACATATAAACTGGAATTAGACAATTAAGTAAATTGGTGGTGGACGATGGGAGCCAGGTTTCTCAGTGTTTGGGTGGAATATTCAGAGAAGTAATGGGTTAGAGTTAATAATGTAGAAACGGATTATACTATAATAAATTTGGAGACATCAGCATGAGCTCATACCTAGCTTAATCTTTATAAAGATGCTACCTATGATAATACCTATAAATATGTGTACAAGCAAAGGTTAGTATGCAAACAGGGATTTCCCTGCTGTCTGCTGTGATGGCCTAGAAGAAATGATACCCCAACAGCAATGAAGCAGATCTTGGTTTCTAATACCATTTTCACAAAAAAAGGACCCAGGGATCCTTGGAGAAACTGTAATTCTAGGAACTGACAGTGAATATATAACATGCACCTGAGCTCCTTGAATGCCAGGAAGTAACAAAGTGCTCAGGACACACACACACACACACACACTGCAGTATATCAAAGGGGCCCAGGAGCCATCTGAAAGAGGGGACAGTAGGTATCCTTCATGTGGTGGGAAGAGAATGACATCTTACCTCTTCTTCACAAACCACAAACCCAAGTCTAATCATGAGAAAACCTTCATACAAACCTAAACTAAGGGACATTCTATCAAATTCTAGAACAGTACACCTAAAACATGTCAATGTCATAAAAAATAAAAATTTGGAGAAGTGCCATGTGGCCAGGAGGAGCCTAATGAGACATGACAATTAAATGTGTGATGGATCCTAGACCACAAAGAGGACATTAAATAAAAACTAAGGAAATAGGAATAAACTGTGGACCTCAGTTAGTAAGAATTTATGGATAATATTGATTCATTAATTGTGACAAATGCACCATACTAATGTCAGAAGTAAGTAATGAAGGAAACTGTTGTATAGAGGAATTCCCTGTACTGTCTTTACAATCTTTTTTTTTCAAATTTAAAACTATTCTAAAACAAAGCATCTACAAAAAATATATACATTAAATAATTTTAATACATGCAGCACAATAGGCTCTTTACTCTCCAAATACCCCCATGGTATGGTTCCAGGGCACCATATCTAAAACACCTACCTCCCCAGATAAAAACTCTGAATAAAGCTCTCCTTTCCTGATGATAACATCTGCATGTGATTTCATAATAAGGAATATCTCATAATTAGACAAATTCAAAATATTCAGAGAATGGCCAATAAAGAAATGTATCACAAACAGCCAAACTCAGAACGCTCAGAGTGTGGCTAATTTTCAAAAGAAAATGATTCTACCTTTGAAGACTCCTTTAAACATATTCATGACAAAAAGAAAGAAAGGTCACTGGCCAAACTTTTGATGTCATGCAAGTCCAAGTTTGAATACTCTAATTTTATCATTGTTACAAAGTAATTTCAGAATTCATTAATTTTAAAATGTGCCATTGGTAGCATTTTTAAAAAAAAATGAAGCTACAAATAGTCTTTATCTTGTAGCAACATTTGAGCTAAAAGAGAATAAAGCTAAATAGGGGAAAGCCTGGTCAAAGTTAATATCCAATGTTGCATGTTCCTAAAAGGGTTGTAGGCTCTCATCCAAGGAGTAATCAGCATATTAACTTGTGGCAAAAGTCTAGAGTGTCACTGATGACCTCCATCTCACAAAGCCCATCATTCTCCATCAAATTCCTTTTCTCAACTACATACCACCTAGCTGACCACACGCTCACTCTTCACAGTCTTGACCTCTATGAATGCCAACCATGGCCAGTTTCCATTTGCCACACTGGCTCCTGTTCTCTAGCTCCCATGCAGTTTTTTCCTCCACTCTCCCCTGCTTATTTCTAGGGTCTTCAACAGTCTTTTTTCTTTAGCCTCTCACTCACTAAGTCCCATGACTGTGTCTACCTCATGTCAATGACTCCTAGATCAATACCATAGGCTCTCACCCATTTCTACTGTGTTCAGACTCCCTACTCCACCATGGGCTGAATCTCAGGTGGAAGTCTACTAGACACATGGCCAAAATGAAGGTGTGATCATAACCCTTTCCAAATGTCATTTTATCAGTAAAGGTACCAACATCCTCCTGTTGTTCAAACCACAAATCAAGAAGTCTTTCTTCTCTGTCCTTCAACCCCATATATCATTTGTCAATGAGCCCTACCCATTCTACCTCCAATTACACTCAAAATCTGGTCAGCTATCTCCACCTCAGTGATGCCAGCCTCATCATCAGACTTGGCCCTGCATCACTGCAATCACCCCGTTGGCCTCCCTGCTTGCACTCCTGTCATCTAGTTCTGCACTTCCTGAATTCTAAGATGTACATTTTGTTCACATGGCAACACCTCTGAAATTGGACTGCATCTTACAACCAGTTGATGGCACTTTAAAATTGCACTAGTTTCTCTTTTCAAATTTTAACATCTTGAAAACAAGAGTGAAAACGACAATCAATGAATCTTAACTTTGGTAATATATTTTTTCATGTAACCATAAGAATAAAAATTTTTAATTCATATTCAGATCATTTTACTCTGCTGCCAAATCTGCCCCAAAGATTTCTATTGCTCTGAGAAAAATAAAAAAATGTAATAAAATATTACCACCTTGGTATGCTATATGGGTCCTTTTATTATCTGGCCTCTGCCTAACTCGCTGACTTCATATTTTTATAACCCCTCAGTCTCCATGATTCAATCACACTGGTGATTGAACTCATTCAAATTCACAGAGCATGTCAAGCCCATCATGGCCTTGAAGACAGCTCTGCTTCTGCTCTTGTGTTCTTTCATACCTGGCTTCTTCATATCATCCCTGTCCTCATGTTCACACGGCTTCCCCAGCCACTTGGCCAGTGCAACCCTCTTCATCATTCTCAACCAAACTTTGAGTGGAAGTCCATCTGTCTCTGCAGGTGACCATAGCAACGTGTCTGCAGGCCACTGTTATTTTGGATTTTGGAGATGTGCTGGCTGTCCAACTTTTCAGTAATACATACATTGCCTCATTTAACTGTAAAGAAAACAATAACGTAAGTGCTTGGGTTAGGCAAAATTCTAGGATGCATTCCCTGATTCCTGGCCCATGATAACCCCCTCTTCCTGAATGTGTGCTGGACCTGTCACTCCCCTCCAAACAATAGCGCATGGCAACAAAGAAGGGGCTTTGTAAATGTAATGGAAGTTTCTACTTAGTTGCTTTTAAGTTAATCAAGAGGGAGATTATCAGGTGATTCCTTTAATAGAGGGTCTGGAGGTGGAGAGCCTCCCCCACTGGCTTTGAAGGTATAAAGTGCTTAGTGAGAGAGGCTGGGGAAAGCCATCTGGCCAGGAACTGTGAGGGCCTCTAGGAGATGAGCGCAGGCCTCAGTTGGCATTTATCCATGAAGCAGGACTTCAGTCCCACAACCACAAGGAACTAATCCTGCCAACAACCATGTGTCTGTGCAAGAGGACCCTGGGCTTGGGGAAAGAGCACAGCCCAGCTGGCACCTGGATTTCAGCCTTTGGGGGCCTTGACAACACACCTAAGCTATCCAAGAGTTCTGACCCTCTGACCCTGTGAGATAATAAATGCATGTAGTTTTAAGCCACTATTTTTGTGGTTGCTTTATATACAGCAGAGCAAACCAATGCCATAGGAATATTGTTCTCATTCAAGAGAGGGCCAAACTGAGAATTACTGAGATGTCCGTATGGACAGTGATGTTAAGTGAAAGGGCTGGAATTTGATGTGAGGGACATCTCACTTCACAGTCCATGCTGTTTACCTTGTGGTTTCCACCACTGTGACTGGCATCACAGCAGATTCCAAGACCTTCTGGAAAATCAGCCAGGTCTTATTCAACTTTGAATTACCCTACATTGTGTTAGATTCTCTGAGGGTGTTTGCTAAATTCAGTGCACAGTTTTGAAATACTGAGCATCACAGACAAGCATTTAACTCTAAAGAAAACAACGGTGAAGTAAGTGCTTGCGTTAAGCAGTCCAATGGCCTGCTTTCATCATAGTCAAACCTCTTTCATCTTATCAGAACCTCACAGAAAATGCTGAGACACAGATTTGCTGAGGTTAAGCACTTTTTATCTGTCCTTAGAGTGGGCGGATGTTTTATGAGCAAAATTAGACTATGACATGAGATTTTTACAAAGCCTTTCATTTCTGCTTAGTTCTGTTGCCTGACTGCACAACCCAAAATTAGAATTTGTTCCCTTTGTGTGCATCCCAGGCTGTCATTTTCATGACAATTACTCACTATTTCATTTCTTAAGATGCATGCGATCTATATTACTGGGGGTTGGTTCTCTTTCCATTTCCATCCTTCTGAACAATACCATTTGGAAATAACCACAAATTCAAATATTCAGGTAGACAAGAAAATAGTCTCCCCAATGTAACTTCTCATTAAATGAATACTGTGTGGGTGGCATACAGATTAACAGGAAAATATGAAGCCATAATTGAATGCATTTCTGTGGATAATTCAGATCAATATATCTCCCTACCTTACGTTAATTCCTCGTGAAACAGCACTTGAGCTATTACAACTGTGTTCCTCCCACTGGCATTCCATATGACTCCATTCCCCTGTTATTCATACTGTCTCCATAGCATCATCTAAAACACAGATCGGATGTGTTCCCAAATCAATGAGGTGTGTCATGAGATCAGGTACCATCTCTGGGTTTGCTCAACATTACAGCCTTAGCAATAGGCCTGGTACTTAGTAGGCAGCTGGCCAACATATGCTAAATAAATAACTGAATGCATAAATTCATGAATATTACTCATCCCCCAGTGACAACCCCTCATTTATTACCATTTATGTTTAAATCTTATTCAGATATCATCTTAATTTTTTAGTCTTCCAAATGTAAAATATTTTCATTGCTACCTATATGCTATTTCACATTATTTGGTAGTTCATTGATGAACAAATGGATGGATAGATGGATGAATGGGTGGGGCTGTTTTTGCTCTTTCAATATAAACTCACTGATAACAGAGACTATCTTCGCCTCAGTCACAGTTGGCATACGTGCTCAATGAACATTTATCAAATGGAGCAGAAACTGTTCTATTTCAAAGTAAAAATATTGAAAATATTGACTCAAATTATTCTGATATGAATTTTTAAATGATTCAACTCTACTTCAATCTGAAGCATATATGTGGCTTCCTGACCACAACTATCACCATTTCTCAAACTAAAATCACTATCATGGTGAGAGGGTCATATTTATGCCACTAACACACGACGTCCACACATGGCCACATCCTGACACAGTGACCACAGGACAATTCTAATGAGGAAGCCGGCACTGTTATTCACCAAGGCCTCTGAGCCCTCTGCAAATTCCTTTGTGAATATCATCTAATTGAAATGTTCACAATGACCCTATAAGGTGGTGGGAATTGTGCCCATTTTGTGGATGTGGAAATCAAGGCTCAGGAAGACCCATTGTTTGCCCAGGTGTACATCACTAGCTGTCTAGCTGACCGCAGAGACCAGATTTCCACCAGGCAGCCTGCTGCAGCCCCAGTCTCTCTTGCCCTGATAATTGAGAAAATGCATGGGGAAAACCATCTTCAAGATAAAACACAGGTATCAATGCAATACGCATCATCGATATTTTTCTTTCATGAACAGAAGAATTGTCACATCTCTGTGGCATGATGAGGGCCAGCTTCTCTCACACCTGGGCCAACCCGCTTCTCATCTGGGTTTATGTTGATGACATTCTATCAGAAGATGGCCTCTGGTCTGCTGCATTCCACCCTCACACAGGAGGGTAAAGGGTGTGCCCTGGTACCTGCTGTGAGTAACATGCAGCACACTGGTTGATAGTTTGGCTTCTGGAGTCAGATTCTTGGGATGAATGCCCATCTCTGCTACCTGGGCCACCCCGTTTGACATCTGGATTTATGCTTCCCTTATCAGTCCAACAGAATAGTAATCATATTAAGTCAAAATGTTATTCTGAGGATTAAATGTTTTCAGGTGTTTAGTGCTTAGCGGAGAGCTTGGCATGTGGAAGGGCTCAATCCAGGTAAACTTGTTATTTTTTTTAAGACAGATGAACTCCCTAATACTATCTATTTATGTGGAGTTCTTCATTTTTCTTTAGAGCCATTTGCATAAAGTGATACATTTGTCAACAATATCCATTTGAAATCGTCTTGGCTACAGATGAAAGAAGATGAAGCTAGACAATTACCTGTGAGAGCAAGTGCGCCTGTTGACAGATCCTCAAATTTATCGCCCATTGCAGGCCATGTGTGCCCTGGCAACCGTCTCCCCGCCAGGGCGGGGCACCCAGAAGTGCGGCAATGAACATGATGAACGGAAGCTCGGCGTGTTCGTGTAATGCCAAAGAGATCCAAATGAGCCCTTGTCTCTTATTAAACACGGCAGATTTTGCCCCAGAGAATTAAAAGTTTTAATCCAGCATTCTGTTTGCCTGCAGGCAAGGCATTCTGTTAGGTAAAATAAAAACAACATTTCCAGTCGGCTCAGAATGTGATAAATCAAGATTTTAAACAAAAATGACAAATGGTGTTCTTTTTCATAAAAGTGGTGTTGAAGCCCAACTCTGTAATTGCCTCTGGATATCTCATTTCTTCGTGTACACTTCCTAAGGAACTCCAAGATATTTGTCTCATTACTGGTCAGTTCTAAACGCAAGCATGGCTTGCCTTTAATAAAACGTAGACGTGTCTGTCTTGGGTGAATGGGACTGTATGCACTTGGTGAATTCTTATTTGCTGAAAGCCACAGTGGAGAAAACTCAACTTGCTTACAGTCGATTAAAATTAATAGGATGCATATTCAAATGCTTTTCTGAAAATTCTTTCTTGAAAATTCAGGATCTCCCGAAGGCTGGCCAGTCGGGAAAGCCAACATGCAGCGGAGTGGAGGACAGTGGATTTCAGATGCCAGCGAAGTGGCCCAGGGAGATCCCATTGCCTGCCAGAACCCATCTCAGGTTACCTTTGATGGCAGACATTTCAAAAAATGCCAGGAATTGGTTAAAACATGATTGGGTGGCCCACCCGGTAATTAATTGTCAGAAGGAACCAGGAAGATGTCCAGCCTCCCCATTTTCAACATCACCCTCCTTCCCTCTCCACTCTGTCCCCAGAGAGCCCTGGCCGACTCCTCCTCCAATAAGCAGCATTCTTCGAATCCAGCATCAGGCAGAGTGAACCTCACCCCTGGACACTTCCGTTAAGGGTCATTTCTGCATGAAAGACTAATATAAGGCATGGGTCGTTACAGCACATAAACTTGAGACCTGAAGACAGTAACTTCTCCACTCAAACACGGGACCTGTGTGTGGCCTGCAGAGCTCACCAGAAGTACATGTCCCCGTTTCACTCTGAACCCGCTGAAATCGAATGGCCTGCGTGAATCCAGGATGTGATGCACGCACATGTGTGCTCGTCAGCGTGGATGCTCATGGATGCAATGTCCGTGTTCCTCCAGTGGGTCTGCGTGGCCGGTGGAACTTTCTTGGCTCTGAGAACCACTGGTTTCGGTTTTCACTCATTTTCTATCTTCATACTAGGAAACAACAGTATGAGGAGAAATCAAAATGTGTGCTATAGTTTTTCTAAAATATGTTTTTATTGATTGTTAGAGAAAGAGAGGGAGATAGAGAGAGATAGGAACTTCAATGAGAAAGAGACATCAACCAGCTGCCTCCTGCACGCCCCCTACTGGGGATCGAGCCCTCAACCCAGGCCTGTGCCCTGACCAGGAATCCTACCTGGGACCTCTTATTTATGGGTCAATGTTAACCACTGAGCAACACTGGCTGGGCAAAACATGTTTTGATTCCTGGGTATTTCTAACAATATTGAAAGGCAAATGGCGTTCTGTTGTTTTTAGAAGAAGCAGATGCAATTGAGGGGGCAGGAGGCAGGAGAGCCCTGGAGTAACGTGTGGCTTCCCACCAGACCCAGGCAGCCAGCAGCTACACGTTCATGGCTGTTCGCTTGTCTGGAAGAGGGGAGCAATGTTGCAAGATACAGAAATAATGTTCATAGACACTTGGTATATAACCACTGCTCAGGGAAAGTCGGCGCTCATGATTGTCGCTTCACACATCCTACCCACACATACTTAAGCATTTTTGTTCAGACAATTCAAGAAGCTCATAGGTTTCAGGTGGAAATTTTCTGTCAAACCTTTCTGCTATCTCTTGTTATGAAACGGGAAGCTACAGGGAAGCCTCTGACGAGCTTGAACAATATTGATATTCCTCACTGGGGACTGAGCCCGCAGGACGGTGCCCCAGGGCCAGCAGAGCCTAGAGCAGCAGAAGCCCCATAAGTATTTGTTGAGTCCACAAATGAATAAAGTGACCCATCCAGACATTACAAGTCTCTTCAATTAACAGGCTAAGGGAGTCCTTTGTTTTCCCGTAGAAGTCTGGTAAGAAAAGCACAGCAGCTTTTGGCAAGGTCATTAGGAAGGTCAGGTTCCTAGTGTGAAAGGTGAGAACACAGGAGAGGCCTAGGTCACATTTAGTTACACAGCGGAGGTGAACACTATCGCGTTTCGTTCCTCTCACAGGGGAATGATGAGATAAAGTACAAACCGGTTGGAAGCTCTCTGTCATAAGATTGATCAGTTGCGAAATTGAAGATTAAAAAAAAATAACCTTCATAGAAAGCATCTAATAAATATTCCATAAACAGAACTCTCGGTGCTGAATTAAATATTTCATAATGTCTATTGTCTGGAAAAATACCTTGGAAGGCAATGAAATTAAGCAAATGGATACATGTTCAGGTACACAGCAGTGTACACTCTCCAAACTTGTCACTGTGGGCCAGTAGGATAGAGCCACATGTGACATTCGACTGTTGTACCCCTCACGACCACACCTCTGCAAGGGTGCAGGAGGAAGCCCAAGACACAGGAACTCCTGTCGTGACCGGGAAAGATCCATGTGCAATTCTAATGGGATTCGTGCACATCTCTTGCTATCCAGAAATCACCAAAGCTAGTATTTCAGGAAATACTAAGAAGCCATTCGGTGTGGCACCCCACCAGCAGCACACACACATTCCCGTGGCCCCACGGCCAGACTGCCTGCTCAGAGCACAAGCGTAACTGTCCTGGACACCCCTCCCAGAAGGCTGCCCCGTGCCCGGGCCACATTCTAGTTCACTAGGTCCATACGGACTGCGACTGAGGCTCATGACACCTCAGTGATCAACGGGAGAAAGAGACAGCCATGTTCTCCACTCTGTAGAAACTGTATCCTGGTGGGAAAAGAAAACGAACAATGTAATTTTGTATGTGAAAGGTGCTTTGAGTAAACCACAGAGGGGCCCATGGAGGGCGGGGGTGCTGGGGTGGGAGGCAGTAGGCTCAGAAGTGTCCTTGAGAAGTCACCTGAGGAGGTGACTTTTAAACTGGGACCTGAACGACAGTGAGAGCCAGCAAGTGGAGTGAAGACTGGGGGGGAGGCTGTTAAGACGCAGAGAACAGAGGGGACTAACACCTTTGGGTGGAGCAAGCTCAGAACAATTCCAGGGGCCAGCAGACTTGCTCTGTAAAGGCTCGGAGAGTAAATATTTGTGGCTTTGTATGCAATACTGTTGGGACAACTCAACTCTGCCTTTGTAGTTACTTCAAAAGCAGCCATAGGCAAGCCTATCTAATAAAGAGGGGATATGCTAATTGTCCATCACACCCTCACAAGATGACAGTGCCCACAGCCACAAGATGGTGGCACCCAGTCCCTTCAGCCCCACCTCATCCAGCATCAGTCTCCCAGACCTCTCAGCCCCACCTTATCCAGCCTCAGTCCTCCAGTCCCTTCAGCCCTGCAGGGGAAGGTAGTTGGGGGCAATCGGGCCAGCAGGGGAGGGCAGTTGGAGGCAATCAGGCCAGTAGGGGAAGGCAGTTGGGGATAATCATGCTGGAAGGGGAGCAGTTAGGCATCAATCATGCAGCCAGGGGAGCAGTTAGGGAGCTATCAGACTGGCAGGCAGAGTGGTTAGGAGCCAGCAGTCCCAAATTGTGAGAGGGATGTCCGACTGCCGGTTTAGGCCTGATTCCTGTGGGACCCCGAAGGGTCCCAGATTGGAGAGGGTGCAGGCTGGGCTGAGGGACACCCCCCCACACACACATGAATTTCATGCACCGGGCCTCTAGTGTGTAAATAAAGGGGCTTAGCTGTGTTCCAATAAAACTTGGTAAGAACAGGCAGCTGGCCCTCATTGGTACTCAGATGACAATTTGTCAACCTCAGTTCTGTTCCTAATGATAACCTGCTATTCATACTCCTTTCCTCTAAAAGTTCCAATTCTAAGTGTCCATTTGTCAAACAAGTTATTAAGGTCCAAATCCCCACATTTCCAAACTCCACTGATATATCCATTTTAACTCAGACTGTTTTAGTGTTTCCTTTTGCACTGACACCAGAAACTGAGATTTTCTACTGAGATTTTCTGTCATGTATTAATAATAAAAACCGCTTTTATTTATATGCAAAATACCACTCTCCATGGATAATTACTATAGCAATAATTTAAAGCCACTGTATTGCATTATGCATTATGAAACAAAAATAAAATAATCTATAGTGATGTTACAGCTCAGAAGAAAAAAATCTACATGGCTACAGTGTTCTAAATGACGTTTTTGCCTTTTATAGACAAGTCAGTGATTCACACGTTGATTGTTCTATAAATCAGTCTAGCTCCCTTCCCAGCTCTCCTCACATATTTTCCCTCTAAGAGATGGGGCGGCCAGGAGAGAGAAATAGAAATACAGATACTTGGAGATCAACAAAAGCTAACAACACAAAAAGAAAAACCTAGGCCTAACATTACTGAATATATTCGCAGTCTGTCGGAAAAATAAAGTATTATTCACAAAATTTATTTACTTATTTATTCACATGAGATTTAGAAATTTTATGTCACTGTTACCATCCTCATTATTGAATGAACTACCAAATCGTGCCAGGGTCCAGCCCCAGCGGGTCCAGGGGTCCCCAAAGGCGTAGACAGAGTAGGCGAAGAAGGAATGACATGGAGACAGTGTTCAGTTGATCAGCAGCCTAGCCAGGATCTCCAGCCAGGATCTCCAGCCAAGTTCTGGTCTGGATCTCCAGAGAGGTTCTGCTTAGGATCTCCTGCCAGGGTCTGTGTCCATGTTCTCTTGCTAGGTTCTCCAGGTTCTCCAGCCAGGTTCTGTCCAGGTTCTCCAGCCTGGTTCAGTCATCAAGTTCTAGTCAGGTTCTCTTGCCATGTTCTATAGTCAGGTTCAGTCCAGGATCTTTTGCCATGTTCTCTCGCTAGGTTCTGTCTCTAGATTCTGTGTAGGTTCTGTGTCTAGGTTCTGAGTGTAGGTTCTGTCTTTTTACATCTGTATTTATACCAGTTGATTCCAATCCTATCAATCTCTTTTACAAAGGTTAGGGCGTTTCTTATCTCCATTCCAGGGAGTAAAGATTATGTAGCTTAAGTATGATTGTTCATAGTTAAAGTGATTAATTACCCACCTGGCACTTAGTTACGAGGTTTTATTCCCTCCCTAACTTCAGGGGAAAATCCCTACCTGGGGAAACAACCTTTCTCAGAGATCTTGGTTAAAACACATAGTGCCAAGAAGGTGAGCAAACATATTAAGAACAGTATGCCATATATGCCAGGTCCCTTGAAACAGCAAGCATGGACCGGCTCCCGGCAAAATCGAGCATCCTAAAAACTATCACACATTTGCTTTCCCATCCTAGATAGTAAGTCAAGATGGAGAGTCAAGAGTTTTGTCTTACTAATTCCTGTGTCAACCAGAAAACCCATAAGAACACCTTCTTATACCAGTAGCTCCAGAAATATCTGTTCCATGCAATGGCGTATGGGAGGAAAGCAGTCCTGCACAGCAGGATAAGACACCAGTGGGGAGGTGGAGGAAGCCGCTGGGGACAGGTGACTCTTTCTGCTGCGCCGTCCATCAAGCTGATGCAGAGAGGACTCGTGGCAAAGGACTTCTGACATCAAAGCGTCTCGATCTTTGGAACATTTACCCACATGCTAAGTCTTTAATTCAAATGCCAAAACCAATGTCCTGGCATGCATTCATTCATTCTCAAAGTGACCAGTGAGGTAAATGTTTTTATTAAATATAACATATTATTAGTACTAGTTAATAATTGTACTGCTCCTGAACTGCTGGCACTGCTGTCCCCAAGTTAAGGAATGTGTGTAAGGTTATAGCTATTTGGTGGAAATGCCGGGATTTCCAACCAAACAGAGTGGAATACTGACTTGTCAAACTGCTTATAAAGTTAAAGCCAACCCTGAAAATGGCAACATTTATGATTGCAAAAACTCTTTCCATTTCTTCTCATTAATTATTTCAGTCTCTCTCTCTCTCTCTCTCTCTCTCTCTCTCTCTCTCTCTCTCTCTCTCTCTCTCTCTCATTCTTCCAGGGAAAAATCCAGAGTTTTTATTGAATGTTCTAAATTATTTATTGAAAATAATGCAACTATTTAATACATATGAAGATAATGATGTTAATATTTAAAGCTTTATCCAGAGGTCTCTTCTTAGGGGTTGGATTGGCACATTTCTTAGAGAACAGGAAACCTGTGGTGCTGTGCTTTTGTTGCAGAGGGTTTAGAAAATTGCTCCCCAACCAATGTTTCTTGGCTGGGCATAAGGCAACCCATAATTAAAAAGTACATTGTTATGCTTTTTGGTTTTCAACGAGCTTGGAGCCTTTGTGCAGTTATAACCAAATGGAATGTCAGGCAACCTCATACAGAATCTTCTAGGGATTTTTCCTAAATGGTAGCTGATACTCATCCTGTGTCCCCTTTCTCTGTGTTCTTTCCTTTGTTTGCTTCCTGGAATGTCGGTGCAATGAATGGAGCTCCAGCCACGGTTTTGTGCCATGGAGATCAGAGCCTCCCCCTAAAGGTGGTGGAGGCCTGGACCTAGGTCCCCAAGGATGCGAGAAACAGAAAGGTGACACCAGCCTTAACAACCTCTTCACTCTTACACGAGAGTAAACACATCTCTTTGGTTAGTTCACTGTTATTTGGGTCCCTGTTACTGATGGCCCAAACTCACCAAGTGACACAAGTACTCCACAGGCTTTCACTGTCACTGCTCCAACTGCAGATTTTCACATACGGAATGGTGCTTAGGAAGGATCAAGAAATGATGTCAGGCCCTAACGGCTCAGTGGATAGAGTGTCAGCCTGCGGACTGAAGGGTCCCAGGTTCCATTCCGGTCAAGGGCATGTACCTGGGCTGCGGGCACATCCAGTGGGGTGTGTGCAGGAGACAGCTGATTGATGTTTCTCTCTCATTGATCTTTCTAACTCTCTGTCCCTCCTCCTTCCTCTCTGTGAAAAATCAATAAAATATATTTAAAAATAAAAGAAATGATCTCACAATGTCATATCCACATCAACTATATTAAATAGGTATACATGTATGGGCAATGCTACAAGTTGTATAAATTTTAAAACAATAGCTACAGCCTCGTGGTGAATTATTAAAGTGTACACACTTAATTAGAGCTTAAAAATTAAGTCCTTTAAATTAATGTTCCACTGATACTAGTCACAATTTATAAGTACAATCACAGAAATCCCAGGATATTTGAGGAGACAAATCCACAGAATAATATTAAGACCTTTAAATTATTACAAAATACCTTACTGCCTGGTCAAATGAGACCAGGCTTAAACGAAAACTCTCATGGTTTTGAATTTAATGACAAAACATAGAGAGGGATTAGTGAATTGATAGTTGAGTATATACTTGGGAGAATTCCATAAATAATCCTTGATTTCCTCTGGGAGCCACTGCTCAGTCTTGATTTAAGACCTCATTTGCCATAAGGCATGAGGATTCACAGTCAGAGGCCGAGGGGAGAGGGTGGGCAAGGCCCTGAGGAGGCTGGTTAGCTCTGGTGGCTCTTTGGAGTGTGGTACAGGTGAGCACTGACTCCTTCCACCTTACTCCTATCACCCTTTTCCTTTTTCACTGTGATCCAGCCTGGGTGAACTCCTTAGCTAACCCTCCAGACTTACTCCTGCTTCAACTCACACCCTTATATCTGTGGTTTTCTTTGCCGGGGATTTTCTTTCTTCAGATCTTTGCATGGCTGGTTCCTTCACGTCATTCATGACTCAGCTCAAATGGCAGTCCCTCACAAGTACCTCCGTGGGCCTTCAGAAATCGATGCCACCTCTCCACCTTCATCACTTTCTGGGCCATCACAACCTGTGTTGTTTTCTTTTCAATCATGCACATGACCTTCTGTATGTATCTTTTTCCTTAAAACCTGTCTATCGCTTATCACCTCTTTGCCCCCATTTGTCCACATCTGTCTGATTTGTGCAATAGACTAAGGCAGAGTACTGGGCATACAGTTATTATTTGAATGAATAAACAAATCAGTAAATGCACCAATCTTTTATGTTTAATTCCTTCAGTGTTTTAATGCAACATATCTATTGGTACACTCTAGAAAAATCTGGTAATATGGAAAATAGTAAGAAAATGATCAGACATTTATACATAAAATCCTCAAGTAGAAATCCCCCTGTGATTTCATCTACACATGTCACCCGTATAATCTGTAAATGAATGATGAAGCAAAGGCAGACTTACACTTACGACAGCTTATTTTTTTAGCTGATGGATCCCAACAAGTTGGCCGGTTCTTCTAAATAACTGCACTACTCATTTTTGTCTTTCCTTTGAGTCCTGGGGACTTATCCATATTATTGCATAACGTTTCTGTTGCTTGCAACCAGAGAACCTGAAGTGATACATTACCGAGAAGCAGCTGGAGAGATGGCAAGCTGCCAAATTACCTTCTGAGTCAAGTCTTCTCAAAGCGTCTGGACCACTCTTTGTTTTGAAGGGCAATGTTGGAATTTGGACAACTATAAGTTGTAAGATTGACCTGCAAAGTAAATAGCAATATAATCCTATGGCAACTTTTTAAGAAGATCTTTGAGTCTAATACTGAAACTCCAAACAAAACGATGTGAAAGTTGGAACAGGTATTCATTAATATTGAGATGGAGACTCATCCTGCATGCTTGTCTAATTTATTTGGCCTGAAAGCTTTTAACTTTTAAATGAAATCCAAGTGTGAACATTTGCAATTTAGTGCCTCTTTTAAAACTTTATCTGTTCAAAATGCATGAATATTCCTCTAGTGGAAGGGATAATAAGAAGGTAAATTAATTATATTTTAACTTTCCAATCTCATTTTCACTTTGCAAGAACTGTGCAGGATAACTATTAACCTTTCATTTCAAATGAAAAATTTAAAGAATTACCATGAGGTAATTTCAAACTACAACCAAAAAAGCGACCACATATCATGGATCCCTTCTTGCCAAAAATATCATCCTGAATTTAGATCAACTTAGCATCACCCAGGAATACAGCCTTTTTCAATTTCATTCACAAGTATTCAAGCGACGGTGCTCATAAAATTGGCAGTTATCAAGGTGGAGAAGTGTCAAAAACTAAAGCTTGTTTCAATCAGCTTTCATTTTTTTCCATTTGACACTGAACAGAATTACATTTATACAAGTCTGGTCTCCAAATCCCTTCATTAGAACATAAATACAGATTTACCTCTTTTACTTAAGCTGCTTGCTACTTTGGGATTCTACAGAACTGAATATTTTTTAGCCCAGTCTGGTTTAGAATCTAGGATTTGAACTTCTCTGATTTATACACTGCAAGGCTCAAATGATGCCATTTTCCAGATGAAGACCCGTCAAGGATTCCTTTTGTTTGGGGACAAAGCTTGCAATGTTCAAGGAGTCTGATCAAACAGCAACCCCCCTGCGTCTCTCTCTCCTCGCTGATTCGCAGTCTCCATTCTGGGCAGCCCAGGCAAGACCTCAACCTGCTGTACTCTGGACACCGTCTGCTTCCTTCACTTCCCTCTCAGGGTCCCTTGATGAAGAGGCAGACCCCTCCTCCACTCACATCATCAACGTTTTAGGCTACCATGTGGCTTCACACAACACTTTTTCATTGAAACTTTGAATATCTTGTTCACCGTAGATTTTTGGGGTATTAAATTTTATTTTTTAAATATTACATTAAAATATTATCTCAATTACTGGACTTTTGGGTGCACTCTTAAACCTTTGTCCCAAGAGAGCAACGCACCCTAGGCCCACCCCGGCCCGCCCCACCCACTCCTCTCCTTTCCCTGACTTCCTGTGCCAAATAGAGCAAGTGCCAGTACTTCCATCCCTTCCAGGAGCGGTTGGAGACCTGGAAGCCACTGCCCCCCAGAAAAGGGAAGCTGGGTTTTCACTCAGTGACTGATAAATGTAATGCACATTTACTGAGAGTCAGTTTCTCAGTGTTTTCACAGTTTTGCCTCTAAACAATGAGTAAGGCTAAACCTTGAGAAGCACAGAAGCTAAGTGACTTGCTCAGTATCACAGTTTTTGCATTTGTTTGTTTGTTTGTTTAAATATATTTTTATTGATTTCAGAGAGGAAGGGAGAGGAAGAAAGAGATAGAAACATCAATGATGAGAGAGAATCATAGATCAGCTGCCTCCTGCTTGACCTCTACTGGGGATCGAGCCCGAAACCCAGGAATGTGCCCTTGACTGGAATTGAACCCAGGACCCTTTAGTCCGCAGGCCAATGCTCTATCCACTGAGCCAAACCAGCTAGGCCCAGTGGTCGGCAAACTGCGGCTCAGCAAACCGTAGCTCACGAGCCATGTACCGGCTCTTCCACAAAATACCGACTTCTGCGCATGGGCCACGAAGTTTCAACCGCACTGTACGCATGCGCCCGCACGTGGTATTTTGTGGAAGAGCCACACTGAAGGGGCCAAAGAGCCACATGTGGCTCGAGAGCCGCGGTTTGCCGACCACAGAGCTAGGGCCAGTTTTTGCACTTGAACTTGGAGAATCTGGACTCAGAATTCATACTTGACATGAATATACTCTGCTATCTCTCAGTAATCCCAGCTCCTATTTCAATGGACAATGAAAGTCTCTTAAAAAGGAAAAAAAAAAAAAAGACTAAGGCTTGGAAGTGTGGCAATAAAAGCTTGAGAGGGAACGCTTCAAAAGATTTGTATGGATGAGATTTTAGTAAAAAAAAAAATGTAATTGAATCCCAGAAATGTTTTCCAGTGTGTGTGTGTGTGTGTGTGTGTGTGTGTGTGTATGTGTGCAAATGTGTTTGTGTGTTAAGTATATGTTGATTATGTACTTAATTTTAAAGAAAATTTACTGGTTTTCTCTCCAGTTAGGGGGACCAAAAAAATTCAGTCTTTGTTGTAAAATCTACTTCAGTCTTGAAACAAGATGGCATTTTATAAATATATTTTGTGATCTGTTACAGTAGCCTAGTATAAGCCCCATAAACAGGCGTATCTGTGGTCATACTGTGTGTCCTTAGGGAAATAACCTCTCTGAGTCTTGGTTTGCTCATTTATAAAATAGGAACAACACTACCTACCTTTTAAGGCTGTTGTGAGCATTCAATGTCACATTATATGCGAAATACTTATAATACCTATAAAACCCAACATTTCATATTGTGGTCCACAGAAGTCAACTGTGCCACAGAAGAAGAAAAGAAAAATGCCACCTCCTCACTGGCATGACTGACTCCATCTGCGTGTCCACACTGAGCTGTGGATGCTGACAGCCCTGCTCTGGAGGCCGAAATGACTACTTAAGAGCTCGCATCACCCAATCTCCCAGTAAACACTTCACCGCTGCAGAGAAATCAGCCTCGCTTGCTGTTTAAGCATAAATAGAGGACACTCCTTCCAGGGGGCTTAAGGAACTTGTTTCCATCACAAACACACTTCATCTTTAATGCCCGAGACAATGATGATGCACCACAATGTGAAGAGCCATTTGAGAGTGAGAAAAGCCGCCACAGGAGATGTGGATGTGACATGAAAGTAAGCACTTTATATTCGAAATTTGTAAAAATTACTTTCATAGAATCGAAGCATGGAGTAAAAGGTTAAAATGAAAGGTTTTTATTTGTATTTTTTATGTAAAACACTCATTTGAATTTTAACTAGTAGCCAGTTTACATCAATCTCTGCAGCAATGGACCGAAAACACACACTTTACATTTAAATAGCAAAACTGAAGAGGTACAATGTAGGCAAGATTTTTCAAATATCATTTCATTTTCTTTCTTTTGGGCATTTACTTTATTCATGTATTTAACAAGTATTCAATACTGTACATAACCCTATGCATTTTAGGAGATGCTTAATGAGGAAGTGTTGAATTTGCATAGAAAAGAAAGACAAGTTCATACCTGTCCCTCAAGGAGCCTATAATCTAAGGAGAAAAGCAATGAAGACTCGGGTTCAATTTTTTATTACTACACAATGATAATCAACTCTCTGTGAAGAGTAGCAACATGTGTATTACACAAGTGAATCTTGGTGTTCCAGTATTTTACATTAGCTTTAGTGTAGTCTTTCCACTGCACTCTATTCATCTCATTATCCTCCTGTCATCCACCCACCTATCCATCCATCCAATCTCTTCTATTTTTGTCACTGTGACCATTATATCCTGGGATCATGCAAAACAAGAGAAGGATTAGTAGACCAGTTGGGAGGTAAATAATCCTCAGATAAAACCTTACATGAGAAACAGGCAATATTATGACTTAGCTTTATCCCCAACCTACCAATATTTTCATGATTTCCAAGAAAAACTACCCCCTGCCCCAGAGACTATTATGCTATAACTTCCCAATCCAGTTTCCTTCAAATAACACCACAGAAACCTAAACCTTTGGGAGGGAGGAGAGAACAGTAGAGGGACCTGTTGAATGTAGGGCTCTTCTATGTAAGGAGAATATAGGTAAACCCGGAGGTGAAAGTGGAAAAAGGAAAAAAATCTCAGCTTTCCTCCCCTGTACCCTAATGAAAAATGGAAATGTTCTCTCTCAAGGAAAACCTTTCACAGATTGTTGTGGTCCTTTCTCTCAGGGGGATCTGAGACAACATCCAAGCGGAAACACACTTGAAATTAACTCACCCTCTTCTGAGAGCAGCTTGCTCATCAAATTCACTATTTTCTCTGCTTTTTGTGGTGATCAGAGGGTTTTAGCTTCCCTTTATTGAACTCACATTCTTCAGTGTCAGGCGTGGAGCTAAGGACTACACTTTCTGCCACATTCATCCCAAAGTCATTTTTTATTCCTACTTTGATTTTACAGATATAGAATCTGAGGTTCAGAGAAGACATGTAATTTACCTAAGGTCACACAGCTATCTAAAAGGTGACAACTAAGGAATTTAAACCCATGTCTATCTTTAAAATTAGGACTTTAAAAACAAATCCTACACTCCCCAGAGCCACTGGAATTCAGAAGCACCTTGGTGACCTGCTGACAGGGAGTGTGTGCAGCCAGCAGAGCCCTCAACGCTCATATCTGCTACAGCCAGAGTGGTGGCCCGCATGTCACCTGTTTTATTTAGTGGCTGAGGGCATGAGCCCTTCAAGAAAAGGCCCATGCCGAAAATGTGTTAGGAACTCATGGGTCCCTTTCATCCTTCTCACTTTCTTTTTTTTTTTTTTTTTAATATATTTTATCGATTTTTTACAGGGAGAAAGGGAGAGAGGTAGAGAGTTAGAAACATCGATGAGAGAGAAACATCGATCAGCTGCCTCCCACTCATCTCCTACTGGGGATGTGCCCGCAACCCAGGTACATGCCCTTGACCAGAATCAAACCTGGGACCTTTCAGTCCGCAGGCCGATGCTCTATCCACTGAGCCAAACCGGTTTCGGCCATCCTTCTCACTTTCCAGGTGGAAAAACTGAGACCGGCGAAGTGAAAATCTGAGTGTCACGAGTGTTTGGAACGACATGGGCAGTGTTAATGATATCTCACACTTAATGACCACTCACTGCAAAAACAATGTCCTTGGGGTTTTCAATAGATTAACTCAGGAATTCCTCTTAAAACTCCGTGAAATATTTACTTTTCTAAAGTAGGGTAGTCGACCCAGGGTCATTTCCATTTTACAGAGCTTGGCCACAGAAACAGAGGTGAGTTTCAAGCGAAGGAAGTTGGGCTTTAGATTTTAATCCCTTCACAGTGACCTCAATATGCCTCTAAAATCTAGACTTCGGATTTCAACAGCAGCATTCATCGTCTCTTTTATTCTGTTATAACAGCTGCTTCTATTTGCTTGTTAAAATTGAACTGATAATGATGGAAGATGCCCGTGGAAGCCAGCTGATCAATAGAACCCCTTTCCAATGCAGAAAAACTTCGCTCTCCTTCTTGGGCCACCGAGGAGCCTTTGGGGCACATGAATACATCTAATCATTTTGTTATTTCAAGTTACAGCATGAATGAGACCACAGGAGAGCCGATCACTCAGGAGCTCAGCCTGCGGCTCTTTGGACAGTTGAATGGCACCTCATTGCCCCTAATTTTTATAAGTTCTCTCTGGAAAAAAAAAGCAGCTAGTGTTTCATCAGCTGAAGCATTTCATCCATGATTCCCTAGGAGGCCTGTTATTCAAGGATTATTTGTAGCTAGCAATGCATGTTTCACAGTTGGTACTTTGAAAAGCAACTATTTTACATGCGAAGACTGGATCGAGTGAATGCCAGGAAACTCCCCAATCACATAATTTATGTACAGCATTTAGAAGTGAAAAGTTTCAGATCAGCGGGCATGTTCTACCTGACAAGAGCCTAGAAAGGGTTTTACTTTAGCAAAAAACCCAAAGGGTATTTTATAGAAAAGTTTACACTACCTTTTGTCTTTTCCCAGACACTCCTTTTGCTAATGGGAAGAAGTTTCTATGCATCGTACTTTTTAGCCTTTTTGGATAATATAGATAATTGAATCCAGTGGTCTATGGGACCCATATCAAGTCAGTGTTTACCCCCAAAATGAAAGAAATAAAATATATAAAAATACGCATACTATGTGGCTGTAAAAAAGAAGGAAATCTTACCTTTTGGGACAGGATGGATGGACCTGGAGATATTATTATGCTGAGTGAAATAAGCCAGTCAGAGAAAGACAAATACCACATGGTCTCACTTATATGAGGAATCTGATGAACAAAATAAACTGATGAACAAAATAGAAACAGATGCATGGATACATGGAACACACTGACAACTGTCAGGGTTAGGGAGAATGGGTGAAAGAAGGTTAAGGGATTAGCCAAAGGAAATTTATATATATAAAAGCCTAAGTGACTATTTGACTATTCAACCATTCGACCATTCAACTGGTAGCTATGATGCGCACTGACCACTAGGGGGCAGATGCTCAACGCACAGACATGGAGACATGGAACAGACTGATGAATCTCAGAGGGAAAGGGGAAGGAGGAGGGCAGGAAGAGATTAACTAAAGATCTTATATGCATACTAGAGGCCTGGTGCAGGGATTCATGCACTCGTGGGTGGGGTCCCTCAGCCTGGCCTGTGGGGATTGGGCTGAAACCAACAGTCTGACATCCCCCAAGGAGTCCCAGATTGTGAGAGGGGGCAGGCCGGGCCGAGGGACCTCACTAGTGCACAAATCCGTGCACTGGGCCTCTATTATAAACATAACACATCCACACAAACAACAGTGTGCTGATGGCCAGAGGGAAGAGGGGGCAGGGCTGGGTGGAGGTGGGCAAACGGGGAGAAAATGGGGACATCTGTATTAGTGTTGACAATAAAAATAAAGAAATAAATGGATCACACTCAATAGCAGTATTTCAAGTACCATCAAAAGAATTTATAGGTGCTATATTATCGCCAATGACACTCACTATAAAAAAATACTCAGTGATTGACTGGAAACTGGTAGGAGTTCACTAACTATCAGATATGCAAGTGGTGTCACCATATTATTTTTTTACCATCACTCAAAGTCTTCAGTAAAGGTATGTATGTAACTTCAATATTGGTCATCTGCATAATTGCCAAGGAATTGGCCAGGTGGATTAACTCAGGGAGAGAAGCAAAAATTTGACTCTCTCCACCCAACTTGGCAAACAGTTCACCTGAGTTAAAGAGCTTTTCCTAGAAAAATACTTGGCCCATCCAGTTTTCAGGGCACTTTTCCATTCCTTTCATAACATTTATAGGAAACCATTGGTAGAGGTTAAAATTTATACCTGGCTAAATCTTGTTCCAATAAAATGCTTTACTTTCTTATTTCAAAAGACATTGAGATTGAGTTTTCTTTTCATTTTTCTAATCATTCTCACACACTTTCCCAGAGTAACTATCATTCCCTCTCCAGTATGCTTCCTCAGATTGAAGCAGGATTTCCATGAGCATTGCCTTTCGCTCATTACTTGCTGGGCATCTTCCTGTCACCCCAGTTGACTTGTGCTTCAGAATCCTATTAATGTAATATTTCTGATTTCTGAATCTACAGACACGGGGACATGTGATTAAATCCCAGAATGGATAGCATGTCAGCTTTGTGATGTTTCAAGTTAAGTCTATTTCATAGTAATTAAGGATAAAATTTCCACTTTGATCCAGACCCATGTATTTTAATGCACACTGCACACAACAACCTTGCTTATGGAAATCAAGCGTAGTACCTAATGATGCCGAACTTTGGGGTGAGCTCTCACAAGTGAGAATTTGTGCATTCTTTGGAAGTTTTGAAGGTAGGAGTGTTCCTTTGCATTTCAGAGCCATCAACTACCCCTACATCCCCACCTGTCAATCCTCTATTTTAAAATGTGGCAAACACCTTTCTAAAGATATGAAAAATAGTGAGGACATCAAATAGAAAGTATATTTGACATAGTTTCCTCCTAGATCAATTTCCATAGACTTAGTAACCACAGGTAGTTCGACGTCAGACATGAAAAATGAAACATCCAAGTGATATTGAAACTCTACGCTTCAGAGGTTTTCTTGTGTGTTTGTTTTTTTATTGCAGTAAAACACACACAGTGTAAAATTCGTCACCTGAACCATACTGGAGATTATGAATCCAGTGTCATTCAGTTCACTTGCTGATGTGCAACCATCACCACTGCCCAGTTCCTCCAGGACTGTCCATCCTCCCAAAGGAAACCTCTGTCCTTTTTGAACAGGGACTCCCTTCAGCCGCTCCCCCAGCCCCTGACACCCACCCCTCAACATTCTGTCTCTAAGGATTTGCTAATTCTAGGAATCTCATAGTATTTGTCCTTTTGTGTCTGGTTTAGGTCACTTGGCATAATGTTTTCAGGGTTCACCCTATATGAGATTAAATAGTACCCCACTGCATGGCTATGCCACATTTGTTTATTTATTCATCGGTGTGGACCTTTGATTTGTTTTCACCTTCTGATTACTGTGTGTAACGCTGCTATGAACATGGGTGTGTAAGCAGTGAACCTCTATGTTTTTAATCAATGGGAATATTTAGCATTTGACCTTGTCAGAAGGAATTAACTGTTTACTGGGGAGTAGTAAGCTTTATGATTTTTTAAATAAGTTTTTATTTATTTTAGAGAGAGAAGGAAAAGGAAGAGAGAAACTTTGTTTGACTGCCTCCTGCATTCCCTGTACTGGGGATTTGAGCCCAAAATCTCGGCATGTGCCCTGACCAGGAAGTGAACCAGCGACCTCTTGGTGCACAGGATGACAACCAACTGAGCCACACCAAGCCAGGGCTAGCTTTCTGATTTTTTTTAACTTTCCAATTACTACTATAAAACAATACATTTATAATTATAGAATAATAATGCGACAAAGATGTATATTTAGGACTTGACACATGTCAGACACATCTTAAGGACTGCATATACATTTTCTGATTTAACCCTCCCCAAAGCTTACGATGAGGTAGCATTTTTATGCCCATTTCACAAATGTAAAAACAAACAGAAGTTGGGTATTTTGCTCAAGATACGAAAACTAATGGCTGAGCTGAGACTGGACCATGATTTTCTGGTCCCTGAGTTAGTGCCTTACTTTTATATTTTACTGCCCTATCAACTGTAAAGTACAAATTGCTTCCGATGCTAATTTTCTACCTACCAGAGAGAATATTAGGGATGACAAACAAATACATTTGTGAAGAAGAAGGCAGGCTTATGAAATTCTTGCAGAGAGCTCAGGGGAAATTTAAGATGGAATGAAATATAAAGAGAAAGATCAAAATGCATGGAGGCAGAGCCAAGGAATTCTTCCTCCTTTCTCTCTCTCTCTCTCTCTCTCTCTCTCTCTCTCTCTTTCTCTCTCTTGCTCTCTCTCTCTCTCATACACACACACACACACACACACACACACACACACACACACACACACCTTGATTCTAGCATTCTTTCACCCACCTCCTCACCTCCCAAAATTTCCTCTTCACTATGTCCCCCTAAGGCCAGTCTGCATAATTTCCCCTCAGTGGAACTTTAGACATGAAACCCTTGTCTTTCTTCTTGGAGGTGAAGATGGGGACATGAATCTTAGATTTGTCAGGTTAATTTGATTTTAAGTTTTGAGATTTTTGGTTGGGGTGTTGATTTACCCATCCTAACAAATTATTATACAGGATGGTAAAGAGTTCTCTAATCTGAAAGTTCAAATACTCTAGTATAGTCAGCTTGTTTAAAAGATTTTCGAAGGCCTGATTAACTTATCCTCTCCCACCCTCCCATCCTCTCCTTCTCCCATTGAGAAGGCCTCACTGGTGTCCGATTAAAATATTGACAGTGTGATGTATATCCTCTGGTGCCTAAACACAGCAGGTTAGGTTCTCTCCCATAAGGAAAACACCAAGCCCAGGTCACCCAAATGCCACGTCAATAGAAGGTGGAAGCTAAGATAAGACAACATCTATTAAAAATTATAAATCCGTGCTTTTGAAAATGTGACTGGGCATCTTACTTCAAAATGGCAGATTAAAGCATCAATAAAGTTGACATTGAAGTCATTTCCTTTATAAGCATACTGGAAGTGTAATCAGAGCAACCAATTCCTTACAGGTGCTGTAAAAACACCTGGACAATTGCACTGCAGTGATTGAGGGAGCCCTGCCATGGTGCAGAAATGACCGCAGAGTGTGTGTACAACAGAAGACATTCAGAAATGGTTCTGGACTGTAATTCAGTTAGCACACACCACTGGCAAAATTCTGTATGCTGTCAATGAGTCAACTAACTAAAGATTAAATCAAACAAGTATCTTGGTATTCCTTTCTGCAAAATCAACCAGATTGACCCATTAATTATTTTTTTACATTATTCAACATTCACACAAACATTTCTAAAGGGGATTTTTCTGAAGGTGGATGTTTCATGATGAAACAATGTGTTTATTCTTTTGCTTAAAAGAACATGCTAAATCAATTATATAGATAACTAGAGGCCTGATGCACAAATCCATGCACTGGGCTGAAATTGGCTCTCTGACATCCCCCGAGGGGTCCCAGATTGCGAGAGGGTGCAGGCCAGGCCAAGGGACCCCACTGGTACACAAATCTGTGCACCAGGCCTCTAGTATGCATATAAGATCTTTGGTTAATCTTTTCCCACCGTACCCCCTTCCCCCTCCCCCTTCCCCCTGAGATTCATCAGTCTGTTCCATGTTTCCATGCCTGCAGTTTCCGCTCCTGCATTGACTGTCTACCCCTTGGTGTACAGTGTGCATCATAGCTACGGGTCAGCCAGTTGCTTAGGCTTTTATATAGAGAGATATTCAAAAAGCATATCTGATTGTGTTGGCAACGGCATTAAGACATTAGCATTCTATTTCTTAGAAGAAAATTAAAACTTCAAACAACAGGCTCATGCAAATCAAATATGACTGGGTGTGTAGCTTCATTTTATCTTTCAGTGGTAAATCAAAAAAGTGGGGGTAGGTGGGGTGACATGAGTGAGTATGTGTCTATGTGTGTGTGTTTTCCTATCACACGAACAGCTGCGTTTTCTCATGTGGTTCCGAGTCTAATGAACTCTGATTTTCTTATTCATCTACAGTTGCTGCATTTACTACCCTGGGTTAACCCAGCTGAAGAATTCTCCTTATGGGAAAAAGTCCCTGATCTTTGTCATCGCCATGTGGCAGAGTGTGAGATGTGGGCTGTAAGACTCGGTCTCAGAGTCAGAGCCTGTCACGCATGGCTCAGCTACACAAACAAAGCTAACTGGACAGCGCTAGTCACGCACCCAACTGCTTATTCAGACAGAATCTGAGCAGATGCCTCTCATATTGGGAATGGAAAGACAAGTGTGGCTTCTACAAGTCTCTATTTAGCAACAGAAGAAATCACCTGGTTAAGGGTAGAGACTATTTCTCATCAACAAGTCTGATCCACACATCAGCAGTACACCACAGCTGAGATGCCAGTTTCATTTCCTGCTGCTGCTGAATTAAATTTTTTTATTTTTAAATTTTTTTATTGATTTTAGACAGAGGGAGAGGGAGAAAGAGATAGAAACATCAATGATGAAAGAGAATCATTGATCGGCTGCCTCCTGCATGCCCCGAACTGGGTATCGTGTCCTGACTGGGAATTGAACCATGACCTTCTGGTTCCATGGGTGAATGCTCAACCACTGAGTCACACTGGCTGGACTGAATTAATTATTTTTAGATTCAAATATGGTTTTCCATTACACAGAATCAGGCTTTGCAATAGAGACCTTGCCCTCTCACACACACATCAATTTCTTTCTAATAGCTTAGAGACCTGTAACTTCAGAGAGGCTGTATCAAGTTTAATATCTGTGAAAAATTACCAGGATGAACAAGACCATTAATTTCTCCCTAAAATTGTTGCATTTTAGAACCAGCCTTTAGACTGTAGATATTTACACCCTTGTTTCATCACACAGATAATAAATACAAGGTTGAAACAAAAATCTAACTTCCTGCCTCTGCTCTCTTGTTCTATACCCTGAATACAGATGCCTGAACAGATAAGAGGTCTGTTGAGAAGGCTGTGAAAGGCAGGATGAAAATTACACTGTTTTAAAAGATCTTTAATCATACGAGACCTGAACATTATGTATGAATTTGGGGAGAGAGGGCTGCAGGAATCTTATCAAATGCCATTTGCAGATGTTGTTTCTAGACCTCAAAGCAGGGATGTTATCAGCTGTCAATCAACAGGTATTTATTGGATCTCTGATACCTCCCAGAAGGCTGCTAGTTTCTGCAGAAAATTCAGGAGCAATAAAACAAATAGCATTTACTCACAAAGAGTTGATAGGTTGGTTATAAGAGATGAGACAGAAAACCATCAATAAATAAAACTGCATGTTATCAGTTTATCAGCATGGGAGCTCATCACCCCAGTGACTCATGCGGCCCTACAATAGCACAGAATGGGTGCTGGCCGCTATAACCTTTCGAGGTTATATCAATAGTCTGTCATCAACAAACCCATGAGATCAGGCCGTGCCTGATGATTGGTTCAAACCTGAGCTGACAGGGTGATTCACAAGAATTGTCTAAGCCCCAATATTTCAGTGATGTATCCCATCTTCTCCAAGGTCCAGGCCCTTTCTATCCTGACAAGAGAACAGGCTCCAGTTACCTCCTTTGGGACCTCATTCCTTTCTCATTTTATGAGTAAATTCAGAATCTGCTCTGAGATCCTAAATTTTCTAAACATTACACAGAATTAGAACAGGAATCTCATAAGATGAATTAGAGAGAAGACCTGGGGATATATTTAACATCAATGAGTTCAGGTGACAAAAATAACAAAAGCTAGAACAGGGAGGTCATTACCAAATGCATGGCCACCTGAGCTGGGGAGCGGAGGCTGTGGAACAATAGGGCCAGAAGCCAGGTCAAAAGTTGCCTGTCCTTCACTCCAAAGTCTCTCTCTAGATTAATATTAAGTTTTGTAACATTAGCCCCCTGGGGCCTTAAATCATTAACATTCCCCCACGATACTCCATGTTACTGAGCCGGGTACCTGAGAGAGAAAGAGGAGCATGAGCCAAAGCAAGAGAGGTGGGGGAGGCGGAGGAGACACCAGCAGCGGTGGGAACACAGGGCTGACTGCATCCATTCCGGACGAGAGGGACCCATGTCTGTGCTGTCAGCAGGTGACAGAAGGGACTCACGAACTGAGATTCCAATTTGGGTGTGAGAGGAGAGACTCAGGGAGGTGAGAGCAGTCCTCCAAAGTCAGGGAGGCGTGGATCCTGCAAGGCCTGAGCTGGGTCAGCCGCCGCCCAGGCAGCCTCTGTTTTCTGTTTATTTCTGCTGATGCTGGTCCTTAAAAGGAAAACGCATGCTCATCGTGTGTGTGTGTGTGTGTGTGTGTGTGTGTGTGTGTGTGTGTGTGTGTCACAGTTTATAATGCTCACAGTCAGGCCAGAGGGTTTTGTCTTGTTTTACTGTTTTTTTAATGTACAGCTGGGTTTATATTCTCCTGAAGGGGGCGGTCAGAGGCGTTCTCGAGACCTGCGTTGCTTCTACGTGCTCCTGTTTGCTCTCTCCGTACCTGTCAGTCTCTCTCTCTTTTCCTGCTCAGTGTGTACTCCTGTCTTTTCTCCTTGGCTCACTCACCCTGGTTCCCACCCCCCTCCCTCCCTCCCTCCCTGTCTTTCTTCCTTCCCCCTCACCTTTTCTTTCCTTTTCTCTTCTCCTATTTGTGTCTGTTTTTCTCCTTGTGCCTTGTGCCTTGCTCTACCTGACTTTCTGTCTGTCTCTCTCTCTGTCTGTCTGTCAGCTTCCTGCTGTTCTCTCTGAAGGTAATGTAGAACCCTTTCCTCCCTGAGGTTGTTAAACATGGACGAGAGCAACAGGAGAATGAGGTCAAGGTACCCGAAGTGAGTTCACCACCTACCGATAATCAAGGATATGTCCCTTGAAGGGATCAAAAACTGTCACCCCAAAATACGCCTCTCTGGCATGAGAGTTATTGTAAACGGATTATTTTAAAGAAACAACAGACACAGGAGAAGCTCTGAAAACCACATGAAAGTTAACTGTGAGGGAAACGCACATTTACAAGGGAAATCTCCACGTGTGAGGGGGCCGCCTCTGCACCAGGAAGAGGAGGAACAAATCTCTAGAAACTCATGCCAATGGCGAGGAGAAGGCAGCCATTTAATCCTGCACACACACCCTTGGTTAGGGTGCTTTTCCTGGTCGCTGCCCATCACTGGCCTACCCTCCTCCACATCTTTCTTTAGTCTTTAGCTACAGATGGTATCTAAGGGGGTGGCTCGAGCCATTTTAGGGAGTTACTCAGTTATCCTGGGTCTCTCCCATGTATACAGTCCGTATGCATGTTATTAAACTTCTGTTTGTTTTTATTCTGCAAACCTGTTCGTTATTAAAGAAGGGTCCCAGCCAAGAACCTAGAAGGATAGAGGGAAAGTTATTCATCCTGCCTACCTCTGCTGTGGCTGAGTGACCCTGGGCTCCACCTTCTCAGCTCCAATATCATGGGGAGGGAAAAGGAACTATTTGAAAGAAAAACACTGGCATGAATATCACTTAGAAAATAAAGGTTAAAATGCTCATCACTTTCTAGATTAAAAAAATAATACAACAAAATGCAAATCTCAACCAAGCTGTTACATTGTCCCTGTGTGTGCCTGAGAATCTTCACTTGAACTTTAAAGAACCTGGGAGGAAAAGCGGACAATTCTTGTTTGCAACTTTTCAGGCCAAATACACAGGCTTGCATTTCATTAAGAGAAAACAATTTGGAAAGATAGGTTAGTTTTACATAATGTGTTTAATTACATTTGCAAGTTTTATTTGTTTGCATCATGATAAAAATCTTTTTTCAAAGAAACAAATTAAAAAGAAGCCATCATTTGCATTATATTAAATTGCTGATTTTTAATCTATGGTTATCTAAGAGCTAATATTTCCATTTCTCCTACTTAATTCAAACAGACAGGCTACAAAGCAGCCTCCAAGATTAAGAAAAGTCCCTGCAAATATCAGATCAATTATGAGAAGAATCATCTGATTAGATGTCATTTGAATTGCATTACTGTTCACTAAAGGGTATTTTGGGCAAGTCTTTGCAGCGGGGTAGAAGTAAATTGAAATCGCTAAACAAGGATGCTATTTGAAAACAAGCTCTTAGGTCTTGGAAGCCTGGGAAGGAACTTTTACTCTGCAAGGACCTGTTCTCAGATGCCACCTAATTTGCATAGGTCTAGTCTAAACAGAGAGATTAGGGCCTTAGATGAGAGCCATAAAGATTTGGGCTAATCCCAGCATATGAACATGACAACCAATCTACATATATAAAAGCCTAAGCGACCCTTATGACTGGTCACTATGATGTGCACTGACCACCAAGGGCAGATGATCAATGCAAGAGCTGCCCTCTGGTGATCACTGTGCTCCCACAGCAGGAGCGCCGCTCAGCCAGAAGCTGGGCTCACAGCTGGCGAGTGCAGCTGCATCAGCGGGAGCCTTTCCTGCTTCTGCAGCAGTGCCACCAAGCAGTGGTATCAGGCGCAGCAGGGCCTGGATGAACAGGAGCAGCGCAGTGGCCCTAGCTTGGGCTCCTCCCTGGCTGCCTGCTACTTCATGCCCTGCTATATCCCTGAGGGGATGTTGGACTGCCAGTTTCCGCCTGATCCCCACAGGTCAGGCTTGTAGGGATCGGTCAGAAACCAGCAGCACAACATCCCCTGAGGGGTCCCAGATTGCGAGAGGGTGCAGGCCAGGCTGAGGGACCCCATCGGTGCACGAATCCCACCACTAGGCCTCTAGTCTTTAGATAAAAGGTCAACAATTTTAAGACTATACTAGTAGTTATATTTTTCTGACCAGGGTACCAATGAGCAGTCCTTATGAAAAAGTTCTACTTGTAGCCCTAATCTTTCAAAAATTTGATTGAAAAACAGCATCTTTGTGGTTGTGTGAGGTTGGTAACCTGACTTTGAAGCAGGTCTGCATCTACTAGAGAATCAACCTGAGCACTCTCCGCCCTCCCTGCCAACCTGCTTCCCCCTCCTCTCCCTGCCTTTCTCTCACAAAACTGGACTGAGTTCCCAATAGGAGAACATCATGGTGTAGTGTATTGTTTCTATATTTTTTAATGTTTCGATATATTCTGAGGCTTTGACATCTGTGAAAAGCTTGCTGGCTGGGAAAAGATTGGTCTCCCAGGGCTAGGCAACTCCTGAGAGAGCAGAGGGCTCTGCCTGGAGCGTGCCTTCGATGTGTAGAGTAACCCAGAGCCACTCCTCTACCAGGCTCTGCACCCCAGGAGGTAATACTCGTCTCCTTAACATGCATCCCAAGGCCAGGTGCCTGGCAGCGAGGGCCCACCCCGCAGCCAAAGCCACGGAGATTGTTCCCTCTCTCCCTCTGCCCTGCTTCCGCCTCTTGCAGAGCCCCCAGTGAAGACTCCAGTCCTTGTTTGTCTACTCATTCCTGTCTTCTGAATCCTGATCAAACCCGAGTCCCCTGATCTGAGTGGCATGTGGTGACCCCTGGTCTGGGACCCCTGAGTATAGCACACTTTGTTTCCTGAGGCCCTCCTGTGTCCCCTTGTGTGGCCGCACCCGAGTGACCGTCACATAAAAGAACAGAACACGTTTGGGGAACAGGCACCCATCTTGCTGCTGCAGGAAGCAAACCCACTCGCTGATGGAAGGACCCAGAGCAGAGGAGAGTGGCGCAGTGGAGAAGAAGGTGAGGAGAGCGGGAGGCAGTCACCCAGATGACATTACCTGAGCCCTGAATAGAACTAATCCTGGACTTTTAAGTTGGGGGGGGGAAGAGATTAACCAAAGTTGTTATATATGCATACATGCATAACCCATGGACAGACAGCAGTGTGATGAAGGCCTTGGGGGGATAAGATAGAGAGGGCCAAAGGGGGAATAAAAGGGGAACATCGGTAATACTAGTACTCTCAATAACAAAGATAAATTTTTAAAATAAATAAAGTTACATGTTGACAAAAATCCCATCCCCGGACTCCTCAGGCTCTTGGAGCTTTTCCCAAGGAGCCTCAGCTTTGGGGCTTCCTTGTTCCTCTCTGCATTTCCCAATTTCAGTGGGAGTCCTGCTTAGTCAGTTCAGCTGGAGCCCCTCCTCCATGTCCACCATCCACCACAGGCATCTACCCAGGCCCTCTCCTCCACCATCCCCAGGCGTGTCCTATCACCAGGGCCTGTTTAGCAAGAACCTGGTTAGCGCAGTGTAGCCAGAACCCCCTCCCCCTGATGTCGCCTTCAGTGATTCCCATCCTCCGGCCCCTCCATACTCCTTGGCATAGATTCCCACTTATCCATATTGTATTCAGACTTGAGTCCAAGCTCTCTGCCCTAATCCAGGACCCCACTACGGTATCCCACCAGCCGTCACACTGAATGAAGTCTTCCCTACTGTCTTTACAAGTGTCATGAATATGATTTCTTCTTAGACAATGTACCCACAAATTCCCCTCTTAATTTAAACCATTTTAAGTCACGTTTATATCACCATCAATGGAGTCCTAATTAGTAAAGCATTCTGCTTTTACCAGAGAATTTAAAACGGTATTTCATCATTTATTCAATAAATATATACTCTGTCTCTCCCATATTTTAAGTTCTATAAAGCATGACAAGATTGATAGCATATGGTCCCTTGATGGAGACGCAGAGAGACAAAGTCTTGCTTCTGAAGTGCAAAGTGCTGCTAATACTAGAGATTTATATCAGGAAGGATTTTACTGGGAACGTTGAATTTTTTTCTCGTCATCAGTGACTTAGTACTCTGCAGCCTAAGACATAAATCCCAGAGCGCTGATCCCAGGATGTGGCCCCCAGTGAGACCTGCGCCTGGCACCCGGGCAGAGTGCTTCCTTAAGCTCACATTTATTTCCTTTCATTTGGGGACGTAGTCGACCACAAGCGTCGCTGATCGTGTTTTTGTGTCCAGTTGTGTTTTTGTGGCCAGCGTGTCTACCTCTCAATCGGGTCTCTTGTCCCTTCAGGTCCCTTTTCCCACTCGCAGTCCTTTTCATGGTATTCTGTGCTGTTAGAAGAAAAATTTTAAGAACAGTTAAAACCATGAAACTTACACAAAATTAGCTTGCATACACGACTGTATTTAAAATTCATTGATTAAATGAGGAAACCAGGCAGATGTTAAAACTAATTCAATGGAGAAGTCAAAAAAGCACAAATATATACGGAGCAAGATACTGAAATGGATTATCAAATGGGCAGCAAAACGGGCTTTGTTGGGAGGTGAGAAAAACACGTGCATGACTATTGACGAGAATTATTTTTTATCGGCTCAGCCATTTACAACTAACAGAGCTAGAAACTAGATCCCCCTAAAATTTGAGTCAGATAACCCAAAGGGTATGCCCTAGAGCAGCGGTTCTCAACCTGTGGGTCGCAACCCCTTTGGGGGTCGAAAGACCCTTTCACAGGGGTCACCTAAGACCATCCGAAAACACATATATAATTACATATTGTTTTTGTGATTAATCACTATGCTTTAATTATGTTCCATTTGTAACAATGAAAACACATCCTGCATATCAGATATTTACATGACGATTCATCACAGTAGCAAAACTACAGTTATGAAGTAGCAACAAAACTAATTTTATGGTTGGGGGTCACCACAACATGAGGAACTGTATTAAAGGGTCGCGGCATTAGGAAGGTTGAGAACCACTGCCCTAGAGGATGTTCAATTTCACTGAGGCACCAACGTTTCCTACAGTACTTTGTAAACAATCAATGTTAATTTTGACCAAAGTAATAAGATTTACCATTGATTAAGTGCTTATTAAGGCCCTTGGCCAGGGCCTGTGCTACGCATCTCCTTATTGGGCCTATACAGCTACACTGTGGGGAAGGAACTATGCCTACTTCACAGGTGAAGAAACTCAGGTGAAGAAAGGTCAAGGTCACACAGTTCATGAGGATCAGTTTTAGGAAAGAAACCCACAACTCCACGGTCTTTAGCCGGGAATTGGCCAGTGAGCATGTGCTCTAGAGAGAGGACGGCATTTTGCTCAGTGCCCACTGTGCTTTGTAATTTAGTGGGAGCTTTTCAATTTACCACTGATTTTCTTATATCCGACTGCTTCATTTCTTAGCGTAACTGCAGACTCCCCTGAAGTGTTTGTTTGTGATCCCTCAATGCACTACCATCCAAACATACACAATGTATGAGTCAAAAAATTAAAAGGGAAAACCTCAAGTCTTGGGGGAGGGGGAGGGTACACGTTGGATAAACAATGTTTTCCAAGGAGCAAAAACTAGAAGTGTCCTTGATTTGTCCCTTTCGCTCCACGACGAGTCATGACTACCACAGCTCTTCATAGTAGGAGGAAAATGACTACAGCTTAAACCAAGGGGAATCCCCGGCGACTGTGCTTCCACAGGCCCTCCGTCACCGCCACACTCCAGGAGAGGCAGAGTCCACGCTCTTGTGACTGTGGGTTGCCGTGGCCCCTGGCTTCCATTTATTTTTCTTAGAGATGACCCGTGGAGCAAACATACGCCATATTCCTAAGCAGGTGCAGAAAGGAGGCTTATCAAACTAAAGGCTTGATTTAATGGATAAAGTGCCTGGTTTAAGAAGATTTAACCCTCACTTGTGATATTGCCAGTCCTGGGAGCCACTTGTTCAAACCCCCACTAAGCTTTTGTCTTTCATAAAAATAAAGAAAGAAAGAAAGAAAGAAAGAAAGAAAGAAAGAAAGAAAGAAAGCTAATTTATTTCATTCTGCAGATTGAAGATAAACTACAGAAACTTATTTTCATGTCTTCTATTCACAAAATAAATATGAATTTTACAAGTCACTTCCCCATAGAGTGGCTTGTTAATTCCACCCAAGCCAGATTCTAGCTCATGGCCCATCCTGTACCTAAGGCACCATTTCAAAAGCATCAGACTAAGAGTTCAGTCTTCCTCATGCCTCTCTCTAGCCCTTCTGGGTTTTGCTCAAATGTCATCTTCACAATAAAGCCTTTAATCAATTAGCCTTCAATCAATTAACACCTTTTTAAAACACTGGCATCCCCTCCACTTCCCTGTGTTCCTTCCCTGCTTTGTCTTTACTGCTATTACACGTGATTTGTTGCATATTTTATGTATATTAGTGCTCATTTACCCATCTAGAATTAAAACTCAGTGAGGATGAGGACTGCATATGTTTAGCTATCTGCTATATAACCAGAGCCTGGACCAAGGGCTGGCATGAAGAGAAGACTCAATATTGTCTGTTGAAGAAAGAGATAAATCTCAATAAATGGTTTCATCTTCTTAAGGCCCTCATATCTCTCATCTCTGCTCCTGCCCAAACACCTATTGCATCCCTGTCTCTCCATCTTCTTTGTGGTCCCGCTCAGCCCACAGCCCATGTCACTGCATCTTTTCCATCCAATTCCCTTTCACCTACTTGGTTACTGACCCAGTGTCTCTTTGTTTAAAAATTAAAACTGGGGAATTAGATTGGTCATTGATCCTCCAATGGATTGGCCAGGTTTAGGTATGTGTCTGTCCCCGATATGTATAAAAATATGTCTCAGATTCCATAGACTATATCACCTTGAGGGGCCTGCTGGGCTCTCACCATTCTTCCCATGGGCAGATCTTTTCCTTGACAAATACTGGCTGTCAGACCAGGCATCATCCACTGGCCAACCAGGCCTTTCACCAAAGATCTTCTACCAATACGACTTGCTGTGTTATCTACTCGTTTAGATTGCATGATGCTCATTCATACCTTTACTCAATAAATAATTACTGAGGGGAAACTATCTGCTAATCCCTCTGCTAGCTGTGGGGGACAGAGGAGTGCCGTATTTATGAAGCTCACTGCCTAGTGGAAGACAAATAAGCAGCATTCCCTTTACACCTCAGAGATAAATCAGTGGGCTACGGGGACACCTAAGTTAACCATTTAAACCTGGCCGAGGCGCGCCAGCACTGGAGGAATTTGAGACAGAGGACTTACCCAGAGAGGAGGAAATCCAATTGGAGACCTGAATTTAAAAACAGGAGTTAACCAGGCAGAGAAGGATAGGACTGGGAAGAAGGTTCCAGCAATGAGGACAGTGTGGTCAAAGTCAGAGGCAAAATGTGCTCGGTGCTTTGGGGGCACTGAGAGAAATTCACTTTGGCGGCCATGAAGACAGTATGGGATAAAGTGTGGAAGGGACAAACAGATGTCAAATAGAACTGACAAGCCAGTTAAGAGGCCTGGGTTTTGATGTGTGGGAAATGAAGGGACTTGCAGGAGGGGAGGGGGGTTGTTTTGTTTTTTCAATATGTTTTTATTGATTTGAGAGAGGAAGGGGGAAAGAGAGAGAGAGAGGAGAGAGAGAGAGAGAATCATTGATTGGCTGCCTCCTGCACACCCCATACTGGAGATCAAGCCCCACAATCTGGGTATGTGCCCTGACTGGAAATTGAGCCACACCAGCCAAGGCAGGACATGAGAATTTTTATGGGGGGTTAGCAACACCACTTTGCTGCTTGTCTCTGAGTCTCGCCATCAATAGCTCCATGCCCGCTCTCTGAACTCGTATCTGTTCTTAGTGCTAGTGAATGCTTGGTGCCTGCGGTAAAATCGATGATCTCCCTTCTCACACTATCTGAAGCCCTAAAACTCCCTGAAGAAGCAGGGGCTTGGCATTTGGGCCGACATCAGCGGGAATTCCACTTCCATACAAACTTGGACACATCACCCTTCCCAGTTTCAGAGCTTCAGTTTCTTCATTGATAAAATGAGGACTAAAAAAACTTCCGTTATTGTGTTACCATGGTAATTTAATTAGACAACATATGTCTAGAATAGTACCTGGCACATAAGGGAACCTCAATAAATGACAATTATCAGTCAGCCTATAACATTTCTGATGGCTATTATTGTTGTCTTCATATACTAATAGAACCAAAACAACTATTAGAAACATCAATTTAGTTCTGGGAGCCGAATAAAATGAATAAGGTTATATTGACTCTCACAGCAGCAAGAACAAATGTGTGTGATCAAAATCAATAAAGCCTCTTGGCCTTGGTCCAAACTATCAAGTCAAAAAACAAACGGTCAGTAAATGGTATTCCTCAGTATGTATGTGCAGTTTCTGAGTCATTTTTCAATATATTCCAAAGGAATAAAAAACAATCTTCCCAATTATTGTTTTGTTTTTTCTCAATTATAGCTTTTTACAAAAGTCTTATTTTTTTCTTGAATAATGAATTCTTGCTAATCTGAGTGTATAGAAAAACATAGTGGGAAGGTCTCTCTAGCCAGGGTTCAGCAGGAAAGCAACAGTACTCAAATGATGTTCAGGTAACCCAGATTCTTCTGCGACTGCTTTGCATTCAGTTAATGTATTCCTTCCAGTGTCTCTACTTACGTGTACTCCCTCCTGCTTCATTACCAACTGCAGCTGCATTGCCGCCTGAGAACATTAACTTAATGAAAGAGTCTGTGAAAGATTGGACGCTTTCAGGTTGGCTTGGAAAAGTTAGGTATCTCTAAAATTCATTCATTCATTCATTCATGTCACAAAAATTATAAGAGCAAGAGTGTCCAACTTGGGTACCTCCATGAGTAGACCCTACGACAAGGGCTTGCGTGCAGGTAGATTACCTGGCAGGTGAGCCCAGGAAGCACGTGAGGAGAGTGAAGAATGGGAACGAGGGAAGGGAAGGGATCAACAAAGCGTGAGGCAATGGGCAAGTTCTGGCTGCAGACAGGAGCTGAACTTCCGGAGACCCTCTGAAAATCTACCTGTGCTGTTCCTCAGAAGCGTCCCACTAGGGGCCGGGGAGGTTGTGCCATTTAGCCACTGCCCTCTCTCCCCCTTTGGTTGAAGGTTGTGCATTCTCCTGGTCCAGCAAGCTCCCAGGGTACGGAGAAGCCAGAGAGATAGGAAGAGTTGCAGGTGCCAAGGGGTTGAGATGGGAAGCTGTCCCAGATGCCAGTGCATTCAGGTGGGCAGCTGTGAGGTGTGCTATTGCTACAATGAATGAGTGAATTCATTTATGAAAGTACTCTCACAGCGCGTGGCACAGAATAAGTGTGATGTAATCTGAGCACCAGTCACCTTCTTTAATGCGGTAAGCCCTATGCGAGGCACTTAGATGGTAGAAAATGACCTCGCTCCTGCCCCTAGATAAGCACACAGCTAGACTCAATTTCGAAAGCAAAACTTTGCCTCTCAGAGAAGAGTATGCACTCATTTGTATTTCACTGTAATTCTAGCACTAGACTCATAATTTAGGATTCTATGTCCAGTTAATTTCTGACCTTTATCATATTCTGGTTGTATGATGGATTCAGTTCAAATGGAGCAAAAAAAGGACCAGAAGCTGCATATTATTCCTTCTTGTGCATCAAGAAATAAATAAGCAGAGAAGAATCTTCTGGACTTGCAGACCTTGTGTTCCCCACTGGCAGTCTTTCAGAATGCAAAAGCTGTATCTTTAGGCCTTAGACAAGAGTGAGTCTGAGTCCCTTAAAAATATGCTCTAAATTTCTCCTATAGGAACATATTTCTGTAATTCCATTGTGCATTATCTCCACACTCGTAACCCTGCCATTATGATGGGGAAGAGAAAAGCAAAACAAACACGCAAAACATTCGCTTCTATCTCACACCTGCTGTCTATTCAGAGGGTTTGTATCTGATCAGAATTAATGTGGCACCTGGAGCCAAATGAATAGTGACTGCTGCCTTCCTGGAATCATTGCACGTTATTCTGTATCTCCAGCCATATATCAAGAAGAATAAAATGAGAAATAAACACACACAGAGAGAGAAATCATTATGAAAAAGACAAGGGAGGGAAGTCATACTATGGAACCAGCAGATCCGAAGTCTTTTAATTTATTCATTTTTGTTTCTGGTTAAAACATAACCGTTGGGTGCTTTGTAAACTCCCCAGTATAACTGTCCATGTGCATCGGCCTTCAGTGGCCTCCCAAGTCAATCTCCGAAAGACTAAAGCACCCCTCTAGCCTCAGACTTGTTTAAGGGCCCTCCTGCATCAAGAAAATAGGTAAACTGGGCAGTGGAGCAGATCAATTCAGACAGATAGATAAAAACTGTAAAAATGGATAAGCTGGGTTTTTCATCCTCCTGAAGATCTTTCAATATGTATTGTATTTTGATTTTCAGATATCTGTCAGGTATTCTTGGTTTCAAATACTTGGTTGGTCTCTAGGTATCTTTGCAGTAGCACCAGACAAGTTCTCTGATTAGAATCAAAGCCTATTTTTGAGTAACCAGCCTATTGTGAAATTGGCTATTAATACCCATTAACTATTTGGGAATAGCTGAAAAGGGTGAGGTGGCCAGCGGGGGTGGGGGGAGCTTATGGGGTGATGGATCTCATTAATGAGCCAAAGGTTTCAAGTGTTTTAACTGAAAAAAAAGGCTAAATTTAGGTTTTTAGATGAAGTCCTTTAAAGAAGCAGGAGTTAAATCTCTAATTTGATGCTAGGAATGTTTTAGTTTCAAATTTATGAAAATCTCCTCCATATACCTTTGTCAATCTGAAACAAACAAAGAAACACTATTTCTATTCTACGATGAGAAAAATCATCATGTTTTATCAGCTGGTGTTTTAAGTATTTTGGTTGGTTTTAAATCAGAAAAAAATCAAATCAAAATATGAACTAGCCCAAATGCTTTTTTTCTATTAACGTAAGCATTACTTGATATTCACTTACTAGTGCCCAGTGCACGGGTTTGTGCACATTCAAAGGAAATTTATTAGAAGGTGGCCGGTGGGGCAGGCTGGGTGAGATGGGCTGGACATGCACTCCCTGGCTGGCTGCACCTGAGGCGGTGCCACAGCTTGAAGGGCATCTGCAGTCACTACAGCTTGTCAATAAACCAAATTCAAGCCAACAGTGCCCCAGCAACAGCATAACCCATGGCAAAAGGTTGAATTATGTAGCCCCTCGAGGAATCGGGCTCCCTCCTCTCTGGTTCCGGGGTGCATCACCTGAGAACCACCGCTGCCAACTCACCACAGCTCGGCAGCTCATACCTACTGGATGTGTTGAGCATCATACCTACTGGATAGTTGGATGGTCGCTTAGCCTTTTATATATATAGATTACAGACAGACATTTGTTTTAAAAAATTTTCACCTCTCACCCCACCCCCCTCTCTAATGACATCATTTGAGCCCCTGAATCTATCAATCTATTTTCTGGACTTATTCACAGTAGTATATTTCTTAAACTCCCTGTTTTGGTTTTAGCCAGTCTGATTTAGATACAGATTTGGATTAGACTTAGATTTCTGTACTTGCAACCAATGAAACACAAATAACCATTGATTCTTTGTCTGCCAAAAGACTTTGACAGAAGTGTCTCCATTGTATCTAACATCTTGTTTAGATGTGTTAAATGGCAGTAGCCTCACCCTCAGTGACTCAGGAAAGTCCGTTCTGATGGCCAAAATAGCTTATGTAGTATTATATGGTGTCTATAATAAATTTACCATCCCCTACTTCATGAGGGTGGTTGGGGGTGAGGAGACAGTGAATTCTCCCACTGTTAGGGTCATGAAGTAGGTACATATGAGGCTGAAAGTGGCAAACAATTATAAACTTATTAGGTCATCTGGAAATCAGATGGGCTGAGTCCCAAAACGGCTCTAGCACCCAGAGACAAGGAGTCAGAGATTTTAAAGGACTCTAGGCGGGCTTTCTCGGCAAAGAATTCTCTGGGCAGGTCCGTTTCATGGGCAAGTCCAAAGGGGAAATTTACTGGTCTTAGCAAATAGAAAGTGGTCTAGGTGAACTGAATGTCGGTTGTGAAATAATCTAAAGGTCAGTTTTGCGCTTCTATCACTCTAAGTTCCCTTGCCCCTTTTACACTTGTCAGCCTTGGTCTTCCTTCTCCTCCTGACACACCTCTAGCCCTAAAGCCGCCTCTTCCTTTCCCCCAGAGGCCCCTAAAACCACAAGAAACCCCTTCTCCCCTCCCCTCCAAAGAGCAAGAAACTGCTGTTTAACCTTTTCTTTACTGCAAAACTGCAAATGTCTACTGAACAGTCCTGCTATAATCAAAAGCAGAACTTATTATCAAGCAAACCTTAGTGTGTTATCTCTAAGGCCTAGTCAAGGGTGCTGCCCAAAAATTAACAGAAAGGGTTGCAAAGATTAGAGAATATCAGTAAAATTCATAGGACTACTGTCTAAAGAATATGCATTGGTATACCTGGCTACTTGTCTTCACCATTGACATTCCTATTCCTCATCCTTGTTTTTGGCCCATGTATTCTGTGTCACTTTTCATCTTTCCTTCAGGACCAGTTCAGAGCCTTCACCAAAGGGTGAAGGAAATCATGCAGCTGTAGCTCCTCGCTCCAACCATGAAGAATCTACACAGTGTTGCAGCCAACTGCAATCAAAACCCATCCCCTTATGATCTCCATGTCCCCTCTCAGCAGGAAGTGACTACGGAAGAAACAACCTCCATCCCTATTCCATAAAACGAAGAGGCTGGAATGTTAGGTCTGATCAAATAATTGAATAGATACCCTCTCCCCTGGGACACTGGCCTTTAGATCATTTCACAACTGGCATTCCTTTTCATTTGGAACACATTCCATTTGATAAGACCAGTAACTTTCCCCTCCTGACCTGCCCAGAGACTCCTCCGCCAAGAAAGCCCACCTAGAGTCCTTTAAAAACTCTGACTCCCCATTCCTGGGTGCTAGCGCCATTTGGGGTCTCAGCCCAGCTGGTTTCCAGATGACCTAATAAATTTATAACTCTTCACTACTTTCAGCCTCATGTGTACCTCCTTTGGCAATCCCGATACCTACAACAAGGCTAATGCTGACATAAGACATTCTTTCAACTCCAAGTCCTCTTCCCAGGTAGAAAGGGGAAACTGGATAAGACAGCTATATTTTTATTGAAAAAAACGCTTCCTTCCCAGTGAATGCAGCAGGCAGACAAGAAGAGGTTAAGAAGAAAATGCGAAAGGCCTGATACGCCTCAGTGTTTCATAAAGGGAAACCCTTTCTGTCTATTCTCAGTAGGATTTCAAAACAAGCAAGGAAAGTAGACATTTGTGAGCCCAAATCCCAGCAAGCTGCCAAGGGACTTCTTTCTTGATTTTTTGAACTTCGAAAAAGAGCCCATCAGCTTGTGGGAGCCAGGAGGATGGCATTTAAATAACCTGAGTTTGAAACTTGGCACAATAGCTCAGAAGCTAAGAGCAAGTTCAGGGAAGTCACTTTACGCTTGTACTTCAGTGCCTTTACCTGGAGGGCTGGGAGAGGTGCCATCTGAGATCCACCATGGTCCACCGAGATCCACCACTTGAACATCCTATGAGATCCGAGAACGTAGTCAGGGTGCGCAGAACCTCAACACGAAGAGGAAATCTGCATGTGCTCTCGTTTTACCTGTTAACACTCAAAACAAGCTGTGACAAGCCATCCCGGATCCGTAGCCTGAAACTGTGGGGGAGACAGCTTTTGAGAAAGAAGTCCTTTAAAGGCCTTTGTCGGATCTGCCCCATAAGAGAGCGTCAAAGCCTCCAGATGGAAACTTATACTATTCCCTGGGAATTTTTCATTTTATATTTCAGGTGTTTTAAAAGGCGCTTTTTTTTCTTCGTTTCCTAGAGACAATGTTTTCATGAGAAGCATAGAAAAAAAGATAAACAGCTTTCTCTTCCTGCTAACCACCTCTTTGGGCTTCAGATTTTTTTATTTTTTCTCTGTTAAACTAAGATAAAGGTTGAGGGGGGTGGAAAGGTGCGGGAATAGTTCCTCTTTCAATTAAAATCTTTATCGGGGACTCAGGCCACATTGAATGCGGTAATGTTCCTTGACTCTAAGCAGACACAGCAGGGGAAGAGATGTGAGTTAATGATTCCCAGTCCCTCCTTCTCTGCCTCCCCACTCCCAGGCCCAGACGCACCCTGGCTTTCTCAGTCTTGGAGACTCAAACATCAGCTTCAATATTTGCTCTTTACAGATGCTGATGTTAAAGCAAAACCAATTTTTTAATTTTATTCACTCCATACTTTGTGAGAGCCCCCCCCCCCCCATAGCTCAGATGGTGGGGGGTTATTTACTAAGCAAGTCTCATAGAAATGGGGACTTGGAAATGTGATTTCTATTGGCTGCAGAAGCCACGGATGTCAATATTCATTACCCTGGCTTAGCAGGAAGCTATTTTTCATCAATTGCCCCAATGATCCACCTTAACAAGTGCACAACATCACAAGAAAAATTTAAGTAGCGTAGTTAACACTTTTAATGTATTAAATCGGGTGAAATGAAAAGGAAGGTCCTCGTTCTGTCTTATCATAAATCAATTGCCCAGGAGAATTGGATGAAATTATTTTGAGTAGTGATCAAACATCTCTTATCAAGGACTCTAAGGAACACTGAAAGAAATCAAACCAGCCCTTTGTTTTCCCTCGCTCCCTGAATCCATATCAGTGCCCATGAACTTCAGTATTTAATTTACACGTCCAACTCTGTTTTGCTTCAAAATATACTTATTTGGATATTTCTCATCATCTAAGAACTTGGCATCTCTGGAAAAGTCAGTTTCCTAGACACCCCATGTGATTCCATGAAAACCCACCACAACCATAAGTTAAATTCATCATTGTAAAGCCTCCTAAAAGTCAGGGACTCGCCCTGCTCCTGCTGCAGTGTGAAATGGTCGTATTGCAGCGAGGGTATTGGCAATACGTCTCTTCCACCTTAATGTGATTCTATCATTTTGTGGTTGGAGAAAATATCTTGCATTTTAAATCTAATTTTAATCTAATTATATCAATATTCGTAGTTTTTATTAGAGGTGTCAATAGCTTGATTGATTAGAATATCAACTCTTGATAGATCCTCCCACTTTGAATATGTAAACAGGGTTATAATAAACAGATGTGCATGGCCTGGACCATTTATTCCTACGCAAGCTTTTATTTTCCAGCTAAGGATACAAGTGACACTCACAAATCCATCCATGTCTGACAAGGGAAGACTACTTCTACACAAAAGATAGGCAACACCAGGTGGCCAGGTGTTTTTGGCAAAGCACAATTGTCCTTGAATAGCTGCTAGTCTGGAATGAATTTTTTAAAAAAATAATTGTTTCTAGGAGCTAAAAATCGTTAATTATTTGTGAATAACAGTTTCAATCTTTTTTGATGACTAAGTCGTGTTTTACCATCATATTAGCAAGTAGTACTAGTAATTATGACAGCAATAGGAACATAAGTGGAATATTTTATATTTATCATCTCATTTGGTCTTTATAATGACCCTTAGAGCCAAACATTATTATTCCTATAATTTCATAAGTGCAGAAATTGAGACTCAGGAAGCTTGGGTGAATTCCATAAAGATATTTAGAGTAACCTGTGTTTTCTGATTTCCAAGCTCCCTTCCCGCCTGTAAGACTATGTGGCCACTCCAGCTGAGCTGAGCATGGATCGCAGCCACTTGCCCAAGGCCCAGGGAGGGGTGCAATGTCAAAGCAGGGCTGAGGCGTCTCAAAGACCCAGATGCCAGCTGCAGAACTGCTCTGTGCCTCTGCTCACCTCAAAACTGGACTTGTTGGGATAAATAACTCAATGCATGTAGGGAACTTGGCCTCTTAATTGATCAACAATTAGTAACTGTTTCAAAACAGTCATATCCTTTTGATAGGCATGTGGTTTTTATAATTATTAAAATTAGTCTTATAGTCTTTATAATTATTACCATCATTAATAGAGAATGGCAATAAAATAAGGTTCAAGTCAGTTCCAGGAAAAACTGGAATAACTTAATACCCACAAAAGGTGGAGAAGTGTGGGGATTAAGTTATCCATCTTTAAGACCCCTCCCTACTGTCACTGATTCATTGGAACCTTCCATGATTGTAGCCAATTGGGTGGGTTAGGAACCCTAACGTGCCGCAGCTCTTCCCCCCCCGCCCCTCTGGTCGCCTTTAATACTCTCTGTTGCAGCATTACAATTTCCTCCCTAACATCCTCCTTCTTCAGAGGGAGATCTTTCTATAGGCAGGGATCCCCCAAATTCCAGCATTGTACCTGGCAGAGGACAGACACTCAGCTGATGAAATCTGTCGAATGGAATTAATTAGAGATGACTACGTGGCAACAGTTACAACTGGTGACCTGAGGAAGGTTGGACCATTAGGAAGATTTTCCACAAAGTAGTGTACAGGGTGGTTCCTAGCAGCGGACCCAGAGGAGCACAGAGAAGGAGGAAGCTACAACTGGCAAAGGGATGTGGAATGCAGAGCTAGCATCATGGGCACGGGATTCAACATACCGAAGGGGAAGTTGCACCCAGTGACTTCGGAATGAAGTGGGCTCAGAGAATGAAGGAGAGGGGGCAGCTTAGGCCATGTCAACACAATTGGGGGTCAAGAGGAGAAGTCTGCAATGGGTAATTGATTATTGCCATTTTGCACATTATCATTATTTCTTTAATGATATTAACAATTCTATATTTTTGGTTCAGAATCACAATGAAAATTTACATATGGGCTTACATGGTCAATAATATAAGAGCAAATGCTTATCTACTCTATAAACACACTGTATACAGGAAACTGTGCTTCTTAAACTTCTAAAAATTATCCTCAAAACCCAAATGTATGCTCACTCGCTGTGTCCTTGAAGTTTGAAAAATATTTCAAGCCGTCAACAATTTTTCCACTAAGAATGATACTACTCTTGCACTGAGTCATAGAGAGGTAGGATTTTTCAATATTATCTAATGAAACAGTAAAACTATTATCTAGACATTTTATATATCACTTTCTGACTCAATTCTCCATCCATCAAGTTTTATTGCTTGAAACAATAAACAACCAACTGAAGAATTTTATTTGGAAATACAAGTATGTAAGTTTTACTATGGCTTAAAGGAGACAAGAAAGCTTTAAAAAATATTGTCCGTCTATGACCCACTATACAGAAAAAAATAATGTTCACACTGCCAAAATCTAACACACTAGAAAAAGGAAAGTACTGCCATCCTGCCTGCAGAGGGTTTGTTAAAAATGTCATGAGTAACTTCTCAAAGTTCTTCACAATTCAAGGGTTGGTAGTAGATCTGTTAATGAGCAGCAGGGAAATCACCCATTGTACACTCAGTGTGTGAAGTTAAAAAGAAAACCCTTATTTTCTAGCGGAAAGAAACAGTAAGCGTTAGAAAAATCGTTAAGAATTAGAAAAAGCAATGTTGAAAACTGCCCAATCTCTTCTCTCAGCCTCCATGAGCCCATCGTGGAGAAAGAGGGCTTTCGCTGTGTTTTCTTCCCGTTCTCCACGGGAGAAGTACGTTCCACAGCTGCTTAGTAACATGTTTCCTTGAAGTTTCTGAGGAGTGAGGTTGTCTGGGAAAGGAGAGTAGAACATAACACTGGAGCCAGAAAAATGGACCAAGTAATGGAAACCACGGCCAATGCTCCCATCTGGCCGCAATGGATCTCAGCCTCTGACGTGGAAATCCATCACCCAGCTGGCCTCACCTGCTCCTCGACAAGACGAAAAGTCTGCACGCCTGCGATTTAAACACTAAGGAAAATGTCACTGGACCTCAACCCACTTGACTGGGAAATTCCTGGTGGAAGAGGCACCTAAGAAACGTCGATCTTAGGGAAGCCAGAAGTCCCGGCAGCACTTGCCAAGCTTCTCCGCCTGGGCTCCTTTCCGCTTCGCTCAGGAGAAGGCGGCCAGCTCTTCCCTCTGAGCTCCACCGCCCGTCTCCCCCAGTTCCTGAAGCATCGCTCTGTGCCCAGTTACAGCCACGGGGCTCTGCCTTGAAAGATAACAATAAGAAGGACATATGCTTCCATGAATACAGAAACGTGCACTCACATACTATGCATATAAACACCCGCATGCATACACACGTGTATATGTGCACATATGTCCACACGTGGATACACACATACTATATATACATATACACATATACCTGATTATCTATACACACATATATAGTTATACAGATTTGCATATATACATATTTGCATTTATAGATTAGTATGCAGTTATATAACACATATATGCATGCATACATGTATACACACTACATGCATATAGATGTACACATATACACAAAGGATATATGTGTACATATACATATACATGTATATATGTGTGCATACATGTATTTATGTGTATACTAGAGGCCCGGTGCACAGATTCGTGCACGGGTGGGGTCCCTCAGCCTGGCCTGCGCCCTCTCGCAATCTGACATCCCCTGAGGGATGTAGTAGTGCACAAAGCAGCAGGTGGTTGGGGAGGAGCCTGAGCTCGGGCCAGGCGCAACGCCGCTCCTGCTCATTCCGACCTTGCTGTGCCTGCTGCTGCCACCAAGGAGGCAGGTGAGGCGCATGCCGCTGCAGCTGCACTCGTCAGCCGTGAACCCTGCATCTGGTGCCCATTGGTCAGCTGAGCGGTGCTCCTGCTGTGGGAAGCACACTGACCACCAGGGGGCAGCTCCTGCATTGAGCATCTGCCCCCTGGTGGTCAGTGTACATCTTTGCGACCCGTCAACTGTTCGTTTGGTCATTTGGTTGCTTAGGCTTTTATATGCATAGATTATGTATATGTATGGAAATAGGCAATACAAAGCTTATAATAACCAGTATGGTTTACAAAACTGATGAACAAGAATTATTTATCTTCTCTTGAAAGCATAAATCTATATACCTCTGTACTGAACTGCTACTGTCCTGGCTGGAGTGGAGAATGAAATCAGAAATTAGAAAAACATTTTGGAAACTATACATGTATATGGTACCAAACTGTTTTAATGAAAATGGGAGTAGAGATTTGAGTTATGAATGATTGGAACACTAAATCTTACATATATATATATATATATATATATATATATATATATATGATTTTTTTTAACATGGACCCCTTTGCAGTCCAATGAAATCCTTTGCCTAAGGGAAAAATGTAATGTGCAGTTACATTTATATAGGTAAGTATGCATTTACATAACACATGTATAAACACAGTCTATCTTACTTCCCCTAAGGTTAAGAAACTTGGCCTAGGGGTTTTGTAAGCAGATTCTTCTAACCTGTTTCCCTTCTCCAAAGAGCACAAATTCATCAGAAAAATATTGCTCATTGTGCAAACCCTTCCTCCCATTTGTAATTTGAAAGTCTCTAAATTTTCTTATAACTTTAAATATGCTCAGAAATGTCATATAAGCTAGTAATTTTTTTTTTCAATCTGGAACTAGAAATTATAGTAACATTTCTAACTCAAATTTTAACATTTCTTTAAAGTTGATGAAATGGAGAAGAAAGGAGCCAGTTGTTCCATAGAAGAATCTACACAGGATCTGTATGTGAGGAGGCACGTTAGAGCCTCAATATTAAATTTCAGCTGTGAATCACATACTTAGACTGATCTGCGTGAGCCAATCATCATGTTGTGGAATGGGCAATAGGCAAAGACTGGTATTTGCAAACGCAATTCTTTTCTTTCGATCAGAAAACATAGCTCTCAACTTTTGAAATTTGGACCCAATTGTACTTCCAGCCTTTCTCTGAAAGACATTGACTTGACAGAGAAACCAAACCATTCAGGCATCAGAGAGTGAGATTCGGTGATGAGATTTGAAAAGAGTTACAAGGAGAGCCGCACGGTTGAGGAGAGGCATAAGGAAGGGCCACCCAGGGCTGCCAAGTTCAGAAGGCGGCAGCCAAAATCTCTGACTCCTGAGCAACAACGGCCTCTCGCCTCCCTCCGCAGGCTACTCCGTGCCCAACAGGAGCAACAGAGAAACAGAATGTTTTGGAAGCTTCAGAAAGGAGCGGCAGACAGACCGGGGAAGGGTTCTGTCCGGCAGCGTGAGGAGAGCGGGGCGTGGGGCCAGCTGGGCAGACAGAGAGCCCTGGGTGTCAGCCGCTTGGACTCACCCCTCCACCGCCCGCCGCCGCCACTCTTGCCAGACAGGTACCTGGAAAGCAAATATGTATCCGCTCCCCAGATGTGAAGAAACGCAATTAAGAATTTATCTTTCTCTGACAATTATAAGAGCAGTCTTCAGAGGAAACCATCTAAACTTACAAGGATCCTACTTTATCTTAGGGTTCCACTTTAACTAATGGCTCCTAAATTACTTGAGTGGAAAATTAAGAATGCAAAGCCTCACTTAAGGATGCATTAGGAACGGGCGCCCTTGCCGTAAGACTTTCATTAAGGCAGCCGTGTACACATGCATTTGAAAATACACATCGATCTCTTCAGAATACAGGTAAGGAGATAAAGCAGTCTCTTTGAATTATATCTGGGACTGCGACTGTGTTTAGACTTCTAAAGTGGATAAATCTAGGATTTCTTAAAATCACGATAATCTACCGCTGAGTTCCAAATGCAGCTACTTTCTCCCCACTTTCCCACTTCAGGTCTGAGTGATGTCTGTTCAACAACTATGGAGATTTTTGGGGGGGGCGGGGTGGGGAGGAGGAGGAGAAGGAGCTGCCCTTTGTTAAAGAGCTGCATGGGAAAACTGACAAATAAAAGGTAAAATGTAAAAAACATAACTGCCTTCTGAAGCAGTACTTTGAAAGCTCTAACGTGCAGTGGACGCTTGAATCCCTGGAGAGCTTAGTAAAATTCAGATTCTGATTCTGTGGGTTTGGGGAGGAACCCGAGGCTCTGCATTCCTACCAATGAGGATGCAGCAGGGCCCGGCCTCCTAAACCAAGCTCCAGTTCAAGGCACCAGAAAGACAAGTCTCAGCCTGCTGGGTCGCACAGCACTGAAGGACTCCCAGTTCCCAGAGGACGTGCTGAAGTCTTACCCCCGGGCACACAAGAAAGCGTATCGGACAGGAAGTGACAGGAATGGAGGGTAAGTAAAATTGAGTTGGCTCTAATTTATTACTACAGAAGTAAGTCATGTGTAAAACTTACTACTTCATTATCACCCAACTGGCTTGCCTCTGGCTACTGCTGTTCCCAGGAGAAGGAAGAGCCGTTATTAAGTAGTGAATGCGTCCCTGCTGCCGTTTACACTGCTTCAGGCCCACAGGGAGGCACCTCATTAATAAATCAGTGTTTGAAACTGGGGGCGAATACCCATGCGACTGCTCAGCTGTCTCACATAAACGTTAGGGATTCCTTCCCTTCGGAGTCACTCAATAAGCAAGGCCAGCCCCTTCCGACGGCTTTTCCCATTGGCAACGGAGGGGATGACCGCTTCCTTGAGGGACCTTCCGAAACACTCCACTAAGACCATTTTCAAAATTAGCCATCCTAACGCTGTTCTCCCAAATGGGTGGGAATCGCTCCAGCCTTTCATATGGTGACAGACATCGGAATTTAATTCACTTATTTTTCAATTCACCTCCCAAGTATTAGCCAATGCGTTCCATGATGCTGTGATGAGATCCACTGTTTAAATTTTCTTTTAAAATGTCTTGTCACAACTATGTTTACAGGATTACGTTTTAAAATGGTAGGTCATTCCAATATTAATATGCCCGAGACTGGCACACAGAGGCACTTGCACAAAAATATTTGACCGTGAGGTAAATCTGGCAACTCAATAGGCAGGATCGCCTTAGAGAATATCAGCACACTCTCACCTAGGACGCACTCTCACCCTCATGACAGGTACACGTCAGCTATCGCATTGGATTAATCCAGACTTTTCACTTAGACTCATCATCTTAATGCAGAAGGCTAGGAGCGGGAAATTAAAACAGCCTAGTCCAGATCCTTTGTTCCAACAGCCAGGAACTAAAGTCTGACAAATTCACTCAAGATATGTTTATCCGCATCACAACACCACAGCCCAGGGGCCCTCAAACTACGGCCCACGGGCCACATGCGGCTCGCCGAAAACATTTATCCAGCCTGCCGGGTGTTTTTGCCGCTGCTGCCTGTCCTGCTTAGCAGCCGACTTGTCCCGGGCCCGCAGTGCGCATGTGTGGAATGTCTGAGGGACAGTGAACTGGCCCCTTGTTTAAAAAGTTTGAGGACCTCTGCCACAGCCCATGGCATATGCCATCGTTGCATGCCATTCCTCATTTTAAATCCATGGTGCTATTGCATTGTACTTAAATTTACCATACCACAGACAGGCTGTAATTTGAGAAAATGAGGATGCCCTGAGTGTATCCTCTGTTGGTTGGCAAACAGACTCCCAGAGAGCCTGGAGCAAGAGGCAGAATGCTCCAGATTGGTAGGCGGTTGTTTTAATAAGCAAGGAACTCACTAAACTCACCTTGAGTCACAGCAAGGTGAGTAGATGTCCACAGCCACTGTCAGAGTCTCAGAAGTTTGCACTAGGCCTTCACCAGGTGCAGCAGTCATGCATTCAGTCCAGACGGTCTCAACATGCATTGCTCTCTCAAGGCTGTGCCCCTGACAATGGTTCCAGCTATGGAACAGTAGGTGGTAACTCCCAAAGACAGGGAGAGATGAGGGGCCTCCATGGCACCAGGGCAGCGGAAGGGTCACGTGCTCTGGATGACCTCCTCCCAGTCACAGGCTCCAGATGACCTCCTCTCAGTCACAGGCTCTGGATGACCTCCTCCCAGTCATGTGTTCTGGATGACCTCCTCCCAGTCACGTGCTCCAGATGAACTCCACCCAGTCATGTGTTCTGGATGACCTCCTCCCAGTCACGTGCTCCAGATGAACTCCACCCAGTCATGTGTTCTGGATGACCTCCTCCCAGTCATGTGCTCTGGATGATCTCCTCCAACACCTCGTTGCCCAGCGAAGGCCCAGTGCTAACACCACAGCAAAGGTCTCCCAGGTGCACTCAACAGACAGAAAAAGCAACCCAGGGGTCACTGACGGGTTGAAAACCATGTTGGAGAAAAATAATAAGACTGGGGGAAAAAAAGAAGAAATGGCAATTTAAAATAGAACAAGGTAATTTTAGATGCAGGAGGCCTGACAGGAGCATGATTTGTTCCGTGTCCACATGAAACCCAAATGACTAGTGAGCCGCAAGCACCGACCCCAATAGCCACACACTGGACAGTCACGGCCTCTCCTCCACCATCCCGGTGACAGGGTCTGGCCCCCCTGGAGCTGCCCACTCAACAATCATACCAACAAAATGAAGACAGAGAAAGGTACTTGACATGAGGATGACCTCGAAGCATCTTCTGTGGAGGTTTTCCGTGTCTGCCTGGCACACACTCACAGTCTCTGCTCCTTTCCCTTCTCCCAGAGCTTCTAGACAAGGGTGGGGAACCTTATCCTTTCAGGGGCCATCTGGGTATTTATAACATCATCGCGGGCCATACAAAATTATCCACCTAAAAATCAGCCTGCTTTATTTCGTCAAACAATTAACTCACCCTTAATGCCTTAGCAGGGCCAGACCAAATGATTTCATGGGTCTTATATGGCCCACGGGCCGGACATTCCCCACCCCTGCCCTGGAAGGAAGGAGAATTCTGGGCTGTGTTTCTCCCCGATGAATCCAGATGAGTCTCAAGGTAAAGCTGAGGCACCTTGTCAGCTCAGCTCCACGGCAAACTCAGCTTCTGTAAAGATCAACACTCACGCAGGGCCGGGAGGGAGGCAGGAGAGGGAAAGCGTGTGCATTTGCTATTTTGTCAGCTTGGCCTCTCGTCCTTGAAGTAATAAAAGCCGACTCTAAAGAAACACTTCCGAGAACCTCCGTTCAAAACGGAACTTCTTTTTCTTTCTTTTTGTTTTCGCTTTTGTAGTGTCCACACGTGTACCATTAATTTTTTATTCTTAAAACAAAGCTGAAGAACCAAACAAAGTAATGGAGCAAATGTTTTGGATTTGGGCTGGACAAGAAATGCAATTAGAGCATTGAGAGCAGGACCTAATTTTGTGTGAGATTGATCCATGGAGTTATTGATGAACGGAAATGGTTGGCCTGGTTAAAATCCAGTGCCTTTCAAATGCCGAGCAGCCGGCGTTTTCCCTCTGGCTGAGTGCCGGTGGTGACTCAGTGGTACCCACAGGGGCAGGTAAGTGATGGGCCACGTGGCAAGACAAGCAGGCGGCTCCTGGAGAGGGGGAGCCGCCTGAGGGACCTTTCCCCCCCCCCCCCCGCCCTTCCTAAGCGAAGAGCTGCCCACAGGGGACTCTATCTCAGCGCGCAGCACTACTGTGACGCTTGCAGCACTACTGTGCAGGTCAGCAAAGGCGAGAGGAGTGAGAGTTGCAGGAACGTCTGGCCCCATGAAGTAGGGCAGCAGGAAGGGCTCAGAACAGGCGCTGTGGCTGCCAGCTAGAACAGCCTCCTGCACAACAGGAGAGGACAATCACAGTGTCCATTCTCACTTTGCTGGAAGAATATTTTAGCAGTAATTTGAGAAGCATTGAAAAGATTCCCATAGATGATTAGAATTGATAATCATTAAATAACATGTGTATGTCTTGGGCCGTATTTTAAATCACATGCTATTTTTTAATGTGAACATCATGCAGTCTCACATAGAGATCCTTGTGATGGGACATCTGGAGATCACGGAGTCAGAAACTTAGGCATCAACCCCAGTATCTTCCCTCACCCTCCCACCCTCAGGCAAGACCACAACCCACTGACTGGGTCACTTCTGTCTTCTCTGCATTCTCTCTCTTTTTTTTGTCTTAAAGAACAAGGCAAGCGGACTGCTCTGGGAACCTGACTTCATCACTCCTGGTCTAGCACTAACGCTAGGGCCTCCCACCTGCATCCCCACTGCACCTTCCACCTCCCACCTGCACCCGCTCCTCCCTTCAGGCATGGCCATTAGGCACGTGTGCCTTGAGGGACGCAGGGGCTGCTGTCCAACTATGGGTACTCCTCCCAGCTCCCAATCATGAATCCAGGCCCCAGGCTCAGCAGCTCCCTAAATAAGAGGCAGGTTTTTGAAAGGCATCAATCACTCGGCGTGTGCTAACATTAGCCCTGCTTTCTGTCATCCTGTCTTTTCTAAGACAATCCTCTGACGTTAGCCCCTTGCTTCAAGCCCTTTAGTTCAAAGGCTTGACACCACTGTTCTCAGGATAAAGTGAATAAAATCCACACTTCTTTCATTTTTTAAAATATATTTTATTGATTTTTTTTTTTTTTTTTACAGAGAGGAAGGGAGAGGGATAGAGAGTTAGAAACATCGATGAGAGAGAAACATTGATCAGCTGCCTCCTGCACACCTCCTACTGAGGATGTGCTGGCAACCAAGGTACATGCCCTTGACTGGAATCGAACCTGGGACCCTTCAGTCTGCAGGCCAACCCTCTATCCACTGAGCCAAACAGGTCAGGGCCACACTTCTTTCTGATATGGGCTATAAAGCTTTTAAAGACATGTGCCCACCACATCTCCTTGCATTCTCTCCCTATAATTCATGCCCCAGCCCCATTAAACTAGCTTCAGGTACCCACCCCAATGTACTGCTCTGTGACTTGATTCACAACTGTTCGCCCAACTTGACCCTTGAATGTGCATCCATCCATGTGCTTACTGGGTGGACACAATCTGTGCTGAATTCATCTCTGAGATCCTGATGTCTGGGTGGGCCTTGGTGCCTGGAAACATTCAATTAATAGTTGCCCAATCACTTTTTTTTTTTAATCATCACCTGAGGATATATTTTTTTATTAATTTTTAGAGAGTAGAAGGAAGGGATAGAGGGAGGGAAAGAGAAAGAGAGAGAGAGAGAGAGAGAGAGAGAGAGAGAGAGAGAAACATTTATGGATGTGAGAGAGACACATGCATTGGTTACCTACCTCAGGTACCTACCTGCCCTTGACCAGGATCATCGACCCTTAGGTCCTGGGACCTATGCTCTAACCACTGAGAAAACTGGCCAGGACAGTAGTTGTCCAATGGTTTTTTTTTGTTTTGTTTTGTTTTTAATATATTTTATTGATTTTTTTACAGAGAGGAAGGGAGAGAGATAGTCAGAAACATCGATGAGAGAGAAACATCGATCAGCTGCCTCCTGCACATCTCCTACTGGGGATGTGCCTGCAACCCAGGTACATGCCCTTGACCGGAATCGAACCTGGGACCTTTCGGTCTGCAGGCCGACGCTCTATCCACCGAGCTAAACCGGTTTCGGCTGTCCAATGGTTTTAACTGGACATTGAAGGTTACAAATCTACTCATTCCCCTGCGATGTTTGTCACCTCCCGAGTGCTGGAGTGGAGAGAGACTGGAGAAGTGGTAGAATGGGTTTGAAAGATCCAGGCTGACACCTACATTACGATTTGTCATGAGCGGGAATGAGGAGCATATTAGCTGCATTCACTCCACTGTGACTTTAAATGATATCCCTGTCAAGGGATGTGTGTGAAGAATCGCTTAGGATAAAATTATGAAAAAGATGCAAGCATTAGCAAGAAGTTAATTTTGCTCTCAAATACTTGGTTAACTTTGGAGTTAATGTTGATATGTTCATATATCTCTTTTACAGCAAAACTTCACAAGGTGACATGGAGCGCTAGAAACTATCAGGAAAGAGCCCTGGTGGAATAAGTGGTCCTTCTGTGACATGTGTCCACACACACACACACACACACACACACACACACACACACACACACACTGGAACCTCCAGTTTATTTCCAGGTAGACAAAATCTCACTGTAGGTCACTTGGTTTTCCAGATCAGTTCCTGGACCTCAGCTCCCCCAACTGGCTCCCTGGGCCAACGCTGCAAGGCCTGCCACAACTTCCCATCCAGTCAGCACCGCTCCCTGTCATTTCCTATCCAGGTCCCTCCTGCCTCTGTCACACCAGCACCATCCTCTCCTCTGTCCCAGGAGCTCCTTACAGTCCCACCCCAGCCCTGATCTCTCCTGCCTCCCTGGCTTTCGCCCGCCCCCTGCAGATCTCTACCTACCCCAGGCTCTCTGCCTTCCACGCGGCCCCTCCAGGGTCCCTCTCCCCTCACATCCCACAAGGGGCCTTTATCTGCCCAGCACCCCTTTTGCTTCTCATTTTTGGGAAGCCCACCTTCTGCTGTTTGCTGGACCTTGTCCTGCACCCCCACAGACAAAGCCAAGTCTGAGACCTCAGGCCCCCGCCCTCCACCACTCTTTGGTTAGCTTGCCGGTCTCAGGGGGGGACTCGTGAGCGTAATGAAGCACATGTATCACAGAGGAGCTGGAGGGTGGCGTGCAAAATCAGGTGTGAAAACAAGGTGATTCTCAAGGTGACTTGAGAAGCAGGATTTTTGTGACAAGGCAAACAGACTGTGCTGGGAACCTGAGCTGGGAGTCAGAGAGGCCCTCCAGGCTGGGCCCATAGGTAGCTGCTCAGTGGCAGACCAGAGGGTCCTTCCCTGTCTTGGTCACGTGACACAATGCAGGTGCCAGCCAATGCCAGGTGGCAATCACTTTGTAATGCATAGATGTATCGATTAAACATGGTGTGTCCCTGACTCCACAATGGTATATGTCAGTTAAATCCCAATAAAGCTGGAAAAATACAAAGAAAATGCTTCATTTCCCAGCCGGGCCTTTGGGGGCCAGGGTTTAGCCCACCCAAATCCTCAGGCTCAGCTAAATGACCTTGGGCTAAATGACCTCACTTTAGAGATTGACAGATTAGCAGGAATGGAGGCAGATGGCACGGCCTGCTGGAAAGGGGACTGGCTTTAGGACAGACGGGCTCTGGCACGTCCCAGCTTCAGCACTTTGGTGAGATGCCTGCATTTCCTGGGCCCAGGTGAGCTCATCATGGGATGAGCAGACTGATGCTGGCCTCCAGAGCCTCAGGAAGGGTGACACATGACACACACCCAGTGTTGAGCCAGTGTCTGCAGCAAAGCAGGGTCTCGGTGAATCTCAGGTTTTGTGACTATGATCTTTAGGGAAGGCAGAGGGTCTGAAAGTGTAGACCCTCCTATTAAAAATGCCAATTCCTGGGTCTCACCACCAATCTACCAGCCCACTGAGCCAAGACAGGGACCCCAAATCTGCATTTTGATACACTGCCCAGGCTATTCTTTTAAAATATATTTTTATTGATTTTAGAGAGGAAGGGAGAGGGAGAGAGAGATAGAAACATCAACGATGAGAGGGAATCATTGATAGGCTGCTTTCTGCACTCCCCACACTGGGTACTGAGCCCACAACCCGGGCATGTGCCCTTGACCAGAACTGAAACCAGGACACTTCAGTCTGCAGGCTGACGCTCTATCTTACTGAGCCAAACCAGCTAGGGCCCCAGGCTATTCTTAAATAAGAATCATAAGCCTGAAAGTCCCTGAAATAAGGTGCAGACCAAAGAAACAAAGACAAAACAGTGAAGGGTTAGGGGCAAGAAAGACAGGAGGGACCTGAGGCTAACTACTCCTATTAACAATAAAGACAACAAGAATAATATATATTTTAGAAGCCCGGTGCACAAAAATTTGTGCACTGGCAGGGGGGGTCCCTCAGCCCAACCTGTGCCTTCTCACAGTCTGGGACCCTTCAGGAGATAGTCACCTGCTGGCTTAGGCCTGCTCCCCTGGTGGCAGATGGCACTCCTGATCCCGCGGTGCCTACCCCGTCTCCCTCAGTTGCAGATGGCAGGCCTGGATCCCAAGCTAGGTCGGGCGGTGGATCGGATCGTGCTGCCGCCTGCCCCGTCCACCCCGCCCTGCCCACGGCAGGCCTGGATCCTGCACTGGGGTGAGCGGTGGCTCGGGATCGCGCTGCCGCCAGCCCGGGGCAGGGTGGCGCAGTGGGATCTGCCTGCAGTATACAAATTTAATGGCCATCTTTGTTGGGTTAATTTGCATACTCTTCTGATTGGCTGATGAGCATAGTGAAGGTATGGTCAATTAGCATCTTTGTCTTTTATTAGTATATTTATATAAAGCCAGCGACCATAACACTGTAATGACCAGTCTTTATGATGCACACTGTGGCCAGGGAACCAGCCCAATCAGGTACATATGCCTCCTTTTTTCCCCATTGACCCAAGAGCTCTCTATGTGGTTCGCTGAAGCTGATCCCTGGCCAGCATTGCAATTTTACTTATTCCTCTGCTCAAACCTGCTCTTTTCCCATTCTTCCCAGTTACTATTCTCAAAAGTATCCTTTAATAAGTACTGCCTACTACCGGACTCTCTCACCCTGATCAAGGGCGGGGACTGCTGGCCAAACCCCCCACCCCCTTCCTCCTGCCAGGCCCATCCCCGATTGGCCCTCCCCATCAAAATAGGCCCACAAACCCTCCCCCCCAGCCAGCTCTGCCCCTGATCACCCCTCCCCACCCCAATAGGGTGCGGGGCTGGCCAGCCAACCTCCTGCAGCCCCTCCACATGGCCAGCCATGCCCTCAGTTGGTGTCCCAATGCCAGTTGGGGGTGGGCCCACTGGGCAATCACCTGCAGCCCCTCCCCCAAGCTGGCCCAGCCCTGATCGGCCCCAATCAGGGCAGGCTGGCTAGCCAACTTCCTGCCATCTCTTCCTCCTGACAGGCCCAGCCCTGATCCACCCTGATTGGGGCTGGGCCAGCCGGACCCCACCCATGCACAAATTTGTACACTGGGCCTCTAGTATGAACAATAATAATAGCAGCAATAACAACAATAACAGCAGCAGTTACAAAACACTTTATGCCAGATTCTTCTAAGTGTTTTATATGTATTAATTTTGTAATCCTCACAACAACCCCATGAAATACAGGTGTCCCAAAAAAATGTATACACAGGCCCTGGCAGGCTGCTCCCAGAGGACAAGCTCTTGGCCAGGCACTAAGCCAGGAGGAGATTCCCCAGTGTGGCCACAGATGCTGCTCTCAGACCCAAGCACTCATGTGAGCACAGCACTGGCATTCCCCACACCTCTGCCTTCCTTCCGGTCCATAAAAGCACAGTGTCTCTACATATCTGGCCCAATGTGGCAGCACCCACCACCCCCATGTGCCTCACCAGAGCGGGCCCATGTTTCTGTTTCCACCCAACCACCCAGGGCCTATATGACAGCATGCCATACCCAGAAAGGCACGCCTAAGCAGTGTAAGTCATTGATCCCCAGCACCACTGGCTCAGAACTCCCCCTTCCCTGTAAGCTCTGAGAACCACAAGAATAAGCAAGTTCATGTCTCACTCATGGAAGTTCAGGTCCTTATATAAATACAATCTCACCACAAAACACAGCTTCCATCGCTCTGCCAGGAAGCTCTTCAGAGGTTTCCCTTAGGTCCAGAGTCAGTTTTGCTGGTGTTTATTGCAAGCCTACTGTGAGCCAGGCACCAGGCAGTGTGAATAGTGCTTTCCAGAGAGCACACATAGTAGGTATTTAATCAATATCAGACAAACTCCCAGGTACATGTTAGGCTCCCACTGATGGAACTGAGTCTCAGATAATTTGATAATTTATAAGACTCAGACAGTCAAGTAGCATGGAAATGGCTTAAGAAACAGAGGGTTTAACCCAAAAGCACTTCAAGCTTTGGGTAAATCTTCTAAACGCGGTGGTTTATATTTTCCCTTAGCCCTTGTAGCATGAAAAATCCTATATAATAAAAGGCTAATATGCAAATCGACTGAATGGCAGAATGACCAGTCACTATGACTCACTCAACACAGGAGCTGCTCCTGGTGGCCAGTGAGAGCGCTGCTTAGCCAGAAGCCAGACTCATGGCTGGCGAGTTCACTGGCAGGTGGACATATCTGAGGGGTCCCTGATTAAGAGAGGGCACAGGGCAGGCTGAGGGACCCCCCCCCCCAATGCACGTATGCTGTGCACCAGGCCTCTAGTTAATTATAAGCTAACAGTACCTTATATTTTTGTAGTACTTATTATCTCGACTGGATTTCATATGAATTAATTTTAAAAGGGCATTCTTTAAGAAAGGTGTCAAGTAATTTATTCAAATCCTCCTTCCATATGTCCCATACTGCCTTAAAAGTGCAGAAATTACAAATAGAGGGAAAAAACACATCCAAAATTTAACAAGAAAAATACCAAAACAACATTTACTATAGCATTTCATCATAATATGAATCACGGCTGACTTGTCATGCTGATAATGGATCACAGAGGAGATTGTAAGTGTTGGGCAACAAGGAACCCTGCCCTCCCAAGTGTGGGCTGGACCTACTGACATTCCTTCTTTGCATCACCTGCAGACTATGTTTGTAGGGCCTCTATGCATTTCTTTGTCATTCTTGGCATGCAGTATTAATCTCTTTCTGGTAATTAATTACTATTACATTACTCTCAAAGTTATAGCATTTTCTCAGGGGAAATGCCTACTGTTCACTTATGAAATAGATGCTTATTTATGTAGCTAGACCACTGGGAAACATATACATCTTTCCTTTATGATGATTAAAGCCTAATGCAAACCAAGTTTTTAGGACAGATTCCAAACATATTTTTATGTGTATAATTGGAAACTTGACACTTACCTGAGTGTTAGTTTGGAAGTAAAGCAGATTTTCTAATTAAATCAAAAAACGAATTCATTCCTACCTTAAAACAAAATATTATAACTAAAAGAAAGAAAGAAAAATACCAACATAGTCTCTTTGTTGAGGAAGAATTATGCTTTCATTTTTGTTTGCCTTTTGGGCAAAAAGATTAAGCAATAACTAACTACCACGATATGGATGTGGATATTCTTAAGACTGAGAAATGTTATTATTATTTAATTACAAAGCATCGCTCTCCCTGGATCTCTTGCTCCCCACCCTTTCTCCCCCTCCTCTCTTGCTCATTATATAACAGCACTTGTAAATAGATGGCACAAGACTATCCCATTAACCTCAAATGACAAGGATCCTTTCTCTCTGTGACACATGTCCCAAGTCCACTGGGAGAAGGTGGACTTTGGAGTATGGAGTGGACCCTATCTGTTTTAGTGGGCTACAACATGGGCATGCCGCATGCCCATGGGTATACCAGTTCCAAGCTCACGGGGTATCAGTGAAACTTAACAACATGGATGAGACTCTTGGAAGAAATCCTGATGCCTGAGAAGAGCCCATATGGGGAGCGAGCGCTCTATCTTTATTATACCTCCCACGTGCCCTGAGGGGTCTGGCCACCACCTGCGATGCCGGCAGGGCATGGAGGTGTGGGGCACCTGGGCTCCTCTGCGATCTCTTGTGGCTGCCCCTGGTCGTAGACTCTCCTTCACCACCTTCTGAGTAATGTGAAGTTCTCATTGTGAAGGACTCATTGTTTGTACATAGGAAGAAACGGAAGTGTGTTTACTGATGATGAATAAGAAAATCTAGGTCTTAATAAGAAAACCTAGATCCCTAACCCTTTGTCTGCACTGGAATAGGGTGTGCTTCCTTTTTTCTCAGTGGATTCAGAGGATACTCTTTCTTCACTCACCAGCTGTGATGGGTGACCAAGAGGATGATGAAGTTAAGCAGCATCTTATTTGTCCCTTCAGAGTGGTGTCGTTTGGGGAGGGCATGGGAGACAAGATACTGCTAGTCTTATGTCTAATTTGATCATCTTAAAACAAGGCTCAGAAGAAGGCCTGCTAAGCTCCATCTGAAAGACCTGCACCCTCTTCTATTGCCCTGGGTCACCTGCTAGTAAATGTGCATTATCTTGCAACCCCTCAGCTTGTCCCCAGGAGGTCAACTAGTCACCCAAGGAATGCACTATTATTAAGCATTTGGTGGGATTTGTGGAAATAAAACCCAAAGGACACCAGAAAATGTTCCAAAAAAGAAGATGAATGTGAGAATTAAGAGAGAGACATATATAAAGGGAGGGAGGGAAGGAGGAAGGGAGGGTTGAATTGAGGTAGAGATAGAGATAGAGATAGAGATAGAGATAGAGATAGAGATAGAGATAGAGATAGAGATAGAGATAGAGATAGAGATAGAGATAGAGGTAGAGGTAGAGGTAGAGGTAGAGATAGAGAGAAATGACTATTCTCAGTGGGAAAAAGACCAGCGGAACAATCCTTTTTGGATACAGCATATCAGGTTTAGTTAATAACCAAAAGAAGCATCAAGCTAGCAAATTCAAGCAAACATATATTTAGGAAAAGAGCCAAAGAAGCAGGTAATACTTCAAGAAGTTTATATTCTCGCAACCACAGAAGTTGAATGAGCCAAGAACACAATTGGAATTGGGTCAAATGAAGTGAGGAATATAATTAAGACTGAGGGCACCCGCAGCTCTCCTGGTGCCTCAGCCACCGGACCTCCTCTCTATGCAGATAACACAGAAGTGAGAAATAAAATTAGCCTCTTCAGAGGCAGAGCACTCAGTGCCACATGGGGAATGACCCAGAGAGGAGTCTGCAGGAAGCAGAGAATGAAACCTTGGGGGTGGACTAGGGTTGGCAATGCCAGTGATAGGGTGAACCCCCTAACTTGAGAATTTTTGTGTTGTGAATGCATGTCAACTTGCTTCTACTCTGTATGCATAAAATAAAATGGCAAATCAGGGGCCATTGCTTCAAGGTCACAAAGTCTCAGGTCTGGGAACAGCACAGATCATTTTCTTAGTCAACAATCTGCTTGAGATCTTATGACTACCCTCCCTGCTCGTTCTCCAGTCAGGGACTGGGGTGGATGGACAGGGGCATTCATAAGAAGAATGGAGACAGGAAGGCTGTAGGCTTGTCTTCTCTTCTTCATTCTGGCCTGTTTGTCAAGCAATGCTCAGTTTTCCAGGAGGCAAGAAAACTGTGAGCAATGTGTGTGGGCATGAACAAGGACTAGCTCGCTGATGAAATCCCTTTGGGAGGCGGGGCTCCCAGTGGCCATCCCCCTGCATTTGGAAAGGGGGCTGTAGAAGAGAAGCAGCCAGCAGGAAAACCCCCGATGCTTTGAGCCACGATGACCAATGCCATACTGCACGTGGTGGCGAAGGAAAGGGTAGTTTGCCACCGTCACATAACAAGCAATACGGAAGCATCTGTGTTGCTGCTCTTTGCCAATTTTGAGGTTTACTATTTGCCCAACTCTGTGCTAAACTCATACGCATACTTCCATTTAGTCCTCCCTCCAAATATATAAGATACTGTTCATTTAATACCACTTTTGCAAGTGAGGCAAACGGGAGCTCGGCAAATTTAATCCCTTGGCCAAAGTCACAAAGGGCTTCTGGATGGAAGCACAGGTAGAAATCTGCCTCCTTTAGTCTGAAGCTCATTCTCTTGCTACCCTGCTACCTTCCTCTCCCCTCCCCCTCCCCCACCACCACCTATTTAATTCTACTAAGTAAGTGTATCAGTGCGATCTGCAGTGAGAATCCACACCTCCTGTGTCAGGCTCCTCTACGATAAGAAACCCTGAAAGACTTAGGGATAAAGTATTACCACATTCACAGTCTGTGAAGCTGACTATCTGGGGACAGGTGCAAAGACAAGAGTGCTGTTTTGGAAGGAAAACAAAGAAATGAGGAGGCAGAGACCAGGGACCATTGGTCTGGGGAGCGTCTCAATGTCTGTGAGAACATAAAAGGGTCCCACATGTGTGTTACTCATCCTTCCAAAGTTGCCTCCTCCTGGAGACTCTCCGAAAGCACCCATCTACCGTTTATTTCACGGGGAAAGGAGAACAGCAGGGCCCTCGGTGGGGATTAAAGAGCCTGTAAAGGAGCCCACACAGAACAGCAGAGTCCACAGGGGAAGGGCAGAAGGAGGTTTATTTAAATTACAATTTCTCTGAATACAGAGCCCACCACTACGACAATCGGGTTCTACCGCCAAAGGATAAGTTGAACCTTAAGAAGTCAAAGTTGTTGTCTTTCCTTTTTTTTAATTCTCACCTGAGGATATGTTTATTTTTAGAAAGAGAAGATAACGAAAGTGAAACATTGATGTGAGAGAGAAACATTGGTTGCCTCCCTCACGTGTCCTGACCAGGGATCCAACGTGTGACCTTCTAGTGTCTAGTGTACAGGATGATGCCTCCCTCACGTGTCCTGACCAGGGATCCAACGTGTGACCTTCTAGTGTCTAGTGTACAGGATGATGCTTCACCAGCTGAGCCACCTGCCAGGGTGTTTTCCTTTTGAAGTCGCACCCATGTTACTGACCTAGACAGCCTTCTGAGAGCTGTGCCACGTGCAGACTCTGGACTGTGGTAACACAAGGTCCAGCTTTCTCTTACCATCATGTACACTATGACGACGATGGCTTATTTTATTCGCTAAAAAACATAAAGCACAATATTGCTGCTGTATTAGGATATACAGTAAAGAGAAAGAAGAAGAATGGTGTTATGAAAGATAAACTCCATTGTTTACTTCCGCTCAAAGGTGCAATGTGAGCTTGCCCAGTTGCCTGTCTTCCATACTCAAATTCCCATTCAAATGACCAAAACCAAATAAAAACAATCTATTTCATGAGAGAAACTGAAAAGAAATCAGCCAAGTGTCTGCAATTTTAAGGAAATCTACCACCGTAAGTTAAAGTTACTGTGAGGTTATGGAAGAGATATACAAACTGTGAGTAATCTCACACATGGAGGAAAAGTCTTTCAAGCAGAAAAACTATGGGAGGAATCCTTATAAAGGCACAACTGAGAACAGCCAGGTGGTGGGAACAGGGAGACCAAGCCACATGCTTTAGGGTGGAGTTGGGCAAATTTTAATATTCTGAATACAATAGTCAAGGAAACAAGTGCCTGCCCATGTTACCCAAGCATGTTTGTATGGGTGGTATGTTATGGGAAGGAAAGAACAGAAAATATTTGAACAGATAAACACATAAACACACACAGCAAAATCATAGATAGAAATGTTAATATAAGCCCAAATACCTCATGAATAATACATATAAAACTAGATTAAACAGCCTTATTAAAACACAAATAGCTTAGACTGTAATAAACAGTATTTAACTAAATGTTGATTAAAGGAGACACAACCGAACTAAATAGTACAGAAAAAAAAAGAAAAAAACAGGATCATTTATGGAACATTTCTTGTTAGGCAGTAGCTGTTCCAAGTACTGTATAGATATATACCTGATTTTATATTCATAATAACTATACAAGGTGAGTACTAGCTCCTTATCTTGTGAGAAATTAGAATCACAGCAAAGTTAAACAATGTGCTCAAAGCCACACAGTTTACTCAATGGATCCAGAAGTCTCCACCATAGGAGAAAAAAAAAACAAACAAAAAAGGCAAAATATAGTAGGCAACTTGAAATAAAAGGGAGATGTGCAAAATTAACATGAAAATCAGTACCATCTCCCCATCGGCTTGGTGCTGAAATATTTGAACAGCAAATTGTATACACATTCCAATAAAACAAAGCAAAGATTTAAAAGCCAGAAGATAAAAGACAAAATAAATAGTTATTAAATAATTCCACTGAATTAAGCATCCATATTAAAATACAGAATACAAGGGAATTCAGCCAGATAATTAACATGATCTACAGAATTTTAAATTGATAAACGGTCATTCATGTAAATGTCATGAGTTTTATTTGTTTGTTCTTTTGCATAAAGAATATCCCCAACCTTCTCAGTGAGAGTGGGACCAACTGTGTGTGAGTGGCCCATCTATACTAATCTATACTAATAATAGCCTAGGTGGTCATCATGTCATGGCCATCACAAGATGGCTACGTGCACAGCAGAGGCAGGTCCCAGAAGCCGCTTCGTGCTGTGAGGCCTGGGGGTCCCGCGGCTCCACATGGCATGGAGGAGGCCGGGCCTGGCATCTCTGATGCCTCGCATGTAGGAGGTGGGTCCCGGCAGAGGAAGCAGGTCATGGCAGGGGAGGGCAGTTGGGGGTGATCAGGCCAGCAGGGGAGTGGTTAAAGAGTGATCAGGCTGGAAGGCAGAAGTGGTTAGGGGCCATCAGGCAGGCAGGTAAGTGGTTAGGAGCCAGCAGTTCTGATTGTGAGAGGGATGTCTGATTGCCAGTTTAGGCCCGATTCCACAGGGACCAGCAGTTGAACATCCCCTGAGAGTTCCCAGATTAGAGAGGGTACAGGCTGGGCTGAGGGACACTCCCCTCGCCGTATATGAATTTTGTGCACTGGGCCTCTAGTCCTATATAATAAAAGGGTAATATGCAAATTGTCCCTAATGGAGGAACAATAGATCACTCTGATGCACACTGACCACCAGGGAGCAGATGCTTAATGAAGGAGCTGCCCTCTGGTGGTCAGTGTGCTCCCACAGGGGGAGCTCTGCTCAGCCACAAGCTGGGCTGATGACTGCAAGCGCAGTGCTAAGGATGTCTGACTGCAGCTTAGGGCCACTTCCTGGGGCTGCCAAAGGGATGTCTGACTGCCAGCTTAGGCCTGTTCCCCCAGGGAGCAGGCCTAAGCCGGCAGATGGACATCCTCTAAGGGGTCCCAGACTGCGAGAGGGCACAGGCCAGGCTGAGGGATCCCCCTGACTGCACAAATTTTTGTGCACCAGGCCTCTAGCAAATACATGAAAAAATACATGAATGAATGAACACTTCTTTCAGTTTTGAAATATAGTTGATAAAAATTTATTTACAAAGCATAATAAATATTTGGTTATTTCAGAAAGTACACATACACATACCTAGGGAAATTCAAAAGGCATAAATTTTCCTGACCATATGATAAGATAATTTTAACTAGAATAAATAAATCTATAATAATAAAAGTGTAATATGCTAATTAGACCAGACGACCTTCCAGATGAAACCAGGGCTTAGAGGGAAGACCAGGTCCCAGGTGCCTGCCAGCGGCGGGAGGGAAGGCCAGATCCTGGGAGCTGGCAGCTGGAGGGAAGGAAGGCCCACTCTTTTTTTTTTTTTTAAATATATTTATTGATTTCAGAGAGGAAGGGAGAAGGAGAGAGAGATAGAAACATCAACGATGAGAGAGAAACATTGATTGGCTGCCTCCTGCACACCCCCCACTGGGGAATGAGCCCGCAACCCAGGCATGTGCCCTCAGCCGGAATCAAACCTGGGACCTTTCAGTCCGCAGGCTGATGCTCTATCCACTGAGCCAAGCTGGCTAGGGCCGGAAGGCCCACTCTTGCATGAATTTCATGCACTGGGCCTCTAGTAAATAAATAAATAATAAACCACTTGTTGTAAGAATGTGTAATATGATATATGAGGTAGGTTTTTAAAAAGATACATATATAAATGTAATGAGAGAAAGATATGGGAATTGATGGGTATTAAGAATATATAGGTGAGATTCTATTTTCACCAATGATTTAATGTGCATGCATTTTTATGTACTGCACATGCAATGCATAGATGGGAAAACGTGTTAAATATATTTTTTTTTTTGGTAATCCCTTGAGTGCATGTTATGTTTTCCTGACATTCTGTATACTGTAAAGTCTTCTCATCATTCTCATAGGAAAACAATAACCCTGTCATGTAATTAAAGAGATCCTCTGCCTTTCAATTACCACCCTTCAATTATGCATGTTAATTTCCTAGGGAATGTAAAAAACTGTGAAATTAATTTTATTAGTAAAGGGTGATCTTTTAACTAGGAGTTATTAAACAAAAATTAATAGCCATGTCTCTGTGATTGCCTTTAAGAGATACATTTTTGAAGGACAAATATTCCAGATATATTCATTTTTATATCCTAATATATTCCTAAACAAAGCATGGCTTTGTTTTTGTCTAATTTAAAAGTCAATTCCTGTTCTGTAATTATAAAGTTTGCTTTCTTGTTATAAAGGAGTCTCTCCCTTTAAGTTTAAAATATCTTGAGGACAGAAGTAATCATTCCATTCTTCCAGTCAGAGTCCCAGATGGCGTGATAAAAATGAATAATCAATAACAATTTAACACTCATTGTGTTTATAAAAATTATAATGTGGATTCAACTTTTGGACATATTTTTCAAAAATGCACTTATGCATAAAATTATGCTTTGTTAAATTTTAATTACATGTTATGTTCTTTTTAAATGTCATTACCAAGGTATGTTCTTTAGTTCCCTAAATTACCACATGAATTAAACAAAAACAATACATAGTACCATTCAAAAGGTACAGGTGAGGGTATCTATGAGCCAAAGGGGAAAGGCTGCTTACAGGCTTCATGGCGATGCTTGCAACTGTTAGGCAAGATGAATGATGGCCAGGGTTCCCCAGAATAAAGAGAGAAATTAGGGCAAACATATGACCTGTAGATCCCTGGAGGAGTGGATTTTGTTCACAGTAAGTTATCATTTTTATTGGAATCATGTAATTTGAGGGGGGAAGGGAAAATAAAAATTTTAAATGAAGAATATAGCTAACACAGTATTTTCAACTTTGAATAACTCAGGTGCTTTTACTCAATTCAATAGGTGATAGGGAGTCATGATGGTTGTTTTAACAACAACAGAAAAGAAATTTATATATAGAACTTCACTTGAGGGGTATTAATTTCATAATGTACTATTAAAGGTCAATGAAAAAATGTACTAAATTCAACACATTCAATTGCATCACTTCTCTATTCCAGTGGCTCTCAAACTTTCGTGTGTGCATCACAATTACCTAGAAGTTGCATCAAAATATAGATGCCTGGACGGGTCCCAGAGCATCCAGTTCAGTAGGTCTTGTATTTTTGCGAGTGGTGCTGATGCTGCCAGGCCAGGGACCACACTGGGGAACCACTGTCTTGGGAGATGTGTGAGAGCTAAGGCACACTTATACTATTGTGCTTCATTAGGATTGCATTAAAGCAGAAGTGGCAGAAAATCTAACAGTGACTTGATTAGAGGGAGTTTATTTTTCTCTCTTATAAATTCTACGGGAACATCTCCATGGCTCATGCAGTTGCTAGAGAATGTCACTAAAAATCCAAGAATGTTGCAAAATTCTGGTCTGCACAGTGTGTGGCTTGTATCCTCATGGTTTCAGGATAGCTGCTGTCCCTCCAGGCATCACGCCTCTGTTCCAGGCATTGCGTCTCTGTTCCAGGCATTAACAAAGCAGAGAATCAAGTGCCCTCTCCTAGAGAGGTTTTACATCTTTATTTAGAAGGACTGTCTTCCTGGGGGATTTATACTAACATCTCAATAACCAGGTGTGATCCAGAACTTTCTCTCTCCAGCTCTAATGGTGGTTGAATAGAAAGCAAAGACAAATTACTGGCTGGCACATTTGTCCCTGTGAGCAAAATCAGGGTTCTGCTGATAAAAAGAGGGCTCAGGCATTAGGCAGGTGACTGCAGGGTCTTCCACACAGAGGAGTGGACTCTGGATGGAGATAGGAGACGCTCTGTGAGAATGTGTCGATTTTGAAATGTGATTTCTAAGTTTTTCCCATTCTTCCAAACTCGGCTTAAATAAAATTCCTCTAGGAAGCCGCACCTGGCCTAAACTCTCAGACTAAACTAGTACTATTATTTAACCCTATGACTGGAATAATTTCTCACTGAGTCCTCCACTGAAGAACCGCATTCAGAACACACAGGGCAGGTAGGCCCCACCCATAGACCGAGGGTTATAGCAGCAGTTGCAACCTTAGTACAACTGCTTTCTGAGGACAGTGGCCCACTGACTGGGGGAGGCTCCCGGTGAGCATGGGGAGCCTGGCAGGCGGCGGTTATAGGCTTTGGTGCTGGGTGCACAGGAAAAACAACCAAAACATAAGGAAGTTCTGCCCATGAGTGAGAGTCATTTTTCTTTTTTAGAGGGAGAGAGAGCTATAGAACATGTTTAAAGACAGAGTTTGGGAACTGAAAATATGATGCAGAAGTGAACAATCCTATGGCGAGGCTAAGAAAGAGAAGGCAGAGCTCAGAGTCACGCTTGAGACCCTAGGTACAGGGGGGCAGGTTTTCTGCACACGAGCGCTAAGGGGAGAAAAGATCCACATGAAAACTCTCAGACAGACATGATAAAACATATCCAAGAGGCCCAAGCTTCCACTAACAGGAGCTATAAAAAGTAAAGAACAGAAATAATGAGGGAGAGATAATAATCCAAGGACAATGTCCCGAGCTGAAAAACAGCATCAGTGCCCAGACTGAAAGGACATTGTAAAGCACAAGTGGGAAGAAATGCAGTATGTTCAGGATGCTAATGATGAAGATTTAAAACTATCTACAGAAAAGGGAAAACAAAACTAAAGACATTCTACCTACGAGGAACAAAAGAGGCTGAGCATCACCCGGCATCTTAGATGTTAGAAGACAATAGAGTCCAATGCCTCAAAGTTTTCAGGGGAAAGAGGTTGAGCTCAGATTTCTATAAACATTCAAACTGACCATCGTAATTTATAACCAATTAAATTGGCAATCAGGAGTGAGGGCAGAGGAATGCTGTCATTAGACATGCAAGAATTCAAAAACTTTTTATCAGTGCACCCTATAGTGTAAGAAGGAAAATACTCAGAGATGCCCCCAGAAAAATCAGAGGAAGTAAAAAATACCATAAGATCTCCATTGTACTTTCTTTTTCTTTTACGTTTATTGCTTCCACATTTTTAAAGCTCTGCTTACTAATAAATGCCTATCCTATATAATAAAGAGGTAATATGCAAGTTGACCATCACTCCAATACACAAGACGACTGCCACAAGATGGCCGGCAGGGGAGGGCAGTTGAGGATGATCAAGCCAGCAGGGGAGGGCAGTTGGGGATGACCAGGCCAAAGGGATCGGGCCTAAACGGGCAGTCAGACATCCCTCAAGGGGTCCCAGATTGGAGAGGGTGCAGGTTGGGCTGAGGGACAACCCCCCCCCCCACCCGCACAAATTTTGTGCACCAGGCCTCTAGTATACTTATATGCTTGTAGGACAGGGCAGAGTGGGTAAACAAACCAAGAGAAAAACAGTCATGGAAACCAAGAAAAGGGATGATTTGGGAAAGGGGTGAGGGAAAGTGAACAAACAGTGAGAAACAGGGCAGACATTTCTAGAAGTCAGGGGAGAAAAAAAATCCCATTATAAGTGACTTGGCTAAAGTGACTTGGATGAGAGTGGGCATCATAAGTGGGGATTCTGCCCTGCCGGTGTGGCTCAGTGGTTGAGCATCGACCTATAAACCAGGAGGTCACATCAATTCTCGGTCAGGGTGCATGCCCCGATTGTGGGTTCTGTCCCCAGTGAGGGGCATGTAGAAGGCAGCTGATCAATGACTCTCTGTTATTATTGATGTTTCTGTCCCTTTTCATTCCTCTCTGAAATCAATAAAAATATATTTAAAAGGAAGAAGTGGGGATGTTAAGTGTACAGAACTTTTTTTAATTTTTTTATATATTTTATTAAATTTTTACAGAGAGGAAGGGAGAGAGATAGAGAGTTAGAAACATCAATGAGAGAGAAACATCGATCAGCTGCCATCTGCACACCTCCTACTGGGGATGTGCCTGCAACCAAGGTACATGCCCTTGACCAGAATCGAACCTGGGACCCTTCAGTCCGCAGGCCTACGCTCTATCCACTGAGCCAAACTGTTAGGGCAAGAACTTTTAATGTTTCCCTTTAAGGAAACACAGAGGGGAGATGATGATAGAAGCCTACTTGATTAAGGAAAATACTTGTTACAGAGAGGAACTGAAGGCATGGCATGTAGCGTGGTTCAGAGGAAAAGCTTAAATGAAGCTCTAGACTCTAAGAAAGGTGGATTTCGACCCCAACTTCACCACTATGAGCCAGGTGACAATAGGAAAGGTACATTTGGAACCTCAGTATGTTAATCTGAAAAACAGGACATGCTGAGGGAAAGAAACCATGCAGATCAAGATTCTATAAATGTGCCGTTGCCAACAGCCAGCAGGCCCTCAGAAACGCTCGTCACTAAAGCTGTTATCGTGCAGCAGAAAAGCCCTGCTGCGAAGCACCCGAGAGGAGATGTGGCCAGCAGCACAGGAGGGAAGTTAGCTTTAAACAGAAGAAAGTGCATTTCTTTCCCAAAAGTAACACAAAGGGAAACGGAGAGGGTGGATGTATCTGTGAGGCGGGAGAGGGGTGGATGGCGATTTGAGATAAAGATGGAAGCTGTCCAGGGGGTTGAACAGAGAGCCATGAGTGAGGGTCCCACCAGGTGGAGGTGAGGACAGTCCGTACAACATGCCACTCTGCACCGTGGGCAGATCTGCAGTGATCCTTCCCACCCCCCCACCCCCCCACCCCCCCGCTGTCCGTGAAATACTTCCCGCTCCTGGAGACGAGCAATATTTTGTTCCCTTCTGCACACATGCATCTTGCAGAGATGTGACTGTTCAGTAAATGTATAGCAAAGGAAAGAAGGAAAGAGGGAGGTAAAGGAGAAGAAAGCAGCGCCGTGTCAGGGGTCAATCCCAACTCCCGGGACCTTGGAGAAGCAGGCCTGAAACTGGCAAACATTCGTAGGGGTTGGACGGATGTCACCACCTCCGGACTCTTCTGTTCCCGCCAAGTCCCCACAGGGAGCAATCCCCATGCAAGGCCTCACCACCACGTGCTCACCACAGCGAAGCCAGGACCCACCGGTGCTGCTATGGGAGGGCAGCCCTGAGGGGCATGGCCACCAAGACTGGGAGCCAGCTCTGAGGTGGGAGAGGTGGCCCCAGAGTAGATGATGTCACCAGAGGAGCAGTCAGCTTAGGAATCCCATAGGAAGCAGTGCCTCTGATTCTGCAGCTGAATGCCTGGTCCTTCCAGCCAGTGGTCAGAGTGGCATGCAACCACAGGGGAGGAGGAGGTAGGAGAGGGTGTGGCCCAGGTAGGACCGGTCATCAGCAATGGTGCTGAAGTGCATGGCTCCCATCCATGGGGACAGCCCACGAGGACACAGCGTGCTGACCTCAGAATCCCTGGCTAAAATCCCCATGGCTCCCCCCAGTTTTAAATGAACCTATAACTCAGCAAGGCCACGGGCTAGCAGTCTCCTGCGATCCCCACGCCCACTTACTTGCAGCAACCCCAGTTATGAAACTGATCTTCTCCACTCCTCAAGCCCAGCAGCTCCCTCGGCTTAGCTCCCCCGGGCCTGTGAACCCCACTCCTCCTTCTACCTCAGCGGAAGTGCCCTTCTCCAAGAAGTCGCCCCTGGCGCCTGATAAACCAGGTGTCAACAGCACACTTCCCTTCATCCTGCCGATGCCATCCTAATCAGAGTGGTTTGTTCACATGTTTAGAGACTCTCGTCTCCTCTGGATTTTAGTCAGCTGAGGGTAGAGGCTGGTCTGTCTGTGCCCAGCACAGTGTCCGGCCCATGAATTTGCCATGGAAGCTATGATTTCTTAAGGAGCAAAGGTTAGTTCTTTGGGGAGGTGAAAGCAACCTTACTCCATTTATGCATAAGGCACAGATATAGCACAAACACAGGTACACTGTATATTTTGTAGTATTAAAATTTCATTAGGAAAAATGTCTAAAAAGGTTCCTGGGGTAAATGATAATGACAGCAAAGCAGAAGGCTGAGAGAGTGCTCTTGGACAACGCTGGACATAGTTGACCCTAAAGTATATAAATAGTGAGTGAAAAAGTCAATTTTGATGGGGGCTCAGCCCCTTAAACCTGGACGGAGCATTCTCACTGACTGTCTTCTCTGACTGAGGACGGGGCAGTACACAGCGAGACAGGGCCTTTTGTGAAACTTGGTGTTACCTTTCTTGTCTTAAATTTATATCATCTTAGATGGTGCATTTAAAGAAACACAATAAGCAAAGCAAAAAAGAACTGAATTCCCAAAATGTATGCATAGCCCAGGTTTGCAAATTCTGGCAATGTTCAGGATTATATTGATCACTTTTTTTTTAAGAGAGAGGATGAGAGAGGGAGAGAGAGAACAAAACATGGATGAGAGAGAAACATCCATCGGCTGCCTCCTGCATGTCAGCCGCCCCCCTCCCCCCTGCCCCGTCTGGAGATTGAGCCCGCATGTGCCCTGACCAGGAATTGAACTGGCAACCTCTTGGCGCATGGGACAACGCTCAATCAATGAGCCACACTGGCCTGGGCTACGATCACTTTTTGATTTGGATACTGACCTTGCTGAATACCTTTCACGGAATTTTTTTTTTTGTATCTTTCCTTTCACAAAATGTCCACACTTATTATTATTGCTTATAATAAGTGTGGCCCTTATCCCACTAGATGGAAACTGGCATGTAAGCTGGGAGCCTTGCTAATTCTATGAGATAAAGCATTTTTAGAGAGATTGTAACACAAATTAAACACAATAATTATTGGCCATTATTGTTGCTCTGATAGTAGTGGTGGTGATGTTGTGTCATGATCATTCATTTCCTCACCTCTGTATCGCCACACCAAGCATGAGGCTAATATGTGACAAACACAATAAGTTCTAGCCAGGGAATCCCTTTCCTCTCCATTTTGAACCTTTCACTTTTGAAACCAATAGCAGATTTTTTTAAAAAGAAGAAAAAGGAAAAGAAACATCCAGGCACTTTCATTTAACATTTTTAATTAAAAATGTTAAATGAAAATACCAGATGACACTGTATGTTTATGATTCTCAAAATTAACTCAGAAATTATCACCATATTATCTCATTCTTACCCAATGAGCACATTTCTTCCCAAATCTCAGCCCTTCCTGTGTGGACACAGGAGCTGGATAGGGCCCCCACCTGACCCTGCAGGTCGCCGCTCATTCCCATGAGGCTGTCACCCTGCACACCAGTGTGCATGAGCAGGGCCTGGGCCCGGCTGCGTGGGAGACACACGGTGGGAATGAACCTGAGAGCAAGGGGATCTCAGCCCCAGCAGCCTGGGCCCACTGGGCAGGAAGGCGGCACCTTTCACTTTTCGGAGATGCCAGGGAGCCCGGGATGAAATGGGTCTGTCAGATTTCCGCAGCTCCACACCAAGCGCGACTCTGAAATGCGATGATATGGGAGAATGCTGAACGGCATCGGGAGTCGCAGAAACAGACTGTCACGTGCAGATCACAGGCGACGTGAGAGGCATGTGGGTGTCCGCTGTCCATGCATATGCACAGCGCACAGGTGTCCTGTCCGACAGGGTGTGGGGGCGCTTCAGAGGGAGAGAGGGGCCTCAGACAGGATTCTGTGCCTGGCTCTGCTCCTCATATACAACACTGTTCATTTAAGTGTCTATTCACTTACGGTGGGAAAACTGAATAAAGATGCCAAGCCGTTCACTGAACCTTCACGGGCTGCCCAGCGCTCTTTGGTCTATTTTATCACAGGAATCCTCCCGCCATCCTGGGGGGCAGAAATTCCCATCTTTGTTTGGTAGATGGGCAAACCCCCAAGGCACCCAGATAGGAGACTTCCCTGTGCGTCTCTGTCTCTCCCAGGATGGTCTGTGTAATTTGCACCTGTTTAGCCCCTCCTCCAGGAGGTAGAGGACTCTATCATATTCATCTTCTTTGTTTCCCCTAACTGTATGTATTAACTATGTGTCCAATGAATGAATAAAACAAATGAGAAAAATGTAGTCCTTGCTTTCCTGATATTTCTAAGACCTCCCGATACAATTTATCACTTAAACTTTCTTACGTTCCCAATAACGAATGGTGCCTGGCAGATGCCCAATAAATGTTTGTTTAATGGAATGATCAGGTATGTTAACAGTCCACTTCCACGTGAGTTAATCCCGCACCGCCTTATTGGGCAAGAAGCGGAATGTAGGTTATGGGGATCTGCCTAGAATTTCAAAAAGCTTCAGTAAAGAACTGAGGATTAGAGATCATGGCTTTTGCTTCACAGCTAAGGATTGACTCCGAAAGTCACTTGGTCTCTTTAAATTAGATGTACTGGGCTCCCCACCATGCTCCCCAATATTAACCTGTGGGGTCATTCACAAGAACCTTGGTTCCTCTCACCACCAATTCCCAGCTGGTTCTCACATTGCCAACTCCGAGGCCACTATCAGAGAGCCTGCGGCCAGGCGGAGGGTGCCTGAGCTCCCGTCTGGAAAAGGGCAATATCTCTACCACGCACTGTCCGCCTGGCGTTGTGCAGGGTGTTTATTTACATAGGCTCACTTCATCCCTCAACAAGCCTCTGGGAAAGATTCTGGGATTATAATGAGGTGTAGGTCATTATTCCTATAGTTGGTGGCGCAGGACCTGGGGTGTGAGCCCGGGTCCCTCTCCTCTCCGGCCCATGCTGTGCCCTCGCAGGCATGGTGGCCCTGAACCGGCATCCTCCGCATCCCCAGGAGCTTATTAGAATCACAGAATCTCCGCACCGTCCCCGGATGACAGAATCAGAACCGAACTTCCAGGAACCCCAGGTGATCTGTGCACATCGGAGTGTGAGAACTGTTCCAGGACGCATTTTACAGGACACGCCCAAGTTCTGCGAGAACAATGCTCATGGATTAATAAGCATTGGCATTTTTTCTGTCTTTCAACAGAGGCAGAGATCCAGAATAAACTGCTTATAAAAATAAAAAACTATGTGACCAACAAAGCAGCAAATGATGGGGCTTCTCCACTGAGACCAGAGGAGCCTCAGGGGCCAGAGGTGCAAACCACAGCGAGGACAGTTCCTTCCCCGAGGAGCCCTGAGGTCGGTGCAGGGCCCTTAACCTGGGCCCCTGGACTGGCCCGGCCAGCACTGGCCACCTGCCTGCATCATGTACAAGCAATTTGCATTGTGTGAGTGGAAACAGATGCACCTCTTTATGTGTAACGGTCCATAATCTTCATCAGATTTACAGGGGTAACTACCCCTCACTTCTTTAGTATCAGAAATAAAAATCAGAAATGGGCCATTAATGTTAGGGTAGAGGAAAATCACTTACACATTTTCACTTGAGTCTAGTGTAATTACACACACACACACAAACACACACACAGATTACATATACATGCATGCGACATTTAACACTGCATTATATTTCTACTTAGCCATTAGTCTTTTCGAATAACAACACAACAGCAATGATAGCTAATTGCCACTCTACTGTGTGCCAAACATGGTTTTATGCCCTGAATGAACTTATTTAATTACCATGACAATTAGTCACCACCTGAGGCTGTGAGCCAACCGCCAAGGCCACAGATCTGGAGGTGGGAGACCTGGGGGTGGGAGTGCCCGGGCTCAGCTGGCTGTGCACAGTCCAGCTCTAGTCGGGGCCTCAGCCAGCACCCAGCCTGGCACAACATGGGAGCGAGCTCCACATCCTCAGAGGGAGCAGTGGCGCTGCTGAAAGAACCGGGGGTGGGGGGGGCCGGGGAGAGGGAGACTTACAAGAGGTTCCCACCGGTTCCCACAGAGCTGTCAGAAGCCAAGGTTCTTTAAATGTGTCATTTCAATGTGCATAAATAGAAATAGGCTATGTATTTGTACATAAGACAATTCTAATTACAGACACACATATATTAAGCACACACGTGCCTACATTCGTGTGAACACACACACACACACACACACACACACACACAGTGGCCTTAATCCAGGAGTAGAAATCATTGCAAATCCTATTTCTTTTGCTAAACTTTGCTGCACTCTCCATGGTAACCAATCACTTGTTCCGCAGTGGCTCTCAGCCATCTGCACCTAAACTGCTAGTGGGGAGGGGTGTGAATAATTCAAATACCTGAAGCCCTCCCTAACCTCGGGAAAGCATCTTCAGGGTTAGGGCCCATGTAACACAATTCTCCACAAGCTTTGGGAACCTGTATTTTTTAAATGAGCTCAGCTAAGTCTGGGAACAGTGCTCTCTCCTGCCCTCCCAAACTTGAAAGTGCTTGCAAGTGAGCTGCCAATCAAATTAAAACTCAGCTTCTGGGTCAGCCAACCCGGCTCAGGCCTAGATTCTGTATCTCTGACCCGTGGTTGCTGCCGGTCTGTGAAACACACTTTGAAGAGCAAAGCTACGGATGCCTTGTTTTAACATTTATTTTCTGTGGGCATTCAGGCCCTGATGTTAGTGCTCTGAGCATAACACACCCCACCAGTTTGAGGACCAAACCCACTTTGTAGGACAGGCACCCTGGACTCCTGGGGAGCAGGCGGCCATGTTTGGCTTTGGCAGGTATTTTCTGTGAAGCCAATGAAAACAAGTTCTTCACTCCAGGCAGGGGCTGGGCCATGCCTTTAAGACCAGTGTTCCCTCGGTGGCTTGCCAGCAAGGCTACTTGCTAGAACACAAAATGATAATCTAAATGTTAACAAGTTGCCATTAAAGAATAATGACCACTTTCGAAGTACAAGTAATCCCCGACATCCTTATAAAGGCGTGATGGAAGATGTGATATTTTATTCATTCTGAGGCTTCATTAGCAATTCTCTTTTAAGGCGGCTGGGACTCCAGCACCTTATCCTCAGATAAGCTCTGCCACTGACTGGCATAGCAATTAGTTCAACCTAAGAACTGTAAGGATTTACCTGCAAGAGGTAGATTTAAGGGAAGCAAAGAGGCACTTTTTGAAGGGAATCACGCAATTTCTTTTGCAGACTCTACCACAGAGGTGAGCAGCCTGGGGCATCCCAACGTGAACAGCTGTCTCCTCTCAGTTCAGGGTCAGAGAAGCAGGTGCAGGAACACAAGCTCTCTCCCAAAATGTGCTGCCAGCCTTCCCATCATCACAGACAAACAACTATTATCATAACTGACAGGGCAGCAACCATCACATCAGCAGCACCGGGCCACAGAAGTTGAAAGTGTCAAAGCCAGCCGTGGGCAAACTACGGCCCGCGGGCCGGATCCGGCCTGTTTGAAATAAATAAAACTAAAAGAAAAAAAGACTGTACCCTTTTATGTAATGATGTTTACTTTGAATTTATATTAGTTCACACAAACACTCCGTCCATGCTTTTGTTCCGGCCCTCCGGTCCAGTTTAAGAACCCATTGTGGCCCTCGAGTCAAAAAGTTTGCCCACCCCTGGTCAAAGCCAATGCAAATTGGGTTAAGAAAAAAAATAAATAATGTATTGACTTATGTCATTTTTAAATGCATACATGGAGCGAGGAGCTTTAATGAGTAATGGATGTTTTGCTTTCTCTCCTCTACTTCCTGGTGTTGGTGTCTCACCTGGGCAGACTGTCTACACATGGAGGCTTAGAGCAGCACTATATGTCTACGAGCAGCTCTCCCAGAGTAATGCCCAATAATGACAGCAAAACTCCTGTGCACTGGGTCTTATTAGGCCAGCCTGAATCACGTGTTCATCCTGGAACCAATCAATTTGGCCAGGAGATGCAATGTGCTAATGGGCTTGGGCCACATGACCAACTTGTGATGCAAGCAGGTGAGTGGGGTCAGGGTTCTAAATCAACCAAATGACAGAGCGTGAAAGAAGAGACTGCTGTCAGAAGAGAGAGTAACTTCTAGAGCACTTGTTCCATTTGATCTTCAGAACACTAGGAGGTATACGTAGATGCAAATACCTTATAGACACGTTATATATACAGAGATATGTCCTGTATATATAGAAAATAAAGTTTACAGAGATATATTAATTAGAAAGTTCCTTTGGTTTCAAGAGATGGAATATTCATTCAAAGCAAAATGGGAAAAAGAACAAAAAATAGAAGAGAAATATATGTTGGCTTATACAGCTGAAAAATTGCACATTCTGCCTCCTATCACAGATAGTCCATAGGGCTGTTCTTTTTCCCTGTTCATCTCTGTACTTACGCAGGCTGTTCCCTTGCAGTGGGTAAAGTGAATCCCAGTAATTCCATGATAAATCTATTCTTGTGGAGATAAGATTGGTGGTTTTCTTAACAAAATGTTAGTAAGCTTTCCTGGAATGACTAAAAATTGAGGGCTTGTAATCTACTAGAGACCCAGTGCACGAAATTTGTGCACAGGTAGGGCCCCTAGCAGCTGCCGGCCAGAGGCACCTCTCTTCCACCAGCCACCTGCTGCTGCCAACACCAGCCCTGCCATCTGGTTGAACTCCAGGTCAAACTCCAGGTCAAGGGGACAATTTGCATATTAGGCTTTTATTATATAGGATAACCATGGTCATATAATCACTATGGGCATGAGTTATACTGACATCCAACCTAGGTCACATGATTCTCTGTCATAGGAAACACAGGGGTGTGACTGTCAGTTCCATCAGGTGAGCAAGGGGCAGCTATGAAACAGAAACAAACGCATAGCAGAAAAGAACAAAACAAAACCATCATCCCTGGTATTTATCCCAGGACATTAACTAACTTATCCAGTCAAACCACAAAGAAGGACTTGCTCTTGTAGCTAAGATGGAATAGCGGGCCAGACTGATGGGCCCACCTGCAACCACAGCCACCACAACATAAATATCTAGCTATCTAATGTAGGCAACAGCAGTTGCCAGACACTGAACTTAGGACAGTGATTACCTGGGACATGGGAAACAAGTAAGACCAGCCCTGTGAGGTCCCTGGTTTACTGAGCTGAGAGTTTCCAGTCTTGGAACAGGGCACTGTAACCTGGCTGAGGACAGGGGATGCCTGAGTTGAGGAACAGAGATGAGAGTGAAGGTGACGATGGGGGCCTGAGTTCACAAGACGGAACAGCAGAGAGGGGAAGAGGCACAGGCGCTGAGAGACCCAGAGGTCTGAAGAGGGCGGTCCTGAGCGTCCGCAGAGTCCTGTGCATGCTGCGAGGTGATGCTGAAGGATGCAGAACTGTCTGTCTATACGGGTCAGAGATGTGCCATTCTCCTGGCCAGACTGGAAACCCTTTCTCACGGGGCCTCTGACGGAGTACTCAGAAGGGCCTCAATTCAGGAGTTGTAGATAATTAGCCCAGGCAAAAAGCTACTCTGGTCCAAGATTTTACAAATCTTAACACAGACTCAAATGGATCCAACTATTTCCAGGTAATTTAACTTAATCCCAGAACACACCTCAAGAATAAACTATAGAGAAACAAGAAAATATGCAGAGTCCAACAAGATAAAATTCATTGGACACACACTGTTCTTTCTTAGTGACACACAAAATAAGGTTGTATATTATAATAAGTGGCAATTAGAGTTGATGAAATATGGTTTTATTATTAACTTAGCCTTCCCCAGCTTTTCTCATTTTTCAAATCATGCTGTCCATTGAGTCTCTCACAGCATCCAAAAACCCACAGTGTTCCGTCCACAACAGTTCTCTATCTCACAGCTCTGGTTCTGACACCAGCCTGGGCATCTTGACTTGGCAAATGTGCCAACTCATTCTTTCATTAACCACTTCACAACCGCAGCTCAGATGCCTGCATATACCATGTCTTCAAAGCAAAAGGAAAAATGTACTGAGGGGAAAAAGAAATTGGGCAACATTAAATGGGAAGTGAAATGAGAACAGAGCCCACCCCCCTCCCCAGTATTAGCACAGCCCCAGTTCTGCTGAGTCAGCGTGCGGACCAGATCTCCTTACTGAAAAACCAAAGTCTCTAAGTGCATTCTCCACACAGCTTCCCAAGAGGCCCTTACAAAAGGCCAGCGATAATCAATGTCTCCTTTCAGGACATTCCATATCAAAGAGAGGGCAGGGGCCCTTCCGATTTGTACGTTTCTATGGTGTGCGCGTCAGAACACTTCCCACACCTTGAGAAATGCTGACGCGTGCCTGTCTCCATTTTTTTTTTTTTTTTTCATATCCTCTTCTCTCCCCACCCTCCCTTCTGGCTTCTCTAATTGAGTCATCATTTGAGTGCCTGGCTGAAGGGCCATAAACTGATGAAAGCAAAATTTCAAATAATTAGTTAAAACCCAAACATGTTTTTGGTGACAGTGTACTGAGCTCCCAATATTCTCTTTCACGCAAGTGCTGGCAAAACATTCCGCCCAGAAGAGGTTTATGAAGAGGCAGGATGATGCGGCTAATTAGCAAACTAACTGAGCTGGGGAGGGAGTGGGGTTCTGGAACTTACAGAGCGGTGTTCTGGAAGTAACAGGAAGGAATATGCCCCTCAAACACAAACACTCGCTGTGGGTTTGGTAACATAAAGAACAAACCTCCTTAAGAACGTGCTGCGAGTCAGAGAAAAGGAACATGTGGACTCCCAGGGCCAACCCTTGCTTCTGATGGAGCCAACTTGGTGCTTTGTAGAGGCTCTTCGCCCTGGCTGCCATTCATTGGCAGCCGCCAAGTGCGCTTCATGTGGTGGACCTGACCCCTTTCTCCTCCAAGTTATGACGTCAACCAACAGGATATAAGCTTCGGGCTCCCCGAACCTGGCTCGAAAGAGAAACTCGGGCTCCCTCCAGACTCCATGGCTCTCGCTGAGCTCCACCGGCATCGAGACATGAATGTGGTCATTCATCTGCTCTTTAGAAAACCACTTCATTGCAGTGTCCCTGTGCTAACACTCCTCTGGGCTCTTGACAGATGTATAATCCTGAGATTGATCCTGTTTCTGTCTACATTTCCCATGAGGAGGCAGCTGTGAGGGGCAGATGACGGGCAGCTGGACTGGGACAGTGCTACTTTTTTTCCTGGAAGCCTAGAGGACTGGGAGTGACTCTTGGCAAACAAACAAAAAACGGGTAGTGAGGGCTTTGCGATGTGCTGGTGAAAGTCACAAACTCCAGCGGCTACTACTGGGGCTAGTGTCTTCACTGATGCTATGTGACTGGTCTAACCAGTTGTCAGGTTTGTTTAAACCTAGGAACTTCAGCTTTGAACCTAGTGATGCTGGCAGTGCCCAGAAGCCGCCTGACTCCTCTGGAAACAGCCCTGTCCGCTCTCCCTCCCACGAGGCCAGACTCAGGCCTCAGCCTGTGGGGGACTGACGGAGGGTCCTCCACTTCTCTCCTCACAGTTCAAGTCAGCATCAGAGCCAGAGGCGCCGCGCCCGCATGCCTGTGGACCTGTTGGAGGTAGAGAATGACATGACGGCATGCATGCGTCCTTTCTGATTCATACATTGAAGCCCAAGCCCCCAAGGTGATGGTATTTGGAGTGGATTAGGTTTAGACAAGGTCCTGAGGCTGGGCCCCCATGATGGATTAGTGCCTATTTAAGGAGAGGAACAGTCCAGACCCCCCCCCCCCCCCCCCCCCCGCCTCTCAGCCTGTGAGCACCGATCCAGAAGGTCTGCCTGCACACCAGAAAGCGGGTTCTCACCAGACACCGAATGTGGGAGATCTCGAGATTGGACTTCCCCCCCTCCAGGACCGAGAAACCAGCATCTGATGTTTAAGCCCCAGTCCAGTGTATTCCATTGTGGCAGCCTGACCGGAATGAGAAAGACAAAGACTGCCTTTCCCCTTGGGGCTGCAAGAGCATCCGGGAAGGTCTGGGGTCTGGTCAGCCCTGCAGGAGAGGCTGTCGGACAGGAACCAGCAGAAGAGCCAGAGGAGAGGGGGTGAGAACCCTCCATCCACTGTCCAGACAGAGCCCATGACTTGCTGGCTCAGTCCTCTGATTGGGTTTTGTCATTTTCACTGGGCACATTCCAAGCCCTCAGCTGGCTCCCTCCCACAGAGCACCTGCCCGCCTCCCCCCTGCCTCCGCGGTCACCCTCCCACTACCCTCACCCTCATCCCATCAGACTTGCTCACGGGGTTGGAGCACTCACAGAGCACTATTTCCAGTCTCTGCTGAAGGCTTGCTTTCTGACTGATGGAGCATTTTGCTTTTTTAATTCATTTTTTTCCTTTTAATGCTCAGTTGTCATCCATACGGAACCTCTCCATTATCCAGGACAAATATCACCCAGATCCAAGTTTCCCAGTACCTTTCATTAAACTTCAGGAACTACTTCTTCTTCGAGAACTTTCACCAGCCACCACGGTCAAATATTTTATGGTCTTTGCAGGGCCGGCACGCGGGCGAGAGGAAGATGGAGAGGAGCCGTAAAGCAGCGATCGCCAGTGGCACTCGATGTGGGAGATGAGACTGTCAAGGGAGAAATAGTACACATAAAAGTAAAAAACGACCTTGAGGCTTGCGAGGGTGTTGTGCTGAACTTCGCCGGAGCTGTGGAAAAGCTCCGCTGAAACTTTAGATGGAGAAGAAGGGCCACCGCGGCCAAGACGCCATCTCTGCAGACGTGCGTTCGGCCTGAAGGGGTGTTTGCGCTCACTGGCGACCAGAGAGAGCTGCTCAGAATCCTCACTCCTTATGTAGTCATTCCACTGGGGAAAGTGCCCTACAGGTGGGTGCTGCTGTTAGAAAACTCAGGATAAAGCACAGCAAGGCTAACGCTCATGGCCCTGTCTTCATATAATGTCACTCATTGGGCACTTAGTATGTGGCAGACACTGGTATAAACACATTATATTTAAGTCTCACAAGAATCTGCAAAGGTGGGTAATACTAGTATCTAGTACCCCCTTTTACAAGTTGCAGGTGGTTAAAGTCCTTAAGTCAGTTGGCCAGACTATGCTTGAGTCATGATTTAACCTAAGTCTCCGACTCCAAAATTCTTTCTGGGGGAGGAGATCCACTCACCGGTTAAATATACAGTGCAATACAGTGGCTTTGTAACTAAAGCCAACACTTTCTACACACACACACACACACACACACACACACACACACACGCACAAATACATGCATAAACACATGATTAGGTGATTATGTTACATAAGATTGCAGCATCCATCTTGCTGGATTCTGTTATTTCCATGAGGCTGTGAGGAAGCACACTACCATGTTGGGGACCCCACACAGGCACAACACACTTCCCTGCTGCAGGGGCTCTGTTTTGTTCATCCTAATTCCTAAGACAGAGTTCTAAGAAGGAGACCCGAGACACAGCCCCAGGTTCTGCGACATCCAGGAGTGAGTATTGATCCACCTGATCTAAATCTGGCAACCTCACTCCCCATCCTTGATTGGCTTGCGATGTGATCTATGACTCAATTCTGTCAAATGAGATACAGTGAGAATCTGTTGAGCTTCATGGAAATGGTTGAGAGAGAGAGAGAGAGAGAGAGAGAGAGAGAGAAAGAGAGGAAGAGACTCAGGATCTACTGCAGCCATTGTGTGACCATGAGGGAAGTGAGATGGCACATGACAAAGCAGAAAGTCAGAAAGGACCTGGATTCTTAACAGCATCCATGAATGTCTAAATTAACCAAGCTGGAAGCTGCCCCAACTTGGGATTTAATATTTGAAATATAAGTCTCTTTATTTATTGAGTCGTTGTGACTTGGGTCTCAAGGGATTTGTAGTCAGACATTTCCTTTAAAATTATTTTAGAGAGAGGACAGGAGAGAGGGGGGGAGAAAAACACCTATGGGTTGCCTCCCACACACTCCCCAACTGGAAAGTGAGCCTGACCCTTGGCATGTGCCCTGACCAGGAATCGAACTGGCCACCTTCCAATGCATGGACAAAGCCCAACCAACTAAGCTGTATCCACCAGGGCTGCAATCAGAAATTTTGAAGATACCCTCAATATTTTACTGCACATTTACGAAGGTTCCAGTAAATAAAATGTCCATTAATTTATATTCTCTGCCTTCTTGTCCTCACTTTTGATTCTTTCTGTCCTCATGGCCACAACGGTCTATTATTCACTAAAATCCGTATTTCCCCTATAAAAATAGAAGAATACAACAACCCAAGCTAACACATGATTAGGTGACTATCCTATATAATAACAGCGTAATATGCTAAGTGTCCGGTAGGCTGTTCAACCAATCAAAGTGTAATACGCTAATAATATGCTAAGGCTACTCAACCGCTCTCTGTGACATGCACTGACCACCGGGGGGCAGATAGTTGACTAGTCGACCAGTTGCTATGATGTGCACTGACCACCAGGGGTCAGATGCTCCAATATGTAGGTTAGCTTGCTGCTGGGGTCCAGCCAATCAGGACTGAGCAAGACAGGTTGGACACACACTGGAGCCCTCTTGCAGTCTCTCCCCAGCTGGCCAACCCCCTGCGTCCCTCCATGCTCTGATCATGCACCTGTTGGGGACCCCAAAGGGCATGAAACTTTAGAGACCAGTGACAGCACAGGGTGACCCCAGTAGAAAGCCAACAAGGATGAAGTCTGCAGGGCTCCAGCTGCAGGAAAAGTAACTCTGCCAACTATATGAGTTTGGAAGTGAATTCTTCCTCAGTTGAGCTTCCAGATAAGTCCTCAGCCCTGCCTGGCACCTTCAATGCAGTTTTCACAGAGGACTCTGAAAAGTTGTGCTGGGACTCCTGACCCCAGAAACTGCAGGAAAACAAATGTTATTTTAAACCACTGTTCTTGTTGGCATTTGTGTAGTAATAAAAAACCAACACAGATTTGGGTACTTTTGCATAACCTTACGACTAACCACCTTAAATTTTGCACCTGAGACACCTTGCTTGCCTCACCCTGATTCCAGCCTTGAGAACATATTTTTGTCAGCTATAGAGTTCGGGGAGGGTTTGACAGATTTGAGTCATATCTCAGCTCATCTTATTCTGATACATAAGTTGGCATTGCCCCCCTATAAAGCATTAAACACAAAATCATTAAAACATGTAGTACCTTATAGTGTTGAACTAAGCACATTTTATAAAAACACAATTTTGTTTGAAATTCCAGTCTTTCCTGGGTTTTGTCTATACCCATTTTCACCACCCAGTCATGTCTACAGCCCAAACATAGCTGTGCTTTATTGCTTGTCCTCTCTGCCCACTCGTGGTAGAAACCAGTGCTCACGGACAGAATTCAACAGCCACGAGATGCACAACAGTCAGGAGTTCCACGGACTATTTTATTTTTTCCAATGTAGAAGTTTCCGAAGCTCTGCAGTCAGTCCAGCTGCTCTATCATTTACAAGGTGCATGACTGAAGAAACGTGTTCTCTCCCAGCCTCATGAGCCTGATCTGAAAAAACTCAGGGATACTGATACCACCACATCAGTTTTCTTGAATGAATTGAGGCCAGGAAAGTTCTGAGCACAGCACTTGGCACAGAGGATGCAGTCAATAAATGCATAAAAATGATAGAAAACACTTAAGGAACATTCATTCTGTGTAGAAACTGGACTTTTATCACAAATGTGTCGTTCTAGTCCACACATTTTACAAACAGAGCCCCACTCCCTAAAGAGAGCATGCAGCTGGCCCAGGGCCCGTGGATCTAAGTGATTCAAAGGGCAGTGGTCTAGCCCCAGAGCCAGCTCCAGCATGCCCCCCTCTCCCACCCTGGCCATGGCTCACTACTGCTCTTTGGCAAACACCTTATTTCCCTGTACATTTTTTTTTCAAATATATTTTTATTGATTTCAGAGAGGAAGGGAGAAGGAGAGAGAGATAGAAACATCAATGATGAGAGAGAGAGTCATTGATCAGCTGTCTCCCACACTGGGGATTGAGCCCGCACCCCGGGCATGTGCCTTGATAGGGAATTGAACCATGACCTCCTGGTTTATAGGTCGATGCTCAACCACTGAGCACACCAGCTGGGCTCCCTGTACATTTTTTTTGAAGAACAGACCTATCTCCTAGCATGAGGGACCCAGCATTATCAGGTTATAATGCAAGAAAGATGTGTCTCAGATTGTCTTTGAGATTATGTTTGGCTACAAGTAACACTAAGCTTTCCATAGCTTTTTTTTTTTTCTTTTTAAAAGGAGAGGCTTAGGCTTCTTCTCAATTCTAGTCACTGTTCAGCCCACCTGAAATTCTCTTCAAAATAAAATTTAAAAAATAGTAAAACACAAGTTACTGGAGTCACTGGGCACTCCAGTTGAAAGACTGTCACCTTTCCTTATGACAAGTAGGTACAATCCCTTAAGAAGATGCCCCTCCCTCTCCGCCCCACTGGCACCCACTCTGACTCAGGAATGCAAAGTGGGAGAGGTGGGCTGTGAATTTCACCCCACCTGCATTTGCATTTGAATAGGCAGATTACTCCCAAGTGAACTTGGAAGAACAAAAGGAAGCCAACCACTGCAGTCAGAAAGACCAGAGCGCCGTGATCATGAATGAGAACAGGCAGGAGTCTGGTCCCCACAGTATACATTAGTCATGAGTTCTACGTGTATCAGAACAATTTCCTCCTGCTGCTCAGCCCACCGGGGTGGAAAATTGATTAGCCCACTCTGGCGAGGCGCACTGTGTCTGCCTCCACAATCCACTGGCCATCTTAATTGATGCAGCGCTGCCTGTCTGTGGTTGGACACGTAATCACAACCTCGGTTATAAAGTAGTGTCTCCTGTAGGAGGATGAGAAAAACTACCTACAGGTGTTGCATCGAAGAACGTCCTTGCATTACCTCCCGGCCTGCCCTTCTACCAAGCCAGCGGTTTACTAATTTTGCAAACCTAGAAGTTGCTCATTAAGTTCCACTGATCACCCAGCACAGGAGGGTTTAAAGGGCGCTGGGTGATTTCCCACAGAAATGACACTGGGGACTTGGGGGGACTCTTTGCAGCGTGCCTCCTCCACAGTCACTTCTCTTTCCTCCAGCCAGCCATGGATCTAAGGGCGCCGTCCCATTTGCCATCCTGGGCAGATCTGATCAGTCCTGGGGCTGGACCAATCAGACAAACAACTTGCCCCGGACATGCCCAGCGGTGGGTGTGTTACCTAAGCTGGACCAATTAGAGTGAGCAGTGGCGGTTTTGCTAGAAATACTGGAGGAAAACGCCTCACTGGATTTAATTATAAAAGAATTGGCCTCAGATTGTCCTGGCAACCATGCTGCAGATATAAAAGGAAAAGCTCTCCGGGAATGGAATCGCCAGAGAAGACAGCGTGGAGCGACAGAGCCACAGAGGCAAGGGACCTTTGACAGGCTCACCTCTGCGTCCAGGCCGGCCCAAAGCTCCATCTTGCTCCATTCTGCTCAGTGGTGTGAACCAATAATTGTATTTTTTCTGCTCAGGACATATTGGAATATTTAACCCTTGCCACCAAAGGAGAGCTAAAAGATAGAGTCCCGGGCAGTCGTTAAATGAACATGGAACTGCCACGTTCATTTCGAGCAAAACAGACAACAAAAGCGGCCCCGCGGCTCACTGACAGGCATGGGGGGAGCACTTTCCGTCCCAGGCTTCCCCACCTACGGTCTGACCGCTTCTCCCATCTGATACCTGTGGCCCGTGAGTACGAGCTAAGAGCTCGGTCTATGCAGCCAGACTGGCTGGATTAGAATCTGGCTTGACCCACCAGCTGTTGACACTGCGAGCCCTCTCAGCCCCTTGCTCAGGCAGTCTCTCCGTCTACAATGGGGAGAGGATAAGACTAACAGGATAACCCATGAGGAATCACAGAACAGTGTCTGCCTGATCTTAATGGAATGAAGAAAATGCCAGCTTTCAAATCTCATTCACCTGAGAGTTCTCATATTTATAATAAATGCACTATATAAATTGACATGAATAGATAGCAACCACAGGCACCAAGCTTTACATTTTAAAAAATTCACTTTCCTTTCTAACATCACCTCTTCCCTACTAGGCACCCACTGCCGTGTTGCTGCCCATGATCCCCATCTACACTGACTCACAGGCATGTGAAAGCAGTTGGTTATAAGTAATGCAGTGAAGAGCAGGCCCTAGTACAGAACAGATCGCTAACACACAACAGGTGTACAGTGGTATCTCTTTGTGGTTTTAATGGGAACATCTTTTCTTATGCTTATTTGCCACCTACTCAGCTTATTTCCCCCTTCTAGCTGTTATAAACAACTAGAGGCCTGGCGCACGAAATCCGTGCATGGGTATGGTCCCTAGGCCTGGCCTGTGATCAGGGCCATCTTCCCCAGCTGCTGGCAGCCAGCCCTGTCCCCCAGTTCCCCATTTGCCATTGGGCGATGGGAGCCTGCCGGCTGGGAAAGGAACCAAGAGGTTGGTGGTCAGTGCGCATCATAGCATCCAGTCTTTCCGCTCTTCAGTCGATTTGCATATAACCCTTTTATTATATAGGATGCTACTGAAAACATTCAGTGAAAGTGTGTGTGGCCATGCTTTCTTAATTCTCTTTGGTATACACTAAAGAGTAGAAGTTCTGGGTCCTATGGAAACTCTGTGCTTTCTTTTTTTTAACATTTTGAGAAATTACCAAACTGTTTCCAAAGTGACAGGTACATTCCCACCAGCAGTGTCTGGGTTTTAATTTGTCTGAACTCTCACCAAATCTTTTCGCTGCCTGTCTTTGATTTTTAGCTTCTTTAGTGCATGGGAGGTGGCACCTCTCTGTGGCTCTAATTTGCATTTTTCCTGTCACCATGATGTTGAGCATATTTTCATGTGCTCACTGCTCATTCAAGTATCTCCACTGGAGAAATGTCTTCGGATCCTTTGCCGATGTTTTCAGTGGGTTACCTGTCCTCTTATTACTGAGTTATAAGAACTCTTTATAGATTCTAGGGACCAGTCCCTCAGATATCTGGTTTGTAAATATTTTCTTCCAATCTGTGGATTCTTTTATTTCATGGTCTTGGTTTTTGTTTTTTAAAGGGCAAACATTTTGAATTTTTATAAAACTTCACAGGTGTTTTTTAAAGAAAAATATGTAATTGAGAATATAACTATTCGGAAAGGATAAACCCAAGTAAAAACACGTGTTTGTCACAAACAGCATAGGCTCACAGGCATGAAGAAAGCAAAAGAACTCACAGCCACAAAGGATACTGTGGCAATAGTGCCACCAAAGCACCCACCTGTGTCTCATTGTGAAACATGGGGGCCCCATTTACACAGGTCCTTGCGGCTGATGTAATGCCATCGCCCTGCCAGCTACGTGAGACCTCACCATTGAAAATGCCATCTTCTTCAACTGACCACAGAGTGGCATTAATGATGACAATTGGAATACTACTAATAGTCAATATATCTGTATATACAGATGTAATATATCTGTATATTTTTGCCATAATTGAAACCCACTGAAAACTTTCTTATTAAAACTGAACTTTATTATACCAGGAATCTTTTTAGTATGCCTTAATTCATTTTTTGAAAAAAGCTTTGTATGAAGTAAAACAAACAAACAAATAAACAAAAAACAAAACAAACAAAAAAACACATTTCTCCCATCAAGGTATTAAATTAATTCAACCAAGGCTTTTAGCGACTGCTGTTCCAGATTATTTAAAAATTTATCCTGATGTGGAAACACACATATCACAAATAAATGCCTGACCAATAAAAATGTATATTTCAAGTCCAATTTATGAAAGTCTCAACAGAGACAATGTTATTTACTTTTTTAAAGTGATATTTCAAATGCTTCACTTATTTTCAGAAAAGAATATATATTTAAGAATATGAACATTGAAAATAACAGAAAGTGGGTGTTTAAAAGCACATTTAGAAAATTAGGCTTTGAATTTTTTTTTACTTTTTACCTGAGAAGAAGCATCTTGAGCCATCAACAAAGGAACAACATAGTAGCCCATCTTTCTCTGGGACTTGGAAAGTACAGCGTTAGTTCTGTTGAAGAGCCATGAAAAGCCAGTAGTTGGAGGAGAAATCGACCACCCGGAGATGGTTTTATCTAGAAGGATACTGTGCCCTAAAAATGCAAATCAGGCTAGAATTCCACTAGGAAAGTGTTAAAAGGACTCCGTCGATAATTTATACACTGAGGTGTTGAATGAAACATTTTAACAAAGAACATTCAGTGTTGCATGTTTAATAAAGAGTGAGCATATTTGGATACGTTATAAAATGTTCCTCTGCATTGCCTTGCCTTTTCCTCTGCAAACAGTGATTAATAAATTATTGCGCTCAGTTAAACTGAACATGGCTTTATAAAGTCCCAATTATCGGAGTAATTATTCTGGGATAATCCCCGGATATTTGCTGACCTGGAAATTCAATATTTGTGCAGAGGCACAGCGGTCTTGTCCTCAGGGATGTCTTTTAAGCGTCTGTATTTTGAGATGAAGCCTTTCCCGTCAGACAGTACTGACTCTTGAGTGGCAGTTTCCACACGAAGCATTAGCCCCAACTGCCCCCTCCTCCTTCACGAATCCAACCAATGTGTGCCACCCTGCGTGCCTGGAAGCACACAGGTCTCTGGTACCTGCCGAGGACTTCCTAGGGCGTCATGCTGCGCACCGTGTGTGCTCACAGGATGGCCCTGTGGGAACAGGTTGCGCTGTCACCAACTTCACTCACAGAGGAATCTGAGGCATAAGGAGACTCGGTAGCTTTCTCAAGGAGTCAGACGCGGTAAATGGGACATCGGCTTTTCGTCTTTAGAGCCCCGCTCTTAACCTCTGTGCCAGACTGTCTCCTTATTAAAAATGTAAGTGTTTCCAAGCAAATACGGGTCTACAACCTTTCATCTGAAACCCGAGGTGCAGAATTTGAACCTGCACAGAGAACTTTTCAATTCCAGAAAGGTAATATCCTCTCCCCAGTAATCGATCATCTTACAGTTTCATCAGTCAAGTGTAAGAATGAGGGTCATTGCTTCGCACAGACTCCGTGTAGGTGATGCTTTACTATCGCAGCAATGTTGGCTACCATTTGAACAACAACAACAACAAAAAGGCTGGTGGCCAGGACTTTCTGGGTTTGAGATTTGCCAGTGAGGGACCTGTGGCTCTGTGCTTGAGCAGAGCTGGGGCCAGCGTATGCCGCACAGGGTGGGCACAGAAGCAGAGACACGCCTCCTGGCTCTGGGAGCTGACCCCCTGCACACCTGAGCCCTCTGGAGAGGTTCTGCTCCACAAACTCAGACTCTGAGCTCCACAGCCCCTTGAACAGCCCGGGTCTAAGGCCCTTGGATTAGAGGCTTCTACAAAACATGAATTCAGTGAAACAAATACTATCATTAATTTTTTGAAAGTAAAGCCTTCAAAACTGTAAAGAAAAACTTTGCTTGGAAGTAAAGAAAGTGGCTTATACTTTTATACATAAACTAGTGGCTCAGTGCACAAAACTTGTGCATGGGGGGGTGGGGGGTGGTTCCCTCAGCCCAGCTTGCACCCTCTCCAATCTGGGACCCCTTGGGAGATGTCCGACTGCCGGTTTAGCCCCGGATCGGACCTAAACCGGCATTCGGACATCCCTCTCACAATCTGGGACTGCTGACTCCTAACCGCTCACCTGCCTGCCTGCCTGATCACCCCTAACTGCCTCTGCTTGCCTGCCTAATCGCCCCTAACTGCCCTCCCCTGCCAGCCTGACCTCACTGCCAACTGCCCTCCCCTGCAAGCCTGATCTTTCCCCCAACTGTCCTCCTCTGCCTGATTGCCCCTAACCCCCTGCCGGCCTGATCTTGCCCTCAACTTCTTTCCCCTGCCGGCCTGATTGCCCCTAACTGCCCCTGCCTCAGCCCCCACCACCATAGCTTTGTCCAGAAGGAATTTGGATTTCCAGAAGATGGCCAGTCAAACCAGTCTAATTAGCATATTACCATTTTATTAGTATAGATAGATTATATAGGATAGGATTGCCTAAATGGGGGGGGGGAGGATCCTTTTTCATAGGAGGAGATGCCCTTAGCAGACAAAAATACATAATCACTTTATCTGGACTGATAGCCAGCCATATGCACTATACTGCCAAACTGGTCATTAAAAAATTGAACCACTTTCTTATGCCTTACGCCAAACAGCTGTGGCCCTTAAAACCCCTCCTCAGCCCCCACCTTAGGTTCTGCCTTCACAGTTCACCCAGATTTTGTTCTGATTGGTCGGTTTCTATGCCAGTCAGCATCAAAAGTTCTGTCTCCTAGGCAGCCATTGGCTCCTCGCAGTTCACCCAGATGCCAGTCAGCATCTCCAGGCCTATCTCTGGGCCTGATCAGAGAGGTGGGGCTGATCAACAGCAGCCCCAGGTTGCTGGCAAGGGGGGTGAACTGCTGACCTCTTGAGGAGAGAGAGAGGTGCAGCTGCTGGTGAGGCCTAGAGAGAGAAAGAGAGAGAGGCAAGGGCTGATCAACAGCTGCCACAGAGGCTACGGATCAGACCCTGCTTATCTCTCTGGGCGTCACCAGTAGCTGCGGCAGCTGCTGATCAGCCCTGCCTCTCTCTCTCTCTCTCTCTCTCTCTGAGAGGTGTGCAGTTCAGCCCGTTGGCCAGTCCCCACCCACCTGAGCCTGCTGAGTGCAGCCTGGCATTCACTCGGACCTTCAGTTGTTTTGGATGTTGTGGACCCTGGAGATATATATATATATATATATATATATATATATATATATATATACTCCCATCTAAATCTACAAGTATACTCACAGTAAAAATAAAAAAAAGTCAGGAAAGAATAATAAATTGTCAGCAGGGTATTATTAATAGTGATTTCTCAATATACCTTTTTTCTTTTTAAAAAATATATTTTTATTAATTTCAGAAAGTAAGGGAGAGGGAGACAGAGATAGAAACATCAATGAGAGAGAATCACTGATCAGCTGCCTCCTGCACATCCCCTACCCAGGGGTCGAGCCCACTACCCAGGCATGTGCCCTGACTGGGAATCAAACTGTGACCTTGTGGTTCTTAGTTGATGCTTAACCTAGGGCTCAGTTTACCTTTCCACATATATTTTAATTCAGTTTTCTACACGTATTTTCACTTATTTACTCAATAAATATTTTGTGACCACTGATTCTGTGTTACTTATTGCTCAATGAATGGATGAATGAATATGGGGTGCTTGGGATTCAACAGAAAATTTGTGATTTCTGAATGCCCACAGCCTAGTAGAAACCCATGAATGAATTTGTTACTATATAGAAAAAAATGCAAATAGCATTTTAAAGTGGACTTACTAAAATCCCACCAAGTTACTTAAATTAGGAGGAATAGAAAGGTAGATATGAACTAATTTAAATGTATATTTCTTAAAACTTAGAGTTTTACGATTTTATAACTTTCAAAGGTGTCTTCTAGTACTACTGAGGTAATAGGGGGAAAGAAAGCTAAGCATTTTTGCAAAAGTTTTAGTACATGCCAGGAATATAAAGCTATTGCACTGGGGAGTTTGTTAAAATTCACTTTTAGTCATTTAACTTAGTTTTATTATTAATTTCCTTTCAAAATTCCCCTTTTCAAAATTGTGCAGAAATATATCTCACCACAGGCCTGAAGCATGGCAGTTTTCAAAAGAAATAAGAAACAGAATAAGAATAAGAAACCCAGTATCTGTGATCAACCAGATACCTAGTCCGTGGTCAATCCTGGAAAACCAGAGTGTAGTACAGCAGCAGCCTGTGGTACAAATAATGCGGCTGCGGAATATGCAGTGCAGGATACCTCACAGCTCTGCTAGAGGGTGCTACATGCAGCTAAACGATGTGTAGAATACATCTCCTCCATAACAGTCCCCAGCCTACCCCAACATGCAGTCTCCCCGTTTACAGTTTCACAATACCCCAGGGAAAATTTCAGTCAAAGCTCCATCTTTGATCTCAAACAAAAAAAGTACTTAGAGTGATTGATCATTTTACTTACTGAACTGACCACTTGTTTACACGTGTGGTAAATTGCACAATAGAAAAGATTGGTTCAAGTGATGAATTAACTGAAAAATGTGGATACTATTTCTTGTTTTCCTGAGCAATTATTACATGCCAGGGATGATTATAATATGACAGCAGATTCTTTCATTTAATCTACAATGTAAATATTATACAACAGACACTATTATAAACCCTATTTTATAGTCAAGGAAACCAAGATATACCGAGCTTACCAGTAAATAGCTTGCCCAAATGATATAGCTTATAAATTGTGGAGCTAGGATTAGATTATAAACAGAATAATTATAAGTAAATTATTAACTTAATTTGTGAATCAACCAAGCAGAGTTGAAACAGAAAATTAAAATGGGTTTACTATACTCATTTAAGAGGCCTGGCCAGGCATTCCACTCCAGTTCCCAGAGATCTGCTTTTCTTGTTTCCAAAGATGGTCAGCCCTGAGGCAGGCTTAACAGTAAAATTTCCCCAAAAACCAAAGCTGGTAGAAAAATGCCAATTTATCAAGTTCAGAGAAAATTCCAACTGTCATACTTGGTTGGCAGGATACAAATATGTCCCCCTTGTGGTCATGCAAAATCAAATCCTAATCAGAAGACATTTGGTGAATATTCCATGAAAAACCGCTCTTGTATAAACTGGAATTACTCAAAGGCCAGTTGTTGAGTCTTTTAACAGATTACATAATATTTTTGATAAATATGCAACACACAAATAGAGCTTACTGAACCAAGAATGCCTTAGCGTCAGCTGAGAGTCATTTAATTCACTGAGCATTGGTCCAACTCCAGCAGCAAGCCAGAGACTGGGCTTCTGTAGTGAGTAAGACACACCGAATCTGACCTAGATTGAAGCTGATGTCTGACAAAGACGTAAGCTGATGAACTCCTTCCACATACAGATGGTTTTACTTACCTAATAGCCACTTATGTAGAAGACGCTGTACTAAGTGCTTTGCAAATATTAACTTGTTCATCACCTAATCCCATGGGACAGTGGTAGAGACATTATCCTTGTAGAATGGTAAGGCAGACTGTATTCTACTACTGCAGAATGGGGGACTACTCAATGAAGTTTTGCAGTAGGAAAGAGAGATTGGGCTCAATTTTGAATACAACAACAACAACAACAAAAATGGGAACTTATAGCCAAGAACCAGAGTGGGGAAGGGGGTTAGTGAAAATTACTACAAGGTTTTCATGCTACTAGTAAATAACCTATCTGGCAAAGGCAGGCAAGGGTGATAAGATACGATGGTACTCCCTGGGGGATGAGAACTTGGTCAAATATCCAGGGAGACCACATTTCAGGATAGGGAGATTTGGGCTAAACTGACTTAGCAGGATTTTTACCAAAACTGGACTCTACAAGTGTGGAGACAGAAGCTCAAGGTTGAGTCTAAATGGGCAGAGGGCTTAGGGAAGACTGACCGAAGTTAGGTCAAGGAGATAATACCCATTTTACAGATGGGGAAACCAAGGCAGAATGTGGCTAAGTGACTCACTTAATATTATACAGTCAGCACAGTAGAGCCAGGAAATCACTATCTATGCTATTTGAAGACTAGAGCTGCATATTATCTTGGTTCTCTCCCCCACCACACACACACACACACACACACACACACACACACACACTTGCATCATTACTTCATATAAATGCTAAAATGGTGATACTTGGGATAGAAACTGCCAACATTTCTTAGAAACATGCTTTTACCATGCTTCCTCCTTCCTCTACTTGTTGACATTTTATTTATTAAGTAAAATACACCAGAGACCTAATCTGAAACGAGTCGGCGTTTCTTCTGCCCCGATGAACAATATGTTGATTTTATATGTTAAGAAGACACTATCAGTTGTGGACAAGTATCTTGTCCCTGAATTTGTTCTAAGTAGCAATATACTCAGATAAAAGCTGCACTTCCCCCACACTTCCTGGCAGCCAGGGTGGACCTGTGCCCAAGTCCTGATCTATAAAATGTAAGTGAGAATCTCCTGCATGGAAACCTTGTCATTTTCCCATAACAGGTAATAGACCTGCCTGGCACTTGCCTGTAAGCTTTGCCTTTCTCCTGGCCTGGAATTCACTGTGATGGCAGGAGCTTCAGCAGCCATGCTGACACCATGGGTGGGCCCACATGGCCAGAACGCAAAGCAGAACTATAGATGCAGCCTAGGTCCACACCAGCATCTCGGAGCTACCGTTTCACTCTTGGGTTTTGTCTTCAGTCCACTTCCTGCCTGAGAAAAATGGATGCTTACTTGGTTCATCCTCTAGAGTAGTGTAATCTCATGTACCTGAAAACAATCACACGTAACAGACTAACGTTATGGCCTCACTATAACTATGAAGTGTTCTAGTAAATGTCATCACTGACAAGATGTTAGTGACTAGAGCCTGGGGCACATATTTTAAGCAACAACTTGCAAAATACAGAAGCTGTTTTCCTGCTGCTTCTAGTGCTCTTCTCTGGTTAGCCCCCTCCCGTCACATTTATCAAATGTCTGCTGGAGAAATGGAGTTGCATTTTGAATTCAGGCACCTTTGATGTTTATCAGTTATTTGGAGCAATGGTGACCCTAGAAATAAAAATGGAGGTGGGAGAGAAAAATATTCTGAAATATCCAAGGAATAAAATGTAACTGCAAACTACGTCTCAGTGAACTCAGTGATCAGCCTGAACGGCTACTTAAATCCATTCTTTATGAAAAGGAGTGTGAGGTTTTCAAAACATAACATGTTCAAGTATATTCTCAGGTTTCTGAAAACCCACTTGTTACTTCTCAGGCATCTTTGGCTCAAAACAAGCCATTTCCAGAAACGAATCTGCATCTGTAAGTGGTTTTGCAGCAATAATCAAGGACAGCAGATCCGATGGTCCCGATTATTAGGGGGAAGAGGCGCAGTGAGAGATGGCCGCTGGCATGTAATCTCACTTTTGAGAGAGAGAGAACCTACAGGGGAAAATTCAGTCGCCGAGGTCTCTGAACTGCCTTAGAGAGGAAGACAGTCCAGCGTGCTCGGCTCTCGGCTGCCCTACAAGCAGCAGAGGTCATCGTTCTGTCTGCAGACTGAGGTCAGCAGGAAGTAAGCACTCCCAGCCGGGCACCGGAGATCATGAACATCCGGAGTGTGACTGCACCCCACGGGGTTTGGGGAATCATCCCACTGATGGAGAAGACGGGAGGTAAGTGGCGGAGAAGGAATTCTGAGAGTGGGGAAACAAAGGCAGAGAGGCCACAGGAGAAGGCGGCGGGCTGGAAAGAAGGAGCTCCAGCCGGGCACAGCCACACCCCCAGGCCTCATTAGAGCAAGGATTCCTGGATCCTGCTGCAGCACCCTGAGCTTCTGCAGCGCTAATGCGCCAGGGAAACAGTGGCAAGGCCAGGCAACTGAGCTGCTCCTCCTTCCTTCTCTGCCCTCAGCCGCATCCCCTTCAGAGCACGGGGAGAACCGTACACCCACCAGGGCTCGACTGACATTCATTCCCACAAAAGGCTCTAGTGAATGGTAGAGAAAAGCTGGTCCCCGAAAACTCAATGCAGCTGAGTTAGTTTCTCTTCTCTTTTCATAAATGATGGATCATTCTACCAAATGATTTTTTTTAAAAAAGAGAAAGGAAAAGATGACTTGAAGATTTTGTTTGTTTTTAATTCACGTCTCAGGCCCCAGGTTACTCCCACTATGCTGGGGTGAACAGGGGACACCTGGTTTACCTGGTTTATCCTGAAGGCCGAAGTGAATGTCCCTGAGGTGACACTGAGTCTTGGCCAAATGGTGACACAACTGCTGAATCAAGTAGCTATTCAATGGCCTTCCTTCGTTCACATGTGGATGTGCTGACTCCACAAATGCCTATCTTCCTACTCACAAAGCACTATTCCGGGTGGATGATCAAAGACGTGCACTAGGCACAGATCCTGCCCCCAAGATGTGCTGGACATGACACAGGGGGAAAGAAACCCATATCTACAAGGAAATGTCGAGAATTTCCTGGGAGAACAGTACAGAAACATATTCAGCAGTGTATTAAAGGGTGACTTTATGGACAGTTGTAAATTTGATCTTTACGAGAATTTAGTTATGATGACATAGGAGCAAGACTGGAAAAAAACAACAAGAGTAAGCTAAGGCGTTATAATTAAAGAGAGTATTGTTCCAATGGAGAAAGGGAAGCATATGTCTGAGAAGCAGCATTTATCAAAAGTCAGTAAGTGAGCCCTGGCTGGTTGGCTCAGTTGGTTGGTGTGTCGTCCCTAACATCGATGTTCTCTCTATGTCTCCCCCCCTCTCTCTCACTCTCTCTCTCTAATAAAGTCAGAAGGTGAAATCATGTCCTAAGGTTGTCTTTCTCATTTTTAGCCATGCCCATATTGCTGTTATGAAGTTTTCATATCAACTCACTTTCACTGATAATAATTTTTGTTAATTTGAATCATTTTTAACAACTCTTTACATTTTAGTGAAAAATATTACAAACAAATAAAACAAAATAGTATCATTTGACACAAATAGACAGTAGACATAAAATGTAAATGAAAATAAAGCAATGTGGTCAAATTTTCCCCAGGCCTTGTTGTTGTTGGAGGTCTGTGGTCGACGTTAGAAACAAAGATTAATGAGTGAGGCTGGGATCGACACCTACTGGGACCACCAAGAGCTTCTCTGACATGATGCAGAAGGAGCCAGAGGACAGGAACCCATGTGTCCTCACTGGGTGCTGTTTGGTGCTGTATCTGAGTTCCACAGGGACGCAGCTCCAGTTACAAACATGCAAGTGGTGCACCTTGAAGAACCCGCCCAGAGGCAGGGAGGCTGGGACTCAAGTTGCAGCTCTAAAATACCAAGCAATTCTTCATGCTAAACTGCTCTGAAAAGATGTCTCTCTCTCTCTCTCTCTCTCTCTCTCTCTCTCTCTCTCTCTCTCTCTCTCTTTCTCTCTCTCTTATTTTCCCTTTCTTACTTCCTTCCCCTCCTTCTTCCACTCCCTGTCCCTGTCATCTACAGTATGTATATATAAAATCTATATCATATATGAATATATAAATATTTATAAAGAGACATAGAAATATAGAGTGACACATTTCTAAATGCACATTTACATATCAATATCTATGTCAATATGTACATATATAGAGAGTTGAAAACAGAGATAGAGACAGAGAGACACCAAAATGTACACCTGTCTATCTATCTACAGAGGGGGCAGGTACTGATACATACTAGGCGTGCAATATGGTATTGCAATCATAAAAATTAAGTTAGGTAAAAGTTTAGGACCAAATCATGGAACTTCAGACCAGACATCACTGAAAGTACATATTTCACAGAAGGAAATTTACATCAGAACACTGACATAGTGTCGGAAACATAAGGGAAACAATAAACTGATGTTGGCTAGTGCTAAATGGAAAACAGAATGTCAGTTGAATTCAAAATGTACAAAGATTCAAATGTAAGTGTTAATCAGTATGCATGCTTATATGTACATGAACATATACATGTATTTTAATTTGGGATTTGGAAATACGTCAGGTAGCTGTCTGAGCGAAGGGTCTTAGCTAGAGTGCTGTGCTAGAGTTTTCCAGGAGACAGCGATCCTCACACTGGCTGCCATCTGCATACCTCAGCCAGCAATAATTGTGTCCTTTTGGGCGGAAGACTGCTCCCCAGGGATCCTACTAATCTCCTTTGTGTTTGGTAGGATGACTGACTATCTGAGCATTCCAGCAAAAGAGCAGAAATGACTGCTGCTTACAGTCAAGACCGACTCAATTACCCATGTGCAAATAATTTCCAATGTGTTCCCATCCCAGTCTGCCATTACCCTCCCGCCCAGCAGAGTTTTCTAGGCCAATTTTCCCCACTGCTACCTGGGACACACTTAGGAAATTCACAGTTGTTTCAGCATAATCCTTGGCAACCCATAATTAGGTGTGTCTGCTGAAACAAAGCTTAACTCAAACTATTTAATGCATCCCAAAGCCAAGAATCAATTACAGTAGGTGATATAAGGCCCTGGCTGCCGTCCACTGGCACGGAGAAATGAAAGCGACATTTCATCTTCATTCCATACTTGTGTCTGGATGGAAATAGATAAATGGAGCACTCGATTCTCACATCTGCCCTTCCCACCCTAGGTATTCATGGGAAAAGGATAGTTAAGAAAGTACTTGCATGTCCCGGGGAAATGTCTCCTTCCATGACGCTGAAAATCCTCTGATTTGCTATTCTTGTTCTCCTGTACCCTCTCATTAGGGAAATCATGCCTTTCCTGCCTTCCCTGCCCCATCACCGGTGTCCCGGGGGAAATAAAAGCAGAGGAGGCGGCATCCTGCTGTGTTGATATGAGTTTATGACTCACAGATTAACCAGTGTTGGGCTTGTCCATCCAGTGTTTCTAATGGAAGACAAGTTGATGATGCCCTTAATTGGAAGAGCACACAGTCCTCTAATTATAGCAACTTTCATTTCCTAAGGACCGGCTGAGTATCTACTATGTGCCAGACCCTTTACTAAGCACCGGTACCAGCAGCTGCCTTACACAACAGGCACAACCCCAGGAGGTTGAGACTGCAGATTTGCCCATGTTACCAATGAGGAGACATTCGGAACTGGGTGTTGGTCTCCCCACTTTACCAAAGAGGAAACATTCAGAAGTGCTAAGTCTCCTGTCCAAAGACAGAGAAGAGGTGTCAGAGGCAGGACTCGAACCCTGTCCCCCTGGCTGCAGTGCCTCGGTTCTTCACCACTGGCTCCCACCCTCTTCCCCATCCCTCACCCATGAATATGATAACACCAAGCCTCCCACTCCGGAAACATCGGGCCAAGACCTGTGACAGTGAAGCTCAGAAGCTCGCACGTCAGATGTGATTTAGGCTTGAAATCCTCACAAGGCAGAGAAACAGAAGCTGCAAATTATCTGGTGGCGGGAGGACAATGAAGTAAAGGTCAGAGGCCTGAAGGTCGTATCATCCTTCACACAGATTTCTGTGTTGGCCATTTCACGGCTGCTGCTTAAATTTATTGTCTTTTCTAATTTATTTACTCAAAAAAAGGTCATTTAAAACTCAACGTCTTCTTGGTGGTGACACTGATTTTTATTGGAATTTCCAACAGGATTGTCTAATGCCTGAGGAGGTCCATGCAGCGAGTCCAGGGCTCTGACCACACATGTAGGACAGCGTTTGGCTCACGGCTTTTTGATCTTTCACTAATCACTCCCACTGTTTGTTCCAGACTGTGGTTCACCAGACAAAATCCTTCATGTTAGGCTGTCTGATTAAAAGACTCAATGCCACTTCCATTCCAATGTCCCCTATAATCAAGTTTTTCAATTAAATAAAATGCATTGGGAAAGAAAAAAAAAACTGTCTTTTATATAAGAGGAATTTGTGCATTAAATTCATTTTTAAAAACTGCCGAAGTATGTTGCCAGGTGGTAGTTAATCCTAAACCAGAGACACGTCTGTGCCCACCGGAGATTACACTGCAGAGATCAGCTCTTGGTTGCACATCCCGTGCCCTTCCTGCTTCCAGCTGCTGACAACACTGCCCTTGGAGGGGTCACTGCTCTGCCTCTCTGAGTCATGGTTTGGCCCAACCCTGGCTGCCAAGAGGGTAAAAGAAGTTTGAGGCACATGACCCAATCCTGGCCAATCAGCACTGTCCATTCCATTAGCCATACTGATGGGCTCCAAGATGGGCATATGAGCCAAGTGAGGCAAATTCAATGCAATTGTAGGACTTTTCTGGAATTTGGAAAAGTAGCTGTTTGATAGGATGGTAGAATGTGATCCGGGAGCAGCTGGAGGCCATCCTGCCACCATTTGGCTAGAGACAGCCGAGAAAGAAGTAGCCAGCACACTATATACATACACACACATGCACGCTCACACATGCACACGCACACATGCAAGTGTACACATGCACACACATGCACAGAGCACAATAAAGAAGAGAAAAATTCCTGTGATGCTACTCAAACCCTAGATTCAGCTGAAGCTGTGCCTTCCCCTGCAGCTAAGTTATAAGATAGTTAATTTTTCTTTCATTTTTCTTTTTTTCTTCTTGGGCTGGGTTAAGGGGGGATTCTGTTCACGTATAAGCAGATAAATTCTAATTAATAAGTCCAAGAATAGTTTTGCTTTTGTCCTTTTAGAAATATTTACAGTTGGTGTGTTGTGGGGGAATCAATTCCCAATGTTATAGATGGAAGAGGGGAAGAGGAGATTGGCTGTAATCATTTTTTGGATCTGAAACCACTCTGGAAGGAAGGGATTTTGAAATAAAAAGCTAACATCCATTTATTTCTAGTCATTTTCCATTTTGTATAAAAATCAAGGGAGTGCCCTGACCAGTTTGGCTCAGTGGATAGAATGTCAGCCTGCGAACTGAAGGGTCCCGGGTTCAATTCCAGTCAAGGGCATGTACCTTGGTTGCGGGCACATCCCCAGTAGGGGGTGTGCAGGAGGCAGCTGATCAATGTTCCTCTCTCATCGATGTTTCTAACTCTCTATCCCTCTCCCTTCCTCTCTGTAAAAAATCAATAAAGTGTATTATTTTTAAAAAATCAAGGGAGAGTGTAAGTGTTTATTCACACATCTGTGTAACTGGTGGGGGACTTTTCTAATTGGCAGGGATGGAGGCATGTTGGTACTAGGTCTTGGAAACCTGTTTCCTGGTCCAGCAGAGCTGGCCCTGCCGAACTTGCCCCCTGCCCTGAGAAGCACGCTTCCTCCCCGTCTCCACTGCCCACAGCTAGGGTGCCCAGGGTCCTGATATTTGGTGAAAAGGAAATTGGCAGAAGTCGCAACACCCGCCAATCACCTGAGGTCTTAGAAAAGGATCTGAAATTGGTTTCCTCTGGTCACATGATCAGCAGGACATAAGGAAGAAGCCAGCTGTCTGAGGGGACCATACAGATGTCTGCGCACAGGGAGGCTGCAGAGCCCGGGACTGGCCTCGCCTCAGAGGCCTCGGGACCATCAGCTCAGTGGCTTCCTCTATTCTCACTGCCCGCGGGCCAGTTTTCATCCAGCAGCAGAGGAATCTTCATAAAAGAAAAGGCCTGGCAGGAGCTTATTGAGACACCTCCAAGTTTTCGCCACACTGTCCAGGATAAGGTTTTAAAACCCTTAGCCTGCTTCTCTCAGAACACACGTACGTGTCCCAATTCCTGTCCACCTCTCTCTTCCTGCCTGTCTTTCTAGTGCCTTGCTCACTGGTTTTCTCATTTTCTAACAGACGTGGGCCTGTGTCCTTTGTTTCCATCTGTTCAGCTCTCTTCAATCACTTTTTACCTGAGGAATTCCACTCGTCTCACAAGTTTCTGCTTACATTCATTACTAAAATAATTAGGACTGCTTCTTTAAATGTTAATTTAATGCTTGATCTATCCTTTACAACATTTCTCATAACCTTCACCATATACTGAATGTATAAATTTCCTTTAAATGTTTGCTTTCCCACTAATCTTTAAGCTCCAAGTTCAGGGAATATGTGGTGTGTGTTTTTTGGTTTTTTTTTTTTTTTACAAGCTAACAGTACTGACATATAGCAAGTAATCAACAAATGTCTTCAAATAACAGTGAAGTGAGGAGGGATGTCTAGAGCATGAAACAGCTCACCCTTATAACTGCACATTTGCAAATGTCCCCATAATTGTGACCTATAGATTCCAATAACTCTCTAGCACTTCTTCATAATGGCAATGAGATGTGGATAATTGTGAGTAAATCACAGACATCTGTATATACTATCATTTGTTTTTAATTTTTGACTAATTGTATTAATGTTCAAATGTAAGTAGTAACAATAGCATATTGTGAAATAAAATATAAAGAAAACATAATTCAAAGTATGTAGCAAGGTGGATGTTATTCCATATACTAGTGTTTTATGTGGAATATGCATGTGTGTATATTTACACACATACATGTGTGCATATATATGCATGCACATCCACACACGTGTGTGGGTATAGTACGTCACAATGTTTATAAGTTTCTCATTATAAACTGTAATTAAAGCTCTTGAAAATCACTACATTAGTCTTCCAATGACAAGCCCTCATTAACTTCTAATTCTTCATTAGCATTTATTTTCTCTAGCTCACACTGCACTTTTAACCAGTTTTCATTTGGTATCCTATCTTTCATTTCATGTCATTAGTTTCCCAAAATGATAGAATAAGCTGGGGATTCATAGCATAGCCAGTAATTTTCCTGGGAAAAAGGCATGCATCCTAATTGTCTGAAAATACCTCTCAATATCATGAAACCACATCAAGATCAACAATTCAAAGCCCAGGTTCCCAAATCCATCCAAGTTAATAGTTCTAACTTTCCTAGTTGTTGTCTCAAAGAAATCATATACATGCATATGTATACGGGTGCACTAGTATGTATATGCATGCATGTGTGTGTGCTGGATGTCTGTGTGTGTATTCCTCTCTCACCTGTGGGCACACACGCATGCACACACACAGACACCACTATTTCCCCTCCAGCCCTCAGTGAAATGTTGCCCACAGAGAAACTAATTTATGGCCTACGCCCTGCAAAAACAAAAACAAAAAATGGACATGTAAGTTCAGAAACAAGTACTTCTTGGGTGAGTACTTGGGGGAACTAACAAAGGAATTCTAAATGAAAGAAGAACAAAATCTTGTGAAAATCTATTAGAAATCTATTTCCTACTAGTCCTGGTATGCCAAAGACAAAAATACATCTAACGTAGCACATTAATGACACTCATTCAGAGGACCAGCTGTCTCTCTCCATACACAATGCATCTGAATTACTAGTATACGGACACTGCAGAATCCCATCGATTTCCCACTGATTCGTAACGTTGCCTCTGGGGTCCGACAAAGGTGGATTTGGTTCCCATCCCACCTCCCTCTGGCTAGTGACCACGTGCAACTTGTGAAATCCTCTGAGCTTCAAGGTCCTCAGGAGCAAAACTGGGATAATAACAGCATCTCCCTCCCTACTCTCCCAGCAGCAGACCCGGAGACTCAGCGTTGAGTGCAGTTTGAAGGGAAACATGGGGAGCACCAGTGGGGACAGGGAAATGCGCTGAGGGAAGGAAGGGGAGGAGAGGGTGTCCTCTTAAACCCGCTCCCACTGTGGGAAATGCCAGCTGAGGCCCCCATCAGAAGTGTGCAAAACAAACGCATCAGAATTACCCCACGAAAGGGGCGGGGGAGCTGGGGTATTTGTAAACCAGCTCCTGAGAGTCACTGTTCAAGGGCTGCTCTCTGGGACTGCTGACCTCCGCCACATCTGGCCTTCTGTGGGCCATTGGGCAGCAAGACTTTCTGCATTTGGGTGTGGGGACGGAGATGGCTTGGCACAGGGACTTCTGGGACACACCAGAAGGTCTACGGTATGGGCATGAGTGTGAGAGCCGGTGCCACAGAGAGAAGACTGAAGGAGGTTTTAGGGATGAGTAGGTGAGATGATGCACAAGAAGTACTTAGCATTATAAATGAATGAAGTGTCTAGCACACAGTAGGCCCTCAAGTAATGTTTGGCGCATTAAGGTAGCAAAAAGAGATGTTTGGTCTCAGGTTTGGACCCATTTTCACATGAGGTAATATTATTTCTTTCTTGTATACCCAGTGTAGGAACACTCTCTCCCAAATCATGCCAAGTGGAAAGAGTGAAAAAACCTAAAGGATGTTCTAAAGTTTAGTGTTCATCAGTAACCCTGTAGAATAAGTCTCCAAAGCCATAACAAAACAAACATTTCTACAGTACCATCTATCTTAACTAAAGTAGAGCTCCCTTAATTTGTCATTGTATCTGCATGTCTAAATTTAATGTTGCAAGTTCCAATATACTGGTAGACCTAAGTCCCAATTCCATTCAACTCAACATCATACAGATTCATTGAGGACCTACTACGTGCAGGGCAGTATGCTAGGTATTAGGGATACTAGGATGAAGATGACACATGCCTGTTTTCTGAAAGATTAACGTGAACACTGTACTAGTATTCTCAAAACTTTTGGACATCGTTTCTTCTCTTTCAGAAAGACAAACTTTCAGTAAACACCACTAAAAATTTTACCCGTATAGCAATAGTATAATGATATTGATTAATTAAAAATTAAACAATTCTTTAGCTGCCTTTTAAGCAAAGCTTTACCAAGCACAAAAGTATACATATTCTGTTATCAGAGCTTATCGCCTCAAAATCATTAAAGTCAAATGAAAACAAAAGTACATTTTTAGGTGCTCATGTGTTTGCTCTTATCAGATTAAAAAGAAATAAAACTTGATATCTGAATTAAATTCTACTAAGAAAGAGGACATCTGTTGGCAATTTTGCCCATTATTCGATTTAGAAATAATCCAAAGTTTATTTCTGCTAAGTTTAAAACTTTTTTAGTATTTATTTAAAAAAACTTACCCGAAATTGTTTTCCAGTGAGTCTTTTGAACATACTGAGGGTTTCAGTAGCATGAAGCCAACCTACAATGTTAAAAGAATAACACTGAGGATTAAATACATCATTTGTGTCTAGTAAAGATCAGAAATCAGTTCTCAATAATTCTGTGAACAAATAAGAGAAGTCAAAACAGGGAGATATGGGCCACTCAGAATCAGAACAGAGATGCTCATATTTCAAGTACAGTACTTCACCTTGCTCTCAGAATCACACGTGGCATAACTGGGCCGAGAGTTCTTGAAAGGGAGGATGGGAGGACCCACCTTAGAAACACCTGCCCTGTACCAGACTCAACCAGATAGTATCTCATTTGGTCAATAAAACTGCTAGACAGATCCAAAATGTCGACCACCTCTCTGCAATTAAATGCTCAACATGTTTGGCCTACATGTTTTTTACTTAAAATAATCCACTGTTTTCCACTAATTAATATAATTGGATTTTCTACACTCCTTAGCAAGGCATGACCCTCCTTGGGCACAGCCAAGAGCTGGGAAGATAATAAACTAAGGTAGAATTGGCCACAGTAAAAGGGACTCAGGGCAACTTAAAAAGCCCTGAGCCATGGAGATGCACTATCTTCCATACCAGGGTTTCCCCCACATGGCAAAGCCCCCGTGGGAACAGATGGAGCCAAGTTAGAACAAATCCTTGTATCTGCAACTAAACCCATTTTCTCTTGATTTTAGCCTGTGTCCTCCAACCACACTTCTTCCAAAATTCTCCCAACCTTCCTCCCACATGGTGTTAGCCAGAATACCCATTGCTCTGCCACATTACAATGTACTTAATGTGCATGTGGCATTGCTCATGATCATATTGACATGAATGGAGGGGGGAAGGGCACCCCATAACCTGGGCAAATGGTGAGTAGGCTGCACAGTCTGAGCTTCACTGGACCTTGTTCCACTCAGCTGACCCCCTTCTCTCATCATCACAAGACCGGGATTATTCTGCAGTCTCCTCTTTCTCATCTTGTTTACTATCCTCTCAGTGTTGCTCATTTCTCTTTAATTCCCTGATTTATATTTCAATCAATTAATATGCAAAAATCCCTAAGCACATTTAATCTCATAATTACAAAATCTCATCATTTACAAAACCCCTTGCCAAACACCTCTACTGAGAACCCTACACGACAAGAACTGCTTGGAAAGCATCCATGTGTTCACACAATTACGCCTCACAACGCTTCCACAGGTAGTTACTGACATTGACCTTGCTCTGTGGGCTAGGACAGAGAGGCTAAGCTAGTGAGTTTGGTGTTGGGATGCAAATCAATCACTTGGAATTGCATGATCCATGCCCGTGATTATAATACTTACATTCCACATATTAACCCCCCCCCCATTCTAGTACAAAGGGAAATTCTAAACAACATTATTCATCAAACGATAATGACTCGTGTGGAAGGTGAGTCTTGGGATGACCTAAAACCACACTCGTGCACGGGACTGTCTGGGCAGGTGAACCAGAGGCTGCCATGGCTCCTGCACTGGCCACCCCCCTTCCTGCTCCCTGGGTGTGGAGGACCTTCCCTCCTGGCCCCCTGAGTGTGGTAGACCTTCCCCCCATGGGTGTGGAGAACCTATCCACCCCCCGCCCCCGGCTAAACTTATTTCCAACAGGCCCTGAGGCGGAGCAGGAGCCCACCGACCTCACTACCCAGGATCACCAGAGATCCAAGTTGGAGCCATCAGATTCCCTCCCCCAGAGATTTGGGAATTGGGTGTAAGAGACTCGCCTGGGCTCAAAACTTGAAACGGGAGGTGGGTTGGAGCAGCCATTTTCTGCCAAGTGCCTGGAGAAAGAGAGAGGCCCAGCTACAGAGACAACAAATTACCTCTGCAGCGGCCAGCAGAAACGAGGTCCCATTAGACCAGTGATGGCGAACCTTTTGAGGTCGGCGTGTCAGCATTCTGAAAAACCCTAATTTAACTCTGGTGCCGTGTCACATAAAGAAATTTTTTGATATTTGCAATAATAGTAAAACAAAGACTTATATTTTTATATGTATTTTATATATTTAAATGCCATTTAACAAAGAAAAATCAAACAAAAAAATGAGTTCGCATGTCATAGGTTCGCCATCACTGCATTAGACTCTCAAAAAATAAAAAAAGAATAACTTTAGTTTTTAAATGGATAGTTTCCAGTTTCAGTTCCTCAAACCTCTATGTCCTGACCTGAGTTTTTAAGACACCCTGTTCTTCACAACATAGTTACACACACAGACACTTTATCCTAAAACTTAATCAAGTTTCACCAAGTTTCTGTTACTTGGAACCAAAAATTACTGGAAACAAGAATCAAAATGATAAGAATTGCAACAAAGCCAACTGCTCCATTGGGACCCATCGTCCAGAACAAAAGGCTAACATCCCATCAGTTCAGTCACCAAAGATGACACACAAAGATCAGACACCCTGCCACTGGCTTTGCTTCCTAGACTGGCCACCCATCCTGTGGACCCTTATTTCATAACCTGAGCAGATGCTTGAGTTTTGCTTGCAATGGTCCACTGGGGCTGAGGCTTCTGGCTGCAGACTCACTGACTGGGACCAGAATGCAACACTGAGGCCAGCAGACCATATTCAAGTCATAACACTCAGAGGACCAAGATCTGATTAGTCAAAAATCTGAAATCAGGAATCAAAAATCTTAAGGTGACCAGGGAATGTCTCAGGAGAGAGATGTTTTCTATAAAAATATATATAAACTTCTTTCAGAGCCAAATGTTGTTCTTTCAGTCAGTAAATGACTCAGATCCTTGACTATTGGCCTCCATGTCAATAAAATGTAAAGTAACCAGCGCTGATTTGCGGGTCAGAACGGAGTTCTCTGGACTGGGCGGGCGAGACATGGACAATGCTGCTCCTTCGTGGGCGGTGCAACCTCAGCAAGTTGGTGACCTACTCTGGGCCTGGGTGTCACGGCTGCAAGATGAGCACAACAATGGCACCCCTTTGAGAAGGTTGTCGTCATAAGCCAGTCAGAGAAAGATAAATTTCACATGATCTCACTCACTTGTGGAATATAATGAACAACATAAACTGATAAACAAAAACAGATCCAGAGACAGAGAAGCATAGATCAGACCATCACACCTCAGAGGGAAGGCAAGGGAGGGTGGGGGTAAGGGGAAGAGATCAACCAAAGGACTTGTATGCATGCATATAAGCATAACCAATGGACACAGACACCAGGGGGGTGAGGGCATGAGTGGGGGGTGGGGTGGGAGGGGCAATGGGGAGATAAGGACACATATGTAATACCTTAATCAATAAAGAAATTTAAATAAATAAATAAGAAATGAGATGATGCTTTGAAAGTGCCTGGAGAAGCCACAGGCACAGAGTAAGGCTCCTAATGTGAGTCAGCATCACCAACCGCCTGTCAGGAGCCTCCCAGCCCCCACTTTTCCTCGTAGCTTATTAGGTTCAGGTGCTAAAGAGTGTCCCCTTTCTGCTGTTAATTCATTGCATCCACTTCCCTGTTCAGCAAGCATGTCAAACTCACAGCCTGCTGTACAGTAAGTGGTTTACCTAAGAGTTACAAAATGGATTTCCTCAATCTAAACCTTTAAGACCCAAGGTTTTCTTTTTTAGCTCATTTGTTATGCAAATCCTATTTCCTACCCCCTCAAATCCTAGATTATGAGAATTTGGGTCCCCAGTGGTCAAGAATTCCTAGAGGGCAGAGGTGGAAGCACACAGGCTTCCTGCATCTCCCTCTGAGAAAGAAAGAGCTGCTGGGCCCCAGCCCGTCACCTAAGCACATGCTGCCTGATGAGGTGAGAATACTGAACACAGGAGGGGCAGGGTGAGACCTGAGAGAGGAACCCCAAGCCCTTAGCTGTGGGGACCAACACCGCCTCTCGGTTCCGGCTGCCCCTGGAACCACAAAACATACCTCAGGGCAGGAAGCCCCAGAGCAGAAAAACACACCATTCCAGAGGCTAAACCTGCCCATGCTGAACTTTGTCACAGAGCAGCTCCCTGCAGGTCCCCATGTGAGGAGTCCCTGAGAATGCTGTATAGTCTGTTGTTATTCTAAAAAGCAGGTGTGAGGTCGGGGGCAGTCCTACAATGACAGTTGCGGCTTTGATCTCCCGTATATTCCCTAATTAACATGAAACATTAGGTGCGTGAGAGGACATTTTCTAAAACAAACCAGTGATCATCGCTCCAGAGACCCATCTGAAAGCGCATTTGCTTGATCTCTTCCGAATTAACTATCTGCTCTTTCTACCCATATTGTTGCAAAACAAAACTCATCTCTTGGGTTTGGTGCAGGAGCCTATGCTTTCTCCATGTGAAGCTGCACTGTTTATGCTACAGAAATATTAACAGCACCTCCTTGTAGTGCCCACCACTCAGCATTCATCTGCCCGCAACTGTGTAATCACAGGTGCCTTCTGAGAGGTGGGAAATTACAGAGGAAGAAATGGACCCACATAGACATGGCAGAGCGCCAGTGGGATAATTCCATTTCTGAAAAACAAATGACCCAATTTCTTAACGTATCTCATTCCTCACTTCCCTTTCCATTAGGGCATAAATAGAAAACAGCTAAGTTCTATTTCCATTCAGAAGCAGTTTATGTTTATGCATAGAAATAAGCAAACAGCAGAGCTACACCCAAGAACAAACGATGCTGTGACCCTTGCTAAGGCATGTCTTTAAGAAGTATTAGTAGGTTTGGTGTCTCATCCCATTAAACAGAGTGAGTCCAAGGTGCCACTGAGAAGATTCACTGAAGGTCGGAATTTAGGGTTGGTGACAAGCTCCATGAAGAATGGGAGCTGGGAAGTGGGACTAAATCTTGCCTGGAAGTGGAAAGAGGAACAGAACTTTAATCTCAGACATGAAGAAAATGAAAGACAATCACTATTAGTTTTATAGTTGCTGCTACCGAACCTAATAGGGCAAGATTTTTAAAATGGCTTTGGCCGCGGGCCCGGAATGTTTCACGGTTACTTTTAAGCGCAGTGAATGGTGCCTGGGACAGAAAGTGTTTGCCACATAGCACACCCGCAATCTTTCCTCCCCTTTATCGTGGATGAATCGCAACAGAAAGGAAAGCGATCCAGTCAAATCTCCTTGAAAATATGTTAACAACAGACCAGCTGGCAAACTCACACATGGCATTCCCAGTAGGAGAATCCTTCCCTATGAAATGCTTTCAGTACAATGTGCCTGGTCTGTCTGGGTTGTGAGTAGGAAAGTCATCTGGACACCATGGATCGATGGGACGTGGCTCCCTGGAAAATGCTACACAAGTTCTGGAAGGATCAGAGTGTAAAACAGTGATGTCTGTTTGAGTAGGGTACCTGCATATCATTCCTAGGTCCCTGTATGTTAAAGTTCGCTGGAGCATGCCCAAATGCAGTGGGAAAGGACCTGCCTTGGGGGCTTCTTTGGCAGTCCGTGGCTTCTCCTAATGGTGCCTGGGCCTGGGGATTATTTCCATCCTTGAATTAATTAGGAAAACTTGATACTGAGTAAGAGCTTTGTGTCTGTGCTTGCTTAACGAGTTGGTCAATGCCTCAATATGCAAAAAACAATGAAGTAGTATTTATAGTAGAAATATAATTGCTACACATCAATTAATTATTTTACATATAAACTCAAAGTGAAACAGATTCAAATTATTAAACCACAGAGTTGGATATATACTAAATGCTACTTGTTAGAGAGTACTGGGTCAAATGGGAGTTCCATTTTTAACTTTTTGAGGAAACTCCATACTGTTTTCCACAGTGGCTGCATCAGCCTGCGTTCCCACCAGCAGTGCACGAGGGTTCCTTTTTCTCCACATCCTCTCCAGCACTTGTTATTTGTAGATTTGATGAAGACAGCCATTCTGACAAGTGTGAGATGATACCTCATTATCATTTTGATTTGCAGCCATTTGACCCATAATACCACTTCTAGGACTATATCCCAAGAAATCAGAAACACCAATCAGAAAGGATATATGCACCCCTATGTTCATAGCAGCACAATTTACAATAGCTAAGATTTGGAAACAGCCTAAGTGCCCATGAGCAGATGAGTGGATTAAAAAACTGTAGTACATCTATACAATGGAGTACTAGGCTGCTGTAAAAAAAAAAAAAAAAAAAAAAAAAGGAACTCTTACCATTGACAACAGCAGGGATGGGCATGGAGGGCATTATGCTAAGCAAAATAAGCCAGTCAGAGAAAGATAAATATCACATGATCTCATTTATTTGTGGAATATAATAAACAACATAAACTGATAAAAATAGATCCAGAGCACTAACCGAATTAGCTCAGTGGATAGAGCGTCGGCCTGCAGACTGAAAGGTCCCAGGTTCGATTCCGGTCAAGGGCATGTGCCTTGGTTACTGGCACATCCCCAGTAGGGGGTGTGCAGGAGGCAACTGGTTGAAGTTTCTCTTTCATTGATGTTTCTAACTCTCTATCCCTCTCCCTTCCTCTCTGTAAAAAAATCAATAAAATATATATTTTTTAAAAATAGATCCAGAGACAGAGAAGCATCAAACAGATCATCAAAGCTCATAGGGAAGGCAGGAGAAGGGTAGGGGGCAGGGGGTAAGAGATCAACCAAATGACTTATATGCATGCATATAAGCATAAGCAATGGACACAGACAGTAAGGGAGTGAGGGCACAGGTGCTAGAGGTGGGAGTGACCAGGGAGAGGTCGATGGGGGAAAAGGAGACATATGTAATACTTTAAGCAATAAAAAAAGAAAGTATACACACACACACACACACACACACACACACACACACACGTGTAAATACTTAGGAAATAATATGAAAGATGATAAATGCCAAACAGTCATATGTAATAGTTGTTGTAGATTAAAACTAAGTGGAGGAGATTCAAGAGTCTTTCTAATCTTCCCTTACATACTTTTCAAATATAATTCTGTATTTTCAAAATAAAAATCTAATACAGACATTTAAAGTAAAAGGGTTAGTATTTTATATGCAATGCAATGGCTTTGAAGAGCATACCATAGTCACACTGGTGATTAGAAATGATAGCTCCAGTCTCCTGTGAACCTCGTCAGCCAATTTATTTCGGCTTTTTTGCCTTCCATGCCCTACAGCATCAAGTAAATCCTGGGTCAGACAGATAAGCAGCTCCAACTGCTAAGCATTTTTCAGTCTTCCTTGCAAACGTCAGTCTTCAATTGATTCATGCAAAAGTGGGAGATTGTGGTAGTAATTATATTTGTTTATATTTGTTTCAAAGCTGAAAGTTAAGAATGTCTAAACAATGCTTGAGTATTAATATATAAAATGGCTCAGGGGTTGAGCGTTGACCTATAAACCAGGAGGTCACAGTTTGATTCCGAGTCAGGGCACATGCCTGGGTTGCGGGCTCGATTCCCGGTATGGAATGTTCAGGAGGCAGCCGATCAATGATTCTCTCTCATCACTGATGTTTCTATCTCTCTCTCCCTCTCCCTTCCTTTATGAAATATATATATAAAGGATTATAGCCTGGAGATTGCACTCTCGCATGCATACCCTGGAGAAGTTCTTGCAAATTTGCACTAGGGCACAGCCATATACACTGCACCATTTCTTGTCAGAGTGAAAGGCTGTAAACAACTTCTATATACATCAATGGAGGAATGGAGAAATTCACTGTGATATATTCTTACAACAGTATTACTGAGCAACAATTAAAGTAATGAAATAGGGATTACTTATCAGCATGAATAAATCTCAAAACAGAAGTTGAATGAATACAGAAAGTTGCAAAAATACATTTAGAAAAATATTATTTACATTGATTTTTTAACAACAAAAAACACTACATTGTATTTTAAATGTTGGCCTGTGAAAGATCCATTTGTGCTAAAATATTAAAATAATAGATATGAAAGGTACACAGCAGCTTCAGAATAGGAATAATGGGAGGTGGGGAGAAGGAAAGGAAATGGAACAGAGAATGGGTGTGTCTGTAGTGTTTTATTTATTTAAAAAGTTAAGTAAGATTTTAAAAGTTGATATATACTATCTCCAGGTAATAGATACATAGGTGCTGATTATACTATTGTCTGTACCTTTCTCTAGTTTAAGATATTTTATGATATAAAGATAAAAATAATATTTTATATAATATACACAAAATGTATGCATCTAAATATATTTATAAATGCATATATTATAAAACTATGAATATATTATCGATGTTCATTTATAAATATACTAGAGGCCAGTTGCATGAAATTCATGCACGGGGGGGTAGGGGGGGCTCCCTCAGCCTGGCCTGCACCCTCTCGCAATCCAGGACCACTGGCTCCTAACCACTCACCTGCCTGCCTTCCTGATCACCCCTAACTACTCTCCCCTGCTGGCCTGATCATCCTTAACTGCTCTCCCCTGCCTGCCTGATCACCCCTAACTGCCTCTGCCTCAGCCCCCACCACCGTGGCTTTGTCTGGAAGGACGTCTGGAAGATGTTCAGTCTATCCGGTCTAATTAGTATATTACCATTTTATTAGTATGGATATGTGTGCATTTATAAAGTACAGTTATGAAAAACATTTTACATATAAAATATATAACATACTAGAGGCCGGATGCACAAAATTCGTGCAAGGGTAGGCCTTCCTTCCCCAGCTGCTGGAACCGGCTTCCCTCTGGCACCTGGAACTTGGGCTTCCCTTGCAGAGGGAGGCCCCACCCACCTGCCACAGCCTGCTGGTCGGTGGCCTGGGCCTCCCTCTGTGGGGCGATCATGGGGCAAAGGCCTGGCCCCCAACCAATCGCATTGCAACTGCCTTGGCTGGCCTGGCACCAGTGGGTGTCATAGCGTGGTCCGAATGGTCATCTGGATGGTCTGCCATTCGGTCCATTTGCATATTATGCTTTTATTATATAGAATATTCTATATATCCATTAAAATTCAAAAATAGAGAAAGTTACAGAATATAGTACATGTATGTTAAAATCAGATAAGAAATAGGAAACATCCCCAAAATGATATGCAGCATCCCGATATGATGGGGTACATTTCTTTGTTATTGTCTATCCTTGCATAGTAAGTAGTCAATAATATATGTATGGTCCAGCGCTTCAAACCTCCCTAATTAATGGCGCATTCATAAGAAGTTCATGTAGACAAAGGAGATGACAGGGGGCGCTTAATTCTGAGCTCTGCACAGTGGCAGCAACATTAGCACATAGGAACTGATGCTGACTGTGTGCTTTCTATGTGCCATGCTGTTCAGAGTGCATTACCTGCTCCAGTCCATTCACCTCTCATATAGCTGCACGAATCAGGTGTTACTTTTGCACCCATTTCACAGAGAAAGTGCATCACAAAGATCGCGAGCAACTTGCCCAAACAGCGGGGAAGTGCTGGAAGCAGCCTGTGAATGAAGCCACGTCTGCTTGAAACGGGCATTAATTCCACAGCAGAAGCAAATATCCTAGTGTTCTCCAATGGGGACGAGTTCAAAACACACCAGGATACTTGCTCTCATTGGAGCTTTCAAACTATCTTATGTGAGTTATAATAATGAAATGCAGCCAGTTTTCACAGTCCCCATTTTCCAGCAAACCATTAGCATATAACACCTGCCATGGCCAAAGACAAATAGGGTCTAGGGGAAGGCCCTCAGCTTGAACACTGGCTGGCCACTGTCCAGGGAAAGGGTTGTGGTGTCCTGCGAGCTTTCTGTGGGAGGACAAGGCCAGCAGAGGCAGGTGAACACACATGCTCACTTCCTGTCCCTGCATGTAGCAGGGACCTCTGAGTCCGAGGAGGAAGCCATGTGCTCAGACGTTGGACGAGGTCATCGAGAGGCCATGACCTCCTTCAAGTTCCTGACAATTAGGGCTTCTTCTCCCTTCCCTCAACCATGGAATGTTTATTCTGCTCCTGTTCATTCTGCAGCAGGAACCATGTCTAAGAACACAGCCTGCTTGGTTGGGACTATGGGGACTCTACACATGACTGAACCCCACTAAGGCGTCTCTATAAACCTCTAAGATTGTGGAGGCAATTGCAGAGACCTACTCATATGGGGAGCCCAAGACAAGCCTCAAATGTAAATTCCTTGCTTCTTCAACAGCCGCCTTCCAACCTGGAGTGGACTCCCCTGGTCTCCCCCACCCTCTGGATTCAAGGGCCAGGGTCAGATTCCCCAGGAAGCGCTCCAGGTGGTGAACCTCAGGCTGCCTCAGGTGGAGCACAGGCCCCGTGGGAACAAAGACAGAAAGGCACTCGCAGCAGGTCAGCCAAGTTCAGGGACACCAGCACGGCTGTCACTCAGATATCCTAGGATGCTCCCGTGGCCACAGAGCTCCCTCCCCGGGGTCCGTGGGCTCATCTTCCAATGGCATCCATAGCTGACACTCCACTCTTCTCTCAAGCTCATGGGAAATGCCTTCATGCTGAGCACCTCCAACTTTTATTTTACCCTCTGAACCCCGTTTATTTTACATGCCTCCCTGTCATGCCGAACCTTCTGAGAACAAGAATCTGATGGGACTGGTCACTAACTCCAACACAAAACAGCCTTCCCAGCCTCAGGTGCCCAGCCAGGCCCTGCCTTAAGCTACTGGCCCCCTCTCCTGACTTGGCCGCTTGCAGGTTGATGTGAATTTAGGCGATTATGTAGCCGCAATGTGCCCCAGTTTCCCTGTATGTAAGGGAAGTGTTATTAGTACATATTTCATTAACTGAAATGATACGTGGGTTGGGTGTTGAGAAGAGCGTCTGTATGCTGTGTGCCTTGGCATCATGTGCCTTTGCCCAGCTTGCCCAGTCTTGTCCCAGTTCATAGTAGTAATAGAGCCCTTTTCACTTTTGATACAAACCTAGCTTTGACCATAATGATTTGGGTGTTCGATCTATGTCCATCTTATAGATATTTACTTTTAAATCAGATGACAACCTCCAATGGAGAGTGCGATAGCGTGGTGTCACGGTCCCATAGCTCAAAGTGTGGCTGGCAGGGTCCCGGGAACCCTGCTTTGTGTCCCTGGGCAGTTTTGTGTCGGGGGGTTAGTGGCTAGTCGTATCAGATTCTTGTTCTCAGAAGGTTCAGCATGACAGAGAGAGACATAAAATAAAAAGCAAAGACTATGTGGGTGTAACAGATTCTCCACACACCACGGGCGCCTCTCTGTGACGCCCATGAGTAGCATAAACCACTAATACCCATCCTCAAAGAACAAGGATTTTTCTATAGAGAAGGAACAAAACTGCATTTATCCCATAGAATACGTAATTTAGAACATTTTCCCTTTTTAATCCCTTAACTTTTTTGTTAACACCAAAAATAGGTAGCCTAATAAGTAGTCTTGGTTCCTCTTGGTCCGCCTGTAAAACTACAAAGCATGGCTGTGTCCTCTTGTCTTTCTGAAAGGTCAGCTCTGGCTCTTCCTAAGGCAGAGCTAAGATCCAAGCGACCTTTCTCCTGACCCTGGGCTTCCACAAACTGAGCATGTAAGACACCAAAAGCAGAGAGGAACATGTAACTTGACAATCTCTCCATGCAAAATGCTGAGAAGTATGCCAAGTGGCCTTTCAACTGTTAAGGGCTCAGGAACTCCAAATGGCCAGCTGTGTGCAAGGCCGTCTCATTAGACACTTAGCTTGCCCCAGTCCTTTGGGTCAAAGGAAGGTTCCAAAGAAAGATCGGCAAAGTCAGTGGCTTCATGCCAAGACTCAAGATACCAGATGAACAGAACCACCTGAACCTCTTTACTGAACTGGGGGAACTGACAGCTACATCTGTTGTCTAGAATTTATTAAGCCGCGTACACGTATAGAGAGTCTTAGCGTTTATTTTTCTTGTGACTGACACATGTTATAATGATAACCTACGTTTAATAGGATGCAAGAGCTGTGCTCACATACACCTCAAATGAATTTCACATACCAGACACATTTCTGGGACAGGGGGAGGATAGACACGTTCCTGGAAGCGGGTTTTCAGCAGCTAAAAGATCTGCTAAAATAATTGAAAGGGGATATTTTTATGTGTCTTGAAAGAAGTATTGAAAACTCTATGCATTATTTATTTTTTAAATGGTGTATTTTTTATTGTGTCAGCTAAAAACATTTTCTTCATACCACTGAAAAATAACAAGCAGCACAACAAAAATGATCCTTCACAAATCAAAGACAGAAGGAGCAGAAACGTCTGATTGTGGTGTCTGGCTTTCAAACTCTCACCCAAAGATTGCACTGCTTCATACATTCGCATGATCTATGTTCAAGTGAACAGAAACCAAACACAAAGAATTGGAAAAGCTGACTTTCAGCCCTTTATTTAGCAACTTTGAGAGCCAGCCCCTTTCTGTGTTAATTGTACAGGCCTTGAAGAATTCAAGGTGATATTATCTGTGAGGGCAAAATTAAAGGGGATGATAAAGGCTTGAAGAGCAAGATGCTTAAAGAGATGGCTCCTGCACTCTTGGGGATATTATTAAAGTTCTTGAAAAGATGCCCAAAATAGAAGTAGCTAGCATAAACACACTTGGTTATTTATTTCTCCCTTGGTGTGTCCAAATTTCCTCCTCTTATAAGGACCCCAGCCAGCTTGGATGGGGAGCCCACCCTAATGATCTTATTTTAACTTAATTCATATCTCAAACACAGTCACATTCTGAGGTACTGGGGGTTAGGGCTTCAACATATGAATTTGGGGGGCAGAGGGCACAATTCAGTTCAAAATAGGTACAATATATACAGTGGGCCTCCCGTTCTTCATCAAAAGAATGGATTTTTGTTTGGAGTCTATTTTCTGCTGCTTGCGGTCTACCCGGATTGAGCACACCACTTTCTCCAGGCCACTGAATGGGTTCCGGAACTAATTCAATCAGACCTTGTTAATGCCATAGGAATGAGTAGAATGGGAGCTTTCTGTTTCTGGCTAGACTTTAATCCATGAGGTTTTGCTGCAGCCAACTTACTACCATTGGGAGAGTCCCTGGAAAAGACTGGGAGGAGGCATGGAACATCACATGGACCCTAACCATGGCAGTGATCCCACAGAAGTTAGCAACAAGAGTTGGAGAGAAAGAAAGTTCTGTTGAGATCCTGTGAATCCCAAATCTAGCCACATGGCCGAAACCAGGATGCCCTTCAGACTTTTCAGCGATGCTTGTTTTCAATGTAAATTTGGGCTGATTTTTTCCTCTTGCAGCTGAAAAAGTCCTAAGCAACCTAATAAATATGTTACATTATGAAGATGTTGAAACTTACTCAATTATTGCACTGACATCTCCTTTCTTAGAAACAAGAGGGAAAAAAAATAATGACAAGCGCATGGCACAGAGCAAGTGTAGGCATGAGAAGTGCCTACACTAAAAGTTCACTGCAAGAGTTGCCTTGACTTCTCTGAAGCCAGGTCAGACAGAGATCCCTGTATTTTTAGTAGGTAGCAAGCATCCCACTTGCCACACATTAAAACGTTCATGATTCATGATAGTAAGACATCCCAACAGCCATTTTGCACCACCAGCCCCACTGGTCAGTATTTCTGTCATTCTCCTTGGAGAATTCTACAGTGTTCTGCAGAGCGTAGCATCATGTTATTCTCTCATCCAAGGCAATGTTTTAGGCAAGGCTCTTCAAATACATCAGAGCCACCATTCCCGAAACCTCAGAATCAAGGATACCACCCTTAAAAATGAATCTGTAGTGCTGTGTCCACATTTTGAATCAGTTGCTTTGGAAACTAAATGAAGATAAATGCCATTGGCATCTCCGTATGGCACTCACGAGCAGGACAAGCCATTCTTGTACAAGCCAAGCCCTAAATGTATGTTCTAAGAGCAGGTTTATATATGATGCCTTTTCACCAGTCAGAATGTGGCCTTGGTACTGCCAGAGTCTCTAAGAGAAAGAGATCCTAAAACAGTTGGCTTCTACAGACTCAAAAAATAAAATAAAGCAAAAATGAAATCCTAGGGTTTCTACATATGTATGTGTGCCAGAGAGAAAACAGACCCATTAAGCTGCAGCCTTTCAGAGCATGATGTCACAAGTCAGGTCCTATTAAAGGAAGCAGAAGATGAATGTTCGCTCCAGGCAGCTGGAAGGAGGCGGAAAGAAAATACACTGTAAATCTTTCCACTGCATGCCTAAATTGTAAAAGATGACTTTGGGCATCACGCAGACTTCTTCTAGTGAATAACTTCTTCCTTAAGAAGAAATTCCAGGAAGTCAGTGAACACAAGACGTGTACATATTGGTAGTCCGATTAGCAGAGGGGGACTTGTGTGATATAACTATTCCCCCAGATGAAAACTTGACTGAATTTGGAAATCTGAGGAATAAGATAATATCTAGGGAGTGACCAGGAAGGTACTGGAATCCCCATCAGGCAAAGGGGATGGGGAGAGAATTTAGGAGAATAAATTGGTCCATATAAGGTACGTAACTGAACACATGACTTCCTTTAAGAGTGGGGTGTGCTGGTGATATTTCCCCCAAACTGGACTATGTGTAACATTACCTCCACTCCCCAACTCACTTAGGCACCTCTTTAGACCTAGAACCTTGGTTCTATTATCTGGAACTAATGTTAATGACATTTTATCTGGGAAATTCTCAGACAGATTTAAATTAAGAATGGCATGGGACCCACCCTCCAGCACAATGCCTTGGGCACACAGAGATAAAGCATGCCCTGACGGAAAGAAGGACCTCCAGTACCTGCCATACGGAGGATGGAAACCCCCATTGGACTAAGTCCAAGGACCAAAAAATCAAAGCTACTGTGTAATTTCAAAATATTGTTAAATGCCTCTTGTATGTTATACACAGAGACATCTGTACACATCTGGGCAGACAGCCACAGCATATGTCTTTACTTTCGTGAGTGCACCACTGTGATAAATGCCACAAAGCAGCCTCGGTGACTGGGAAGCAAAGGGAACACAAAAAGAGGGGGGACAGGAAGAAGAGGGACATAAAGGCCCAAGGTGAAGAGGAAGCACATGGGGAAGGGAAGTGCTGAGGAAGGACATGGATGAAAAGTGGCAGGGTTCTCAGGAGGCTTTATAAAATGTCGTTCGGCATGGCTCCAATTTAGAAACCCACCTCTATTGACTTGAAACTAATGAATGACTGCCATATTGAATTGCAGAGCTATTGAGGATTGGACAGAAGGTTAATGTGAATTTAGAGTGGGAAATTAATGCTCCAATTCATCATCCTAAGATAACAGAGGTATCCTCATCCCCTGAATATATTGATTGACCTTGACATCCCTTGGGAGGAGGAATTCTGCATTATAGGTTTCATATAAAATTGATTACAGATATCAGTCTTCAAATTTGGGAAAGGCTGTCACAAGAAGAGACTCAGAGAGTCTAATTTTGGCAAAACTCCCAATGATTTTCCTAACAAATCCAGAAGTATTTTTGGAGCAATATTAATATTAAAACATTGATAAACTATAAGGATTTCCTGGATAATATTTGATAAAAAGTGACATAGATGAGGAGATATCAAAAAACAAAATAGTTCCAGGACCAGTTTGGCTCAGTGGTTGAGCATCAACCCATGAACCAGGAGGTCATAGCTCCATTCGCAGTCAGGCATGTGCCCAGGTTGCAGACTCAATCCCCAATAGGGGTCATGCAAGAGGCAGCCAATAGATGATTCTCTCTTATCATTGTTGTTTCTATCTCTCTCTCCCTCTCTCTTCCTCGCTCTGAAATCAATAAAAACATATTTTTTAAATAAAATATTGAAACCTTCAAATTTGGAAATCATCTACAGACTCAGGTCAGAAGGAACTCCACAAGCTATCTCAGCAGGTCTTCAAAATCTATACGTAATCTAGCTGATTCTAAGTCAGTATTTTTGTTGAGAAGGCTTCTGAGGCTAAAAGAAAAAAAGAGTGTTTGTTTTTTTCTTTGCTCACACCATTTCTGACATCAAACATGTGGGTCTTTGCCCCACACTGACCAATTCTCCAATACCAGCTGGGTGTGCTACAATTCAATGCAATTATGACACTAGCCACCTGACATTAACATCAATCCCACAATTTAAGGGCCAAATCCCAAAAGATTGCCCCCACTTCAGATGTCAATTGCTTCTGACAGACGATTTATAAATCAGGAGATCCCCCCTCACTGACCCCCTTCTCAGGTTCAACAATTTGCTACAACAGTTCACAAAACTCAGGGGAAACTTCACTTACATTTACTAGTTTACAGTATAATAAAGGATGTCATAAAGGAAAGAGATGAACAGCCAGACGAAGAGGTACATAAGGCAAGGTCAAAAAGTGTCCCAAGAGCAGGCACTCCTGACCTTGCAGAGTTGGGGTGTATCATGTGGATGTGTTCACCAACCTGGAAGCTCTCTGAAGCCTGCATGTGAGGAATTGTTATGGGTGCTTCATCACATAGTCATAATTAATTACTGACTCAATCTCCAACCCTCTCCCCTCCACAGGGGAGAGGTGGGCTGAAAGTTCCTACCTTCTTATTATGCTTGGTCTTTCTGGTGAGCAGCCCCATCCTGAAGCTATTCAGTAATCACCTCATTAGAACAAGAAAGGCTCCTATCACCCAGAAAGTTCCAAGATATTTAAGACTTCTGCGTATAAGACACTCTGATCACCCCTCATCATTCAGGAAATTACAAGGTTTATAGGAGCTCTGAGTCAAGAATCACAGTCAAAGCCAAATATTAGAACAAAACACCTCCTAAATACCCCTGTCCCTCAAAGGTTAGGAAACCTGTGTCAGGAACTGGGGACAGAGAAGCTCAGGAGGAGAGAATGAATATAGGGAAGGTGACACCCCCACCTCATCCCCAATTATACATATATTTCTGTTAAAGATGAAGCTGAAGCCCAGATCCTCAGAGACAGTAAGTAATTTGCACAACACTGCAAAATGAATTACTAGAATATCCATTACAAGATCCTACGTTTCTCAATATTCTTGTATCACCAAGACATGTTGCCTCCTATATTGATGGTCTGGTACATTGAATATGGATCAACAATGAAATCAACTGAACACATAAGACAGTAGATGGCCCATTATAAGCAAGCTAGTGAGTTATGAAAATTTGACCCAACCAAACTGTCTGAAACACAATCTCACTAGACAAAGTAGTTACCAAGAATGTTCCCGAGTTATTATGATGAAGGAAATTTCAAAACCACAGAGGAAGCCAAGTGTCCCTTTACTTTGTAGTTTTCCAGATTGCAACACAAGAATTAGAGAGGGAAAAGGAGACACATTTATATGCAGAAAGGTCAGACCATTGGCTAATTGCGAGTTTGTAATTAACCAAAGCTACTCATTATTTTTGGAAAAATACACACACATACACACACACACTCAAAAACAAAAACAGTCACACTGAACACTTTGCCATCTACACTTGTTAATGCAGGGTTTTAACCTACTTGATCCTTTGCTCCTGTGCCTGCTCCACATTGTCTTCTTGGTTTGGACCTATCATTACATAGTCTGACATATTTCAGTGTGATTGTATTGGAAGCCCTTGGTAATCTTGGATCATTTGAAAATTTGAGGAGCCTGGCTTTAGTATTCAAGCTGACATTCAGGTGAAAGGCAATGTGGAATGCTCAGCTGGCACTGAGGTATAGGTACAATTGAGCAGTTAGCAACACAAGATAAAAGGCTTTATCTTGCACAGTAAACCCAAGATGGACTCATCAGTTAGTCCAAGTTGACATCATGAAAATAATCACAACCCTATAAAAGTATGCTATTGAATAGTTTATTTCTTCCTTTGGCCCAGTAGTTGAAAGATTTTGCCAAACGTTTTCCTGCCCTCTCACTATATCCTCTATGTGTGCCATTCATCTGTTTTAATAATTGGATCTACGAATTTTTTCTAAGTTTGATATTTATTTTTGTTAACTCACATTAGGGAGTAATCAATCCTGAGTGCACCTGCCTGTTTAATAATGTGTCCGATATATGTCAGTGATTGATCTCCAGCATTCTGGTGTATGGTTCCCAGAAGTGATCATTTACTGCCGTTTAGAAAATTAGTCCATGTGTCTGTCTCCAAATTTGATCCTTCACTCAGCCAATACCATCTGTTATGGATAGGTAACAGTAGTTCCTTAGTCATATCTCCAAGTTTTTCAGGATATTGTTATATTTCATTTAATTGTAGATAATGCCACAATCATTAAAGTGACTGACAAATCTCTTATTTCAAGGTGAGCAAATGATGGCCTATAAGCCAACTCTAGCCCCACACATATTTTTATAGGGTTCAAAAACTTAACATTTCTATAAACATTTTTAAATAATTGAAAAAAATCAAAAGTACATATTGAGTGACATGAAAATCCCATGAAATTCAAATTTCAGTGTCCATAAATTAATTTCTGTTAGAACACTGCCACACCCATTCATTTGTATATTACACTAGAGGCCCAGTGCATGAAAATTCATGCACTCGGCGGGGTCCCTCAACCCGGTCTGCGCCCTCTCGCAGTCCAGGACCCCTCAGGGGCTGTCCACCTGCTGGCTTAGGTCCGCTCCCTGAGGGATCAGGCCTAAACTGGCAGACATCCCTCTGGCAGCCTGGGAACCCTCAAGGGATGTATGATTGATGGCTTGGAGCAGGTCTAAGCCATCAGTCGGACATCTTTAGGGCTGCCGAGGAGGCAGGAGAGGCTCCCGCCACCACCACTATGCTCACAGCCATCAACCTGGCTTGTGGCTGAGCAGCTCCCCCTATGGGAGCACACTGACCATGAGGGAGCAGCTCCTGCATTGAGCATCTGCCCCCTGGTGGTCAGTGTGTGACATAGAGACTGGTCATTCCTGGTTGTTCTGCTGTTGGGGTCAATTTGCATATTACCCTTTTATTATATAGGATGTGGCTGATTTTGTGTCATAGTGGCAGAGTGAATAGTTGCTATGGAGACAAGAAGGCTCCCAAAGCCAACAATAGTTCAGGGTTTCTTACAGAAAAGTTTGCCCACTCCTGCTTACTTTAGTGTTGCAACGTTTTCCATTCTCCCCTTCATGATGTGTGCTCGACACTTGCAGGTTGAAGATCGGATTTCTTGGAAAAGAAATTAAGAGAAAATAAGGATTCCTTGGCTGCACCAACATTTCACTTCTTACTTTGCCCCAAGCAGACAAGCGACTTCTTCCAAGTTTGTCTTGTCTGACCTATTGCTAGAAAGCCTTTTTCCCTTTAGATAATATTTCCACAAGTGTTAATGCATCATGACCTTTCACCTTCCTAAAAAGAACCCTGTAGGTCTGGGCCATTTTATCTTGTGCATGTGGCCTTGCTTATGTTCTTCTACACTACATCAGACATTTACCTCCCAGACACCTGCGCTTTTGCAAATACTTCTTTCCATGTGACCTGATGGAAATTCACATATTAAGTTTAAATAACTGATCACCTTCTTTTAGCACCAGGATGTTTTAGTCTCTTTTTCAAGTGCTGTTACTATTTGCACTCTTTTTACATCTGATTCTGTAAAGGCAGTGTGACCCCAGCCCAGTGTGACTCCAGCCCTCCACTCTGTGATTCTCCATTCATCGCAGATGCTGCTAAAAGGTGTTGTGTCATTCATCCAGCCCCCAGCCCAATGTGACCCCAGCCCTCCACTCTGTGATTCTCCATTCATCGCAGATGCTGCTAAAAGGTGTTGTGTCATTCATCCAGCCCCCAGCCCAATGTGACCCCAGCCCTCCACTCTGTGATTCTCCATTCATCGCAGATGCTGCTAAAAGGTGTTGTGTCATTCATCCAGCCCCCAGCCCAATGTGACCCCCGCCCTCCACTCTGTGATTCTCCATTCATCGCAGACGCTGCTAAAAGCCCCCAGCCCAGTGTGGCCTCAGACCTCTGACTGAGTAGATCAAGCAGCCAACCAGGGTCTGGGATGACTCCTGGGCTCATTTCATAGTCTAAGAAGCAGAAAGTCCTCGTTCAGAACTGAACACCAGCCCTTTCCTTCTGTGAAGAGACTGATATTGTCTATGAAAAGTTGCAAAGTTTCTAAATTGCACATCTCACTCACTAAAAGTGTATATCTTCAAGATATATATGTAAAATGCCTGCTCAGGATTTGCTATGTAGTCCATGTAGTCAGTGGAGATTTTAAAAGTCAAAATGTAATTTGCTAGAAATACCTCCTTTATCTCTCAGTGTAAGAACATGAGAAAATGAGTTCTGATAAGAGACTTCTTCCAGATTGCTTATATATTTTCTGGTAAAGAAGAGAGAAGACATTTGAGGAAGAATTGAGCCAGCTTCTCCAGTCATTCCTGAGGAAAGGGGCCGCCAGCTGCCCACCTGAGGAGGGACCATCGGTCCTGACTACATCCAGGAAAGAAGGCATGACAGGGCTTTGTTTTCCTTTTGTTAAAATGTCTGCTGTAAGTAGAGGTGTCATACATTCACTAAAAGGTACATATAACAAAAATGTTTCTTGAACATCTGAAATTGCTGATATTTGACAATTTTTGACTGCCACAAACTGTAATTTTATATGTTTAACTATAATATTTCAGAATCAACCAAGTTTTGTATGTCAGCTACATCAAAATTTTAAAAAAGCAAAAGATGGACTTGAGAAAGCCTAGGGTTTGAAATGCAATCAAACCTGAGATCATGGCAGCTAGAGTTCCTGGTGAGCTACCCGGAAGATGGCAACACTGAAATAGATTTTTAACCAAAGAAGAACTAGGAAGCTCTGCTTGCTTCCAATATTTTTTCAAAAATCCCACTTTGCTCATTAGCACTAAACAGATCCCTTCTCTCTGTCAGTTCAATTACTCCAAATAATGGGTTTTAACAATTATAAGGATTTATGTTTAGTAGGAGGCCCCTGTTAGGTTCTTTGAAATGTATCCTAAAAGAAGTGATAGCAGGACTTCCGATAAGATTGCATCCTAATGACAAGCAGCAGTCATTCTCCATGAATGGTTCCCCAAGGAATGAGCCGAGGAGCCCAAAGGCAGCTTCAGAACTGGAAATAAAGACGTTTGTCATTGAAATCCAGAGTCCCCAGAAATGACTGTGAGCGAGTACGTGGAATAAACTACAGGAGCCTTAGAAAACCATCCCTCTTCTGTGGAAGAGGATATCGCCTCGGATGTACCAGGAGAACCTGTAAGAATCCCACTAACATGAAGTCACATCACGTGTGTGCTGAGCTGAACAACGTAACTGCATCTGCTGGATGGAAGATGGAGAGAAAGAGAGCGAGAGGGAGGAAGAGAGAGGTACACAGAGAGAAAGGAAAGGGCTAAATGGATCATAACATCAAAAGAAATGGAAGCACAGTGGGTAACATAATGTAAGACCTCTCCCTGAAACATTACAAAAGGTTACAGAGACAATCAAAGATCTAGATACATGAGTAGATATACCACTATTTGGTTGAATAAGTCAATAATAGTACAACAACCCCAATCCTATTAAGTTTTTGGTAGAAATTGAGAAGCTGATTCAAAATTTTACATGGAAATGCACAAGATTTGGAATATCCAAAGCAATCTTTGAAATGAACAAAGTTAGAGAACTTATAACACCTGACTTCAAGGCTTACTACAAAGCAAGAGTAAGCAAGTCAGTTCAGCACAGGCAATGGGTAGACAAGCAGGCCTTTACTCAATGGTGTTCCACTTGGACATTCAGTCATCTGTCCATCCACCCATTTATCATTTATTACAATCTATGCACAGAATTGAGTGTTGGATATACAAAGAGGAATTAGACATAATCTAATTGTCAAAAAATTCTCAGTTTAAATGGTGCCTTAACCATAGACAAAATAATTAAAATACAAGTGTGAATATATATATTCATTGTATTTTTGGAATATAGAGGAAGTAAGAGAAATGTCTTAAAATGTGTCTAGGGAACTGAATAGATGTATAGGCATATAGGAGGTGGATAACGGAGCGAGGTTCTTGCAGAGGAATTGGTATGGGCAAAGTGGCAGAGGCCTGAGACAGCCTTGCCCATGAGGCAGGGAAGAGTCTGCACAACCATAGAGTAGACAGAAAGGAGACAGATAGGATGGGTTAAGACACAAAGGACTATATCTTCCCCAAAGAAGCTTTATGCAACAGTGAGCCAATGTTTAGTTTGTTGTTGTTGTTTATACAAAAAGGGTGGTACAGCCCGGCCAGCATGGCTCAGTGACTGAGCATCACCCTATGAACCAGGAGGTCATGATTTGATTCCCAATCAGAGCACATGCCAGGTTGTGGGCTCGATCCCCAGTGTTGGGGTGTAGCAGGCAACCAATCAATGATTCTTTCTCATCATTGATGTTTCTCTCTCTCTCTCTCTCTCTCTCTCTCTCTCTCTCTCTCTCTCTCCAATAAAAACATATTTTTTTAAAAAAAGGTGGTTCAATACAGTTTTGTACAGAGGTAACTCAGTTGAAAATGGGGAAGATGAATCAGAACATTTACATGGAATGGTTAGAAGCAGGAAACCAATTATTTCACTTAATATATAAAAATATTTCCCAGATATATTTTCCTCACTTGAATACTGACAAGACAACTGATAACCACTTAGAACTTGGCAAGAGTTTTCATTTTCCTAAAATGTGTTAATATGCCTTGCTATCAGTGATAGAATCCTATATAATAAAAGGGTAATATGCAAATTGACCCTAATGGAGGAATGACCTGTTGCTATGATGCACACTGACCACCAGGGGGCAGACACTCAATGCAGGAGCTGCCCCCTGGTGGTCAGTGCACTCCCACAGAGGGAGTTCTGCTCATAATAATGGCTGTGAGCTCAGTGGCAGTGGCAGGAGCCTCTCCTGCCTCCTCCACAGCACTAAGAATGTCTGACTGTGGCTTAGACTGGCTCCCCACAGCTGCCCTAAGCCGCAATCGAACATCCCCCGAGGGCTCCCGGGCTGCCAGAGGGATCTGACTGTCAGCTTAGGCCTGATCCCCCAGAGAGTGGGCCTAAGTTGGCAGGTGGATATCCCCTGAGGGGTCCAAGACTGCAAGAGGGCACAGGCCGGGCTGAGGAAATCCCCAAGTGCATGAATTTTCATGCACCCAGCCTCTAGTATTAAATAAACAACTGTATTTATAAGTCATTCTGCCATTGTGCAGCCATCACAAGGCATTTCAGAAACATATTCCCATTGGGGGCTCAAACAAATGCTTCATGTGTCAGCATGCCTGGGAGCCACTTCTTCTCCAGGCTCCAGTGAAATTTGTGTGAGCAACATCGATACTCAGAAACCAATGCTAAGAAAGAAACACAACATGAAAATGTAAAATCATTCAGAAAATAAGTTCAAAATAATCCAGTTAATGTTTTCCATTTGCCTTCTGGACCCAAGTTTTGTATTTGTCTCTCTTTTTAAATGAAAACTTACATAAATAAGCACTGAAATATCAAAGATGACTTGGCAAGTGACCAGACATTCACACACTAAGTTTAAAGAACGGAGTCTCCTGTCTATGGCTGAGCTACCTCAGTCAGTCTGTAACCCTTCCCACGAGAATGCGCTGGGGTTTCCATTGACATCGTTCCTTACGGGTAAGAAAGTGAAGCCTCAGTGCAGTTAAGACAGCTGCCCAGTCACCCTGCTAATCCAGCTTGAAGCCTGGGTTAAAACCCCAAATCTCGCTCTGCATTCGAGCTCTTAAGCATCTCCGTTCTTTGCAGGAAAACATGCTCCAGACTCAGCAGGGGGCTCTCTGAAGATGTAAACATTATAATAGCAAGAAACTGCAGAAATAATGTCAGTCATGGTCACTTGAGCCAGATAGCCCCGAAAATGGGAGCAAGGAACTCAGGAAAAGCAGTGCACTTATTTCTTCCAGTGAAGACGGAAGAGAAAAGTGGGCCAGTGATGGTCCAGGAGCAAAGGCTGCATCACACACGGTGAAGGCTCCCTGAGTTGGCATTTATAGTCAGTGTCCTCAGATGCCTGTTTCCCATTTCTCAGCATTTAAAAGCCGACTCGGTTGAAAGGCTCTGAAACTGGACACAGATTATGCAACAGAGAAAAATCAATCTCATGACGGAGACTTGGTCTTAGTTTCAGAATAATCCGGCACAATTTTAGAAATTTCCAGAAAGTTTGTGGACCACAGACTCTTCTGTCTAGAGACATCCACAAGAAGAGGGTTGGTCTTCCTCTCACAACACTCATCGCTGTAGCCCTGGGACAGTGGCCTGAATAACGGCCCCCTCAAAGAGGTCACGTCCCAGTCCCCAAAACCTTTCCATTTGCTACTTCACGTGGCAAAAGGGACACTGCAGATGTGATCACGTCACGATTTCCAGGTGAAGAAACAATCCTGGATTACCCAGGGGGGGGTCCAATGCCAGGTCAGAGTCAAAGGCATGCAACGAAAGCAGAGGTTCCAGATGAAGAGACTTGAAGATTTGAAGCTGCTGGTTTTGTAGATGGAGAGGTGGCGACAAGTCAAGGAATGCAGGAGGCCGAGCCACTAGAAAAGACAAGGAACCGGATTCTCCCCAGAGCCTCCGGGAGGAGCTCAGCCCTGCCGACACATTGATGCCAGGACTTCTGAGTCCAGAACGTAAGAAGATAGGTCACTAACCCCGTGGTGATGTTTATAGCAGGGACAGCACCTGGTAAGACACCTGGTCACAGGATAGCTGTGGAAGCTTCAGAGCCTCTCTCAGCTTCCATTTCCCCCTCCATTAAGGGGAGATATTCCTCCTCCACAGGATAATCAGGAAGGTAAAATAGACAAGGCAGGCATCAACCAAAGTCCATTCCCTCCCTGACTGTCCCAGGGAGCAGGAAAGGATGGCCTCTAGCCAGCCCCCATGTGCGCCTGCCCCTGGGTCGCCACGGCGATCACGGAGCAGGAAAGGGGGGCCTGCAGCCTCATTACAAAGGGCCCCCTGCCCCTCCAGGCAGACTTGCTCTCTTCTCCGCAGCTGGGCTTCTAGTGAAAGTGCCGGCAACACTCCTGAACTGTGTCCGGTTTACTGGAACGGTTTCAGTGAAGTCTGCCCGTTTATTTTCCATTTGGGCAACCCTACATCGGGACCCCATATGAGAAAGTTGGCGATGGGTTTGTGCAAATAAAATAATGGGACGCTAACAGCTTATTGCATGTCAGAGAACACTCAGGCCCCATAAACACTGGCAGCTGGGCACTGAATATCGGTGCAAAGCCACGAGACTTAACTCAGCAGTTGGATACCAGGCAGCGTGCTGGGGAGCACAATGCAAGTCCGGAGCTGAAGCCACGCAAAGACACGGCTTTGCCAACAGTGAGCCTTTGGCGCCCTGGGAACCTCTTCCTGCACCCGCCGGTCCTCGCGCGTCTGTGCTGAGCCTTCGGGAGCCATTTAGATTGCATGGCTTTTTGTCCCTGCCTCCAATTTATGGTCCCCCAGTAGCCAGTTTCGGGACAAGCTCCGCTCTGGCGGCGACAAGCTCACACCGGTGAAAGCTGACAAACAGCCGCGGAAACTCCTTGCCACCACGCTGATTCCCGCCCAAGCCTGCGTGCGCTTTAACGCACGCCCACCGCGCTGCAATTCCAAACGGGAACGCGGCCCAGGGTCTGCGGAACAGTTTATTCCTCGGCTCTTCTCTCCGATAACTGCTTTTGTGATCCTATTGGGCAGAGGCAGGCAGACTGCGAAGCCATTCTCACAGTGGTATACCCTTGCATCTTCTATTTGTGAAAAGGGCTTTCACTTCCTTTGTGTGTGTGTGTGTGTGTGGGGGGGGGGGGGGGGAGGCGGTGTATTAGCGATTAAGACACCTCCGCAGCAAAAATGCAAAGAGGCCACAATTTGACGTCAGGCCGGGATAATAATATCATCTGGAAGTTACAAATAAAGTTACACATAACCTCATGGGTAAGGAACTGAGGTTGCTAATAATCTCCTGGGAGTTGCGTTCTCTGTGGCTTGGGCTGGAGGGAAGCCATGACTCAGTCCTCACCGGTGGCATTTCCGTCTGCTTTGATGTGGGCTGACAGGTTCACCTTTGTGGTGATAACAAAAGCCTTGCAATTTCAAAGCCATGAAATCCTCTGTTGATAGGACCTGGGAAGCCGCAACCTCAGGATCTGATTGTGCTACAAACAAGTTCTCTCTCCAAAAAAAACAGCCAGAAACCCAGATGCTGCAAATGCCCACTGATCAGCCCTGTCACCGCTGAACTCCCGTCTGCAGGATAATGAAGCTGTAATTAAATGCGCGGCCCCACTTCCAGCCACGGAGCACGCAGTTTAAACACCCTCCGCTGGGACTGGCAGTCACGTGGGGGGGGGGGGGGCGGATTTGGATTGATTTTGATTCATTGTGTAAACAAGTAAATGAAATAATCCACTTGAGAAGAAAACTGGCAGAAGGAGCGAACAGCCGAGCGAAAAGCCCTGCTCCGCCCCACACCCCGTCTCAATGAAATCTGCATCGCGTATGGCTGCTCAAGATCAAGTCCACCCTTAAAGGATAGGCTGCCGCGGAGGAAACACCCTGAGAACAGGATCTCAGATTCTCAAGAAATGGATGGTGAAGGAGAGCAGGTTGTGAACGGACAGATTTGGGACCACAGCAACTTCTCCCTGCGACAAGGACTTACAGGCGCGCACCTGCATCTGAGTGCGCATGCGCCTGTGTGCTGTCCCTTCCCTTCGGGCTCAGGGAGCTTGGGGTGACCCTGGGATTTGGCTTGGAGTCCCGCTGCCCAGTCTGGAAATCAAGCTTCCTCTCCCTGACCTCGTATTTTGGCTCACACATTCGTATCGCAATGTCCCCACGCCTGCTTCTTCTAGCTCCAAAATGCAAGTGTTTTTGGAAACACCATAGGAACAGATTTGTGTCATTAATTATAAAAGGACACAGTCATAGGAGCCATCACTCCGAGCATTATGTGCCTGGCTCCGTTCTGAAGGCTTGGTGTGCGCAATTCATCCTCATAACAACCTGACAAGGCAGGGCGGCCGCTGGTTGCACCTCCTCCAAGAGCCTCGGCTCCGTAGCTCTCTGAATGCTCTGCACCCAGCATGCGGTCCATCCCCCTTACCACGGCCCGCACCAGGTTTCACCAGTACCTGTCATCTCTTTATCGTCTTGTCTCTCTCTCTGCCTGCGACACCAAAGTTCCTGGATGCCACAGACTCCTTTTATTTACTGAGTATTTGTCAACTCTCATGGCTCCAAAATGCATAGTAACTCGCCAAAGGTGGACTTGCTCACAGCAGATCTAGGATCCGAATGTGAGTCCGTCTGAACTGAGGCCTGAATCCTTGGCCAAAGGCCGTCTCTCCTGCCGCCGCTGCAGACAGTTATGCTCTTAATAAATATGGCTGTGAACCAGTCAAGAAGCAAGATTTCAAAAGGCCACGTTCTGTATTCAGCTGGTCTTCTCCACCTCCCTCTCTCTCTCCCTCTCTCTCTCTCCCTCTCTCTCTCTCCCTCTCTCTCTCTCTCTCTCCCTCTCTCTCTCTCTCTCTCTCTCTCTCTCTCTCTCTCTCTCTCTCTCTCTCTCTCTCTCCCGCTAGCTACCTAGATCCATGGATAATGAGAAAGAAATACATACGTTTCTTATCCCTCTTTTGCCATTTTCACCACCCGCCCATATAAAACGCAAATCAGCGAGTCACAGATTGTCGGAAGACTAGCAAGGGCACTGCCAACTACGTTAGGTTTCCTCGAAGATTCAGTCTAGAACATTTATTCCAGATAACGAATCAGCAAGACGGGTCCACAAACTCACTGAAATACTCCCTGCCCAGGGGCTCTGAGGGATTGTGATAACAGAGGGGCAAATTGATTTTTTAAATGGAAATAGACAAACAATGTTTAATGTGTGTGGAGAAATTCAAGGCCCTTTGATGGGGAGAAGGGCTTCTCAATATCGCCAAGATACAAAAGCGTTTCAAAGCCAGTCTTAATACCACAAAATAGCTTCCTCAGGAAAGTCTGCATTTAAGGGACATATATAATCATATAATAGAGAGTGGTACCGCCCAGTGCTCAGACCCCATCAATAGATATCGGAGGCCTGAGAGGACCAGATGCACAACGTTGGTCAGGAAGGTGTCGCCTATGTGTTTGTATGATGCTGAAGGTCCTGCTGCCACTAGGAATAGACCGACCATTACAGTAACATCCAGAAAATTTAGAGCGGCTTGCCCGGCACTGAGTTAAGTCTTTTACGTGTACTATCTTGTTAAAACAGGCCACCAATGTTATAAACACACACCTCAGAACTGGGAACAGAATTTCATTCTCGTGAATGCTGCCGATGCACTTCCTGGCAGTCACACAGAATTATGTGATTCTGAGTGGCAGGCATCTGAAAGAGCTATTCGTCTTATGTCACTATTTCTGATAAACGTATGATTTTTAAGAGCAGTGTTTTTAAATTTAAAAAAACAGAGAGAAACAGGCATGATAAGAAGTACCGCCCCTGGGAATGTTTAACTAGCCCAGCCGTGGGCAAACTACGGCCCGTTTGAAATGAATAAAACTAAAAAAAAAAAAAAAAAAAGACCATACCCTTTTATGTAATGTTTACTTTGAATTTATATTAGTTCAACAAACACTCCATCCATGCTTTTGTTCCGGCCCTCCGGTCAAGTTTAAGAACCCATTGTGGCCCTCGAGTCAAAAAGTTTGCCCACCCCTGGACTAGCCCCTTTCCTAACTCACAGGACTGCCACACGACCTCCAGGGCGAGACTGAGCACAGCTGTTTTAGGAAATGAGAGGGAGGGGGACATCCCTGTGGCTGAAACACAGACCTCTCGAGGCCTACGTTTTACATTGCCTTGGTTTTCTCCCCGGGTTCCCCAAAAGGATGGGTTTATACCATGTCCTCAAAGAAGTTGTTTGATTGATGCCCTGTACATGGCTGATTGAGATCACATTAGGGGTACATTGGAAAAGTATCCTGCTAGAAAATCTGACTTATAATGCATTTGAATCTGAGTGAACTTGATCAAAGAACCCTGGGGATGAACCCTTAAGTGAAAGATTTCAAAGAACGTCTCTGAAAATATCTCCCCCAGCTATCAAACCACTTTCACAGGAAGCCAGTCTCACCAGCAAGTTGGTGTCAATGTTTAGCAGGAGGCTCACTAACCGGATAGTAATGAGGAAGCAGCTAGGTTTGCAGCCAAGCCTTTGCACTTTTGGCCAAAGCACCAGGGGAGATCCTTGACTTAGACAAAACACGCTCCACAGACTCTTACTGCAGAGACAGCATCAGATTAGTTATAGGGGAACCTGAAAATCTATTTTTATGGGAGCTCTTTCTGAGGAACCCTTGATTTGAAACACATTACACACACATGCGCACACACAGTCTACCGGAAACCTTCCTGCGGCCTCATTGAGATTCACCTCTTTCCATTTTCTGAAAATACACACACTACTTCATTCACACCAGAAGGCTCTCTCTTGACCTGTTTGTGGAGAAACAGGCATTCTGTGTCGTGCAAGCACCAGCCTTGCCCTGCGTCATCTCACAGAGCCAGATGGCCATCAAGGGCATCAATCAATCATCTTCCCTCGCTTGGGTTTCACGTTCCTTCTCCAGACTTCCCCCAGCGTCGCCAACATCTCTGCTTCCAGGTCCGGCTGCAGGAAGGGGGCTGTGGGTCACCACCCTCTAAGCCGTTCCCAGGGGGCACGTGGAGTGTGATAGTCTCCGCAGAGCTCCTGGGCTCCCACTGCCTCTTCCACAAAGAGTTCTCTACTTTAGAGGCAAATGAATGCAGGAGCAGGGGTCTGTGTGCAGTGGACGTTTAGCAGGACAGGGGTTTATAGACACACACTCCAATTATTGTCAAGTTGTCTGCATACGCACACGGCTATGTATGTGTGTATATCTGTGCATGGGCATATACATACAGATAACTTTATGTTATTATTTTTCATATAGATAACTTTATACATACACATTTCCCTTTAGAAAAATGAAGAACATGCATGAGCCTTTTAAAGTGTTGAAAGTCATATTCGATAACATCTCTGCTCAACACCCTCAGGAAACCTCACATTTCATTCAGAAGGAAATTCAAAATCCAGGGTCCACAAAGTCCTATATAATCCTGGCAATCCCCTCCTTTACCTCACCAACTCCCTTTTCTACCATTTCCCCGTGCCCTGCTTCCTTAAGGCCATTCTGATCCCTCACTGTTCCTCAAGCACATTCCTCCCACTCCTACCTCAGGCCCTTTGCACATGCTGCTCCCTGGAATGTGCTTTCCCCAGAGGAATGCCTGGCTCACACCCTCAGCTCCCTGCCAAGTATTTCTATCACCCTGGTTCCCCTGACCATCTCGTCTCATCCTCTGAATTTACCTGCCTAGCCTGCATCCCCCTGACACATTGTTTGTGTACCATTTATTGCCCATATCTATCCCATTCTAATGATTTCTCCACAACTACAGGAACTGTTTCTTCCTCACCTCAGAGCCCTTGTGCCCAGAACAGTGTTGTCAGGCTCTAACATGTTGGTTGAATGAATGAGGCTGGTCTGATCCCATTGGACTGGACTGCTGCCCATCACAAAGCTTAGAGCTGGGAGGGACTTAGAAATGGTGATTCTTCAATCCTTCCTCCCCACTAGCCAGAGGGCAAAGACCACACCCAACACACCACACAGGTGAACCCAAGCCCTGAAATCCGAGTCAGGAGAAGCATCTAAGGCCAGGGCGGGCAGCTCAGAGACCCAGCCTCTGGCAAAGGGCCCTGTCAGCACAGCCAGTTCTTTAGCAAGCAGGACAGTGAGGCGGTCAGAGCTGGGACCAAGGCCTCGGTGCCCAGTGAGGAGGAGCAAGCAGGGCCAGTGGCAGGTGGCTGCCTGCTGCTCTGTAACAGGAACTTACTCCTGCTTCTCAGGCTTGGCATCTCTCTGGACAGGTTGGCTGAAACCTCCAGAACCTAGACCCATCTATAATAATAAAAGGGTAATATGCTAATTAGACCGGACGTCATTCCGGATGTCATTCCTGACAAAGCCAGGGCAGGAGGGAAGCCAGCCCGGGTCCTGGGTGCTGGAGGGAAGCCAGTGCCAGCAGCCAGGTGAAGGAAGGCCTACTCTTGCACAAATTTTCAGGCATCAGGCCTCTAGTTAATAATAAAATCCTAGAGCCTAGAAGTCAACGTCCACCAGGCCGTGCTGGAGATCACAGGGCAGAACGTGGCTGGAGGGGACAATGCCGCCTGGGTCCCAGCTGACTGCCCAGCAGGACCTGTTGGGAAGAAGACTAGCAGGCAGGCGTCTGTGGAGCTGATGCTCAAAGTAGGTCCCCTACCCTGTCCCTGTTGCCCTCCCCCATGTCTCTAGCCCGCCCAGGGCCCAGGAACAGGCCTTGCCCCACTTTCAAGGGCGGCATCCAGCAGGTTTACCGGCAACAAGCGCACAGCATTGCCCTCCAGGAATCGACAGGGAGAGTGGACAGGTGGAGAGATGGCGCCAGCGAGGGGCCAGTGAAGGGAAAGAAATGCACCAGGAAAGAGTGTTTATTCCCGTGAGACGAGGCAGATTCTGAGAGCACAGGTAGAGGAAACAGGACCGGACCAGAGGCAAGAAGAAGGAGCCGGATGAGGGGAAAGACCTGAAACTCCAGCCGGGGCTGACAAGGGGCTCCTAATGCTGGGTCCCCTTCAACATCGGCTTTGGGGGTTGGGGAAATCTGCATGGAGACGCCCTCTGTGGGGTCAAAGACATAAGTGAAAATTGTAAACCCTGCCCATGGGTGGCCCCTGGTCGCCTCCCTTCCCAATCCCTCTCACCCTCTCAGCCTTGGGGTGTCCCTGTGACTGTCCACAAACAGCCATCCACCTCCGGGGCCAGGCTAAAGGAAGGATTGCAGACATGTTCTGCATTTCATTCCCTACAGCAGGTCTTTCTGCCTAAATGCCATGTCTTGGGAAGCTGGAGTGGAAGCCACCGCTTAGTTTTTCTGCTCTCTTCCTGCAGTCAGTCCTCCAGCATCTGATGACCGGTGCTTCCGCCGGCTCTCTGTAGCCTGTGGCTCTGCCTCTACAGAGGACGCTGGAGCCCATGTGTACAGTTGGCATAGCAATTGCCACGGAATTAAATGGTGTGGGATCCGCATGGCAAGAGCCATGGCAAGTGCCACAGATAAATAAAAAGGAGAGGTGTGCACGCCTTTATTTTGTGAGTTATAAACCCAGGCGTGGGCAGGAATCAGAGAACCCAGCAGCCATCATGAAACAAAAAGTTGCTGGTTTTTTTGCTGTCCCTTTCCTCTTTTCCGAATGAGTATGTCGCCACCTGGTGGGAAATCCCTGAATCGCCACCAGCAATTTCAGAAATAACCAAGAGATGGAATTTACCTGGTAAACCCAAACCTGGCCACAGAGGTCAGCGTTGGCGGCCGTAGGAAGGACTGAGATAATGGAAGGAGCACAGACTTCAGATCACCTGCCGACCCCTCCAGAGTCCCTCACACATGACTTGCTCCCAGGAGACCAAACTCTTACACCTCCTCCTTTGTTTCAGCGCATCTGCCCTGACCTGGTCCAGGTTTCCCAGCTCCTCGCTGCTGCTCGCTCAGACTGTATCCATTGTTTACTTGATTATTAATTAGTTAACGGAGACCCAGCTTCTCAGGGCAGCTCGGCTTCTTGCCCCCTGGGGCCTCCCAATGCACCTCCTGTGACACGGGACACACCCACGGATCACACCTCTGCTCTTTGCCCCCGAGCTGTGCACACCTTCTCACCTTCTCCTCCACCAGCACCTCAGACCCGGGTCTGTGCTGAGGTCCCAGCTGGAAGCCGCAGTGACAGTCCGGCCAGAGAAAGGATTGCTTTGTATGAACACCGTGAAGACAACACAAACGCCATTGGCTCGACATCAGGAGATTTCACACAAAAACTTGGATTTCCCGAGTTTCTGAGAACAAGGGGCAGAAGGTCCTCTGGATACGAGGCAAGTGTTGGAGATGAGCTGACTGCCACAGCTGTGCTCTGGGCGCACGGAAATCCTTCAGCGGTCAGGGCTGGAGACCAGCGCCCCCAGCTGCCCTGCTCGGCGACTCTGGACGGAGTCAGGGACACACAAGACGCCCGCTGTCCTTTCCCCCAGGTCTCTGCCCATGCCATTCCCCAGACCGGGGCAGTCCTCTGCGCCCTGACCCACTCTCCACGACTGCGCCCAACACACACACTCCCCCCAGCATCACAGTGCCCCCCCCCACTTGTTCTTCAGCATCACTGTCTCACAGCTTTCGTCCTCACTGTGCCCCTTCGTAGAATGCTTTTCCTGCCCAGACTCTGTGAGGCTGACCCACCAGGCTTTTTCCTCCAAGTCACTGACTGTATCATTGCGACCTCCTTGACCGCCCTACTTAAAATTACAGCACCCCACCCCGAACTCCCTACACCGCGCCTGCCTGGTGTTCTCAGCAACACCGTCCACAGCAGGCACGACACACATGTTATCTAGTTTTTACTTCCCCGACAGAATATTCCTACCAGGAGGGCAGGGACCTTTGTCTGTTGTATTTACTTCTGTGTCTCCAATGTCTAAAGCACATAATAGGTGCTCAATAGACATTTGGTGAATGGGCAAATGAGTGACTGGCCATCAGGAGCCATGCGTTATACAAAGTTGTCTCTCATGCCCTATCACAGCGCCTACTCTTTAGCAAAATAAATAAATGAATGAATGAATGAATGAATGAATGAATGAATGAATAAATAAATAAATAAATAAATAAATAAATAAATAAAATCACAGAGGCATGCTCAGTAGTCACTGGACATGGGGAGTGGGAGGGGCTGTGTGCAAGAAGAAGCAGTCCAGCACCTAGTATGCCACTCCAAAAAGGTGGCATTCCCAGACACCAATTGTCTGCCATGCTGGGCTCTCCCGCCCTACAGCAAAATAGCTAAGTCTACCAGTTGTCTTTATCACCTCCTTTTCTTTCCATCACTCTCATGTTTTCCTTCTCTTTCATAGGCTTGGGGTGCCCCCCGTCTTCCTACAGATTGGTCCTTCTTCCTCTACTGTACCTGCCTGCCTGGAGAGCAATGCCTGCTTAAGTTTCTACACTCTTCTTAATCATTCTTCAGGCATCACCTCCTCCCGGGAGACCTCCAAGATTATTCCAGTTAGAAATAGGTCCTTCTCCTATGGGTTTCCAAACATTCAGGACTTAGCTGTCATCACAGCCCTGTCATCACACTGAACTTGCATCTCTGTCCTCTCAAGCTCTCCCACCCAGTGTTAAGCTGCTTGGGAAAAATCACTTCCATGTCCAGGTCCTCACACTCCTTAGTGTCCGGGTCCTCATGTTCCCTAGTGTCTCATGTCCCCTAGTGTCTGGGTCCTCACATTCCCTAGTGTCTCACGTTCCCTAGTATCTCATGTCCCCTAGTGTCCTGGTCCTCCTGTCCCCTAGTGTCTGGGTCCTCACGTTCCCTAGACCCTGGACACACATCAAGGTTGCTCCTCACAGTTGAGGAATGCATGAATGAATGAGTGTACACATGGGTGTTGCTCTGGGCTTTTGTTGATGGAGAGAACATATCCATGATCGCTCAATAAATGATCGCTCCTTGCTCCCCTGGGAAAGGTCAGCTTTAAGCAAAAGAGTCTGTTGAGAAGGGACAAAAGGGAGCATCTGTGAGGGGTCTGTGCAGCCTCCACCTCCCTGAATTACTTGTATATATAGTCAAGTAACGCGCTAAATACGTTGGAAACTTCATACCAGCCGGTTTCTCAGTGCCAGTGCCTGTGCACTGCTGGGCACGCTGCAGGCACCCTCCCATCCTGGGTCACACAGGCGCTCCTGTCTCCAGGGCGGCACCCTGAGGATGGATCTTGGGCCACTGCCTCTCCATGCCACAGGAGAGGGATGAGGTTTGGAGTCATCAAGTTAACCGGCTCCAGGCTCCAGGCTCCAGGCTCCAGGCTCCAGGCCCCAGGCCCCAGGCCCCAGGGTGGACTCTATCAGGCACACTGTTCCTCTTTGAAACTCCTGGACCAGGCTGGCATGGGGAGGGCAAACGAGTCAAAATGAGCACACTTGCCACCAGAGAAAATGGAATCTGGTGTCCCTTGTCCTGGGGCAGCGATGCGCTGCCGTTTCTGACAGGGAATCTGAGTGAGCTGATAGAGGACATTTCCTTTCCTCTCTGCGGGACGCTTTCTTATCACAGCAGGCCTTGCTAGTGTTGTCTCAAATTCAGCTGGTGTACTTTTCTGCAGTCGGAAAATATAAACTCAAAATAATCCCAGAGGATATTTGCATACAAATTATATTTGGCACTTTTATAACATACTATACAGTCTTCAATGCATTTTGATGTGGCAGGGGGTATGGTATAAGGGGGAAATACATGGTTTATTAATAACCAATTGCTTTTTTCACAGATAAATCTGTAAGGGCGTTATAAGAAGGTGGGGGGCGGAGGAAGAGGGGAAAAAATCCCACAACATAATGGTAAACCAGGTCTGAAATGCTGAGAGCATCTTCCAAAGAAAAGTGGTTAATGGGTCTTTGAATCATCCGAGGCCACGCTGCTGCCCGATGTGTGTGCTTGGAGAGTGAGTTTTACAAAACCTAGAGAAGCAGTGCCAGGCTGTGATGGGAATGCTTGTAGAAGGAGCGTGGGACCTTCATTAATTCATGTGGGAAGTCAGGTTCTCTGGCCAAAGATGGAAGCGTCCGCTCTAGAGAAAAAGCCACTTTCCTGATCCCAAGACTCCACCCAGCAAGACCAAATGGGGTGACAGGCTGGGAGCTCACAGCCGAGGGGGAGGGATTAAAGGCAGTGCTGATGCCCGATATGTTTCTGTTTCATATGTATTGATTTCTACCATCCTCGGACAATCACTACCCTACAGAAGCACTTGCTACCTCCTGGGCATTCGAATCATTGTTGGATAAACACACACATCAATCGACCTGTTTTTGCAAAACTGGCACAGAGAAATGAGGACGCTTGCTCCCAGGCACACTGGAGTTGAAACCCAGGTCTGTGGGACTCAGAGGGTTCCGTGGCCCCTTGCTTCCTCGGCTGCATGGGAGCGCAAGTTCCTCCGTCCATACAGGGAAAACCGTGGGGCAGAAAAGGGGCAAGAAGAAACGAGGTGTCCCTGGCCGCCTAAGGACGTTCGTGGCCATCAATGTGCCTTCACAGCTCCCTCCTTTGTAAAACGGTATTGAGAATTATACACACACACACACACACACACACACACACACATACACACACACACACACACACACACGACTGGGTTTGTTTACAGACCAATATAATTCAAAGTGGGTTTTTCTTCTGACTTTAAAAGAAAGTAAAAGATTTTCATGAGCCTCTCAAAGTATCCTGGGTCGCAGGCATCTCGCCTTCTGTGCCTAAGGGGGACTGCAGCCTTGATAGCATCATGGAAAAATTCCGTCAACTAGATATGTTCACAAAAAAATATGTTACGCAAGTCACATGTCTGCAAGGTTCTGATGCTCACAGCATTTGCCAAACACTATTGGAATAAGTACCTAACCGTTTAATTAGGATTACCTTTGGCTGCTCACCCTGGAGACCCATCTCTGGTGGTTTACCCAAACAGACACTTTTTTTATGAAATAGGCCCAGACATGGGCAGTGGGTCCAGCTACTCATGGGGAGTCCTAAGGACCCAGGCTCCTTCGCGCTTCCTCTCCGACATCCTCACCCAGTGTCTGCTCCTCATGGAAGCAATCTGGCTTCTCCATCTCCAGCCATCACATCTGCATTCCAGGCACAGAGGAGGGAGAGTGGCAAGGAGGAAGGACAAACGCCTTCCCTGCTTTATTGAGGAAAAAAAGCCTTCTGCAGGGGCTTCTGCCCACATCTCATTGGCCAGACTGGCTGCCAGGACCTGGCAAAGCACCTGGGAAAGTGGGCAGTTTCAGGTAGAGCCAGTGCTTCCTCCAGACACAACCAGGTTTTGAGTAAAGAAAAGACTGCATATGGGGTAGGCAATCAGTGCTGTCTGCTCCAACAGCCATCATTTCCATAAATCAAACTGACGGCCCAGGCCTAAGCATGACCAAAGCTTTGAAACTATGGCTCAGTTGAGGACGTGTCAGCCCACCCGCACACTGGGCCAGTTCTTGGTGGTCACCTGGGATTACCTCCAAGCCACTGCCCTCCGTTAGCACCTCCGCAAACTGAGGAGTAGACTGGGCATCAGGCTGCTGGCTAACATGCCTGCGCCTGCGGTAACCACTTCCTCAGGTGAATGCATTTTTATAAATCACATTTCTTAGTACGAGACACCGGGGTTGTCTTTCTAGGCCAGCAAAAAAAGGTGTGTCTTCGCATCTACTGCCTGGCTAAGCCTCAGCTGCTCGTGGATTTTTAACTCAGGTGCTGGTTTCTGGATGGAAACTCTGCTGCACGCACCCAGGGCTTGGCTGAGCCTCTCTGCTCTGCCTTGGCCCAGCCACTGAAATGCAGCATCTCGGTGCCTCTCCCACCGACGGGAGCTGCATGAAACCTTGCTACTGAGCACGGTTGTTGGTGACTGAAGCACACAGTGTCTATATAGACTAAACTATGAACATGACAACAAAACCTTCACCTGTCCCACAGGATGTGACAAAGGTAACCAGCTGCCCGGGTTTGCCAGGGACCCTGGGGCTTCCCAGGACATGGGATTTTGCATGTTAACACCAGAGAAGTCCAGGGCAAGGCAAGCCAGGACAAGTTGGTCACGGGAGTGCAATGCCCATGCAACGTTGGCTGAGAACCGATCTCAAGTAACTTCATCACGACTAACAAATATCACATTAAGTGATAAGCGCACCTGGGCCATTTCATTTTGTCCTCAGAAGGAGGGACCATGGTTATTCGCATTTTATGGATGGGAAAAGGGGGCACTGACACTTGAGGATCTAGTCAGAAGCAGAGCTTGCTCCCAGAAACCCCTGCTCCTGCCCACAGCCCCTACCATCCCCTGGGCTCCCTCTGAGATGCTGGGCCATGTGAGCTGAGGCCCGTTTTCTGAACAGGCAGGGTGCCCACTGTCTCTCTGTGCATATGCCAAGGACTTCTGTTTTACAACTGAGAGTGGAACAAGGGTCTGTGGGCAGGGACATTTGTCCATGCTTGATTTTAGGGGCTCACCACAGGAGGCAATTTTCCCTGAGGAACTGATGGAGACATTTTTGGTTGGGAGGGGGGTGCTACTGGCATCAAGTGGATAGAGGCCAGGATGATGCCAAACACCCTGCAGTGCCCAGGACAGCCCCACCACTAAATGATCCAGCTAAATTGTTCAAAGGGCTGAGTTGGAGAAAGCCTGCTTTCCTGGAATCCTTATCCATCTTGGGAAGCAGGGATCGTGACATCACTTGATAAGGTGGGAACCTCAGAGAGGCTAAGGGTCCTGCTGGGGATCAAGGAACTGATAAGAGGCACAGCAGTGTCTGGAATCTGGGTATGGTTCCAAAGCCCATACGCCAAGTCACCTTCACGTCCTGTCTATGGACCGAAGGCATCGCTCCACCTGCTCCTACTCTCAGCACCCTGCCTAGGGCTCGGCATTTAGGATTTCCTGTTTGTCCATCCCCAGTGACAGCAAGAAATGTTTTGTGTGGGATTTTTTGTTTATATTTTTATTCCCATTCTTTCTTTTGGCTAGTTCTATCAGCTGTCTAACCACACTCAGGAATCCCCCCCTGGTTTGGATTTTAATTCCTCCTCTTGCCAGCTGTGAGGATTTGAACTCAGCTTCTCTAAGCCTCATCTGTGAAAGGAGATACACTCCTGCCAGGCTGTGGGGAGGATTAGCTGAGAACATGGGTGAACTCCAGGCCTGGACCAGGCTGAACACAGAACACAATGACTCTCATTCCATCTCTCGTCCTCCAGCTGGGAAACTGGCACAGAGGGGGGTGAAATGGAAGTTATTCCCAATCTCAGTGACATCTTTAAGACTGTCAGAGTAGGGTTTTTTTGGTTGTTTTTATCTCTTTTTTTGTTTAGCTTTCTTGATTCTGGCATGCAGTAAGAAGTAGAGTTTACCACAAGCAGCCCGCATCCATCCAAGGAGCAGCAGCCTCGTGAGCAGCCTGCCCCAATCTGAGAGGCAGCAGCCCTGTGAGCAGTCCGCCCCCATATAAGGAGCAGCAACCCTGTGAGCAAACTGCCCCTGTACAAGGAGCAGCAGCACCACAAGCAGCCTGCCCCCATCCAAAGGGCAGCAGCCTCGTGAGAAGCCCACACCCATCCAAGGAGCAGCATCTGCGTGAGCAGCCTTCCCCTTCCAGCCAGAGGAGACACCACTGCTGCGAGAAGCACCCACCAGAGGAACCGCCAGCAACTGAGGAGTAGCCTCTGCTGCGAACACCTAAGGAACAGCCAACACTCAAGGAGCTGCTGCCGCCCATGGAACAGCCCCTGCATTACTCGATACGTAGATCCTTTAGTGAGAGCAAAAATGGGGAGACAAAGAAACCTGCAAAGGGAAGGAAAAGGAGAAATCACCAGAAAAGAAGCTAAGTGAAATGGAAGCATGAAATATGTCAGAAAAAGAATTTAGAATAAGGGTCTTAGAGTTCATAAACCAGATGGATGAAAAAATCAACAACTTATGCAAGAATCAAAAAGAAATAAAGAGTGATAAAGCTACAATAAAAAAAAAAACAAACACCATGGAACGTTTCAACAGTAGACTAGGAGAAGTGGTGGACCGAATTAGCCAATTAGAAGACAGGGAAGCAAAACACACCCAAACTGAACTGTAATTGGAGAAAAAAAGTTAAAAGACAGGAGGAGAGCCCAAGGGAGCTTTGGGACAACATGAAATAAGCAGCATATGAATAATAGTGGTGCCAGAACGATAGGAAGAGGAACAAGGGTTAGAAAACCTATTTGAAGAAATAATGTCAGAAAACTTCCCTGATGTGGGGAAGAAAAAAAGTCACACAACACAGAATCCCAAACAAGATGAACCCAAAAAGAGTCACACCAAGACACATCATAATTACAATGGCAAACATTCAGGACAAAGAGCAAATCTTAAAGGTTGCATGAGAAAGAGACAGAAACTTATGTACAAGGGATCTCCCATTAGATTATCAAATGATTTCTCAACAGAAACACATCAGGCCAGAAAAGAATGGAAGGAAATTTACAAAGTGATTCAAAGCAAGGGACTGAATCCAAGAATACTCAATCCAGCAAGGCTATCATTCAAAATTGAAGGGGAAATAAGGAGAGTCACAGACCAAAAAAAGGCTAAGGGAGTTTATCACTACCAAGCCTGCAATACAAGAAATGTTAAAGGGACTGGTGTAAAAAGAAGAAATAAAAAGGAAAGAAAGAACACAGGCACAAAAATTAAAAAAGGCTACAAAGAAGTACCTATCAATAATAACTTTAAACGTAAACAAACTAAATGCTCCAATCAAAAGACATCGAGTGGATAAATGAATAAAAAAAAATGACCCATATTATGCTGTCTACAAGAGCCCCACCTCAGAACAAGGGACTCACACAAACTGAAAATGAAGGGATGGAAAAATATCTTTCAGGCAAATGGAAAGGAAAAAAAAAAAGCTAGGATAGCAATACTTATATCTAACAAAATAGACCTCAAAGTGAAGACCATAATAAGAGATTAGGAAGGCCACTTCATAATAATAAAGGGATCAATACAACAAGATGCTATAACCCTGGTAAACATACTAGTATATGCACCCAATGCAGGAGCACCCAGATACATTAAAAAAAAAACTCCTGGAGGCATAACCAGTTTGGCTCAGTGGATAGAGCATCAGCCTGTGGACTGGAGGGTCCCAGGTTCGATTCTGGTCAAGGGCATGTACCTTGGTTGCGGGCACATCCCCAATAGGGGGTGTACAGAAGGAAGCTGATCGATGTTTCTAACTCTCTATCCCTCTCTCTTTCTCTCTGCAAAAAATCAATAAAATATATTTTAAAAAATTCAAAAACTTGGAAGATGAATAGCATGCTATTAAACAATGATTGGGTTACTAAAGAGATCAAAGAAGAAATTAAAAAACATCCTGGAAATGAAAACACAACAATCCAAAATCTATGGGACACAGTGAAAGCAGTCCTGGGAGGAAAGTTTATAGCACTGCAAGCCTACCTCAAAAAAAAAAAAAAAAAAAAAACAAAACAAAAAAAACAAGAAAAAATGGTAATAAATCATCTAACTCTACAACTTAAAGAATTAGAAAGAGAGCAACAAGAAAAGCCCAGAGTGAGCAGAAGAAAGGAGATAATAAAGATCAGAGCAGAAATAAATGACATAGAGACAAAAGAATAATAAAAAAGATCAATGAAACCAAGAGCTAGTTCTTTGAAATGATAAACAAGATTGATGAACCTCTAGCCAGGTTCATTAAGAAGCAAAGAGAGAGGACACAAATAAGCAAAATCAGAAATGAAAGAGGCGAAATAGCAAGACCCCACAGAAATACAAAGGATTGTTAAAAAATACTATGAACAACTCTATTCCAACAAACTAAACAACCTAGGGCAGGGGTGGGCAACCCCTGGCACGCGTGCCAAACATGGCACCCCAGTAACCTTTGCTGGCACGTGAAACCCTCTCTTATAATCTTCCATTTACAATTTTTTTTTAATATTGACTTTTTAATGTTTCAGATAAATTCAGTGTAGGTGCATCTTAGATAAATAAACAGTTTTACATAACAAGTTATCTTAAAGACCATAGACATGGATTGATGAGAGAGGGGAAGAGCAATTTCTATGCCTCTGCCTTAACTCTCCCTGCCTTCCTAGATCCGACCAGTGTTTTGGTTTCATCCACATATGCTTGTGAATCTTTGTTCTCAGTGATGAATTTTGTTAAGTCTCATAATAGGAGTAGCCTGACGGATGAAAGTAGTAGCTCGTGCATATCTCTGAAGGTCACGAAATATAAACCTGATGTAAAATCTGTCATCAGTGATGCAGCAGCAAAAGTCCCACTGATAATATCAAACGAAGTCATAAAGTTTTCTGTCCACTATCACTGTACATGTATACATTAAAAAATAAATGTATTTTTCATCATCATGTACTGTGTTTTTGTCGCTCAAATGAATTTTATTATTTCTTCAAGGTTAATATGTACACCTTCACATATGTACACCTTAAGAGATATCAAGTAGGCATAACATGTTCTCAAAAAATTAGAGTTGGCACACAGAAGAATTTTGAGTCAGAGATTTTGCTGGTTTGGGCACGCACTCACAAAAAGGTTGCCCACCCCTGACCTAGGGGAAATGGACATATTCCTAAAAAAATACAACCTTCCAAAACTCAATCAGGAAGGATCTAAAAATATCAATAGGCCAATAACTATGGAGGAAATTGAAGCAGTCATCAGAAAGCTTCCAGCAAACAAAAGCCTGGGGCCAGACGGCTTCACAGGGGAGTTTTACCAAACATTCAAGGAAGAACTAGAACCTATCTTCCTCAGACTATTCCAAAAAATTCAAGAAGAAGGAGCACTTCCAAGCTCATTCTATGAAGCCAGCATTACCCTAATACCAAAACCAGATAAAGACAACACAATGAAATAGAATTACAGGCCAATATCCCCCATGACCATAGATGCCAAAGTCCTCAGCAAAATTCTAGCAATTTAGATCCAGCATTACTTCAGAAAGATCATACACCATGACCAAGCAGGATTTATCTCAGGGATGCAAGGATGGCACAATATCCACAAATCAGTAAACATGACACATCACATAAACAAATTGAGAGAAAAAATCACATATTCATATCAATTGATGCAGAAAAAGCATTTGACAAAATCCACCACCCTTTCTTGATAAAAACCCTCAGCAAAATGGGAATACAAGGATCATTCCTCAACATAATAAAAGCCATATATGACAAACCCACAGCCAACATCATACTCAATGGGCAAAGCTAAAACCATTTCACCTAAGAACAGGAACGAGATAGGGATGCCCACTTTCACCACTCCTGTGAAGGTTGCATGAATTGGAAGTGCTAACCATAGCAATTAGACAAGAAGAAGAAATAAAAGGTATTCAAATTGGAAAAGAAGATGTAAAACTGTCATTATTCACAGATGACATGATATTGTACATAGAAAACACTAAAGACTCCATCAAAACATTATTAGACTTAATAAATGAATTCAGCAATGTAGCAGGATACAAAATTAATGCCAAGAAATCTATGGCATTTTTATATACCAATACTGGACTTATAGAAAGAGAGATTAAAAAAACAATCCCATTTACCATTGCACCAAAAAAATTAAGATACCTAGGAATAAACTGAACTAAGGAGGTAAAAGATCTGTACTCAGAAAACTACAGAACACTGAAAAAAGAGATAGAGAAAGACATAAACAGATGGAAGAACATACCGTGTTCATGGTTGGTAGAATCAACATCATTAAAATGTCCATACTACCCAAAGCAATCTATAGATTCAATGCACTCTGCATTAAAATACCAATGGCATATTTCACAGACCTAGAACAAACTGTCCAAAAATTCATCTGGAATAAAATAAAGACCCCCAAATAGCTGCAGCAATCTTGAGAAAGAAGAACAAAGTAGGAGGGATCTCAATTCCAGATATCAACCTGTATTAAAGCCACTGTTCTCAAAACTGCCTGGTACTGGCACAAGAACAAATATATAGACCAATGGAATAGAAGAAAGAACCCAGAAATCGACCCAAGCCATTATGCTCAATTAATATTTGACAAAGGAGGCAAGAAGATACAATGGAGTCAAGACAGTCTCTTCAATAAATGGTGTTGGAAAATTGGACAGATACATGCAAAAAAATGAAACTAGACCACCAACTTACACCATACATGCCAGGAGCCAATTCCAGCATGACAGCAGGGCTGAATCTGGGAATGGCTGATGGCATTTCCCCAAACCTGAATAGGATACATTAAATTGATTGTTTGCTGCCACACAGCTCAGGGCATCTTAATCTACATGTTATTGCCTCCTACTGGCCAAACACCTGAACAGCCATAGGCTAATTCTCCCCAGTCTGACAATGGACTCTGTATGCGAAACCCTGACCCTTTGAAGTGTATATCTCTACCTTGCCTCAGGACAAATTGTGTTAATAAAAAGTATGGGGTCCTGAGACAAGGAGATCTTAGTTTCCTTTAAACTAGGCTCCTATTACCCCCAAATGCCTTTCAAAATTATACTTCCTCATTGGACTCTTTAAGTTACACACAGCCCCTTTTCCAGATTGCTGAACTCTTCTTAATGCTGGAACAAGAACCCCGGCACATACACAAAAATAAACTCAAAATAGATAAAGGACTTAAACATAAGACGGGAAACTATAAAAATATTAAAGGAATCCACAGGCAGCAAAATCTAAGACATATGTTGAAGCAATATCTTCACAGATACAGCTCCTAGGGCAATGGAAACTAAAGACAAAAAAAACAAAAGAGACTATATCAAAATAAAAAGCTTCTGTACAGCAAAAGAAACCATCAACAAAACAACAAGAAAGCCCACTGCATGGGAGAACATATTTGCCAATGATATCACCGATAAGGGTTTAATCTCCAACATTTACAGGGCAGGGAACTCATACAACTTAACAAAAGAAAGATAAACAGCCCAATAAAAAAAATGGGCAATGGACCTAAATAGACACTTTTTGAAAGAGGACATAAGGAAGGCCAAGAGACATATGAAAACATGCTCAAAGTCACTGATCCGAGAGATGCAAATCAAAACAACAATGCAGTACCATCTCACACCTGTCAGACTGGCTATCATCAACAAATCAACAAACAACAAGTGCTGGCGAGGATGTGGAGAAATTGGAACCCTAGTGCACTGCTGGTGGGAATGCAGACTGGTGCAGCCACTGTGGAGAACAGTATGGAATTTCCTCAAAAAACTAAAAATGGAACTCCCATTTGACCCAGTGATCCCACTTCTAGGAATATACCCCAAGAAACTAGAAACACCAATCAGAAAGGATATATGCACCCCTATGTTCATAGCAGCACAATTCACCATAGCTAAGATCTGGAAACAGCCTAAGTGCCCATGAGCAGATGAGTGGATTAAAAAACAGTGGTACATCTACACAATGGAATACTACGCTGCGGTAAAAAAGAAGGAATTCTTGTCATTTGCAACAGCATGAATGGAACTGGAGAGCATTATGCTAAATGAAATAAGCCAGTCAGAGAAAGATAAATATCACATGAGCTCACTCATTTGTGGAATATAATGAACAACATAAACTGATTAACAAAAACAGATTCAGAGACAGAATAGCATCGAACAGACCATCAAACCTCAGAGGGAAGGTAGGGGAGGGTAGGGGTAAGGGGGAGAGATCAACCAAAGGACTTGTATGCATTCATCTAAGCCTAACCAATGGACAGAGACACCAGGAGGTGAGGGCAGGTGTGGGAGGGTTGGGGTAATAGGTGGAATAAGGACACATATGTAATACTTTAATCAATAAAGAAAAAAAAAAAGTAAAGCTTAGATTATGATCCAGGACACTCGTACACACCCCTAACACAAAAATTTTATATAAAATACCATTACTAATGTGATTCACTCTGAGGTTTTCTAATTTATTACTTGTTTTTTTAATGCAGGCTGCAACACATTAAATTAATTTCACCCAAAGTTTAAAAAAACACCATATACAATACAATTTTATTTATATGAAATTCTAGAAAAGACAAACTATGGGAAGCAGGGTGGAGTAGATAAGTGGTTTCCCAAGGCCAAAGGGGCAGTTAATTGCAAAGGGCAAGAGGGTAATTTGTGAGGGAGGGGGGTTGATGAAGTGAAATCTTGATGGTGGTGGGTATATGACAATGTCCATCAGTTGAAATTCATCAAACTACACAAGTAAAAAAAGTGGATATTGTATTTTTTAAATATATTTTTATTGATTTCAGAGAAGGAAGAAGGAGAAGGAGGGAGGAATAGAAACATCAATGATGAGAGAGAATCATTGATCGGCTGCCTCTTGCCCCCCCCCGCCCCCCCTTACTGGGGATCTAGCCTGAAACCTGGGCATGTTCCCCAACCAGGATTCTAACAGCACCTCCTGGTTCATAGGTCAGTGCTCAACCACTGAGTCACACTAGCCAGGCTGGATATTGTATTAATTAAAACTTTATGTAGCTTATTGTTTCAAAGAAGAGTATTATGACCCTTAGTAAAATACCAGTGTTTTACTCTACCCAATTCAGGAGTTCCCAACTTCAAATTACATTTGATGGGAAGATTCATATTAACCATTGAAGAAGTCAAGAACCAGGTGCCTCTATTGGCCAACCATCCAAATTGGTAACCATTGCCTCCTAAGTGATAACCATTCCTGAGACCTCCTCCTGGGAGGTCCTGTCCCAGGGCCTGGGGGTTTCACAGCAGGATCACAACCACACTCTGAGTTAGGAGTTGGTGTAACAACTGCAGAGATGAGGAAACTGAGGTCTGGCCAGTTAACAGTCATTGTCCAAGTTTACCCAGCTAATAAAGGCAGATGGTGAGAAGCAGTGGTAGGGTTGTCAGTGATATAATAAAAAGTATCTACTTGGTCTTCATCCAGGTTCCTGGCACAGGGCTACTGAAATCCTTGCGATCTGTAGTGATGAGAGTGCCTTTTGTGTGCTTAGATGGCTTCGGGAAGGGGTTGGTGGCTAGGAATACTAAGGCACGATTAGAAAGTTGGAGCTCTCAGCGTCACCCCCTGACCGCAGACTAGAAGCGAGCGGGGTTGGAGATTGAGTTCAATCGCCAGTGGCCAGTTATTTAGCCAATCATACCTACATAATGAAACCTCCAGGAAAACCCCAAAATGGCAGCATTGGGAAAGGGGTTGGTGGGCATGCTTAGGTGCTGGCAGGAGACATGCTGAGAGAAGCATGGAGGTGTCCTGCATGATGGATGTGACAAGTGATTTTTCTTGGTAAATAAAGGGCATCCAAGAATATATGGAATAGCCAGAAACTCTGAAGACATCCTTCGAAATTAGGGAGTAAGACTTCTGCAGACCCAGGAGCCTTCACCCTTCACCTGGCAAATGGCCCCCTCATTGGCTTGGGATTCCCACCAACTGCTTCTCTCTTCAGTTGATGGCTGTGCGCCCCCCCGCCCCCCCACTTCCCCCACTAGAACCTTAGCTCCATCTTGCCACTAGAACATTCTCCTGTCTGCCTCCAGGAAACCTTTCCCATATAATACAGTCAGGGCACCTGTGAGAATGGGGCCTGACACTCAGCCCACCTCACTGTTTTTGTACCTGCTGGCTAATCATTGTCAACAGGTATCTGGAAATTTGGTGCAACAGTATTGTCAACAAGAGTGTCTGATGGCCTGTTTGAGGGCGCGGAGACCTGCCCTCATCTGCCTTTAATCACTGGAAGCTACTTATTCAATAACAACTGAAACCAAAACCTGGAGTGCTGAGTCTGAGTTCGTTGTCTCGTGACATTGAAGAATAAAGTCGAGGACAAAAACAGTTAGCGGGAGCAGAGTTTATTGAGAGCATCCAAGCGAACTGAAGCCTATTAGTCCACGTGTGGAGGCCCACATGGCCATGAGCCGCATGGGCAATGGGGAGCGCATCTTCTGCCGTTAACCTTTGCCTGGAGAAGTTTAGTATCCAAACTAATTAAAGTCTCATAGTCTATGTGTGGAGGCCCACATGGCCATAAGCCACGTGGGCACAAGGGATGTGCTTCCCCCACCCCCCACTCCCATCTCCAACCCCTATAATGAGATGAGGGCAAGAGGAAGCACAGGCCTTTTAATTTAGGGAGTGAAGACAGTCTTGCTAGTTTCTGATTGGTCTTTTCAAAGAATTCTGCCTTAATAACATTCTTGGGATTGGTTACATGCCTCGCTGTCTTGTGATTGGCTATCTGCAAGCTGCCTGTCTTAGCAACATTCATACATTTTAAAGTTCATGTCTCCTGCACTCACCCTTCCTTGCTTGCCCAGTTGGGGTGCCTTAGTAACTCCACCTAGTTAGGTTCCTGGTTCTATTCCCCCCCCCCCCCCACCCCAGGGTCCCTGTCCCTAGCTACCTCGCTTCCTTCTCTCTCCTCACAACCACCAGCAGCTAAACCAGCCCTGGGCAAACTATGGCCTGCGGGCCGGCCCATTTGAAATGAATAAAACTAAAAAAAAAAAGACCGTATCCTTTTATGTAATTGTGGACGAAACGGGCCACACGCTGACCTGACAAGCTCAGGGAAGGCCTGCGTGGCAGCCTAGCAGACTCAGAGACCTAAAATAACCACAAAGGATGGTCTGAAATTAAACTTTGACTAAAAGCAGTTATGGTGGGCAGTTATGTCCTAGGCCGGTATCCTCACTGACAAGATCAACTTTGATCCTTACTGAGCCCATTTGCCTTTTTGCCTCTAAGATAACATTCCTTTGAAGTGTCTGGGTAACTTGTAACTTCCCTTTTTCTGGAACCCCTGGGGCACAACCAAATGTTCTGGGCGCCAGGGCAGATACTACAAATTCCTTCATTATCATGTTGATTGGTCCTGCACCCACCTAAGTATGTGTCCATCATTTTACTTTTTATCCTATCACAGAGGTTTCCCCCGCTTCGCTTAATCCCACCTCCTTAAATCTGTCACCAATGAATTTCATGTATAAATATGAATGTAACCCTGCCATTCTCCGGAGCACTATCTCAATTCATTGAGGTTCTGCTTCCCGGCATATGTCCACAGTTTGGCTCAAATAAACTCACAAAAATTCTTTACAGGTTTCAATGGTTTTTTACGTTAACATAATGATGTTTACTTTGAATTTATATTAGTTCACCCAAACACTCCATCCATGCTTTTGTTCCGGCCCTCCGGTCCAGTTTAAGAACCCATTATGGCCCTCGAGTCAAAAAGTCTGCCCACCCCTGACTAAACCATCACAGCTTATTATTGGCGATTCCATAATGTTTATTGAAGGGAAGACTCCAAAAAGTCCTCATAGTAAAGCAACTCATTGACCAAAAATTCACTTAAGAACAAAACTGAGTTAAAACAAACAAACAAACAAAACAAAACAAAACCTGAACTGGCATCTCCTGGAAGGCCCCTGGGCAAGGCTGTCTAGCCCTATGGACCCTTCTCTGTTACTGACATTTCCCCCAGCCAGCACCTGGCCCTGAATCAGACAGCGCTTTTCTGCCTTCAGAGCTCAGCGCTTCCCATTGTTCTCTGCTCCTTTCTTCCTTCCCCAAGTCAACGCAGGATCTTCAGGACTGCATTGAAGCCAGAGGCACTGTGATCTTAATCTTCAAAGCCATCCAGCTTGGCCTCTGGCTGGAATTTGCATGGCAGTTAAAGGAAGGTGAATTGGGAGGCTGGCTCCTTTGATACCCAAATGCTTTTCTTTCTTTGTTCTGATGGTACAACTTTGAAAGGAATTCCAGATGAGGAAAATAATTCTACATTGTTTAGCTCTGTGCAGTCACTGTGGCGGCTCAGGGCATTTGCTTCAAATAGGAAGCTTGTGGCTTGTCTTCAATAGAGGTCAATTATTCAGTGTCAGACTGGGCGCTTTAAAAGATGAGCCACAGCCCTGGGTGGGAGCCATGTGTGAAAGCAGGAAAGAGGCAGAAGGAAAGTCAGCTACACAGGAATCCTAGGCCCACTCCCCTCACCTCCTCTTTCAGGAGCACTGTGCAGTCCACACAGGACGGGCCACAGAGGGTGGGACACCCAGCGTGGAATTAAAATGTGGCTCTGTGTTCAAAAGGCAGCAAAGAGGCGCCGTTAGAGGAACTGAAGTCTAAAGGAGTTTCCTTCTCTCTCTCTCCCTCTCACCCCTTGTCCCTCCCCCTCTGCCTCCCTCTTCCTCTCTTCCTCTACCTCTCCCCTTGTCAGTGTGTTTCCTATGGGCTAGTGAGTCATTATGTGGGAAGAAGTTAGACAGACAAGAATAGAGCAAGGACAATTGGCCAGGTACAGAAGGTCACAAGGGCAGAAAGGCCCGGGCACCCAGCAACAGGCAAAACTGAGAAAATAAGGACCTCGCCCCCAGGGTGCCCTTTCTTCCCTGACTATCACTGGTCATGGGTGTTAGGGTCATGGGAGGAGGAACACAGGAGACCACAGTGGTGAGGGATTATGAAGCTATTAGGTCATCTGGAGACCAGATGGGCTGAGCTCCTGAATGGCACCAGCCTCAGGGATGGGGAGTCAGAGATTTTAAAGGACTCTAGGCCGGCTTTTTTGGCGGGGAACTCTCTGGGCAGGTCTGGATCCTGGGAAAGTCCGGAGGAGAAATATAATGGTCTTAGCAAGTAGAATGTGGTCTCAGTGAAAGGGAATGTCCTCTGTGAAGTGGTCTAAAGGTCAGTTCCCAGGGGAGGGGCTATCGATTTGATTATTTGATCAGACCTAACAATGGGGTTTGCACCCTCTGACTGTTCCTCCCTAGAGATCACATCTGGGCCTCCGTTGTGTTTCAGCTCCAGGCCCAGAAAAGCAGCAACTCTGGGCTGGTGATGCCAGGGCCAGTGGCATTGACTAAGGACCCTCTCCCTGGCCACCAGTCAGTGGAGAGGGAAACGCTAGGGCTCACTATCTCCCCTGACCTGGTGATTGGCTGGTGCACTTGTTGGCGCCTCTTTCCATGTCTTTGCTTAGGAAATGATTATTGAATGAGCGCCCCCAAGGTTAAGCAGGTATTTTGTGGGGTGCTGGGGATACAAAGCTTAGTCGAACAGGTACGATCTGCCCCCCCTCCCCCCACAGGACCTTGAGAAGCACAGAGAAAGCAGACAACCCACCGCACATGAAAATGTCATGGTGAATCGTAATGAGCGCTGTGCACGAACCAGCCCCAGTACTTTAAACGTCTCTGACTGGTGGCTCCGTGGTCCTGGGGACAGGCGGGCATTGGGAAGGACAGAGGACAAGGACCCCATGTTTAGGTTGGAGTCTGCCTGCAGGAAGTTCTGGGTCTGCAAGTGTGGAGGAAGGTAAGGTTTCTGGAGCAAACAGCAGAACCAGAAACCCCTGCGGTGAGGGGGAGCAGGCCCTGCGTGGCGTCCGTAACCTTCCCCTCCAGGGTCACCTTCTATTGGATTCACAGGTGACGCTGCCGCCAGCGAAGCTGCAGTGGTGAGAGCCAGGATGAGCGGCTGGTCCTTGGGTGGGGCTCACGCAGAGCAGGACTGGCCAACCTTTCCTGTGGTCAGTCCAGTAGTCTCAGAGGCATAGATATAAAACAGACAACTGTGCTCCAATGAAATGCTAGTTACAAAGGCAGGGGGGTCGTCGGGGGTTTCAGCCAGAACCTGCAGACCCTGCTACAGAGGGTGTCCGCCCACCTCACTGGTCCTTGGCCTCTCGGTTTCCCATATAAACCAGCAACCAAACACAATACAGAGTCACTGAGAGGAGCAGTCACGGTCGGTCATGACTCAGAGCAAAAGTCCTCGTCGTCACCCTTCTCCAAAGGCTTTCTACCCACCCAAGCAACCGCTGCTTTTCAGGAGAGGAGGGAACATGAGATTGCCAAAGGGAGTGAGGTCAATTTCAATAAGGATGGGAGCACTTGGGAAGCGGGCGGGGTGGAGACAGGTGGGCCAGCAGGAGCAGGCGCTGACTCATTAACTGGGCGCGGGCGCCTCTCCTGCCTCTGTGCCTGGCTTTCCCACAGGCTCCGGGCTCCTGGCTGGCTTTTGCACTGCAAGCACCTCAGAGAAACAAAGGAGGTCAAACTGCATCTCTTTATTAGTTGTTATAGCAACAAAAAGAATACTGCAGAGGCGATGAAAATGCCACTGGGGAGCCCACTTCTGGAGCTGCAATTACTTGTCCCCTTCCCGTGTGTGACCAGAGCATGGGGTCACAGTGGCACCTGTGTGACCGGAGGCCTGCGCCTCCTGGCATCCCACTCTCCCTGCTGACTCCAGAAGCTGTCTCGCTTAAGAACACCTTACCGATCGCCTCTGGGTGCCAAGGCCCAGCTAATGGGAACTCTCTATTTCTATCTCCTGGAGGTTTCCTGAAATGGAGTGCATACCCACCTGTATGGAAAAACCTAGAAACAAGGATTGAAAATGTAGATTTATGGGTCCCCCCAGACCTACTGAGTGAGCATCTTTTGCCAACATATGATACCTAGAGCTCAGAGAGCAGAGTGTGGGTGGCAAGATCTCACTTAGCACAGATGTAAGCACATTGATGTCACCAGGTCCTGCCGCGGCTGAGTCAGATCACCAGATATTGAACCGAAAAGCTGCTTTAAAATCAGCTAACTTCCTGGCTGGTGTGGCTCAGCAGTTGAGTATCAACCAAAGCTCTAAGAGGTCACTGGTTCAATTTCCGGTCAGGCCACAGGCCAGGTTGCCTGTTCGATCGCCAGTGGTGAGTGTGCAGGAGGCAGCAGATCAATGATTCTCACTCATCATTGATGTTTCTATTTCTTCCTCTCCCTTTCTCTCTAAAAATCAATAAATATCTATATACTAGAGGCCCAGTGGCCCAGTGCAAGAAATACGTGCACCACCCCAGGTGCAGCCAACCAGGGAGGAACCACGGGAGGTTGGCTCTAGGGCATGTCTGGCCCATTTCACCCAGTCCTGCCCTGCCAGCCACCTTCTAATTAATTTTCATTCAGTGTGCATGAATCCATGAATATATATATATATATATATATATATATATATATATATATATATATTTAATCAGCTGTTGACTTTCATCAGAAGATGGGCAGCCTTACCTCCAATCTTGAACCCAAAAGAACTTAAAACCTCTATATGAGTGAAAAATGTTGTCATCTTCATTGAAATCTGAAAATGGATGTATTTTATACTGGAACTACAGGAAAGAAGATTTTGTTAAGAGTTAGTGCAGCCCTGGCCAGTGTGGCTCAGTTGGTTGAGCATCGTCCCATGCATGGAAAGGTCACTGGTTTGATTCCACGTCAGAACATATGCCCAGGCTGTAGGTTCAATCCCAGGTAGGGAGCGTGCAGGAAGCAACTGATCAATGTTTCTCTCTCTCTCTCTCCCCCCCCCTCACCCTCTTTTTCTCTCTCCCTCTCTCAAATCAATAAACATATTTTTAAAAAAAACCTGTTGGTGCAATATTTGCCTCTCAAAGTCAAGACTGTCCCAAAGAGGAATCATAAAATGTCTCTGTACAAATGTGTGTTCTCTTGCCTCCTGTCTGTTTCCTGAGCAATTGGCTGAAACGCTTCAAGCCCTTGGGTTGGCCGTTGCTCCTGCTTTTTTCACACTGTGTTTCCAGGAAAACCACCACACAGCCAGTGCACCCACCACACCCACTAAACACGTGGGAAATGATCGGATGGACTTCAGAACCCGGCTTTCCCACAGAGGAGGCATCTTAACCATGCCTGCGTTCTTCTGCCTTCAATGGAGCAAAAGGCCTTCTCAGGCTTGAGCATGGAAGTGGAATATGAAATTTATTCCCATATTCCCCACCCTGCCTCCCGACAAAAAACTGTCATTTTTCTCAGTGTATAATTAAAACAGAAACAGCAACTATGTCTAAGAAAAAATCCCATAGTTTGATCCCCAGATTTCAGTGTGTTTGCAATGTTGGCCTAAGTGCATTAGGATGTAGTTTATGTACAAATCCACCACAGCTTAGAAAAATCCCTTCCTCCTCACACTTGTGTGTTCACCACTTAGCTTGGGGATTAGCAAAAGAAAGATGACATCATTGCCAACCAGTTTCCCCTCAGGGAAGGCCAGAAATGGAAGTGTTTACGTTTCTCCTGGCTTCTACCAAAAACCTGGAACTAATAAAAGACAGCATTGAGGTGCTATCATGGAGAGGAGGGATTGGCGAATGCAGCTTGGGCCAACCCAGCCACCCCTATGGGTTTATGTATTGTCCGTGGCTGCTTTTGCGATACAATAGCAACAGAGCCACTTGACACCCGAAGCCTGAAATATTTATATTCTGGAGTCAAAATGCCTGGGTTCAACCGTGAGGCTACTCAGCAGTAACTGGGAAAGTGATTAAACAAGGAGGCTATCAGACTGGGTGGCGCTAATGCATTGTTAGCGCCTGAGCTAACCGAAAGATAATGCAAGGAAAGGAAACTTAAGAACAACTGACCACAAACAGCCAGCTAGGCTTTCCCAAGTAAGGTAACCATAAAGTCCTCATCCGTGCTTTGCTTTCAGCCGCATCTTCTGTCTCGAGACCTCTCCCCAAGCCCGTCTTTGGAGCGCTCCTAACCAGCTTTTGTTTGGCACTGCCCATATCAAGACGATGTAGGCTCAAATAAACTCTGACAATTTTTTAATGTGCCACGGTTTACCTTGAACAGAGCTCAGAAATGTTGGGCATATTCTTCAGATTATTAAAACTCCTTAAGGCTCAGTTTCCTCATCTGTAAAATGGGAACAATAATTACACTGACCTTCTAGAGCTGTTGTGGGGATCCAATAAGATGACACAAGCAAGGCACCTGGAATAGTGCTGAATGGAACATAGAAGCTATGTGGATAATCTAATAGAACCCCAACTTGTGTGTGTGTGTGTGTGTGTGTGTGTGTGTGTGTGTGAATGTTTCTTTTTTTAGAAGTCCTAAAAGAGGATCGACTTGTAGTTAACCATACTCAGCATCATTTCTTTACACATTCATTAGCTTTAGACTTGCTTCAGCAAGTCTGACTTTCCTTAAAATTATCATTATTTCTTTAATTCCATTTTCTTTATCTACTTCTTCAACTTAATCCCCCACGTGGGCTGCCAAGGCCCTGGACTCAGGGAGGACCTCTTAAGAGACAACTTTAGAAGAAAATAAGAGCCAGGCAGAGTCGGAAAAGGAACAGTGAGTGAATTATGCAATGTGTGTGCAGAACCACGTCTTTGCAAGATGAATAGGTATGCACCTGGGAGGAGGAGGAGGAGGAGGAGGAGGAGGAGGAGGAGGAGGAGGAGGAGGAGGAACAAAATGATGTGAAAGTTGCTAAAACACAAATGCGTTCCAGCCAAGCCATTGGCACCAAACCATTTCCATATCCTTAATCCTCCAATGGATTCTTAGCTCAGTGCAACCTTCCTTTCCCCCATATTTCTGCCCCCCCCTCCCCCCCAAAAAAACCCCATCCTGACCATGCGTGTTCACGGAAGTCCCAGGTAACTCTGATCCAGGAGGTTGTCAGCTGGGCAAGCTCGGGTTTTAGCAGGGCCTTTGGGACTTCGTGGGTCAATCTCTATTGGGGGAAGTTGTATACTTTTTGAAAAAAGCACAAATGAAAATAATCTTTTTGCCCTGGTTGGGAAGCTCAGTTGGTTAGAGTGTCCTCCTGATACACCAAGGTTGTGCATTTAATCCCCAGTGAGGGCACACACGTGAAGCAACCAATGAATGCATAAATAAGTGGAACAGCAAATCAATGTCTCCTCTCTCTCTCTCTCTATCTCTCTCTCTCATCAATTAAAAAATAGAAAATAAACCTTTTTACGGCTCTTTCTTGAAACTAGCAAAATTGTATTTTTTTTTCTAGAAAACACAAGATAATATTTTCTGGTGAAAAATCGCCATTTTGGAAGGGCCTAGCCCTGTGCCTGGTGCTGAGAAAATAAATAATCACTATTAATTTGCCTCCTTTAGAAAGACTTCTATCCCTAGGATGGAAAGTGATTTGTCTATCCATTCATTCAACGTGTATTTCTCAAGCGTGAGTTGAGCCAGGCACCGCCCTAGGGCCGGGAAACAGGAACGCCAGCTGTAGAAGGGAAAGTGCAGCCCACCCAGGCCAACTTGACCTTGAGAGATGCCACGAGCACTCTTAAAAAACATAATGTCCCATGCAACACACTTAGACTAAAAACTATTCATTGTGTATCTGAAACTCAATGTAATGGGCGTCCTCTATTTTACCTGGCAACTACACTGTGAACAGAGGAGACAGATACCTGGCCTGTTCTCTCCAGCCTGAGGCGCCCACAAGAATCAACTCCCCAGTGGGAAAACCTGGGGAAAAGCGAGGCCTTCCCTCTAGAAGTGCGTCTCCCCTGGGGCCCATGGAGCAGCCGCCCTGAATGGTCAGGGCAACCTTACTTCCTTGTCGAACTCTCTACAGTTAAGGTCCTCGGAGACAAGTCCCCAGGCTCCAGCCAGCACAGCCCCGAGCTGGCAGGTGCTCTGACCAGTTTAATGAACGAGAGTGATGCCCAACTGTGCTCAGGGTGAAGAATGCGCTTTTATTTTGAAACGGGTGACGAAGGTACTTCAAACAAAATGAAGGCTTGGAAAAAGGCAAGAGGGACAGTTGTGTGAGAAACGTTCACCCCATAAAGAACACTCCAGGGTCCTTAGAAAAGTTATTTCTTAACAGAATAAGTGAGAGTGAGCGGAAGCCCTGGTTTAAACTAACTGGCGACATAGTGAAATGCAGTCGCCGGTAGCTAACCAGACCGACCAGGTATGAGTAACCCAGGCACCGAGGACACACAGGTAACAAATAACAGGGGGCATTTTATTGTCAGTGCCGACTGTGACACAACTGAGATGCAGAGGGGAAATCACAAGGACCACAAAAGGACTGAGAAGTGCAGGGGACAGGGATCGACCATAGAAAACCACGTGTGGGTTGACTCCTTTCTGTCCGGCTGTAAAAGAAGTCGGAATCTGTAGAGCATGTTTCAATTACGCTAAGGGGGCTTGATTTTTCTTTTCTTTTTTTTTTTTTTAACAAAAGGAAAGAACCAAGGGGAGAGAAAGAGAGAAAGACAAGGATAGTATTGCAGTTTCCCAGTGACCACACGACTAGGCAGGGCCCGGAGCTTCCTTCATCCTTCTCGCCGCCGTCCCGTGACCTCCGGTGGATCCGTGCGGACGCCTCCCACGCGTGTCACTCACGTGCTGGGCAGTCGCTGTCAGTGCTCGGGGCGGTAGGCGGGGAAGGTCTCTGTCCGATGAAGCTTCAGAGGACTGGCGACATCTTTTCCAAAAAGAATGTGAGAACAGCGGTTACATACGTGTCCAGAAAGCCCACCTCCAGATTAGCTAGCAACACGTGTCTATGGAAGAGAAGTAAGTATCATGGTCCCCACTCACAGTGATTTGCAAATAAGACTCATGGGAGATGACATCATTAACATATCATTTGCATGTGGCCTTTGCCTGGGGCTATAATCAGATAACTGATTATTTTCCTCGATTTTTCTTTCTCATTAACTCACAGGGTATTTAGGAAAATTGAGATGGAATCATGGGACTGTGGAAACTTGACGAGGACATTCTTTGTAAACCTGACCAGAAGTAAGACAAGTTTATACTTATAACCAGGAAAACTCGCTGCAAAGGAGGACTTCTTAAAACCCATTTGATCTTTATGATTTCAGGGTGAGGTTCCAACCAAGAAAGATGAGAAATCAGGAAGTTAAACACGCAAGGCGACGGTCAGCCCTCTGCGACATGGGCGTGGCAAACTTCTTCCACGCAGACCCAGGTGCTACATGCTTAGATTTCACAGGCTGTGCACTGGTCTTATGGCAACTCTGCTGTCTATAGTGCGAAGGCAGCCGCAACTACCAGGGATCGAAGGAGTGGGCGTCGATGTTCCATATATCTCTGTTCCCCTAATCAGAGAGCAGCTGCAATCCCCCCAGCCAGCCCTAGTTTGCCAGTATCTGCAGAGATAACTGGATTTCATAGAAAACGAGAGGTTTTACTGCCGCCTGCTGGTTAAGGTTACCCAGACCCAAGAAATGCACACTGTGGGCAGGTAAAGGTCAACCTGAGCAGAACAAGCCTGGCCTGGAGCAGGGCACTCCCGGGAGCCAGAGGCAGGGGTCAAGCCTGCACCATCCCGGAGAGAGAGCACCGCAGCTCCACGGGCACGCTGCCCGCCCAGTCACTCAGAACCACGCTGTGTTCAAGCCCTGGCCACACAGGAACATTGATGGAGCCCGGGGGCTTGCTCATTCCCCATTTATTTCATGACCACAAACAGCCCTGCCTCCGGCCGACCTCATGCCAAGCCCGTTTGTGCCTCCTCCAGAGACGATCCAGGACGAAAGGAAACACCATGGGTCTGCTGAGCCGTGAGGTCGCAACCCCCAAACAAAAAGGAAACAAATCACGGAGTCGGTATCCGCATGCCTCAAGTGTGCACCGGGAGAAAGTTATCTAGCTGGTCAGGTGGTCCCTGGCACTCAGCAGCAGGGATTAGTACAGAACCCTTGAACTTGAGAACATCCTACATCCCTTCTTCCAGCCTCCCAGCCATCACGAATGCATATTCTATTCCCTTTGCCTACACACATACACACATGCAATAGGAGGTACACGGTGTTCATGAGGTTACAAGTAAGAATCCAGGTCTAGTTTTGTAACAGCCTGGTAACATTTCCCGCAGGAAGCAGCCAGCGTGCAACAGAATTAACGCAACAGCCACGTCCTCCCTCAGATGCAGAGCCTCTCTCTGTACCGTCAACGGCAGCTCCGTAGGCTCCGGGTCTGCGAGGACAGCGACTGATGGCATCCACCTGGGGTCAAGCCGACTGAAAGCACCTGTGGCCTCTGCCATGGGCTCCCGGCGTCTCTCCAGCTGCTGTGAACACTGTGCTTAGCTCAAAGCCAGGAACTGGATGGAAAGATTCTCTCCATTCTTCGCAGTTCGTGGAATGGTCACAAGCTGGCACTGCCCTGGGCCCCACCTGGGCGCAGCCCCGCTCTCTGGCCTGGGCAGGTCAAGGCACATTGAGATGTGCTTGCCACTGTTTACATCACTGTGGACTTCTCAGGAAGGGGCTCATTTCTCTGCTCTGCTGGAGAACGGAAGGTGGTGCTGGCCTGGATTCTGCCCCCGCGCACAGCATGGCGGACCAGAGGGGACGCAGCTGCCCCTTGCAAAGGAGGCATGCGGTTCACCAGGGCCCGCTGCCCCCCTTCTGCCCTGACCCTCTGGGGTGGCCCCGGGTGCCTATAGACAGGCAAGTTTCAGAGCCTGGTTTCTTTGTCATCTGCTCACGATCACTCAAGTCTTAATCTGTCTTCCGTCTTAAATGCTGCACGCACGATGACAGCGACTGGGCTAGAACTGATTGAAACACAATGTTAACTTCTCCAAAGCAGCCACATACTCCAAGAATCTGTGGTCCTTACAACACATATGTAAACCACGTGGAGGAGCCAGTCCTGTGGCAGTGATATTTCCATAGCAGGCACATGCCTGTGAGACAACCATGGCGGCAGAATGTCTACCACAGACAAGGCCCCCTGGTAAAAGAAGTAGCCTGGACTAGTGTCAGAACCCTGGAGTTCATGCCACCCCCTCCACTCACTAGTCATTTGATCATGAGCAACTACTTGAACTCCAAGCATCTGGGTTTCTGCCTTCATTGAAACAGAGACGGTAGTCCTGTTCTTGCCAATTCAAACTGTCGCTGGGAGAAGCAAACAGTACCTGGTTGCCTGCTAGCGCCCCTATGCACCAGCCACGCTGCCTGCTCTCTGCTCTTTGAACCTGCCAGCTGGCTTCTGTCTCAGGGCCTTTGCACTTGCTGCCATCACTAGGGAGGCCAATTCTCCCTCACCCTCAGTATGGCTGCCTCTTCTCAGACGTCAGATCTTGGGAGAAATGCCACAGCCTCCTGTGACCACCCGGTCTAAAGAGGCCCCTTTATCATCGCCCCTTCCCCCCAAATCAACAGCTACACCACCTCACTATTCTCTATTACAAACACCTTCTTTTCAAAGTGACATGTGTCAAATTTGAAATTAAATATATTTAATTATTGGCAATGATCTCTTTTGGACTATAAGCTCTAGGAGGGTGGAAACATACCTATCTAGTAGCCCCAGCATATCTCCACCACCTCGCTCGGTGCTTGGCACAAAGGAGGTGCTCAATAAACACTTACTGACTAAATGAATGAGTGAGTGAATGAATAGAGAGGTGAAAACCTCAACTATTTACTAGATCGGGGATCTCGGACACATTAGTAACGCTTCTAATTTTCAGGTTCTTCCCAACTAGTGGGAATAACATACTCTCAGGGGCTGTTTTAAGGATGAAATCAGATCACATGTCTTAAATGCCTCATGCAACACAGTAGGTCTTCGAGAAAGGGTTGCTTTCATAAAGATACTCATGGAGAATGTCTTGTCTCCCTTGGAAGGAGCAAGCCTGGCCTTTCACTAGTGGATATGTTAATGTTTGTTTATGTGAAAAAGGAAAGAGGGGCTTCATGCTCAGTAAATTTGCACATGTCTGCTTTAAACAAGGCTAAGAGATTCGTTACTGCAGGACACCACAGAGCCTTGAAAATGCTGACCTGCATGCTGAACCTTGGAAAAGAGAATGAACACGCAGCATGTCCCCCAAACCCATTGGGCATCAGTACTGCCAGGGGGAGGGTGAAGACGGCACAGAACACAACTGGTAAAAAACAAGTCTGTGTTACGTTGTGCAATGCATTCCTAAAAGAACCTCCTGAGTGCAGTTTCATGATAAACCTCCTTGACATGTTGATTCTATATGTTCCTGAACATAGAAGAGAATTTCTACATGGACCCTGGAAAATGGGATGAGAGAAGGTGTGATAGTGGATTAAATGCATCTTACTGTGTGTGGCATGCATCACAAACGGTAATAATAAAGTGGCAATTCCAAGGTCAACCAGAAGGTGGTGCCAAAGGACTAGATTTAGGGAGGAAATGAAAAATTTCTCAAATCCGATAAATTCCCCCATAAGGGTTAGTATAATCTCCAAGATTACACCAGCCAGAGAACTTACAACTCATAAATACCAGCAAAACAAGAAGGAACTATGTACCACTCAATTTTACCATGTGGCACACAGAGCCATAATGTCATTAACTTTTTCTAATTTCTCTAATTCATAATGTCACTAATTTTTTCCAGGGGTGAAGAAGGCAAATGGTATAGCTGGAAAATAGATAAACTTAATTCCATTTATTTGCCATGGAAATTGCGATCCCTGATAACCAAGATAATTTTAGATAGTCTGTGAACAATATATATATATTTTTTTAATTTTAGAGAGAGAGGAAGAGAGATTTGTTGTTGCACTTATCTATGCATTCACTGGTTGATTCTTGTATGTGCCCTGACCAGGGACGTAGCCTGTAACTTTGGGGTATCAGGACAACACTAACCAATTGAGCTATGTGCCCAGGGCAATGAACAATATTTTTATAAGGGAACGAGTTGCTGGTAAATTGTGTCCCATACAACACAGGCCACACATTGATACTGTCTCAAGGAATACCGGCAACTAAAGAACAATCCACAAGGTAAAGTGAAAGGGTCAAATCTACATAGAACACACAGGTGAGGAGCTACGCCAGTAAACATGGGTACAAATTAAATAGCAGCATGAAACACATTTAGGCAAATTCCTGCACAAGTAGCAGAAGTGTGTGAAAACGAATCACTGGGTGAAATAACCAATACAACATCTACAGCAAACACCCCCCTGCCCTCATGCACAGGAGCAGCCCGAGATCAGAGGCAATTTCAGGGAGTGTTGCTGGGCAGACAACACAGGAGAAAGGTAAGGATTCTAATAAAAAGCTGTATGTTCAGTGAAGAGCACCGTCGGCAGCAAAAAAGCCAACAGTAAAAGTTTTCATTACGGTCTCCAGAGCCCCGCAGTTGTCGCCCACAGAGCCGGACAAGCATCGTCTCTGCAGGATCCCAAGCACTCACTCTCCCTCCCCCATTGACTCCACCAGAAGCTGAGCTACCCGTCTCTCCAAATGACTGTTCTGTGCTCCTTTGAAACATCTGGACCCACGAACTTGAACCTGACTTTACAGTAATAGCTCATTACTTTTGAGTGATGGGTGAAAGGATAATAAAACATAAACCTAACTGGACAGGGATGAAAGCCGGACTTCCGTGCGACGCTGGTTGGTTTGTGGCCTGTATCTTTGATACAAACAACGCCGGGAGCTCCTGGAAGAGGGTGCACTTCTTTCTCGGCCGTGATGGTTTGCATCTCGGCTCCATTCCACAGGGGATGCCGCCACTTCTCTCGTCTCGGAATTTGTGGAGTAAGAGTCTTTGAGGGTCACCCCGGACCTGTCTGCTATGCATGGGCCTCCCAACCACCAAAGGCAGCTCTGTGCATGGAGGTACGTTTGCAAATTGTATTGTTGTTGTTAAAAAAAACTGTGACTGTGTGCTGCCAAACAGATGTATCCAGATGTAAACCCTGTGGGGGTAGTCATAGATACCCTGGGTGCACATAAGCCATATGCTTACAGTACCTAAAACATCCTCCTTCATTTAAAAAAGATTTTAAAAAACATTACTATATTATTATACATTCAGAAACCTGAGAAGACCCTTCGCCTGAAATGATTGCTCAGGAATGTGCACTTACGTTGGTTAAGGATAGTTGGATTAGCCAGAGATCGGAAAGTGAGCGTGCTCTTCATACAACAGTTTCTGTCCAGATTGTCCCGAGGATTTTGGAACTCTGGGATATTGGCTATTAAATTCAGAAACTGCAACTTATTTAAGTGCTCCTCCCCTCTCAGGGCATCTTTGCAGACACGGTGTTCTAGGGAAATGATTCATGCACACTGTATTTCAGGACTTAAAGCAATTTCCTCTCTATGACGCCTACATCACCTTGGTTCTCCACTTCCTTTTGCATTCCAGACACCTGGAATCTAAGAAGATGTTTCCTTTGTGTAAAGATTGTGTAGGTATATGTAGAAAGTCAGGCTATACAGCCATTCAATAGGTTTATGTGAGTGTAAGTTCATATGCTTTGTCTTATTGCATATTGGAAAAATATAATTGTTATAACAGCTTAAAAGACAATGAAATACACTTAAAAATAGATGTATTTAAGGAGATGAGACTGAACAAAATTGAATATATAGTGTAAGTGGCACATATAGGGCAATGCTGAGATGATGGAACTCAGACATTGAAGCGTCTCTGAAGATGATACAGAGCAGATGGCAGTTGTGCCAACATGACCTCGCCCGACTCTGCGTGTGACCCTAGCAGGTGAGCGCATCTGTCAGCCGTTTAGCAATGCAGCCGCTCGCTCACGCACCCAGCACTCAGTGGTGTTTCTGAGCGCCTACCAGGTACCGTGCTCCCTGCTAGTGACAGACTAAAGTCATAAGGACTAAAATGCAACCGCCTCGGTGCCCTCTTCACTCACACACGGCTGCTCCGTGCCAGGCAACGGGAGAACCAGTGATGAAGGCGAAGGAAGGCCCGGCTCCCTTGCCGCCTGGGCACCACTGCCTCCTGCAGGAGCTGGCCGCGAGCAAGAGGCCCACAATGCATACGAAGTGGAAACTGATAAGGGCAATAGGAGAGCGAGTGCCCTTGTCCGCTCCTGTGAGTCACGTCACCAGAGATGCCAGCGCTGGTGATGATAAAGTCTGGGAGCCCTGGAGAGGGACCCGGAAGAGCCCCTGGGGAGGAATGGCCAGCAGGAGGGGCTGGGGGCGGCCGGTGACCAGGCTCGGGGATCAGGCACCTGACCTGAGCCCACTGTTCCCTGAGGTCACCACTCATTGTGGAACTGAGGGGCTCGGCAAGCGCCTCCTCTGAGCGAGGCGCCGTCCAGCGTGTGCCCTCTGGGTTCTGGCCTCTTGCTCCCCATCAGAGAAGTTCTCCATCAGGGTACCCCCAGGCCTCTCTATTCACAAATTGTACATGCACAGCTGTTCTTACCGACCATTAACATAAAAAGCTGCATCTGAAGGAGTGAGAAAACGCTGACGCCCTCCCGCACCTGGTTTGGAGACCCCGGCTTTGGAAGGGCTTTGGAAGAGGGGCGTCTCAGGATCTGCTTAGAGGTGCAGCAGAGTCCGCACCCAGGACTCCGCCCTCCAGCAGGTTCCTAAGCTGAGAGCCACCTGGAGGCTTGTTAACGCGGGGATGGTCTCCATCCTCAGAGTCCCTGACTCCTCAGGTCTGGGAGAGGCCCAGAAATCTAAGCTTCCAGCAGGTTCCCCAGGAACGCGGGCGCTGTCTGTGCTCAACCCACCGGACCCCCTGGCACCTGATGACGTACACACTGCTCAGCCACAGCCTCCGGCTCAATCTCTGCACTGTGAACAGTTTCCCCCGGACATTGTGGCAGACATGGTGCCTCGGGAGTGAGGTCCTGATGGACCCTGGCACCAGAGGAAGGGGCTAACCAGCCTGGCACCCAGCAGCAGTGAGTGCAGCAGAGCGCCCTCCCCAGGGCTGCCCGTGCTGGCACCCTCACCCACGGCGGTCCTCCCTCCCGAACAGTCTCCCTCCCACACACAGGCTCCCGCACACCAGCTCCCACCCACAGGCTCCCGCACACAGGTACCCGCAGCACGCGGGCTCCTGCACACCAGCTCCCACCCACAGGCTCCCGCACACAGGTTCCCGCAGCACGCGGGCTCCTGCACACCAGCTCCCACACACAGGCTCCCGCACACAGGTTCCCGCAGCACGCGGGCTCCCACATACAGGCTCCCGCACACAGGTTCCCGCAGCACGCAGGCTCCCACACACAGGCTCCCGCACACAGGTACCCGCAGCACGCGGGCTCCTGCACACCAGCTCCCACACACAGGCTCCCGCACACAGGTACCCGCAGCACGCGGGCTCCTGCACACCAGCTCCCACACACAGGCTCCCGCACACAGGTTCCCACACACAGGTTCCCACAGCACGCGGGCTCCTGCACACAGGCTCCCACCCACAGGCTCCCACACACAGGTTCCCACAGCACGCGGGCTCCTGCACACAGGCTCCCACACACAGGCTCCTGCACACAGGTTCCCACACACAGGTTCCCACAGCACGCGGGCTCCTGCACACAGGCTCCCACACACAGGCTCCCGCACACAGGTTCCCACAGCACGCGGGCTCCTGCACACAGGCTCCCACACACAGGCTCCCGCACACAGGTTCCCACAGCACGCGGGCTCCCACACACAGGCTCCCGCACACAGGTTCCCGCAGCACGCGGGCTCCCACACACAGGCTCCCACACACAGGCTCCCGCACACAGGTTCCCACACACAGGTTCCCGCAGCACGCGGGCTCCTGCACACCAGCTCCCACCCACAGGCTCCCACACACAGGTTCCCGCAGCACGCGGGCTCCTGCACACCAGCTCCCACCCACAGGCTCCCACACACAGGTTCCTGCAGCACGCGGGCTCCTGCACACAGGCTCCCACTCACAGGCTCCCGCACACAGGTTCCCGCAGCACACGGGCTCCTGCACACAGGCTCCCACTCACAGGCTCCCGCACACAGGTTCCCGCAGCACACGGGCTCCTGCACACAGGCTCCCACACACAGGCTCCCGCACACAGGTTCCCGCAGCACACGGGCTCCCGCACACAGGCTCCCACCACAGTTCCCAGGCAGTCGCCCGCACTCACCCTGCAGGCGGTAGAGCTGGCCTGTGCTGTGCTGCCGGGTGATGTGCTGCCAGTAGGCGCTGCGGGGCAGGGGCACCATGGTGCTCAGTGAGGCGGCCCGCTCGCTCATCTTCATCTGCAGCTGTCAAGGCAAGAACGGGGGTGTCAGCGACGTGGCTGAGCGGGACCTGACCGCCCGCGGGAACGCAGAGACCTGACCTCCAGACCCCTGGAGGCGACTCACGTCTCCATCGCTCAGCACCTGGTCAACGCGTACGCACATGCACACACACTGGATGCGTGGCCACTGCGAACCAGAGGAAGGCAGATTTAGCCAATGAAAAGGAAGGCCTGCATGTTGTGACCCTGCACACCACTGCTCTAGAGAAATCCATCAGTGCTCACTTGAGAAACCACCTGGGCTGTGGGAGCGCTCCGGGAGATGGACCTGCTTAGCATTTGTCCAGCACAGACTGGGTACAGGAAAAAATGGGGATATTATTATTATTACTATTAATTGCAATACCCATTTGAAGATTTTTTAAAGAAAACACCCTGCTTATCATGAGTCATCAGCATGGAAGTTCCAGGTATAATATCTGTACTGTGAGGGAGGCCTGGGTCCCGGGTGCCAGAGGGAAGCCGGTGCCAGCAGCCGGTGGAAGGAAGGCCTACTCTTGCACAAATTTCATGCATCGGGCCTCTGGTATATATATAAAAAGCTAAAGGACCATCTGACCATCAGACCAGCCAGTACCTATGATGCGCACTGACCACCAGGGGGCAGACGCTCAATGCAGGTGCTGCTGAGCTGCGGTGCCTTGGCAGCAGTGGTTCTCGGGTGACGTGACAAACCCAGAACCAGAGAGGAGGGAGCCCGATTCCTCGTGGGGGCTGGGTGATTCCACCTTCAGCGGTGGGTTATGTTGTTGCTGGGGCACTGTTGGTCCTGAATCTGGTTTACTGCACCCTTGTGTTTGCATTCCACACCCTGTACGCAGCATCATTGCAGAGTGCCCTTGGGACCCCTCAGGGGACGCTAGAGAGCTGATTTCGGCCAGATCCCCCTGGCCAGGCCAAGGGACCCCACCTGCCGGAGGGACCCTGCTCACTCCGCAGACACCTTGCCTTTCGAGTCACAGCATCACCCCAAGTGCACCACCCCAAGGAGGAACTGCGGGTTGGCTCCAGGGCATGTCTGGCCTGTCTCGCGCCAGCCACCACCCAGGACTGCCTGCATTAGTCCCTGCACCGGAGCCAGCACCATGAGCCGGAAGACCCAAGTGTGAGCTTTCTTTTTCTTCCCCCCCATCGCACTCCCCTGCCACTCTGCAGATGCCCTTTGAGCCATGGTGCCACCCCAGGAATTCTAATTAATTTTCTTTCAACATGCACTAATCCATGCACTGGGCCACTAGTAAAGAGATAATATTTAATAGAATAAGAATGTAATCTAGGAAAAACACTTGGGAAAGAGCCACCACTTTACTCACGACCTGACCATGGATGAGTCTGCAGCCCAGCGCTCTGGCTGTGCTTTTAGAAGCTTGTTGAGGAGGAAGTGGCAACAACGTCATGTTTCAGAGAGACCCTTACGAGGCCTGGCGCTCTCTTTCTCTCTCAACCCTTTGAACAAACAGCTCAGTTGATGAAAGGAGCGTTCTGTCTTCGGAGAAGAAATGATGAAAAGTCTTATTTCACACAAAAATGTCTGAATTCTCAAGAGTGAGAAGCCTGAGGAAGTGATTTGGTGACACGCTGAAGAGCAAAGTGTCAGCCTCATTTTTCTTTATTGTTGCAAGTAACTCTGATGCGGGATTCCAACAGCTATCGCAGGGGCTCGCACAGGCCCCATGCAGGCCACTGGCGGGAGTGGAAATTAACACTCCATTTGGAAGGAGTTAAAATTGGGTAACCTGGGATATCTCTTCCATTTTTTTAAACCTGATACACTTTTATATAGTTTGCTTTTCCTTTTAAATAAATACAGTGCTTTCACATTCAAAAGGAAAAATAAAAATTACCCTGACCATAATATGTTTAAGTAGAGTAATTTCTGCTATAATGTGATAAAACATTCCTGGGGAAAAATTCCCGTTTTGAAAATTGTTGGGGAAATCAGGTTATGGGAAGATCATTCAAAACATATGCCCATTTATCACCAAAGTCACTGTCACTCTGGGAGGCAGCCGGAGGTTGGGAGGTCGCAGGAACTAGAGAAAATGCAGGAGAATATCTGGTTGAAAATGCTGGCTGAGAAGTCCAGGCTATAGAGACAGGAGAGACTCTACCCCAGCAGTGGGTGCTGGAGCCCGTGTAGCCACGTGAAGGAAGGATGCCCCAGGCTACCTCTAGTCCCCAGCAGGCTGCGGGTGCTTGCGGTCACACTGTCCGCAGCTGCCACTTCTAAGTATTGGACAGTTCAGATGTGCACAGCCCGGGGAGAGGAAGTGAGCCATTCACGGGGAGCCACAAGGACGGTCCGCGGAAGGGAGTCAGCGTGTGAGTCGGGGCAGTCAATGTAAACATGTAGGAATAAGACTGGTAGGATAATGGGGGCGGGGAGAGAGGGCAACAAACACACAACTCTAGACCCAGGAAACAATGTTGTTGAATGCTCTGTTCACTGGTGTGTTCTCAAGCTCCCAGAGCCTGGTAGACAGTAGATGCTCAATAAATATTGTTGCGTGAAAGAATGAATCCAGCCAATGGTGTGGGTGAGCTTCTCAAACAGCTTGCAAAAGCCCACTGGGCCACGTTTCAGGAATTTTGTGAGTGCAGGCTGTTCAATACAGCCATCATTAAATATTAAGTTATATAAACTTACAGTTGAATAAATATATGTATATACCCATGTGTGTATACACACAAAGCTCACTTCCTAGTTCTCTCACTAGCCTATGCTCCTGAGGTCATGATGTTGACCCATTCCACTAGCAGTGTCAGTGCAAGATCCCACCAGGGAGGAGAGCAAGGCTTCCTGAAAATCTAATACTCAGACTGCCGCCCAACCAGCGAGCCATGCAAGCCTCTTCCTAACCAGCCACGTGACTCCTGATCTCCCCAGTGGCCTAAATCAACGGAGCTAACTGACTGGGTTGTTTTGATTGATTGATTGATGAGAGAGACAGAGACACAGAGAAAGAGAGAGTTTGTTGTTCCACTTATTAATGCATTCATTGGTTGATTCTTGTTTGTGGCCTGACTGGGGATAGAACCCACAACCTCGGGATATCAGTAGGATGCTCTAACCCACGGGGCTACCTGGCGAGAGCTGACTGATTGGGCTTTGAAAGCACAAAGATCGCTGTGCTAGCAGGCAGGGGACGTGACCACAGGGTCAGAGACCCGAGTTCCTGTTTAGGTTTTTCTCTGTGAGCTGTGGCATGGGACCCATGCGCCCCTTCTTTGAGCCTCAAAGTCTCCCTTCTCACAGCACTTCCCTTCTAAGGAGACAGATAATTAAACTAACTAAATAAAAGTGATCAGATTAGCATCAATAGCAGTGCGGTTCTGATCCATGCGACAACACGTGTGAACCCAAAGCATGATGCTGAGTGAGGAAGCCACACACAAAAGGCCACACATGTGTGATCCCATACATAGAAATGTCCACAGGGCAAATCCAGGGAGAGAGGCTAAATCAGTGCTGCCTGAGGCGGGTGATGGCGAAAGGGCACGGGTTTCCCTTTGGGGTGAGGGAATGTTCTGGAACTGACTGTGGGGATGCTTTCATCACTCTGAATATAGGCCAATGCTCTAACCACTGAACACCAGCCAGGGCGTAACATTTAAACTTGAGTGACAATTGACCAAAGCATGGTCCCCATCATTATCACTGTCAACAATGCAGACAGAGCCCTAATTGGCTTGGCTTAGTGGATAGAGCATCAGCCTGTGGACTGGAGGGTCCCAGGTTCGATTTCGGTCAAGGACATGTACCTTGGTTGTGGCACATCCCCAGTAGGGGGTGTGCAGGAGGCAGCTGATCGATGTTTCTCTCTCATGGATGTTTCTAACTCTCTATCCCTCTCCCTCTCTGTAAAAAATCAATAAAATATATATTTTTTAAAAAGCAATGCAGACAGAGCCTTTCTAAGACATCCCAATCCACAGTGAAGGGATGCTGATCACCAAGACTCTTCCATCAGAAGGATGGGCGAGTCGTATCCACCCCCCTTCTCGGAGGAGAAAAAATCCTAACGAGCACGTGCAGAGCTTCTGAGCGAGACAAGGAAAACAAGCGCGCGCCACCCCCCTCGCCACGCACCGCTGGTCCCTGTCCTCCGCGTCGGTCTGGCTGACACTATAGGTCGGAGACAAGGGCTGCGGAGCAGTGTGGAGTCTCAGCCACAGAACCACGCCACATCATCCTCTGGAATCTGACTGGTTCTGCGGCAGAGATTGTGTTTTTGGAAGCTGATCAGCACGACAGGAAATAATGGTTCGCCGCTGCAGTCAATCACGAGCACCAGATGGCGCGTTCGAGATGTGGGTCTGGATCCATTCGGGAGCAAGCATCCATCATCACGACACAATAATTCCTAATTCCATCCTCCGACTCCAACTTCCACAGGCTGCTCCTTCAAAGTGACTCAAGGGGGGGTCTCTGCCACAGCAACTTTGCATATGCAAGTCACATCGTCATTTCCCACCCACTCAACCTGATGAACAAGCAATGGCCCATGCAGCGGTCGCCAACCGGTGGTCCATGGACCACTGGTGGTCCGTGAGGTCCGAAAGATTGGCGACCGCTGGCTCAGGGTGGAGCTGAGTCAGAGTCTTGCCCACGCCTGGATGTCTGCTCAACCTGGGAGACTTCTAAAGCTTACCCAAGTCTGAGAGGCCTCTGAGAGCATATACAAGCCAAACTACTGGCTGTGGGGTCTATGGGTAGGTGTGCGAGGGTGAGTCAGAAGAAACAAGTCAGTCCACAAGAGAAGAAATCACACTGAGCTCCAAAGAAACTAGTCTCTCGATGTCTCTGTCTCTCATTCTACCCAGAACTCAGCCGTCTCACTCACACCGCCCTCCAGTTGCATGACAGCGTCCATTTGGCTTCCTGAGCTATGTTCTCATGGTCTGCCCACATATTCTCCTGTGAAAACAATACTGAAAATATCCTCTCCCTGTGCTTTCTGGACTCCGGGTCCGTGGTTCTTCAGCTTCAGAGAAGGACTCCAATATCTCATGAGTAGTAAATGTGTTTTGAACCGCATCTTACAATATTCGGTTTATTTACACAAAATCCAGACCAAACGTCTCCCTCAAAAGAGAACAGTAGCATAGACAATAGTTTCTAAGAAAATAGAAAATTAAGCATGTGTTTGTGGGCCACACAATCTGACGATTCTATGCTTCGGCGGTTTATCAAACACCAGCTTCTAAGAAGATAGAATTAAGTGTGTGTTTGTGGGCCACACAATCTGATGAATCTATGCTTCGGCGGTTTATCAAACACCCTGGTAAAGTGCTAGCAAGTAGATCTCGTCCGGTCGGGAGCTGGGAGTAATTTATGCCAGAACCACACTCGCTGCACTTTGGAGTCCTTGCTGCTTGATGAAGCAGGCTCCCTCAGTCAGTACAAACTGCGCCCCATGCTAATTGCTGCGCTAGTGGCAGGAACCAATTCCTCGCACAGCCACGCTGCTGTCCTTGATGGAGCTTTGTAATTATCTGGGGCAGCACTGGGGGTGAGAAGAGACTGTCCCAAGTGCAGGAGCCCCGCAGGCAGCTCTGCGCCCGCCTCTGCCCCTGCTGGGCAGTGCACGCCCTGCATGTTAGGGGAGGAAGGACGTCCTGAAAGGATCTAGTTTTCTCCCATGAGAGCGCTTCCCATGTCCCTGGCTCTAACCACAGGAAACCCTGTACACATATCCTGCTGAACCCGTCACCCCTGCCAGACTGCAAACACTACACTCAGGCCCCAGGTGCCCTGTGTTCTCCCTCTGATTCGGTTCCCACTGAGTCCAAGTCCTGGGCTATATGTCCCTGTCCTGACTCTTCACTTACTAATGCTAAGCCATGGAGCCTCAGCTTCCCCCTCTATCAAACGGACCTAATAACACTGCCAATAAAATGCAAAGTGTTCCCACATTTTGGAAGGCAATGTAGCGACACTTATTTGAATTAAAAAAAATACTTACACACTTTAATTCAGCAAGCCTACTCCTGAGTTTAGAAAATCCAGTTAAATAAAGTTTTTAGAAAGTCAGTCAAATAAACAGTATATAAAGGCACATATATTTGTCTATTGCAGTATTGTTTATTCTTGGCAAAAAATTCTGATATTCCCATAGACAGGCTTAATAAATTAATTTTCCATTGAGACTCGGGAATATCACGCAGTGATGAAAAAGAATGAATAAGACCAAGGTTGGCAGACTTTTCTGTCAAGGTAAGAAGTGGCTTTGCAGGCTGTACACTCTTTGGCCAACTAACCAACTCTTCTGCTCCACTGTGACAGTAACCATAACAATATGGCAATGAGTGGGCGTGAGTGTGTTCCAGTAAAACTTTACTTAGAAAACACACGTGACCTTTAACTATTTCCCCTGGATATTTACTACCGAGTGAGAAAACCGGGGGGGGGGGGGGGGTAGTTTTTAACTTGTGTAAAATGACCAGACTTTTGTAAAACCAACAATGACCCTCAAATACCCATCTTGTGTATGTGCCTACGTGTGTGTCTGTCTGTAGCTATGTGTATGGCATGTAGATACCTTTCTACACAGGATTGTATGAATACAGAGGAAAACCTGGGAAGATAAGTGTAACCTTCTAGATAAGATGCAGGAGTTGCTGGAAAGGGGAAATGAGGGGAAACACATGGGAACAAATAATGAAAAGAAAAATCGGGTATAATCATCACCAATATGGTCGTATTTTTGCAGTCAGTGAAATTTTACATACATGCATCTATGTAAAAACAAATTACACAGGATTCAAAACCCAACCCCTACCTCCAAGGAGAGCTGTGAAAATTAAACGAAATAAAGCGTGCAGACGCTCAGCACAGGCCAGATGGAGCTGCTAGCTCCAACTTTAATTATCCCTCAATTAGACTAAGCCTCCTAGCGCGGGTTTTCTGCTCACAGGCTCCCTAACAGCCCTGCCTTCCCCTCCCCCTTTCCATGAATTCTGCCCTCGGGTCTTCGGCACATTTGTTCACCGATTCCATCCATTTGTGTGCTCTGGGCATCATCTCTAGCCACACGCTGCGCTTGGGGCTGGAAACGTAGACATGAATCAGACACAGCTCCCCTCGTTCCAGAATGTACAGTGGACAGCAGAGAGCTGGTCCACAGCCCAGCTTCGATCCTGTTGCTACCAGCCTCCACGGTGGTGCTCCCTCCCGACAAAAGGGCAGACCCTCTTCTAAGCAGAGTGTTCCTTCCCCGGGCGCAGAAGACTCACTGCACGTGCTCTTGGACCTGGACCTGGTGTGATTCCTGGCACAGAGTAGGCCCTTTATAAAAAGCAGTTGAACAGCCCTGGCTGGTTTGGCTAAGTGGGTAGAGACAGAGCGTCGGCCTGCACATTGAAGGACCTACGGTTTGATTCTGGTTAAGGGCACATGCCTGGGTTGTGGGCCCGATCCCTGGTAGGGGGTGTGCAGGAGGCAGCTGATCAATGATTCTCTCAGCATTGATGTTTCTATCTCTCTCTCCCTCTCCCTTCCTCTCTGAAATCAATAAAATATATTAAAAAAAATAAAAAGCAGTTGAATGACTCAATCCCTGATGGATGGGTTGATTGACTTGACTGAATAAATGAATCATGAAGTGACTGAGAAACCTCTTTCACTACAAGTCAATGATGATGACAGCTCAGGTGACTTGTCGTCAGTAGGTGCCAGGAACTGTGTCCAGCTATGGCTTGTTTTATGCCACCTGACATAGCATGTGCCGATATAACCCCCTGTACAGAGGGGAGACAAATACCAAGGGTGGTGAAGAGATTTGCCCAAGGACACTGTGTGCTTCTCAAAGGAAGTACTACTGAGTGTATTAAGAAGACCTCAAAGGATGAGCTTGTGTCCTGGTCATAATGATAAAGACACCCGAATTTTATCTCCAAAGCTTAGAGAAATGGCAGCTGGCCAAGTGCCTGGGCTGTAAGGAGACGGGAACCCCTGGGCACCTTGAGGAACAGAATCGACCAGTGACTGGGACACAGGCTTCTGGACCCCGCGGCTCCCGGGCCTTCTCTCCTGTGGACACCGACTGCCTGCCACACGGTCTTTCTTGGCTTCCCACTGGAAACCTTTCTCGTGGGCGGCCTGATCCTGACTCCAGCTCTGAGCCATGAAACACCCAAAGCTCTCCTTCCTTTCTCCAACTCCTCTCCGCATTCTGACATTCACAGGAAAAGCAATGGGTATTGTTATCATCAAAATGCTACCCAGATATCACAGAATGTTATTGAACTGTCGAGGAACTAGAGTAAGCCGAGGCTTACTTCTTGAATGGGGAGAGGAGAGAGAGAGAGAGAGAGAGAGAGAGAGAGAGAGAGAGAGAGAGAGAGACTGCTTTCCTCCCCCGGAGAAAACACAGCAGCCAGTAGGTGAGCAGAACTCTGGCTGGAAGAACGCCTCCATTGTGGCTGTGGCTTCGATGAAGCAGACTGCTCGTGAAATCAGCCATTTGGGGCCAAATTTCCAAGCGCAGCATTTTGCTGAGTACCAGATGCACTCGAATGGTTATTTTCATGGGGATTGAAAGTGATTTGCATCTATTTAGTCAGAGCCATCTGAATTCCCAGCCCCTCGCATAAAACAAAACCACTGCTCCCTTTGCTTCGGGTAACTTTTTATGCCTCCTTGCTCAGAAGCCCCTCCCCCACCTGCACGTGGAGGCTGACACAGCAGGGACAGTTTCCCATGGCCTCATGAAGCAGATGTGCCGGGAACCTGGGCATTGCTGGGCATTGGAAGGGAACTGCAGTTGGTATTCTGGCTTCATTTTTCTTTTTCTCTACGCTCACAAAATTATCTCATTGATCCCCAGTTTGTTCATTCAACAAACTTTTAGAAAGAAAGCCCTGTGTCTGACCTTGAGTTTCTTACAGACACGGGGCGGGGGGCGGGGGGGGGGGAGGGAAGGGAGGCCTGGCCCCACCCCTGCAGGCTTAGCCACTCAGAGGTCAGCTTTTGCAGCTAAGATCTCATATGGGCAGATTGAACCTTTCAACGCAATGGCTCACACTCACTAAGAGCAGATGTTTTGGGGACAGGATGCCACAGGTGTGCCCGAACTGAGAGCAGTGGGTGGGATCCTATTACCTGTCCTGTGCTCACTCCAGGCACAAGCTCAGAGCGGAGGGGGCTGGTGGGCCTGTGCTCACTCCAGGCACAAGCTCAGAGCGGAGGGGGCTGGTGGGCCTGTGCTCACTCCAGGCACAAGCTCAGAGCGGAGGGGGCGGGTGGGCCTGTGCTCACTCCAGGCACAAGCTCAGAGCGGAGGGGGCTGGTGGGCCTGTGCTCACTCCAGGCACAAGCTCAGAGCGGAGGGGGCTGGTGGGCCTGTGCTCACTCCAGGCACAAGCTCAGAGCGGAGGGGGCTGGTGGGCACGGTGCCCCTGGCCCCAGAGATGGCTGCCGAGCGGGGACATCTGGCTCTGCCTGTGCGTGTTTTGGAGGTCCTGCAGGCGCCCCACCCAGCAGGCAGGGCCTCAGCTCAATGGCCGGTGCCCGTATAAACACCACCAGTGTCTTAGGAAAACAGCAAACAAGGGCGCTCAGCCCGGGCACCTGAATTCCTGGTGCTACCCATTTACTTCCCATTGCTGCAAGGCGAGTCTCTTCCCCCTGGCCCCTCCAGGCCAGTGGTGTCCTGAAGGGAGCACAAATGAGTAAAACCGTCTGGTTATTAAGACAACAAGAAAAGACAAGAACTATGAGACATTGAAGAGCATTCACCATCTCAAAATGGTAGTGGCTACTCCACTTAAATCAAGCGATGTTAACAGATATTCCTATTTTTCAAGAGGTAGAAATCTGCATTCTATGTGAAACCCATGTTAAACACTGGGAACTAATTTAATTTTCTAAAGATATCATCTGTGCCAATATTTTGCAGACGAAATAAAAAGTGGTCTGCATAAGCCTGCCCACCCCTACCCTCTAATCTCTGTCATCTGCCTCGCTTTCCCTGGCCTGGCCAATGAAGATGTCTCCCAGAGCTTCCTTGTTGCCTGGAGGTGAGCCAATAGATAGCTCTTCCTTCCCCCTTGTTACTCACAAAGTCACAAAATAAGGGAGGATTTGCATTCCACACTTGGACAGGTCAATAGACCCTTGGGTAGGGACCTAGTAAGTGGTCAGTTTCCAATTCCGCAGAAACAATTGATTGGATCTCTCCTGAATGTTGAAACTTTCAAAGTTGGTGACAACCATCCATGGTGGCACCACCTCTGGTACCCTCCCCAGTTCTGCCTTCTGGTGATCAGATTCTCGTCATGCCCAAATTTTAATATCCTGGGAAAAAAGACATACAAGGCAAAGCATGTGTCTGCTGGGCAACCAAAAGCTGAACCCCCTGTTCAATGATGCCAATGGCTTCTTTAAAAATGACTGATTCTGGTTAAAACCACAAGTGGCTTCTGATTTCACTGATAGGGACTTGGGATTATTGTTTTTGCCTCTGGCAAGCTCCTGCTAGAAAAAGTAAGCCACATGGCTTAGAGGGGGAGAGGCTGGTTAAATAAGCTCATTTGTACCTAC